>NC_087477.1:79880704-80480704 GCF_036417665.1 Passer domesticus
AAAAGAAAAAAGAAAAGAAAAGAAAAGAAGAAAAGAAAAAGAAAAGAAAGAAAAGAAAAGAAAAGAAAAAGAAAAGAAAAGAAAAGAAAAGAAAAGAAAAGAAAAGAAAAGAAAGAAAAGAAAAGAAAAGAAAAGAAAAGAAAAGAAAAGAAAAGAAAAGAAAAGAAAAGAAAAGAGAAAAGAGAAAAAGAAAGAAACTCCACTTGATAAATAGCTCATGGAGAGTCCTTGGAAAACAAATAAAAACTGACTTTGCAGTTACTACACTGTTTCCCATTGCCCATTTAAAGTAACTCAATCAAAGTGTGCAGACCGGGCATTTAACCCAGCCTGACCTCCCTGTAACCAGTCCATGTCTTGCCTCCTCTGGTCTCTTGGTTCTGAGTGTTGAGAATATTGTTTCCAGCAGCACCTAAAGGGAATGGCTACACAAGTAAACAGTGGCATCCAACAGCTTTAAAAACCTGGATATTCCCAAGCTCACTTTGTTCATGGTGTCCATTGGAATATTTGGTTTGTCCCATGTGGTTGGTGCCACTTGGTTGGTGCCATGGTTTACTTGACATGATGGTGGTCACTCAGAGGATGAGCTTGATGATCTTGTAGGTCTTTTCCAACCCTAAAGATTCTGTGATTTCATGATTCTGTGCAGCGTTCCACTGGAAAAATGAGTTTTGATTGTTTTCCGTCACGAAGATCGTGTGAGGATAAAACTCACTGAAACTCATGAAGCGTTCAGATCATTGAGTCATCAGTAGGACAACTTGAAAATAATGTTTTATATTACAAAATGGAATTATAATTTATTAAAATTTTAAAGTCTGATGGGGGTTTTTTTTGTGATATTTCCCAAGAGAGGAAAGTTTCTTCCAGATAATTCTGGAAGAAGTTAATGGTAGAAGTAGCACAAGTCTTCTCATGAGAGTGCTTCTGTGGAGAGGGAAGCTGGAAATCTGAAAGCTCTGCAGCTGAAGACAGGCTGGAAGAAATGTCCTCCATTACTGGACTCATAATCCAGTCTCTAAATGATAACTGACATGTGCTTATGTTAAAGAAACCCCAAAACTGAATGAGTTACTTTTGGCTAGAAGAGTGTCTTAGAGCTGATATATGACAGATTTTACAGATATGGGTTCTCACCTGATCCTGAAGCTTGGGGTTATAGATGAAATCCATTCTTATACAATGGAACCTAATTGTCCCAAGGTGCAGGATCATAAACATAAATAATTTGGCATTTCAAAATAAGTAAATAAAACAATGGTGTAGTAAAATGCTTTTGCTTTCATGGAGAACATGAAATGAAACAGTACCTGGGAAAGAAAAGGAATAGAATGTTCCTTCCTTAATCAGAAAGATATGATATTTTGCAGAAAGGACATTTTCAGGAATTCAGGGTACTTTTTCTGAGAAATGAAGAAACATTTCCTCTTAAAAGAGAAAATTTACTTCTACTTTTTTGATTCTGTCTTTAAAGATAAAAATCTTTGTACAAATTAAATATTAGGGAAAATGGTATAGGAAAAAGAAAGTTTTACATACAGAAGGATAAATCCAGAAGAGAGATAAAGCAGAATAATTAATAGAAATATGCCTAAAAATTCTTCCTCTTGCTTGTTTTCCTGAAAAGTCATTGTCTGCCTTATCACAGTCAAATAGCATAAATATCCACTGCTAAGTCCCCTGACACAAAACATATTTAATTTTGTGACTGTAATTTCTTTTGCACTGAGCCAACCAGCTTTTTATGAAATGAAAGCTGAGTGCAGTTCTCAGGAAGAGCACTCGGGAGCTCTGCTGTACTGACAAAATTACATTACTGTCCTAAAAGGTCTTGAATCCTCAGTTTGGCAGACTGGGGCACAGATCTCACATTATTGCTTGTATTTGATTGGAAAAAGAACTAAAACTCTGCTTCAGCAAAAAACAGTTGAGGACAAAAGTCAAATGTGATATGGGCATTGTAGTGAATGGACTACACTGCCATAAACACTTTAAACAGCTACAAGCTGTAGCTATTCTTGCCCCATATTTGAATTCTCACAATGAAAAAATGTTCTTTTTTGCTCCTTCAGGAGTTTCCTATGAAGAATCAAGTAATATTATTTCAGCATGAGTGAGTTACTTCTGCAAAAACAAAGTGAACACCTAAAGCTCTGGAAGAAGATTTGTGATTTCTAACTTTGTTCTTACAATGAAAACATCTTTTCTCTCGCATGAAATACCTTTGTATAAGAAGAAGACAAAGATTTGTCTGCAATCTAAAGGTCATCAAATTCATTGTCACCTTGTGTTTTATATCAAGTTAATGCCTTGCACTGCTTTCACCAACACAGCAGACTAAATATTTTCTAAAAGAAAAGAAAGTAAAAAATGGCAAGCAGTTCCTTCAAACAGAACCTTAGAAATCAAAGCACTCATCAATCCACACACAAATTTTCCTGAGGAGAAAGAAGAATAGAAATGAGCTGCAAATGTTGCGTTTTATTCATGTTGTTAATTCTTGAGTTCTTGAGTCTTAATCCATGGATTTATCTAGACTAATACTACTGTAGAAAGCAAAAAAAAAAAAAGGAAAAGAGAGGTGAAAAATGTTAGTCACCCCATTTAAGGCTCTCTCCTTCTGAATGACTTGTTACCACCTTTAAGGCTTCTGCTCTGATCACAGAACAAAGAGAGGCTTTTTAGGTGCATGGTTCAAAGCACAAGCAGCAGCAGATTTTTGCTTGAACTGCCCTGCAGAAGAGCCTGTATCAATGGGCAGGAGGAAAAGGAGCTGGTCCCTGAGCATGAGCTGGATATCACTGGATAACACAGAGATGCCCCAGTGACAACATGAAGCAAAGCTTCCACACTGATGAATGCCATGAGCTATTCCCAAGATGAGTGGCTGAAGTATTAAATTATAACACTGCTGGATATCTGCCCTCTGCGGCACCATATACTTATTCTTTTGTTTCAAGTCAGATATTGTAGTTATTGCAGATGAGTGAGAAGGCTTTGAGTTTAAGTGCCAGAGGATAAAGAGATTTTGCCTCAGGATAAAATACAGGAATTATTTAAGAACTGAAAAGTATTGTAAATTTAATAACAATCATGAATAAATTAAACCAACCTAATTAAAAAATTATAAAATGATAGGTTCTGTAAGAAAAGCCTGACTGTGGAAATTGTTCTGCTCATGTGGAAACGTTTAACTTTTCCCATCCCTGTGCCTTTCTTAGAGATGATATCATTACCTTTTTTTAAAACTGTGCTAACATAGTGTGTTTATTCTCCATCTTCTTTCAGTAAAGGCCACAGTTACCCAGTTCAGTTGTAATTATGCACACATTATAACCCATTTATTCACCTTTCCCTTCATGACAGCCAGCTGGGAGGAGCACAGAGAAATTACCTGAGCAGCCAGGAACTGGAGCAGGAAGATAAAGCCCTGATGGAATTAACTGTGGCCAGTGACATCAAGAGCAACATGAAAAGCTTTAAGGTCTCATCCAACCCAAACCACTCTGTGATTCTATGAATTCACTATGAACCATACTATGATCCTACAGTCACAATCAAGGAGTAACAAACAAATCTCCCAGGCCTGTCTTCTGTTTCCCTGGATATTTCTCCCTGAATAGCCACAGATGTCATTCCAGGAGTTCACTCATGTTTCATGTAACTGCTTCCCTGTTAACCATAATAATCTGCTCCAAACTCTGTTTCTGACTGCATCTCTTCTGGTTGCTCTTTCCCTGTGTCTTGCTGGGACACAGAACTTTACTCTGTGTTTGGTTCATTACACAGAATCCATTATTTCACTGGCAGTAAGTGTGAAATGATGTATTGTTAATCACAGAGCCTAATAAAATCCTGGTGTTTGGTAGCTGAAATCCAGAGTGAATTGTTGTTCTTTCTATACCAAAGAATTTGACTACTCCTAGAATTGCATCTTGCATTATCTTACAATTAATTTGCCTTCTGTCATGTATTTGTCATGCATCTGCCACTTATATTCTGCCATCACATTTACTACATATTTTTTTTCTATTAAATTAATAAAGTTGTCATCCCTGGAAGTGCCCAGAGACCATCTGAGGTTCAGCTGGGTTTGGTGCTGGTGCTCCTTTGGTAATTCTGGTGCACACCCAGCTGTTACGAGGCCAGACCCTTCCTGCTTTCCTGTACAATGTTAGAAGCAGAATCCTTGTTTTTATTTGCATGCAAATAGATTTTACTTATCAATAATTACAACTGAAGTGGCTCCAGACTCCACCATGAAACTATTTAAACAGTCAGATCAGAAACATGATATTTTAGCATATTAAGTGAAATAATAGGACCACAGAACGATAGAATGGCTGAGGTTGGAGGGGACCTCAAAGATCAAGCAGTTCCATCCTACTGCCATGGGCAGGGACACCTTAAACCAGACCAGGATGCTCCAAGCCCCTCCAACACCTGAACACTTCCAGGGATGGGGCAGCCACAGCTTCTCTGGGCACCCTGTTCCATGTTACTGGCAGTTAAGGTTGTAAAAGCTTTGTTTTTTTTCATTTCATTTTTGTATGATGACATGTTATGTGTGTTTTAATCTTATTTCAGAATTTCCAGCAACTTCCACTGGAAAAAAATAACACATTCACTTAGATTTCTATATTTATATTTCACACTTTTCTTCAAATCCACAGTGAGGAAAGATGCTGAGTTGAGGAAATGATCTTTCAGCTGTTTCAAGGACAAGAGATCTTCAACACAAGTCTCTGCTCCTCATGCAGATGAGCGTGTGTCCTCCCCAGCACAATCCTTCTTCCCTCCAGGGCTCTCATCTGTAGCAGCTCTCCACGAGATGAACACACACAAATGGACAAGACTCTCCAAGGCACTGGTAAGAATTACATTTACCATAAGATAATGTGCCCCGTGGTGATTATAGCTCTGCCTTTTAGGAACAAGCTGGATGCACCTGCTGCAAAAAGTGTGCATAGGCTCATAAAGGTTTACATCACTGGTGATTAATTCTCTGGTATGATACCTCCTGCTTCAAATTAGAAGTAAACATTTAATGTTAAGGAGAAGCATATACTTAACCTGATGGTTTTGCTTCTCTACCAAGTATATTCTGCTCCTTGGGGCTGTTTTTTTAATGGTATTATTTGTTATTAACTTCATAGCTGGCATTTTTAAAAGTCATATGTTAACATATGTGCTGCTAAATAATTCCTCATATGCACAGAATTTATGGTTACATAAGTAATGTGATATATAATACTTGGTGTAAGCACACGCTTTTCCATCTGCAGTTCTTTCTACCTTTAATGGAAAAAATCCTACAGAAAGTATAATATTTTAACTCTTTAACCCATTTCTGATCTGATTTTAATCCCATTATAATACATTTTTACTGGAAAAATAAGATGATTAACATTGTGCTACAATTACTCCCGAATGTCATATTCCCTAACAAAATTCTTAGCCCATTATTTCTTTGAAAAAAAATCACAGCCTTCCAATCTGTAAGTGTATTACCCAGCTGGGACATGTTTTTTGGCTGGATTTCTTCCTTTTCTTTATTTTACTTCTTGCAGGCAGAGAGGTGAAAGGCTGAAGAGGAGCCAACTATAAATCATTCATTTTCAAAGCGATGTTTTGATCAACCTCTGGAACTGAGGAAATGATCATTGCAGCCTTTGGATGTGGTCTAAATTATGCCACAGGCAGTGCTTTTCTAAGTGACCATACAACACCTGCAAACTGCACATTCCTGCCATTATTTCCTTATTACTCTGATAATCCAATCTTTTCCAGTATTCTCATCTGGAAGGTGATAGCTTGAAAGGCAGAAAGGGTAGAAAATAAGATCAGGATTTTAGACTTTTATTTTACAGGAACGAATTTCTGTGTTTTCCCAGTCCTGTTAATAAAGCCACAGAAATTCTGAGTAATTTCTACCATATCCACAACAGGCTGTTTCACTGGTTTTTTTTCTCCAAGTCCATTCAGTAGACATTATTCCAGCACAACTGGAATAATGTGTCAGAGAAGATTCCTTCTTCTACTTCCCTTGGCATAAGTTCCTCTGGGACGGGATTGCCTTAAGCACCAGCAGCCAGCCAGGGATGCTGTAAAGAGAGCAGTGACTTGTGTTGTTATTGACCTTTGGGAAACTGTGCCTCTGGAAAAGCAGTACCAAAGCCTAGAGCAGACAAAATGAGACTATACAAGTTGCTACACAAATGTGTTCAGCTGGATCTTATCACATCCATGTGGAAGAGATAAGCACAGTCTGAGGCACTGAGGTGCCTCTGAGGGCAAGACACAGGACAAGGGACACTGATTCCCACTGATGACTCAGGTAAGTCCACAGAAACCCTCTGGTCATGATAAGTTGATTTGTTTTCTGGCTTTTTTCATGACATATTAACCCCCATTTTTCCAGGTAGTGACACTGGCTGGGCAGGAATACGTGCATGAGCTGGTCTGTGAACCAGCCCTGTGTGAAAAGCAGAAGTCAGGTTTTGCATGGTGTGGAGGCACCAGCTGCCACCCGTTCTGGACATTAGGAAATATTTCTTCACCAAAAGGGTGGTCAGGTGATGAAACAGGCTGTCCTGGGGAGTAGTGGAGTCACCATCCCTGGAGGGATTTAAAGGACATGCAGATGTGTCACTTCGGGATGTGGTTTAGTGGTGGCCTTGGCAGTGCTGGACTTCATCTCAAGGGTCTTTTCTAACCTACATGATTGTAGAATTCTGTGTTCCCTCCACTTGGGACTTCAGGTCCCCACCACCTCGGCAAGAGAAACTGAACACAGTGTATGCATCCATCCTGCTGACATCCTCCTTGCTCACACCCGCCCAGCCAGGGTGTGACCATCAGGGTGGCTTGGGCTTCCCACTTTGTCAGAAGAGTCCCAGGGACTCCTGCCCAGGGTGTTGTACTTGGGTTGATGATGTTGAGAACTCGCTGAGAGGGGGTGGGGGTGGGGTTGGGACTTGTCAGCTGGGTGATGAGGCTCTGGTGGCTGTGACATCACAGAGGATGGGTCACAGTGAAATCTGTCCCTAAGGACAACACTGGGCAGCCCCATTGCAGCTGGACTGGGGTGATTCGTGTGTGCACATGCACGGGGAAGGCTGGGGTGGATAGGGGACTGGACAGATGCCCAGGGGGGTTCCTAACTCTGAGTGAGGGCTGAGCCCTTCAGAGCAGGGCAAGGTTCTGCCCTTGGGGCTGGGGACAGTGGGAGTTGGGGATCTCTGTGCTGGCTTTTGGGCCTGTCCCTGCTTTGCCAAGAGACCCCTTGGAACCTCCTGCAGTGAGTTTGGACTTGGTGCAGTGATGCCCAGAACCCACTGAGCATTGAAGTCTGGGGCTTGTCAGCTCTGGTGGCTGTGACATTACAAAGAACAAGTGACAGTCGGAGCCATCCCCAGGGACACCACCAGACAATTCCCCTGTAGCTGGACTTGGGCAATTGGTGAGTGCACATGCACAGGGAAGGCTGGGATGGATGGGAATGGGACAAATGCCCGGGGGGGGTTTCTAACTCAGAGTGAGGCCTGGGCCCCTCAGGGCAGGGCAGTGTGCCGCTCTCTGGGCTGGGGGCAGAAGGGCTCAGGGCTCCCAGTGGTGCCAAAGAAGCTTTGGAGATGTGCCAGGTGCCCCTGGCTCCATGGAATGCTCCAGCATGGCAGGGACGGGGCCTCAGGAGACTGTTCAAGTGTCTCTTGCCCTTTCATGGGACAGAGCCCTGCTAGGGATGACCATCAGGGTGGCCTGGGCAGGACGGGCCCTGTGCTGTCTCCAGCCAGGGTCTGTGGTCCCTTCAAGCCTGGTCACCCAGACCTGCTGGATAAACCTTTCTTCCACCTTCTCCAGGCCATGGCTGTGACAATTATCCTTCTCCTGGCTGTGCTGGCCATCATGCCTGCGCAGACACAAGATCCACAGATTGATATGACCATGGTCCAGCAGATGCAGCAGCGTGAGGAGTTTCTGCAGCAGGAGGTGATGAGGCTGCTGCAGGAGATTGAGTGGATCAGGTCCCCACAAGAAGCTCCACTCCTCTCTGGGTTGCAGATCTGTCTCTTCTGGGCTGCTGCAGCAACCATGCTGGTGGAGGTCTGCTGGCTGGCCTGGCAAATGAAGCTTGCCCCTTGCAGCTGCTGTGTGCAGGACAGCTCTGGCAACAAGGAAGAAAATGACAATGAGGATGAGAAGCTCAAAGGAGCATGCCAAAGGGTCAGGTTGCTTTCTGTGCCAAACCTATTGTCTGTGCAGGAACTGTCTGACACGTGCAGGAATGTGAAGAAGATGATGCATGATGTCCTCCGTGTCTGCCGAGTGCTTTCCAAAGACACTTTCATGCCGGACATGCACCCAGTGACTGGGAAGAATGGCATCCATGAATCCTGGACTATCTTTGAGGAGCAACTCTTGTACCAGCTGCTCGTGTTCCTGCAGCCACCCCCCGGGCACTTTTTCAAGCTGGAGCTGTATGGTGGGACACATCTGCCAGAGAGGTGCTCCAACATCCGTGTGGTGCTGGAGTGCACCTGCTTGAGGAAAATGGGGAATATTCCATGTTTTATCCACCCCTCCAAGACCAGCGAGACGGGCCAGCACTCACCCCTGCTGCAGAACCTCTGCACAGGCTCCTACCTAGACGTGGAGGAAATCACCTGCTGGGTGCAGAACTTGGTCCAGACAGCCTGGGAGCATCTGCCCCAGTGGCAGGACTGGCAGCTCACGGTGCTGCCCAGCTCCCACTCCTGCCGGCTGCTGCTGAACGGCCCCTCTGAGCTGCAGCTCTGTGCTGTGCTGGTGTTTGCCGTGGAGCAGGGCAGCCCAGGCACCTTCCTGGTCCTTCAGTAGGAGTGGCCAGCGTTCCCAGGGGCTGCCTTGGGCTGGGGCTGGCTGGGGAATAGGGAGTAGACACAGACAGACAGCTGAGCTTGGCTGCCCAAAGGGATCTGCTGGACTATACAACACTGAACCCCTAAACATGTGCTGACTGGGCCTGATCCCTTGGTTGTCCCACATGTGCTGTGTGATCACACTTAAGATGCTCTGTTCCATAACCTTGCTGGGCACCAAGATCAGGCTGACAGGCCTGGAGTTCCCTGGATTCTCCTTCCAGCCCCTGTGGATGGGCCTCACACTGGCAGCTCCAGTTCTGGGACCTCCCCAGCTAGCCAGGACTGATGATGGATGCTGGAGAGGGGCTTGATCAGCTCTTTTGCCTCCACCTGGATTTCAGGGGTTCCATTCCAGCTTAGGGGGCAGACAGGGATGAGGATAACTGGTCTTACTGTTGACTGAGGCAAAGAAGATGTAAAGTACCTCAGCCTTTTCTCTCTTTAGTGACTGAGTTTTCTTCTGGGTCCAGTAAAGAATGGAGCATTCCTTGGCCCTCCAACTGCCGTTAATGTATTCATAAAACAACTTTTTATTATCCTCGACAAAAGTGGCCAAATAAGTTCTGAGCTTTTGCCTCTCTAGTTTTCTTCCTACATTACCTAAAGACATCTATAAACACTTCCTGAGCTGCCTGCACCTTTTTCCAGAGCTGATTCCCCTGGTGGGCTCACCAGCTGTGCCAGGAAGTGAAGTTCTCAGCCACACACTCCGGGACCCTCCCAGGCTGCCCCTGCTGTGTTGAGTTTCCAGCAGACATCCAGCAGGTTCCTCCTTCTTCTTTCTCCCTCTTTATGAATGGATTCTGGTGGAATATGGCATGGAATATCCCTTTGGGGTGCCCTAACCCTAACCTTGGGCTCAGCTGTGCTGTCTGTGTCTACTCCCAACTGCCCAAGTACCCTCTTGTGGTTCCAGCCCAAGCCAGCAATTAACACCACACAGCCCTTACTCAAAACCCTCCTCTTCCCCCCACCTTGGTGGAGTGGGGAGGAGAATCTAAAGTAAAACTTATAGGTTTAGAGAAGTTTAAAAATTAATCATTTAGAGAAGCTTAGTAACTGCAAACAAAGTCAAATACTGCAATAGTGGTAAATAATAATAGTATTGATGATACAACTGAAAAGAAAAGAAGCAACCAAACTTGTGAGGCACAATACAAGTACTCACTACCTACTGACCAACAATGCCAGAGCCACCTCTCCGAACCAGATCAGGCCCTGTTCCAGATAATTTCCCCAGTTTATATACTGGGCATGCTATTCTCTGGTGTGGAATATCCTTTTGGCCCGTTTGAGTCATCTGTCCTGGCTATTCTCTCTGCCAGTTTATTTTCTGTACCTTCTCAATGACAGAGCATGAGACCCAAAAGGAAAAAAAAATCCTTGACATAGGATAAATAGGACTTAGCAAAAACAAAATCATCAGTATTTTGTCAACATTTTTCTCCTAAATGAAAAACACAGCACTGTACCAGCTACTGAGAAGAAGTTAAGTCCATCCCAGCCAAAGCCAGGCCATCCCCAGCCCCCTCACCAGAGTGACAGCGTGAGAAGCAGAAAAGGCCTTGATGCCGTGCAAACACTGCTGAGCAATAAGAAAAACCTCCTTGTATTATCAACACCGTTTTCAGCAGAAATCCCAAACACAGCCCCACTGTGATCACTAAAGAAAAGTAACTCAACCCCAGTCAAAACCAGCACACTGAGCAACAGGTTTTGAACTATTTTCTGTGGTACAGAGAGAACAAAATTCAGGCACAAAAGTCTGCTAGCTAGTTCCAGTAATAGTACAAAAGGTCATTTTTCCGAATGGCTAAACTGCACCCCCAGGCTTTCAGAATTATGTGCTGTGTCATTATTAAGAAAAATCTCATTGCATTAAGAAGCAGCCATTGCTTTTAAAAAGACAGAGGCAATGGGTTTTTTTTAAAAAAAACAAACCCAAGAAAGCCTTATCACAAAAACAGTGTGAGCTGCATTTGAAAATAAAGTTTGTAGTTCAAACTGAGATTTCTTTGGCTCCTGTTTCCACCAGCAGCCATCTCACTGAGGTCTGACAGGTGTTTGCAGTGTTGCTAAGCCCCTGGGTTAATTCAGTGCATGAGGAACAGTGAGATTAAATTATTTCTGTAAGCAGAGTTTTGAAAAATTAATTGAAAAGGTGAACTACTCTTCCCAAATAAAAATATATGAAAGCAGACCTCAGACATCTTTTTGTACGGGGAAGTGGACAGAGAATGCTCTAAGTCTCAGCTTAATATTAGCTGGAATATCAGATTTCAAACTTCACTCAAAGTCAAAAGGAAAGACCTATGCCAGCAGCCATGTACTAATTCAGCACTGAAAGTTGTGAATAAGTAGTACATTTCAGGGCGTAGAAGCAACTTTCCTCAGTTGCTCAGTTCCTCAGACAGTCATAAATAAACAAGCTCTCATGGTTTAACATCACAATTCAGCAGATTTGTTCAAACTCAGCAGCTGTGGGATCTAGATGCCGAGATTTCCTGGTGGGCCATTTGGATTCTCTTTCCACAACTGTTTTTCTGAGTCCACAGACAAGGGGCTGGCAGATTTTACTCTACATTTGCAGGGGAGTGGCATGGCCAAAAGATTAGTGCCACTGTTTGTGTGAGAAGAACCAACTTGATCACCTGTGATGATCTGCTGATAAAAAAAAAAGGGAAAAAAGCAGTGCTAGAGCAGAGCTAGTGGAAAGTGCGAGTCCTCAAAACATGCACAGTGCAGACACTCTCTCGTCTGCAGGTTGTTCCTACTGAGATGCAGAGCTGGATTTACCGTGTCAGTGTTGAGCAGAGGGAGTCTCATTTCCTGTGCATCCCTAGCTGAGCACTGGAGGCAAAGCAAAACCTTCCACAGCAGAGTCCTCCAGTCCCCCTGGCCAGTGGCAGCAGCACTCCCAGAACTGCTTTATTCGCTGTGTCCTGGGTGTTAACATGAAACATCCCAGCTCTGTCAAATTGCATGGATTTTTATTCTATTAGCAAAGATTTTGTGTCTGTAGAGGACCTTTCAGATGTAAATCATAAACTGTACTCAGGTCACATCCTCTGTCCCTGAGCTGTGATGACTCTACTAAATTTTGTTATCACCAGGCTGACACATTCACAGTCACCTGCATGTGTCTCTCTGTGTGAGCTACTTCTTTCTGACTGAAAACAAGAGCAAAAATAGAAACTGCTGCTAATCCCATCTCTGTGGGACCACAGAAAACCCCTGACATTTGTCTGTAAACTCTATTGCACACCAGGCCAGAACAATTCAGATTCACCAAAGACCTTGTGTGGGCCTGCTGTGTCCCCTCAGGACAGTCAGGGTCTGCCACTGACCACTTCAGGTGTCAGCTAATCTTCAGTCTTGGAGCTCAAGACAGAGCTGGACATCTCATCCACATCCCACAGCACCACTAATACATTGTCTTATCTCTTACACAAAGTCTTTCCTTTATCTAGGAAACTTGGCCTTGGTAATAAAGAAAACAGGCGTCAGTGTCTCTGCTGATTGTTGATATTTATTAGACATTACAGAATCCACAAGAATTGAATCTTCTACCAGCTCCTCATGCTCCTGCAGCCACCCCCAGTCCCTCCTCCATCCTGGAGCAGGAAACCGTGGGGCAGCACCCAAAGAGCTGCTCTGACATCCCTGTGGTGCTGGAGTGCTCCATGGAGCATCTGATGGGATGAGTTTTTCTTGTGTTTTCTCCACTACTAGGACAATGAGCTGCCTCAGGATCAGAGCTCACTGCTCCTAGAAACCCTCTGCACAGGCTCCTACATACACCTGGAGCAAATCTCCAGCTGGCTGCAAAACTGGCTGTGTTCAGCCTGGCTGTGTTTGCCTCAGTGGTGTCTGCTGACACCACTGCTCCTGCTCCTTGTGAGCAGCTCCTCTAAGGAGCAGAGCTGCTCTGAGGTGGTTCTGGCAGCTCCTTGGAGGGGCAGAACTGCTCTGAGATGGTTCTGGCAGTGCAGGAAGGCAGCACAGGCAGCTGCCTGATCCTAGGGTGGGCAGCAGCCAGCTTCCCCAGGGTGCTGGTTTAACTAGGGGAGAGTTAGACTGGGAAGGGCTGAGGCTCATGTGAGGTTATATTTTCACTTTATGCTTCCCCACAGGCTCTCTAGAGTAGAGTTAGACTTCTACATATACTCAGTATAGAGCTACATATACTACATGTACCCAATGTACACATTTTTATGTTTTGAGTGAACTTTTTCTATGCCAATTGTGATTACACAATCATGAAAATTATGAAAGAGCTTAGAAACACCTCATTCTATATATATTCTGGCTGCTCAAACCCACAACAATTAATATGAACCAGTTAAATAACCCAGGTAAATATCTAATTCACTTTTCATAACTGAAAGAGTGCAAAGCAGCCAGTGCCTTTTGAAACCCTCATCATGGGGACAGGAAATTGGACAGGTCCAGTCCCTGTAAATCAAACATCCCCTCCAGAAGGCAGGCAGCAACAGTGCCTCCAGGCAGGACACTTCTGCTCTGTTCCAGCCTTTTTACCTAGCCTGAGGCAAGGCACTGTTTGCCTTACTCCATTTCCCATATGCAAAACTCTGTAAACATGGGCTGACTTGTGAGGAAATAAGTCCTAAGCAAGCACCACAGGTGTATAAGTTAGGGGGGACTTAGGGAACTTTTCTGAGTTTGTCCTGGACTGAAGTGGAATGGCTGTGCAGGTCTTCCCTTGAAGTATTTCAAAGATGGGGGTTATATAAAGCTACAAACCATAACCTACAACGCCTGCAAAAAATTGATTATTTCTTTTATTTCCAATGTGATTGTCATTTGTTTTACTGGCAAAACATCTGGCACATTTTAAACAACTTCTGACATTCATCTCCTCATCTGCTGGGCAAATAACTGACCTGGTTAATACTTGATTTGGTCCTTTTCACAGCAAAAGAAAATAAAATAATTTAAAATTTGGTTGAGTGTACTCCAGGAGCAAGAGAATGCAGGATATTTCCACATGACTGAGTAGGAATGGCTTCTTAAAACAGTTAATGTTTCATACATGCTTTACACTCCCTTGTAGTCTCATTTTCACTTTTTATATTCCTTTTTTATTAAAAAAAAAGGGAAAGCAAATACTTTTAATTTATTTTATGTGCACTGGTGATATGAAGTAATCAGTAGTCACCAAATTCATATTTATAAAAAGTAGCTATTTAACAATCATTGTTTGCCAGTGTATTTATTGTAAAAAAAATATATTTCAAGAATAAAATTTCATCTATAAAGAGCAATTAACTTGTGCAATCACTGTGTACAGTAAGACATCGATTCTCCTCAGTTCTGCATTGCTACTAGACTCCAGCTGAATGTGTTAACTAACCCAGGACTGACACTTTAGAGAAGAACAACATGTGCTCATTTCAGAGGAGTCTGAACCACTAAATTTCCAAATTATTAAAGAAAGGATGCCCACTGTAAGGAATTGACACTCTTATTTGTACATTTTATTTGACTGATTTTCATAATAAGTCTCTTTGTAGTTTCGGATTTCCCTTCTCCAGTAGAAGTTGAGATAACTTAAGCTCAGATATGGCTTGATGTGGTTGCTATCCACAAACATATTAATTCACAAAATCTTACTTATTGTAGCTAAAAAAACTGGCAAAAGAGATCTGTAATGAAAAAAGAGTGTTAAATATTATGGCTGTGAAATCCTCTAATAAAAAGTTTAAGGCCACAAAATATAAGGGTCAATGAGTGTCATTAATTTTATGTTCATCTGCTGTCTCATATTGGTTAATTTTAGTAGGCAGGTCTAGGAGCTACTGAACAGAAATGAGCAAAATGAGTAGGCTTATTTACTATATTATCTTATTAAATTAATGCATGTATGTGTGAACTGTAAACTGTCCCTCCCTTTTATATAGAAATATATATATACATGCACGTATAGAAGTGCCACGGTTTTCTCACTTGTAAATCTCCAACATTTGTCCCTTCAGTAAGTTCAGTGCCAAAAATCATGTTCACTATTTCTTGGAAACTTCACCCAAAATCTCCTTCCTGCACATGTCACAAAAGAGTCTTGTTGTGGATCTCTCACTACTCAGCCATCAGATCTACAGGAGATCCTAACGGTGAGACAGCAAAGGCCCTTACTAATCATTCAAACAATTTCAGATCAACCAAAACATTCTAAGAACTGAAATATTTCTTTGTTTCTGGGACAGGTTCAGGCACATCTTTTGAAGAAGAAGTAGGAAGAATAGAAAGAGTGGATGAGAGAAAATTCACCAGCCTTTATGTGTATTATGCTCTAACAGGGCATGTAGGTTTCTGAATCCTACACATTTTTTAGGGCTGTAAGTATGCAAGAGAGGACTTTGCTCAAATCTGAAACAACAAAAGAGTTAGGTCAATTATGAGTTCAAGCTGCTGCAAGTTACACAAATAATTTCATCATTTCTTAGTGCTCTGGCAAAGAAAGACCACTGCATCATGCCATGCTACCTTCCTGATTGCCAAGTTACCACATCTCACTCAGAGGTCACAGCTTTTACTCCTTATGATTAAATTGCCTGGCATGTGTAAGTTAGAGTCTTTAAGTCATTAATTTCTAAGCATATGCATTTTTTTGGTTCCTCCTCATTTGCTGCCCATCATCGTGCAATTGATTGTCTAAAAGCCTAATCAGTTGGTTTTCAACAATTTGCAACACCCAATCAATCATGTCTGTGAAAAGTTAACAATTCTGTCTGGATCTGAGCAGGGTTTGGATTTTAATAGCTTTGATACAGCAGAAGAGATGCCATTTTGGGCTGAAAAAGACACTGCACAGTCAGTGCTCCTCACTTGTTACAGTCTTTAATTATACCATCTACTCATATTAAACAATGAAAAGTGTGGGTCACCTTCCTACTGCTCTATGAGATGTGACGTTTTTGACTCACAGTAAGATTAGAAAAGGTCTTACTGTGATACTGCAGTTATTTGATGTATAAATGAATATATTATATATGCTCTTATATATATTGCATATATACAGATATATCCATCTGGAGCTGGATGGGGCAGTCCCTGAGCTCTCCTGACAGAGGAATCCCTGCAGGCCCTGCTGCCAACACCTTGCCATGAGCACCAAATAAAAAGCTAACTAAGTTCTAATTATTGCTAACTGCCAGTGGGTGAGAGGCTGATGGGAGTTGCATTCTTTTTTAAGGATTTTACCTTTATCCATACCTACAAACCTGATCCAAATACTCTTTGCAATGCAAAGAAAGAAATCCTATGGCTCATGTACAGAAATCAGATATAAGCAGCCATTATTTCAGATCAAAAAATACACATATTTCTCCTGAGCTGAGTTTGTGGTGAAACACAAGCTTTTCTTCTGAGGCCTGAGGGATAAGGGCTGTTGTTTCTAGTGTTGTAGGTTTGTACATTCTTGTTAACACAGCCGTGGCTGCAAATATTTTTCTCTCATCTCCTGGAGAAAAGATGAGGGAAAATACGACTTTGTTTTCTAAAAGATAAATCTGTAGCCTGTGTGCTCTGGAGAGGAGATCTTGCTCTGCTTGTTCATTAATCTACCAGGCATCATCACAACTGTGGGGAGTCCCAAGTAGAGTTTATTGGCTGTGGCTGTTTGTCAGCGTGGTGAGAATTGTACATGGAAATTTCCAGCTGCTGTATTCCAGAAGAACAAGTCCTAAAATCTCTTTGTCTATGCAGTGAACAGAGCCTAAATAATATTCTCCCTTAAAAAACATTATTTGACTCATTGCAGCCTTCAAGTAAGATTTTTGGAAGCTCCATTCATGGTTGTGTGGTAGACAAATGGTTTCTTTGGTGCACAGGATGTGACTGGTTTCACGAGGTTTATTAAATGATGGTTAAAGGACAAGGAATAAAAATTTGACTAAGAACAATGACCGAATCAAAACAAGTGCCATTTAGTCTGCCTTAGAACTTAGGTACCACAGCATTTGAATGGTTTATCCACAAGGACACAAACAGGAATATGTTCTGTTGTGATTGCTTGAACTTCTTGGCTATTGTTTGTCATGTATTGTCTGCATTCCTTAGGGATGGATATTGCAGGAGAAAAAACCCTTTACAGCAGGTTGTCAGGAAGTTCCTTGGTGAGAACAACTACACAATGATGTTTAATACTTCAACTTGTAGGACTTGAAATCAGGCTGATAATTTTCTAGAGTTTTAACTGCTCAGGATAAAGTATCCTCCTTCAGACATCTGCTTCACAGTACATGTGATTTTTGAAGTTTCAATTAATACAGCTGAACCTTTTCTAATAACAGGACTAAGAGGAGTGAAAGATTTTTTTTAAAGGTGTTTACAGTCTAATCATATAGAAATACCAAAAAAAAGAGTAAAGCTAAGGCAGAAAGCAGTGAGAAAGGTAACCAAATATTACAAAGGCATGCAGAGTGATTTAGAAAAAGGTATAATTAGAATAAGAACAGATGTACCCTGAAAAAGGTACTTGAAAGGGAGGGAATGGAAGGAGAAAAATATATTATCATGACTAGGGAAAAGTATAAACACAGCGAGTGTTAGGAAATGATGCACTGGGAGAAACTCCAGAATTACTTTTCTTAGCCTTCTTTCTTTGTCAGTCAATGTCAGTAAATGCTACCATCAAGTTACATTACTATTCTTTTTCTAGTCAATGGCCATGTGATGGAAAACCACCTCCTACAGCTGTCTGTCACTGAGGCAGTTGAAGTGACAGATGTTTGCTTCTATAGATCTGAGGTCTCCATTCTGCCCAATGGCCCAAACTGGAACCTTTCTGATGCCTTGTGAAGCAATAAAACACACCAAAACCCCTTCAGATGTTTAATTATGGAAAACTCTTCCACAAGATATTCCCTAAGGCTGTAAATCCAAGCACTTGAAGTTCACTGAATGTCAGAGCTGACAGCTGCCTCTGTAACCTGCTTGGAGTGCTCACACTACGGGAGTCTCCCAACAAAAATTCTGTGGCATTTTTCTCACAAGGCACTTGCCTCTATTAGCTCAAGGCTGTGAGGAATTCATGGCATGGATTGTGACAGGGAGGTTAAATGTTAAAAGACATTGAGGGGCTGGAGCAGATCCAGAGAAGGGAACGGAGCTGGGGAAGGGTCTGGAGAGCCAGGAGAGGCTGAGGGAGCTGGGAGAGGGGCTCAGCCTGGAGAAAAGGAGGCTCAGAGGGAAATTAATAATTTTCTATAAATTTCTGAAAGGAGAGTGGAGCCGGGTGGGGAGCTCTTATCCCAGTAACAAGCAATAGGACTAGAGGAAATGGCCACAGGTTGTACCAGGGAAAGTTTAGTTTGGATTTTAGGAAAATCTTGTTCTCAGAAAGGGCTGTCAAGCTCTGGAAGGGCAGTGGTGGAGTTACCATCCCTGGAGGTACTTAAAAACATGTAGAGATGGCCCTTGGGAACAGGGTTTAGTGGCGGCCTAGTTTTAGTGCTGGGTTAAGGGTTGGACTCAGTGATCATAAAGGTCTGATCCAACTTAATCATTCTATGATTCTAACGATTTTTTAAAACTCATCACTGACTGTGCGGACTTACTGCCTGAACAACAAGAAAAACACCATACATGTTTCCTAAATTTTACTCACCTTTAAAACCTTCATTCTTATTAAGATTGTTTCACATTATTTTCCCTCTTTGTTGTTTCACATTATTTGCACTCTTTGTTTTCTTCTTTTTTTCTCTGCTGTCTCTTAAGTCTCTCACAGATCGTTCAGTGTGGATAAGGAGAAATAATTGCAAGTGATTGAGCTTCTGTGGCCTAATGAGTAAGTCTAAGACACCCAAGTGAAGCCTTTCCTAGTTTACTGAATACATTAAAAAGAAAAACTGCCCCAGAAAATGTATTATAGTGGCTTGTAAAGACAGTGTAAGCAAATATATAGCTCATGGTTGAGATGAATTTGATTTATGCAGTTATGTTGCTCAGTTGGTGGTGAATTCTATCTCATTTTGAAAGGAGAATTCTGTTGCTGTAGAACATCTGTCCCTCATTCCTCACTTTTCAGTCTATGATGAAGACAAACAGGGTCAGGAACACAAGTTGTTCCTCTCTTTCCTAAATTCTGCAAAATTTCAAAGCTGGTGTTCAAATAAACGATCTATTAAATTGTATGTTCTGAGAAGCATTTAAAAAATCCATTAATTACTATGAAAAGGTTATATTTTTAAAAAATTAAAACAGCAGAATCTTTCTGCAAGTGCATTTTTTAAACAGATTTATGCATTTCCTTTCTCATCTGGACTCTCAGCCTTCTACTACTATTTATTTTTCATTTTTTTATTTATAAAATATATGCAGACACAGAAAGACTTGGCAGGACAAAAGGAAGCATACATACATGTTCTTGTTGGTTTTCTTTAAAGGTTTTTTTTTTTTCCACATTTTATGATTGGAAACGCCCTAGTATTAAGCCCTATCTAAAATAGCTTGTGATCATTAAGAGTTCTTTGCTTTTAATTAATTTTCTAGAAGGTGCAATTGTTGATTTGCTCTTCATGACGCAGGTGTAAAATTATTTAGCTGGTGGCTGGTAAGACACCATGGAGGTGTTTCACAAAACTTTTCTATCTGATTCAGAAAATTCTGTTTATAGGGCTTGCCTGAAAACAACAAACCACTTAAAATTCAAAACTCATGTGCTACTGAACAGGTTTGGGAATTCATTTTGTTATCTTCTTTTATTCATGTTGTTAAAGCAATCCAGGAATTGAGAAACACATTAGCCTAACCCTGGGGAAATGCATGGATATGCTAAAGGCTGGAGGAAAGCTGAAAGCTGGATGGATAATAAGTTCACTAAAGTTTGGTTTTTTCCAACTCTATCTCAAAAGTTATTTCAAACTATGAGAAAGTAACCTTTGCAATGGGTCGAGCTCACAGATCAAAGTGGACAACAGACCTGATTATGTACAAACCTGTCATCAGCTTTCTGCTACATGCTTTGAAACAGAGCAAAAGGGCCCTCAAAACAATGGTTTAATACTATTTTATCTGTCAGGCTTGTCACACTGGTGGCAACAAAGGAAAATTGAGATACTGATAGTCTGGAGCGTTTTTTCAAGACTGTTGTGCTTGTGACACCAAGAGCTCCATCATTAATTTTTAACACTGTACAGAAATGGGAGTCATAGAAGTCGTTCGAAGAGCCTGATAGTACATGTGAGATTCAGTGCTGAAAATTGGTCATGACCCTTCTTTTCATGTGCTGGATATTACTGAAGACAGAATTAAATGAGGGAAAAAAAACATCAAAAAAACCCATCAAGAAACTTAGAAACCCACTTTCTCTTTGATTGTGTGAGGTACCAAACTTGGATTTCTTTGGAGCTTAATGTAATTTTCTATTTTTAGTATATGACTTTGTTGTTTGTCTCTAATGGTACTCTCCAGTCATATTTTTCTGTGTAAACATAAATTTTTACTATAGAAGATATACCAGAAGTTTTTATTGTAGTGACATGGATCTTTTATACTCTTTTCAACTCAAAGCACAACGGCATTATAGAAAACAATTAAAGCCCTGTTGTGGCCTGTTATGAAGTGACATGTATTTAGCATCATTTATTTTGAACCAGAAGACAAATCTTTGCTTTCAAGTCAGCTTGAGGCTTCCTAAAATTGTGGTGAAAAAGCACAGTAAAGATTTAAAGCATTCTTTCTAAGTTCCTGCTTGCATGTTTAGTCTACATATCCGCTCACACAGGGGGAAAAAAAAAAAAAGAAAAAAAAAGGGGGTATTATGTCCCAAAAAGGTGCTTCTTCCACACGATTAAAAAGTGTTGGCTTCTGAAATTAAGTTTGCATAGTTTGATGGAGTCATATTTGAGGCAAATTAACTGACTAAGCTTTGTAATATGTGTTCTACCGAACTAGACATTTGGGGTTTTTTTACTGCCTTTAATTTAATAAACCATCACCTGAAATCAATAAATATTTATAGCGAGGGTGTTCAGGAAACATGGAATAGCATTGGCTTGACATGAATTGAAATAGCTTTTTTTAAATAAAACCACAGGATTTTATTTAATACCTATGTAAAATCTGTTAATGGAACAAATACCTTTCTAGTTTGCAGTTCATTCAGATTTATGTGTCTCTTTTCTGGCTTGTTTCACAAAATAATCTTTTCTACTTTGTGACTTTCCTTCCAATCTCTGTATCACTAAGCACTATTTATTTTAAAGCTCCAAGCATTCAACAGAAATGTAATTTGATTTGGTGAGGATATGTTTTCCTCTAATTTCATCATCAGTTTCTGCTTGTGATAAAAATCAGCCCAGCATTTCCAGGAATAAAGTTTTGCAGATATTTGGTGAAATTGTGTCTCAGAAAAATCAAGGAAAAAATCATTTCAAAATTAAATTAGAAGAGAATTTAATGTATTCTTTCCTGTGAGGGTGAGGAGGCCCTGGCACAGGGTGCCCAGAGAAGCTGTGGCTGCCCCTGGATCCCTGGAAGTGCCCAAGGCCAGGTTGGACGTTGGGGCTTGGAGCAACCTGGGATAGTGGAAGGTTTCCTTGCCCATGGGAGGGGGTGGAATGAGATGAGCTTTAAGCTCCCTTCCAACCCAAACCATTCTGTGATCCAGTTTTCACCCACTGAATCTTGATTTTCCTTTTCCTGGTGGATTGAAGAGCTGTGGAGGAACAGACATGGTCCAGTTCCCTTTCCCTCTCTTCACAGGCATTGAGTGTTGCCCATTAGGGATGGCAGGATATGTTGGAAAAGATCTACTTATGTTTCTTCTGCCAGATACTTCCCATAAGGATGTGAGAGGTCCTTACCTAAGGGAGCCTTGTGCTATGGAATTCTTTAGGCATGTAAAAAGGAGCAATGCTCCAAGGTTGCAGTTTCTTTTTTCACCAAGAAGTTTTTCTATTGTATTTTCCCTAACCTCAGATGGTCCTGCCACCACAGCAGTCTTTCCCAACACAAAACACTGTGCCTTTACACCTCCTTTCTAGAGACCCCTGTAATGTCTTTGGATTTTTTTCTTTCTTTTTTAAAACTCTTCTTTGAACCCTTAAACTCTTCACATATCACCTTGGTCCCTCTGTCCTACTTGAAGTATTTCTGGATCTCAACACCATTTTTTTCACATAGGAGTTAAAAATTCAGTATTCCTGGCTTGTTTCAGCTGCAGTAAAAGCCCAGCTAAGATTTAGTGACCAGCTATTGCCACTGGTTTGACAGTAACTTAGCACAGCCATTAGCTGCAGTCTTTGGCACATACTCTCATAGATGTATCCAAGACTGCAACAGACCCTTATTAACAGCCTCAGAAGGCTGACCAGAATTCATTAATGCACATTCAGAGCACTCAATTCATGATGGTGGGGCAGAAATGCAAATTTTCTCCCCTGTTCTGTGGCATGTGCTTGGGTGAATATATCTCAAGATTCTTCCAGAACAGCAGCCATTCTCATTCTTGTGTAAAACTTATCGCAGCTTCACATCTGCAGTGACTTGAAGATGTAGGACCTGTAGCCCTGTAAAAAAATACACTCTGCACTTTGCTCTGGAGGACAGAGTAGAAGAGGTTGAGGCAATTTGGTTTCTTTTGCCTTAGCAATTAAAGATATCATATTGCTGTTCTGAGCTGCCTGGAAGGAGAATATGGAGGCAGACTGTTGGATGTGCACAGGGAAAATACAAGGGACAACAGATACCAATTGAAATGTAGGACATTTCAATTAAATATGAGGAAAAGCTTTTTCTTCATGACAGGCTATAAAAACATTTGTCCTTTGAGATATTTCAAAGCCTGATTGGACAAGTGCTTGTGCAGATTTGGAGCTTGCAAGGGAGTTGATTCCATGATAAACTTTATGTGACTCCTATGTCATTGCTTCCTCTGCATGTGTTAGAAAGTAATGATATCACTTTGAAAAAGGAAAGACCTCCGTGGCTGCTATTGTGGAGAGTGCTGAGTTTACCTCACCTTTAGTGGCCAGCACATAATGGGGTGTATTTACTTCATTCATAATATTACTTAAAAATCTAAATGTAAAATATAATCTGTTTGTGTTTCCCATTAACATGTGATTTAGTGAAAATGAATTAATCTATTAATGGCAAAGCAGCTTTATAGAATTTTGATTTCCCTCCAAGTATTTTGAAAGCCTCCTAATTTTAACTTATTGCTCCAGCTTTCTAAAAAAGCAACCAGTAAAATAATTTTTGACCTTTCCATTCTCTCGGTTAGTGTTATGCCAAAATGCTTTGCAGAATATTTTAATCAAATACAGAAACTAGTGTCAAGATTAATAGTTTATAATTTCCAATGCTCTAAGTACCATTATGTTAACAAACATTGAAATGTTAATTACAAGAATAAATTAGGTGACTTTAAATTTATATTTCACTAAATTAAATGTAGGGGTTTTTTTCAGAATTATAAAGCAAGGGACAAAAAAGAGTGGACAATAAATAACAATACACAAAAATCACAAGGCAACTTAAAAAAATTAATAGATTTTAGGCACAGAAGAGATATCTCTTGCCTTGTAGTTTAGGAGACTTCAAGTTTCACCTACTGACTCTTGCATAAAACCTAAAACTCATTCAAATAAGATATAAATAATTTAAAATGAAACAATAATTTCTTTTCAATGTCTGTTGAAGCATTATTTCAAAGCCTCACATGACAAAAAAATCAGCCATATCCCCAGGCAGATCCTTTCAGTGGTTAATTATATTCACATCAAATTGTAGGGGGTTGTTTTATGCTTGGATGTTTGTAGCTCTCCAGTAAAACAATGCAGGGCTTGTCCTAGGCACTTGTTCCCCCATGGAAAATGAAGTAATTCTGTCTCACTACCTTGTGCTGCAGAGCCCCATCATTCAGGCTCTCACGTGGGAAGGGTGGATCAAGGTTTAATATTCTCATCATGCTGAGAGTGCTTTGCTCATATAGTGAAGCATATTTTATTTTAGGGCACTCACGGTCTTCCCAGTCAATGCCATTTATTTAGCCAGTGTGAGAGAACAAGGGAAAGTAACTCCATAAATTAGGGATTAGGAACTAATCTAGAGTGCCAGGATTTGAGATCTAATTCCACTGAATATGTAAGCACCACGAGAGTAAGTGGAACACTGTCAGTGGGATAACTCCAGAGAAAGGCACAATCACATCTTGCAGGTTAACTGGAATACACTTGTGAGTAATGAGAGATCTGTGATTGAATCGCCACAGGTAGAGAAGAAAATTGAATTTCCTTGCCCTATCTCTTCTTTGAGTGCCTAAAACAGTGGATTATTGATTAAAAAATGGGTGATGTTCCTTCCTCACATGTGTCCAGTTGGTGCCCCCGGAATTTAAGCCAGATCTAGATTGTAAATTTCACTCAGAACTCCTTTTTTCTTTTTTCAGGAGGTGAAAGAAAGTAAGACCTATTTTTCATCCTTCTCTGTTGAAATGTGGAAACCCTCAACAAGAGGCTGAAATTACAGTAAATGCAACTCTTCAGCTGAAATTTAGACCAGGTTTGATAAAGAGTATTAAAAAGTCATGGAAGGGAGATAAAAAGTTGATGATAACATGGCCTGGGAATGACTCTCTGCTATGTTTTCATAGCATTTATATTTTATTATTAGTGAAGTGAGACATAGCAGATTTCAATGTGACTCCATGCTTTTCTTTTTTTCTCTCCTTGATTTAATTTTAGCAGTCCATTCAATTCCAATTGCATGCAAGTGTGAGGCAAAAGCTTTCTTTGCCCATATATACAAATCGTGGTAATAATTTAAGAGAAGCCCTGTGTAAATTGAGTGTACAGTTGTTATTTATATATGACAAAAGGAGAACAACACCTCTGTTTTTCATATATTTTTGTACTTCTAACATGTATTTTAAATGTAAAATTTATATCTGAATTGCACAATTTCTATTTACCAATCTCTCTTTTCTCATTAGCTTGAATCTACATTAGAAGTTCAATATATTTTCTTGTATTTTAAAATAAAATATGTTTCCAACAGAATTCATATGTCCTGTGGGACATGGGGAATATTTCTTTAATGGGCTGGAACAACAAAAAGTAGTGAGAATAAATAACACAATCTGCTTTGCCTTGCTGTTGTTTAAGCTATTCCAAACTTAACAGAAGTATTCTGGACTAAGCTTCCAGCAGGGCACTGTGCATGGAATTCATAAACAAAAAGGATTTCAAAGCTGTAGAGAAGCAAAGTAGAATATCTGTGGGCTGCCAAGATATGTCGGATACTGAAGTAACCCAAATTTTAACTTAAAATATATTGATGCACACACAAATACACTTCTCTCTCTCTACATAGATTCACACAGATATATGTTATATATATAGTGAGCTCCAACTGAATGGAATAAGACAGATTATCTCTCTCACCCTGACTACTCCATAGAATATGCTAATGGGAATTGTAGCTCTACTTTAGAATTCTGAAAGCCTTTTGCTTTTTTTTTTTTTTTTTTTTTTTTTTTTTTTTTTTTTTTTAAGAACATTAGACTTGGGGGTTTTGAGTACATTTTCAAGAGCCTTACTGCACTTTGAAAGAGGCTAGTTATTTTTTTTCTCATTAAGATCCTGCTGTCATCAGTAAAGGACAGACAGCAAGACACAGATTATTGTACAATGTGAAAAGTAAAATGTGGACTTCTCTTCAGGGAAAAAAAAAAAAAAAAAGCCAAACCTTGATTTCCATGTAATTTAAGCCACTTACAGTCTTCTCCCAGTACCAAATACAATACCAGCTGCAATTATTTTTTTTCCTCTGACCTTTTCACTGATATGTAGTGACATTATCATTTTGACATATCAGGGTAGGATAATTAGAAAATTAAGTGGATTTTTTACAAGTAGAAACAATCTTAAATTAATTTAGCCAAGGCAACAGAGCTTTTTTCAGAACTGCAGTGACAGAGACTGACAGGAAGTATCCTGCCTTGAGTGAAGACCCAAACATAACATGTTTTCACATGAAAGAAGATAAGCAATTAGTTTCAGTGCTTCTATATTATTATACAGACATGACAGAAATGGGAAAAATACATACAGATTTCTTCTGTTGAATTGTTAGGATGTCAGGTCTCTCATATTCTCTTCCTATTTGCAAACCAGTGACCATATTCCTCCACACAAATGGAAGAGTTAATGTGATACATCAAAAAACAAAAAGCCGAAAGAGCAAAATCAGAACTTTCTCCAAAGCCAGAGCTTCCCTGGGCACCCTGTGCAGGGCCTCACCACCCTCACAGGGAACAATTCCCTCCCAATATCCCATCTAACCCCGCTGTCTTTCAATTTGAAGCCATTTTCTCTTGTCTTATCACCACAGTGAACAGGTATTTGCAGACAAAAAAGTGCGAACAACAGGTGGATTAATTTCCTACTTTTTCTCTTCATAATCCTTTTTTGTTGATATAATACGCAGTGATCCAAGTTATTTAGTCCAGTCCATTGACATCTGATTTACATTTAGTAAGGTCTATTATAAGCAATTACTTCAAACATATTTTATTTCAATCAATATCAATATATTTTCATAATTTTCACAGCATACCCACCTTATGCAATTTCTATAAAAATACTGAAATTAATATAATTCAAAATAAAAATACTTCATCTGATCAGTAAATCAAATTTAACTGCTACTCAAAATACTCTTTTCTGTTTTGTTGATGATAATAATATTGCACCAATGCCCCAATTAGTTTCTCTGCAGAATTCCTCTGTAGATTCCTGCATGAAAAATAATTTCTTTGAAAAGTTGAACAGCACAAAGCAGCACTAGACTGTCATAGTGAAGAAAGCTGTGATGGCCATGAACTTTTACAACATTTAAGATTTTTAAAAATGACATTTTTTGTTTGGTTTTTTCCTTAATTCAAAAATTGTTGCTTGTTTCATTTTTTAAAAGTTTGAAATATGTGTTGAAATATTACTGAGTTTCTTACTATGTTAAATATCTAACAACTGTTTTGTGAGTTAAAATATGTGATTTTAATGAAAAAAATCATGTCCAAAGAAAGATTGTTTTTCCTTTCCACATTTCATTCCCTGATGTTATTAACTGTCACTTACCGGTGTCAAACACACCTAAACAATACAAACCCTCAATCTCTACATGGGTTTCCTATTCAGGTGCATCCCATTTTCATATGTGGGCTCTTTATGAGATGGGTTGATTTACTCAGGCATTTATCTTTAGCTGTGCATAGTTTTCAGCAAATCCTGCTGCCTTTAAAAATCACTGTTGAATTTTTCCTTATGTCTTTTTGTGTTACGTAAAATAGTAAAAGGAAAACTTTATATTTTCTTCTCACAGTGGCTAAGCACACAGATCAGTGCCACCACATAACTCCATCTTATGAAGTACTTAATGATTTCCATATTGAGACAGAAATTACCATGTTTTGGGTTGTGGCTAGTGATATTAAGGCTATATGACTATGAAAATAAATATCACCCTACTGACAGAAATACTATTTATTTATAATAGCTCAGAGGATAGAAAGGAAAATAAAGTTGTTAAAACTCTTGGGGAATAATTTATCCTGTTGGTCCATCATCCTGAAATGTTGAAGAGCCAAATTATTTGATCCAGTATCCCTTACATCAATGTTGAATGGAAACCTCTTCTGTTCTTCTTCTCCTGGGTCTCAGAATGGGCACATGGCTTTCAACACAAGCTGCCTCATAAATAAGGAATCTCAGACATCACAGCCTCCCAGGCTTGTCAAACCTCCTGCCTCATCTTGCTGAAACATCCCAAACCATGGCATGTTCAAAGAACATCCAATCCCAGAAAAAACTTCAAATGGAAAGGTAGCCAGAATTGATTGCACTAGTGCTACTTCATTTTTCCAAGAGGCAGTTGTATTATTCTCATTATTTGGCACAACCCTTGAGGAAGAAAATCCCCAAAGAGGTTCATTACACCATGATCATACCAAAAATTCCTCCACCTGCCTTTCCTACCGGACAGAAACGCTTGGCAGATTTAGGAAATATTGATTAATGCCTTAGAAATCATTCTTGAAATTAAATTCTTTTTAGAAATTCCCTTGTTTTCATGGACTCTTTGTACTATCAGGCTGTTAAAAATCTCACAACTCTCTTTTACTTTCTGCTGAGAGAGCTGGGATT
Source organism: Passer domesticus (assembly GCF_036417665.1). Lineage (NCBI taxonomy): Eukaryota > Metazoa > Chordata > Aves > Passeriformes > Passeridae > Passer > Passer domesticus. The sequence goes on from NC_087477.1 coordinate 79,908,780, forward strand.
GCATAGCCTGAATAAAAGGAGGCTCAGAGGAGACCTTATTGCTCTCTACAACTCCTTGAAAGGAGGTTGTAGCCAAGTAGGGCTTTTCTCCCAGGTAACAAGTAATAGGACAAGAGGAAACGGCTTCAAACTACTCCAGGAGAGGTTTGGATTGGATATTGGGGAAAAGACTTCAGAGAATTTCTTGTTAAACACTGGGAAATGTTGCCCAGGGAAGCAACGGAGTCACCACCCCTGGAGGGATTTGAAAGTCATGTGGATGTGGCACCTGGGGATGTGGGTCAGTGGCAGTGCTGGAGGAATGGTTGGAATCAATTATCTTGGAGCTGTCTTTTCCAGTCTCAGTGGTTCTGTGATTCTCTGATTCTGAGGCATTGTTCAAACATGAATGCCAAATGCAGTGATAAATCAGGGGTGGAGCAGGCCACCAGTCTGTATGCATTCTATGAACATGAAGATTTTGGTTAAAATTTGGTGTACCTTATGTAGGTACCTACTTTGTTTGTAAAACCTTTAAGCATCTGGATGCTGAAGCCCAGGAACAATTTTCCATTTAAGATCTTACTCCACACATCATCTGCAGGGAGGAAGAAGAAGGCAGGGCTCCTCATTCTGTGTGAATATCTCTTAAGAAGGCCCTTCTCTTCACCAGCAGTGTTCAGCAGCAAATCCCAGACTGGACAGGACAGAGTTAAGGTGGGAAAGTTGCATAGAACCTAAAGGCAACATAAAGCTGCAGAAAATGGCTTGACCGAAATGCCTGAGAGATGAGGCAGAAACCGTTCAGCAAATTGGAAATTGTGAGTCATTAATGATGCATATTGTTCAATTTACAAATTAAATTAATTGTGTTAAAAGTTCATGGTTGTGAGTCAAGCAATTTTTCAGAGTATGCACATATTTCGAACCATTAAGGAATTTCTGTGGATGGAAAGTAAGCTGCTTTTGATGATTATGTCTCTTTCTTAAGAACCCTAAATTAAATTTTTAAAATGTCAGGCAAATTACCCGTGTGAGCATTTCTGAGGCACAAAACCCTTTTAAGGATGTTATTTCTTCATCTGGTAAGACCCACTATGCCTGAACATACACCGCACGCTGCAGCATCTGGCCTTTGAAGCATTAAAAGCATCTGAAACTTCTCAGAGGCTAAAGTCATTATGAGGTGTATTTTTAAATTAATCCAATAAATTAAGCAAGAGCTTATTAAATTCAAGTTACATTTATGGGTTTTTTTTTCCTGTTCCATAGCTATGAAAGAAAGAAGAAAACACTGCTTTTGTTCCCTGCTCATTAACTGTTGCACTGCAGCTGTTTAGATGGCAAGTATGTAGCTTACTCTTTTATCAGATTTATTTTTCTAGACATTAATTTGAGATTTTATTATTATTATTATTTTTAATAACTTCTGGGTTTTTTTTAAGAATAGTACAAAAAGAATATATTATTTGAACAATTTATTCTTTTATTTATGTATTTATATTTTCTGCATGCAGAAAATAAAATGCACAATAAAAAGTGTTACCTGAGAAGAATTGATATTGATTGGTGATCTGTTTTTATGTTACATTTCACTGTGTGATCCTGGCTCCATTTAGGTGATGTGGTGATTTCAGCTTAGAAGGCAGATTTCCATCTGGAAGCTGAAGAAAGCTTTTTCTCCAAGTTCATAATTTTATTTCTGCTTCTTCCAGAGGAATTTGTGAAATTTCTGGAAGTACTCAGACCAAAACTCAGCTTTGAGCTGGGGAATTTTGCAGTTACATGATTGAGTGTCAGATATTGGGGAGATGCAGGAAAGTTCCTTTCCCAAGACACAGCACATAGGTCACCCCAGCTGTTTCTCTGTAATCTCCAGGCCACAGTCTCTGTGGAAATACTCTGGTAGAGAATTTGAAATATGGTTCTCTTCCAACTTCATGACTACCAGGCTGATGATTCCTCCTCTAGCCAGGCCCTATAAGGAGGAGACAATGTGTGACATAGAGTGACATTAAGTTTCCATGTTAAAAAATAAGAAATACTTTAAAAGTCCCAGTGTGAAGAGTCCTAAGGCAGAAGACAGTCCTTGCCAGAGGCATGAGGTGGAAAAAGAAGGACATTTATGATGAATTTTAAACACAGCCAGGATGAATTGCCTTTGAAACCCATTAAAACCTTTACAAATGTGGACACTTCCACAAAGCTGGTCGTTTTCTCAGCCTCCAGGAAGCCCTCTGGAAGTGATACCCAAATTCCATGGGCTTATGGGCACTGACAGTGAGCAAAACTGTCCTGAAAGAAGTATTTGAATGCCTCTCAGTGGCTTTTCTTTTCCTTAAATGCAGAATCTGGCAGCCCTGTGACTGTGAGCAGCACTGGCCCATGAGCCATGAGATGACAGCATCCCATCCCTCACCCCAAATCTGGCACTTTTCTCCCTCTGCTGAGGGACTGCTATTCCAAACCAGAGATTTCTGTTTTGCAGGGGTGACTCACAGCCTAGTGGAAGGCTATAAATATTCATTCCAAAAATGCCAGAATCTGTCTGTCTCACCAGCCTGTTTCAAATTAAAGCCTGCTGCTTGTATTGAAGGAGAGAGTCTGGGATGGTGGGTAATGAAAGCTAAACAGGAACAGATCTGAGCAGCCACTGCTGCCGTGACATTCTGACACAGAAACATGGAACTAAGATGCTTCACCTTAAACACATCTTTGGAACCTTTCATGTAAAAAACGACAGTAGCATGTGTTAAAATATAGTGGTATGAGCTGTCAGTGCATGAATTGAGGGCTAGGAAGCTATTTTTGATTAAGTATGACAAGCAAAAAGGACAGATACTGAGTTAATAATCAGTTCCAAGATTGAACACACCTCTCTTTCTTTGCTTCACAGTGGATGGCATGTTCATGTTTTATAAATTCCTGCTGTCTAGATCTCAGGAGGTGTGGATTTTTTTTTTTCCACCCATGTCTGTTTTGAGTAACTTAAGGGGAAAACAAAATGTATTCTATTTCAAAAAAGTGATTCATTCAAAAAACCATAGTTATAGGTAGACTTTATATGTGACTACTAAAAAAATGGAAATAATAACTACATTGTTTAGCTAGGCGTATGTATTCTGTGAATATTATGAAAGTGACAGTGTTTTTCTTGTTGCTCTAGACACGCTCTCAATACCTTGTTTTCCCTGAATCAGCATGATATTTTCAGAAATCAGGATTTGGGATTATTAAAAAACCTGAAAATAGGTCGGCAAAGAAAAGTGTCACAGTGGTTCTGTGAACAGCAATTTAAATGAAAGTGCTTAGTAGCATCAGGTGCCACTCCAGAAAGACAGAGGAATCCTCTCAGCTCCACTTGGAAACCTCAGACTCCCTGCAAAGTCTTCAGTGGCCCAGCCGTTAAGTGGGCAGCAGAATTTGTCACTAGGATTACTCTTTAATCTTTAGGAATTTAAAGTAATTGCTGAGAAAAGTCCTATAAAACACCAGTGTCATATTTGCCAGCTCCTCTTAGATGGGCACAGTGTCACTCATTTGGAATGAAACCTCTTTTCAGGCAGCAGAGTTGTGTGACAGCTTTACAAAATTTAGTAGCAGGATTCAAAGTTGCTGTTTGAAATGCCTGAATCCAGGAATCTCTATGTGGGAGCAATGTGTGGGCTGGGTGATTACTACATGCAGTGTCTCCTGGAAGTACTCAGAGGGGGTTAGAGAGCTCTTCTGATCACCCTGAAGTAGATTCTGATATTCATTCAGTCTGAAGGGTTTCTCTTGTCAGTGGGTAGCTCAGCCAGGAACTCGATAACATTGTGGAAATATCAGCTTCAAGCATCATGTGATATTTCCTAGACTTCCTGTGGTGTTTTCTTGGGCTGTTAGATGGGATAAGAGAAGTCGTTAATGAATGAATTAACATTAAGTCCTGGAGAAGAAGAAAAATGGAATTTTTATTCTTCATTATACTTCCAACCATATGAGTGGATTTGTGGAAACAATGGTTCACAAAACTCATAGGACCAAAACTTAGCTCCAACGACTTCAACTAAAAATCTACTTTATGCCAGGTAAACCTTGGTGTGATAAAATGTGGGGAAAAAAGGTCCCTTCCCATCCAGACCATTCTGTAGTTGTGCTGCCCAGTCCCCCACTGTCCCTGCAAATTCCAGTGATAAAAAGTTAACCAGAAACATTCCTACTGCAAAAACCAGACACCATCTAAATTAATTTCCCTCGTCATTTGATCAGTGTTTTGCTTGAGGTAACAGGTTTCATAGAATTTCTCTTTGAAATGCTGTTCAAAGCATCACAGAACTGTATGAGATGTCATCCATGGTATTTTATCTTTGCATGTGATAAGGTACATTTCAGGCTGCTGCATCATGTCCCTGTGTGGGTTGTATTTTATAGCATTTTATCACACTGTTCAACGTGTGTGTTCTGAGGTCATTTATGTAGACATTTCATCCAACACAAAGCTTGGCCTTTTAGCAGCAGGTAAAACTCTTTGGGGGAAATATTTCAGAGGGGAAGCTTGAACACAGGTGAAATTACAGAATTCAACAGGGCACAAATGAGGGAGGAGCCTGAGAACACCACTAACCCCTCTGCTGCTGACAGCATTTATTTCACACATTTGCCTATGGGAAAGATGAGGGAAAAAAAATTGTTCCTTGGTTGTTTCTCCAGCACAGAATCATTAAGGCTGGAAAAGACCCTCCAAGAACATCAAATAGATGAACTATATCTCAGTAGAATCTCATTAGGGACCATTTTAGTAACTGGCAGCCAAAAAACTCCTAATCATCTCTCAAGATTCATAAAAAAAAATAATAAAAAACCCCTTTTTCTTAGGTCCCACTGATCAGGGATTTGCTCTCCCACCATAAGAAAGGTCTAGACAGCTTTGCTTTTCCTTTGCAAGTCCCAGCTGCTGTCGCCCCAGAAGGCCAATTTAACACTCAGTATGCAAAGCATTTTCCCAACCCCATTCTGCCCAGTTCCCAGTGGGAAAAAAGCCATAAAAGTGGTGTTTCAGAATCAATGGAGAAAAATGTGCACATTTTTATTCTTTTCTTGATAATCTTTTCCCTCTGAAGCCCAACATCTCCAGGCAGCATCTGGCAACTGAGAACTGCTGAGAATTCAGGTGGGGGAAGAACAGAGTTTGTCTTCTGCAAATCAATCCATAGGTGTCTGCTCTCCATCCCTGGATACACCTCAGGCCAACAACACAAGCAAGTAAGCAAGATTGGAAACCATTTTCAGATGCTTCAAACCAAAACTATTCCATGAATGTGTGGTAAAGATTGAGGGAGAGAGAGTAATTTACATTAAAGATTATTACTTTTACTGGAATGTGATCAGTTATGTTCTTACAAACGCTTCAAATAAGGGGTGTTGTACAAGTGCATTTCTACATAAACATAGAAGTGAACTTTTGTAGAGTTTAAAAAAAATCATAAAAATAATTATGAAGTACTTCATGAAACATTCAGGAAATGTCTTCTTGAATTTTGAAGGAATATTACATAAATTTAGAGAAAGTATTCTAACCATAGGTTTAATAAATATATGATTAAGATCACAAGAATGGTTCCCATGAAATTCTCTTCAGAGATATAATGAATTACTTTGTTATATTGCATAGAATATTAACAAAATTTTATTCCTCAGACTTTATAATTGTCAAGAAGATTCATAGAAATATCAAAAAGTTAAACAGAGCATAAAGAAGTAATCACAGCCACAAGAAAAAGACATGAAAGTCACTTTTTCGTACAACAAATGTAAAACATGTCCTTTAAGAGTACACTTCTTAAACTCACATATAAATACTAAACCTGGATTTTCAAAGAGCTTTTGAAAACACATCTCTTCAAAAGGAATTTCGTTGTCACAGGATAAAAAGAAAAGTTGTCCCATGGATTAGCTAGTGATTAATGAATGGGGGAAAAGATAGCAAATAATTAAAAGTTTTACAATGAAGGGAAGTTGCCAGCATATGTAATGTAGAAAAGATACTGAGAGTGAGCTGAGAAATGTTACTGATTATTCAAATTTAACCAAAGAAATAGAGACTTGGCTGTAACAACAGCTGAAGGAGGTTGTAGATCTCAGTGACAGGAAAATAAAAAATTGTATTAGATGCTTATAGGACCATTGGAGAAATGTCTCAGAATCATTTGAGATGACTCTGAGAAAATATTAATAAGCAGAAGTAAGCCAAAAAGAAAAATGATGCTGGGTTATTGGGAGTGAAATAGAAAATCAAAGAGGGAATACCTTAAAGCCACTGTGTAGTTTCTGGGAGAGGTCACATCTTGAGTACTACCCCTGCTTACATCAAAAACCATGAAGTAAAACTGAAAAAGGTGTAAAAAGGGAAAGAAGCAAATGGCCAAATGTAGCAGTGTCTGTGTGAGAGATCAGACTGAGTTACTATTGTATTTGCAGGGGGCCTCCATGGCAAACAGGAATGATGCATCTGACTCCACGTTCTCAGAAGGCTATTTTTTTTACTTCATAATACTCTATTATATTAAAGAATACTATACTATATTATGCTAAAGAATACAGAAAAGATACTTACTCAATGCTAAAAAAATAATAATGAAAACTCCTGACTCTCTCCAGAGTTCCAACACAGCTTGGCCCTGATGGGCCAAAGAGTGAAAACAACTCACAGCAGAATCCAATGGAACAATCACCTGTGGGGAAACAATCTCCAAACACATTCCACATGAGCACAACACAGGAGAAGCAAATGAGATAAGAATTGGTTTCCTTTTCTTTGAGGCGTCTCAGCTTCCCAGGAGAAAAATCCTGGGAGAAGGAATTTTTTCAGAGAATGTGGATGCCATGAGTTACAGAACTCCAAAGGGAGAAATTGAAGTTCTGCAGGGAGGGATCTTACAAATACAGCACATCCGTCTTGGTCCGTTAACTGATTTACATCAGGGAGGAGTTGAACTTAGATGAAAATAAGGACAAACTCCTTTTCAAATTGATACCTGAGAATTTACCTCCTCTTCTGCATCAGTGACCCTCATCACTGAATTTCTTGATTATGCTCATTTTTGTAGTTGCAAAACTTAACAGAAATTTCTGCATCAGTTTCATGGACAACATGTTGCTGTTTTATTTTTACCTGGAGAACAAAATCCGAACAGATTTTAAGTATTTAACACAAGTTATAGATCCAACATCTGGCCTTTATGGAACAAGTTTGTGGAGCTATAACTTCTGCCCTCCACACAATGTTATTAAAAAAAACAAAACAAACCAACCAAGACCCAACAGGATCAGCTTGCAAAAAATCTGTCACCACTGTTTGGGCTTCTCTGAGCCTGGGGAAAGTAGAAGGAAGGGTAATTGCTCAGCTGATGCAAAACGAGGCTCAAGGCTACAATTATTTAAACAGTGATGCCTGCTGGCCATGCCTTCAGCTACTGAGCCGAGCTGCTTCCCTCCCCTGCAGCAAGAAAAGTTGCAAGGACTGATAGATTGTGCACAAAAATGGGTCTTTTCATTCCAAACCCAGTGGCAGCTGGGTATCTGATGAAAGAATGGGTTTGTTTGGAAATCCTGCAAAGGCAGTAGAACATCTACTCATCATGAGAAAAAAATTGGAGAGTTACATTTCAGTCTTTCAGATTATTCCCCAGTTAAGAGTTTAGGTAGGTTTTTCTGTGTGGTGAGATTTAATCATTCTTGAGGAAATTCCTTGGATTCATTCCAGTATGTTTGTGTCTCTCTTGTGCTGGGAAGCCCAGCATGGACACAGAAATCCAAGTGCACCTCCACAGTGCTGAGTAGAGGGGAAGAATCCCCTCCCATCTCCTGCTGGGAATGCTCTGTCTGAAGTGAGTGTATCAATTTTTAAAAGGGTTTTTTGTTATTTTTCAGGATTCTTATGAATATAGAGTTTTGGTTTGTTGTCTGGATGCACATCAACAACAAAAAAGCACTGTTTTCTTCAAAAGAAGCCTTGTCAAAATCTGTGCTGCCAAGAAACAGCACCTAGATCTGCAAATCATTCTTAAGATGTTTTCTTAATTTGTTACTTCTCCTTCCCTCATTCTCTTCCCAGTGAGCCTAACATATTTGTGAAAAGTATATCTTTTCAGAAATTCAAATGTACAATTTTCCTTCTTTGGAAGGAAAGGAAGGAAGATAAATAGCACAGCACTCAATGTGACAATGGGAACAGTAAGAAATGAAAGTAGAGTAAGAGTTGACATGAAAACATTTGATTTACAAACCTGAATCAAAACTACATGAAGAAACAAAAGGCTGAAAGTTTTGTATTCTTCATATGCTGTCATCTGAGCTTATTTTGTGTTCTGCTACCACCTCAGGGCTCTCATTGTGGAGTATGTAAATGCCTAATGTACACAAAATAACTTGGATTATAAAGGCCATAAATTCTCTTTACTTTTATAATTACAATCAGTGATTCAATAGCTATTCAGAGGCAAAGGGCAGGAAATTCTATATTTTCATAAAATTTAAAGAAGGTAAATGTGTTATGATGGTCATCTAGACTGACCTTTCTGCATTGACTGAATCATTTTTCCCAGTGAGAGAATCCTTAATGACTCCAAAGACTTGAGGTTAAATGAGAAAAGATTATCTCAAAAGCCTGGGTTCTATCTGAATCTGTTAAAAAGACATCTAGTACAAACCACACAATTATGGGCTCCTTCTTACAAACAGGGAAATTCAGTCATTTAGAAACAAATGCCTAGGCTACATGGAAATAATCATCCAAGAAGTAAACATTTTTCTAGATAACAAAACTTAAAAATTTTAAACAAAATTTAAAATTAGATGAAGGGCATCCCTGAAAAATGGATTTTTATAAACAGATTTTTTAAAATTAATATTTAGGTTTTGTCCTCTGTATCCATGGCAGGATAATTGATTACCTCCTTCCACTGACTGGAACAGGATAATGAATTCCCAAGTGTATTGGCTCCTAAAATAAGCTGGAGGGAAAGGTTCTCCCGGATAATATGGAGATTAAAAAAAACTATCCCATGATCATTTGCTGACTCCACAGTGGTGCACTCCAAAGCTGATCACATCATGAGCCAGCAGGTGATACAACATCCATGTGAGGGGAAACATTCAATGCATGAGGTTAAAAATTCAGGGAGCAAGCAGCTCTCTAATAAATGCATGCAGCCAGCTGAGCAATGAAAGATGCAAGTAAAGAAGCATCCACAGAACAGTTTGGGTTTCTTTCAATAAGTAAAAGAATGGGAGAGTGGAATGACAGGAAATGGACACTGCATGAAACTTAATTAACAATGAAAATATTAAGGAAGCCTGAAGTGAAAAGTGGGTTTGTGTATAACCAATTCCACTGAGCACCTGTGAACTGTTGAGTTTAACCAGGTTACAACTGGGACTGTGCTTGAAGAGAGGGAGAAATGTGTGTGAGGAGGCCTTAACTGAGTTATTTGCCATGTATTTACAGTGCAGAAAGGCTGTTTTTAGCCATGCCCTCTGGTTCCCTCTCCCACTTTCAGAGCAGCAGATTAGACCAGCCTGGGCAGCAGAATAAAGCACATGGCACAACCTGGGATAGTGGGAGGTGCCCTTGCCCAGGGCAGAAATTTGGAACAGGATGGTCTTTGAGGTCCCATTCAATCCAAACCATTCTGTGCTTCTGCTCCTCCTTTGGGCTGGACAGAATTTGCATGGCTCAGGTCACACAATCCAGTTCTGGGCTCCCCAGCACAAGAAAAAAATTACTTCATTTTGCAAGCATTTTTATATTTAATCTTAGCACTAGAATAACTGTGTGACATAATTAGTGCCACGCACAATGTGAGCTTTAATAATGATCACAAGGCTTGCTGATCTGAATGGAACACCAAGAAAATGCCTGCCAGAGGCTTTCAGTGCATGATCTATGTCCAAACCTGCAGAAAATTGACAAAGGCAGTGAGAAAGGACAATCCTGAGAGAATGCTGAGGATACATTTCACCTATTGTGACCACACATCCCAGCCTTCAAAAGCCAAACCCCTCCTGCTCCTCAGACAAAAATCTGAGTGCAAATATGATGAAATATTGGATTTCTGCAGAGATGTGTATTTTGTCTCACCATTTAACTCCTTGTGCTCATAACCACAAGAGATTTCATAATGAGCTGATTGCCAATTATCCCAGAGAGAGATGGGTTTTCTGAAATAGGCAGACCCTGTGAGACATTTAGGGAGAAAACTGACATGCAGTTTGCTGCAATTTCAGTTTCTAAAATCATGTGAGGTCTGAGGCAGTGTATGCAGAGCAAAACAGCACAGGGCCTTTCAAGTACAGGAACATTGTCAAAATCTACCAGTTTTAAAGTGAAAAATAAAGTGATCCTCTGGCAACTAGATGAAGACCTAACATAAATGGAATTTAAATACAAGTGGGAGATAATAGTTATTCCTACTTTTGCTCAGAAATAAATTAAATCCTCACTTTGTCTTTGATTGTTCCTTCTGATTTGCTGCACTTTTTCCACTTTCTCTAAAATTTTAGCAGCCATTCAATTCAGATTCCACCCTGTACTGAGATGAAACTGACACATAACATGTTCTGATTATGTTCTTAAGCTCAATCATCATGGGTTAAAATTATCCATTTTTAGACTTACATCCTATCTTAATCAGGAACTTGATCTTGACAGATTTTGAACAAGCCAATCTAGAGGCAATTGGCTGTGTCTTAAACCATGCATGTTCCTAGAAATTCACTTATCCAAATGAAAATCAGGCCTCTCAGGAGGCAGGGTTATTAGAACACATCCTTTTTGAGGGGTGAGAGAAAAGCAAAGTGGGATAAAATAGTAAGGAGGTATTTTTAAATCTTAAAACTGCAAATACTGAGTTTGAAACATTTTTCATTGAGTGCAGTGCACTCTGTACCTTTGTCCATGATGACTTCTGAGCTGAGCTCTGCCCTTTCTCCGCACAGCAATGAATTCCATAGAAAAATAAAAACCACATTTGTATTATGGAATAGACAACATTTCTATTTATTTTTTCAGGAAGAGGAAAAAAGGTAGCTTTGCATTTGGAGATGCATATTGGTAGTAGAGGCAACTTAAAGTAAGAAATTAAACTACAATTCAGTGAACCAATTTAATCCAGGTGAACATGAGCTTTGTCAGAGCCTCTCATGTGTTTTTCATAAAGGGCACCAGTTCCATTTACAAGCCCAGCTCTGGCTTTTAGAGAACTCCTGATGGAAGCATCTTGGCTTGCTTTTCTCCCAGGATGCAGGGCACATTCATGACATTTCTTCACACTCAAAGGGATTGCATTGAACTTTATCCCAATGGGAAGGGATTTAGTTATTACTGAAACAGATTAGTGCATAGGAGGGACTATATTTGAAGAAAAAAACCACATCATTTACAAAGAAAATAACAGACAGTGACATTAATTGCTAAGCTCTGTTCTGCCTATTAAAAGTTGAATGAGGCAGCTTGACAGATGATTTTGTAATGATACACATAGGATGCTTTTGGTGTTGATTTTGTTTCTAACATACTCAGGATCTGGTTGGTCTCATTTGGTTTGAACCTTTGCACTGGGCAACCAAGTATCCCCAATCAGATGTCCAGACCCACCACCACAAAATTTTATCAGCTGCCAGTAACAAACACTTGAAAAAAATACAGAAATTGCTCTTAACAGCAATGCTGTCTCTGATCTCCAAGTTCTTTTCTCTTATGCTGTATTTTGAATAAGAGGTCTTTAGAGACATGGTTAATTGGGTATGAAATGAAATTATTGTATTTAATAACCCAGGGAATTATTCGCAATCCCACATTCCTTCTTTGGTAGTGCACAGGGCAGGTTTCAGCTTTATTTTATGGACTTTCTGAGAAATAGCAAATTTTAGTATTAACATGGCCATGAGGAGATTTTCCCTCTGCCCAGTCATCTACAGCATTAAAAAGCCAGATCCCAAGGAGTGGAGGAATATGCAGGGTAACTAATGTAAAAATTCTAGTTTTGGTAGGATTATAATGATCTCCTAAATTCTTTGTGCCTGTGGTTTTTTTCAGGCCTTGATCAAAATCCAATTCTGGTCAAACGTAGTGGTCAGAAAGACTGGACTTTAAAAGTAACCCTGGCTTTCAAATAGTAAGAGCTTCCACTGAAAGGAATGGAGCTCCCATCAGCCTAATGCACTTTGCCTCACTCTTCAGCAGAATCTATTAACAAGATTTCAATGAAAATCTTAAAATGCATTTAAAATACCATTAAACCATTGAAGGGAACAAAAAACCCACCAAACCAAACATACAAATAAAAATCCACAGAGGACAAACACATGGGAAGAGTGCATTTAAAATTACAAACCTAAAGGATTCTCTGTATGGGATGCAAGTAAGTTATTTAGATGATAAAAGACCCTGATAATATTCCTGTGAAGCTATTTTGATATTAAAATATGGCACCACAAGTGTTGTTTATCAGGAAGAATTTCTAAGTAATGATATGAGGTGTTTGCTACATTATTTATTTCCTATCTAAAATGCTTTTAAAGATATGGTTTTAAAATGAAAAGGGGAATGAAGAAAAACAATTTGGAAGTGAGTTTGTAAAATATTTATATTTGTTCACTTCCCCCCCTTATTTTAAGTTACAGAATGGGTCAGGATGGAAGGGACCACAGAGATTCATTTGGTCCAACCTCCCTGCCCAAGCAGGGTCATCCTAAATCAGAATGTTATCCTTGTGTAAATCAGTCTTTCACATCTGGAAGTTCCTCACTAAGAAACATGAAGCTTAAAATGATCCCACAGCCAAATTAACCATTTTGAGCCTTATCCATTATTTTTGTGCTTTTGGTTCATCAAACCAACAGGAATAGTTTCAGCAAACACAGGAATGATTATACATCAAGAATTTATACAGGCTATGATTCATTTAATTAGAAAAAACAAACCAAACCAAAAAACAAAACCTAACCAAAACAAAAACCAAACTAAACCAAAACAATAAAAACCACCACCAAAAAAAAAAAGAAACCCAAAAACACCCAAAGGAAAAAAAAAATTATAAAGAAAATAAACACATTTTTTTAAAAAAATTATAAAACAACCAACAAATGCAAACAACAACAAAAACCACCAAGACACCCAAAGAAAAACAACAACAAAGAACACCAACCAAACAGAAAGCCTAATTTTGGACTAGAACAGTTTTCCATCAAGTATCCAACTTCTCACCTGCACAACCTCAGCAGCCACAGAGGCCCTTCTTTCTGGGTCTCTCACTGCTATGTTCTCTTAAATGTATGGATCTAAATAACAGGTATTTAAGAAATTTATCTAAAAGTTGAGCAGGGATGCCTGTGTAGAGGAAAATCACTTTATCAGAGTTCCTAACTTGATAAGGGGTCTCCTGCATATGCCCTCAGTGCAGAAGCTCCAAAAGCAGGCACAAATGTTCTTGGATAAAAAAAGACACAGCACTCAAAATTTATCCTGCCCAGGTTTTCTTCCTGCAGTGTTTTTTATCTTAGCAGATTGTGTTCTCTCATGACTGGAAAGAGATTTTACCTGGAGGTCATTCTTATGTACATGATCCTACATGACACTGAACTGATGAAAAACACAAATTTGCCTCACCTCTACCTCATAGAAATGGTTCACTGAGAGAAAAATTATGTGAATTCAGTTTTGATGTCTTATCCCCAGGAAGTTCACAGTGCAATCCCTCAGACAAATTGTGCTCTGCATCCCTCAGAGCAATATATCCCAGCAGGAAGCTCCGGTGTATTTCTGTCCGTTTGTCCCTCAGTTTCACTTTCCTGGTGTCAGTTCCCTATATTCCATGTTTGAGCCATTCCTCACTGAAACCTCCACGTGGACACTACTGCACAACAACAAAAGGAAGAGATCCAGGTGTCTCAGCTCTCCTACAGCTCCTCTGGCATCTCCCCAGCCTGCTCCATGAAATTTCTTGTCCATAGAGACATTTAAATGAAGATTTAGGCACCTGTGCCCCTCTCTGAACCTCTCCTTCAGCAAGCACTCGTGGCCAGTGTGTCCCAACCATGCAAGAAGAAACACTGGCAAAGGACAACTCATGATGACCTTGACTGAGATTTACAAGATTCTCTAAAAAATGACTGGGGACTTATCTACTCTGCAAGCACTGAAATCTGTGTCCAAGCACAAAAATTCTAATTTTAACCTTTAACCACTGCATTTAACAAATTGTGAGTTATCTACACATACCATTGCTGGGAACATGGGTTCTATTTGAATTGCCTTCGGTGCTTGGTGGATTTCTGCACTAATAACACTCAGTATAATTCGTTCTGTCACCAGCTGTAGTGTACTAATTTAATTTTGGTCCTATCCAAGCATCCATCTGCTCACAAACATCAGCTACAAGAGCCTGAAGGCTGCTCTGTAGTGTGCCAAACTCAGGTGTGTACATGAGTGTTCTACAGCAGAGGTAAAATAACTCATGGAGAATATTTGTCTCTGCTAGGGTGAGGTGGTCCCAGTTCCATTCTCTGAATGAGTAAAACCTTGCACATGGAAAGAAAGTGAGAAAAGTAAATTAAGTGACATGTAAAATCACATAAAATATTCTGTTGATCCAAAAGACAAACTGTTTTGTGATACCAAAAAATCTTAGCAAGAACAATGTGCAAAACCAACTGATTTGCACAGAAAATGCTGAATTACAATGGAAAAGTACAAGTCAGCTTCTTGCTTTGAAAGTGGAATTAAATAGAGTGCACATGAAGTGCTCTAAGGTCTCTCTGCTTCTCCAAGAGACTCTCCCATGGATAAGTTCTAGAGTTTGCAATTATTATTCTGTTAGATGCGGCACAAAACAGAAAAGCAGACTACAGAAAGAAAGGTCCCTGATACTAATAGAAAAAATGGGGGTCATGCTCTGAAATTTAATTTACATCCTGAAGCAGACAAGATAAAAGTAAACCTATGAAACAAAACTGAGGGATGGAAATTCAGAGACTGAAAATTACCCTGAAAAAACCTGCTCTTTTTATTTGGTAGTAAATCCCTACCAAGCAGGAGCTTTAACTTTCTGCTAGACGCATCAGAAAATATCTGAATTTGCAGCTATAAGCAGACCACCATATCAGTATGCACACGATACTTGGTTTTATGTGTTTCTTATGTAAATGTGTTTCTGACTTTATAAACAAAACTGTAATCTTTCCCATTTTTTCCATAAAACCCTTTTACTTTGTGCTTTAAGCTTACACAATGTTTAAAGTGGAGTCAAGTGCATTTTACGCTCACAGCACAGCACTTCTGTAAAAACACAGATTTCAAACAAGTCAGCATAGAAACAATCACTCCATGTCTTGCCTTCATATCTTAAAAACTAAGGTCTTTTCTCATTAAAGTGAAAGAATCAGTTTGCCCATGGCTGTTAGCAAGCAAGAAAAGGAGCACAGAGGTACAGCCAGGCATGTTCTGTGTCATTTTGGCCAGGGGCAAAACCCATAATGTCTCTGTGAAGATACACAGGGGAAAATGTAACAGGAATACAAGGGCTCATCCTGGGCACAAAAAGCGCCACCAGTTTTTGAATATTAACTGAATTGTCACTTTTTGATACATGCAGAGTTTTCACAGAGACCTAGAGAGCCTAGAATTCTGAATTTTGTGTTCCAAGCACCCTTAACTTTCTGCAAAGCTGAGCACATTTCACAATCAACTTCCCAGATGATGACACAGGTTTATGACTCTGTTTAATGGGTTTAAATTTGTGTTACCCATGTTTTATCTATCATCTTCCACTGATGTGAGTTCAGTGCTGTGAACTCCAGCATTAGCATTCTCTGTCCAAATCTCCCTGCATGAAGCACTGAGAGTCTGTTTAACATTTATCATTTCTCCCTCTTCAGCAAAGCTGAACACAAACACTCTTCCCTTGACACCACTAAAATATCTAAATGCAGGACAGATTAGGGTCTGTTAGTTTTGTATTTTCTGAATAGAAGGTGAGTTCTTTTTCTGGGTTTGTTTGTTTGTATAAAGAAGCACTCTGTGCTCAGAGGAATGGACTGTGAAATCCCAGCAAGATATAAGAGGATTTGTGTCTCAGCTTTAAAGGTTGACCCTATAATCTCCATAGAATTACAGAAAGTTTCCAGACTTAGCATGTGAAAACAAGTGAAATTGTAAACAAATAAAAAAGGGGTATAATAAACTGTTCACCTTCACGGTTCTCTTAATGATCAACAGCACCCTTGAATTGTTTGGGTCCTTTGACAGATGACATCCTATGACAGATGACTTGATCTCACTCATATTCCAAATTGTCTTTAATGTAATTAATAAATCTGTTCTGTCAGAGGTATGGTGAGCAGTTGAGGAGATGGCATTCAATAGGAATCAACAGGAATTCTCAGTCTTACACAATATTTTGTGCTGCTGGGAGAAATATGTTCATCACTGATTTCAACAGCCATCTCTCTTCCCAATTCTCTCAAGCCGTGAAGCTCAGGGGGAATGAAGTTATGGAACAGAATATTCCATTTGGAGGGGTCCTGTCCTGATCATCTGGTCCAATGGTCTGACCAGCTCAAGGCTGACCAAAAGTCAATGCTGTCAAGCATTTCCAGATGCATTTTCCAAATACTTCTTAAACACTGATGGGCTTGAGGCACTGATCCCAAAGTTGGTGGTGCGACCAAACTTGGTGTCTGTTGGACCAGGGTCACAACCTGACCTCTTGTCTAGGGGGGATTTCAATAATTTATCCTAATTTACACCAGAGCAAATGATATATGAATCTGCATTTCCAAAGGGTTATTTATTATTAGAATGCGAACATAATGCTAACATATTTTCAATACTCACATAAATCTGCATTTTCAACTCTGGGAAATTTCAATTTTTAGCGTGCTATTAAATTAGCATTTGATTCCTGAATTCAGTCAGAGAAGATATAATTTTGGTCAGTCTCAGAATTCAAGGAGACATAGCTATGTTTCCTATTGATGACTTAAATAATGGGCAGTATATATTTCCACAGTTATACTTTTCCTAATATCAAATTCCTGAGGGCATCTGAAATGAGTATTGCACATAACCCCTTGGCTGAAGATGAGGACACACACACGTCAGGGTCTGAACAATGCTTGTAGTCATACAGTTCCCAAATGACCAATGGCCTTGGGAGCAAAACCTAAAAAGCTTGTAAATGCCTAATTCAAATATATCAAACTTTATGAAAACTTAAATTTCTTGATTAATGTTTCCTGTTGTTATTCAGTAAAAAAAAATCAGCGTCCAACAAACACTGTGTCCTTCTGAGAACAGTTTTAGTATTGCAGAGTTCACTGCTGCCATATTTCCAGATTCCTGCTGCAATCTCTTTGAAAGCAGAATTGAAGCCTTTGGTGGGTTTGTGCCATAGATTCAAAAAAAGCTGAATTATTTGAGACAAATAGCACTGCTAAGATCCAGGTCTCATTCCATGGCACTCAGACCTGAGTGCTGCATTAACTAAGGGAAGTACAGTGACAGGATACTGCAGACTACAGGGAGAAATCATGACAGAAAATAATACATGAGACTTAAAAAATTTGTTTTTGAAAATGGTCAGGAATGCACTTTAGGAAGCAATTTTTCATGATCCAGATGAAAGAAGAAGTAGTTTTTCCCCTTCTGATATCTTTGGTTGTCTGATATCCTGCTGTTCAGAAAAAGATGTATGATTTTTTCTTGTTGTATTTAAGTTATTAATGTATGCATAATGTAAATCCTCATTAAGATTTCCTTTTGTTTCCTTCATCGTTTTCATCCACAACAGGGACATCCAGAGTTGTAACATATAAAAATACAAAAAACACCTGGGCAAAAAAACATATCCCCTGTCTTTGCAAGTGACCTCCTTCATATCCTATTCTTTATCATATATGACCTTGTTTTTTCAATTTACTCCTCACATATAAATTTAGTTTGGCATTAAATATGGTAATTTACCCTAGGAGCGGGAAATTACAATATGACTTTTTTTTTCTGTAGAGCTGGACAATTATTGTTATTATTATACTAATTCTCAGCAGCCCAGTGATAACTCTGAGAAATGTCATCTGGTATGAGAAGAATTCTGCTTTAAATATACATTATTCATGTGTGTCCCCCTTTAAAATTACCTGGCACAGAGCCAGGAAGATAAGGGTGACTAAAGAGTCATGCTTTAGGATGATATGCCATTGTAGCCTTTTTCTAGCTTTGTAATGAATGTTTTAATTAAAGAGCAGCATCAGGCAGGCCAACAGCTGGATCAGATTGAGTTGCAATTCCTAATTTTCACAATTTGGGATCTTTGGTTCTGAGAGAATTGGAACATCCTCAGCCAATTATCTCTTGCTATTCATTATTCTGCAAGTACTTTATAAATATAACCTAATTTTTTAAGGCACAGTATTATATAAAAGGGAAGAGGACTGCTCAGTTCAGGTTAGACAGCTAACAGTGTCCTTTAAAATAGAAAAATGCCAGATTTGTTAAAATAAACTATGAAATAATGAAGTACAACATGACCTTAAAAAGACCTGTCTTCAGTGACATCTTGCAGTCATTTTTTTGCTAAAATGCAGAGAGATATTTATTGTAAAAAGGACAATGCTGGCTCCAGAAGGCAAATTAGTTCTGGTGCTTTATCTGTAGGAGTTTCAGATCCACGGTTGTCTCCTTTTATGGGCTCAAAATTGTGTGGAAAAATAGGATAGCTGAAACATCCTTGATTTATTTCAATAAATTAACTATAATAATAATAATTGAGGCAAGGATATTTTCTGGTACTTGCACATAACTTGATAAAACTTTATTCTTTTTCACCAACCTTTTATAATATCAAGAATTTCTGGGAGAAACCTGGAGCAGAAACCCAAGATTTCAAGTCAAAACTTAGCTGATGATCTGATTTACACCAGCATGACATAAAAATATTTTTACCCTAAGTTATGAGAACAGGTTTGGATCCTTAGAAGACACATTGTTTTACCAGCTAAATGCAGGGATGTAATGAAATGTTCTACATCCAGTCAGCTCAAATCTGCATCCTTTAAAAAAGCAAAAACAAGTTTGAATTTATGTCCTACATTCAATAGACCACCTTGAAGTTCCTGGAGCCTGTCAGTTTAACCCTTCAGAAATTTAAGCTTTCACTGGCATTTCTAAATAAGAAGCAACAAGCCTTGTTAGTAATGTAGGTTAAAAGCATGTTCAAAGGGATGCAAGAGAGAAAGGAAAATTTATCTCAATGTGTCGAAAAAATCTGAAAAATTCTCTTCCCTGCCCTGTCACCTATATTTTTCAACTCTACTACCTCAAAGAAGGTGATCAGTTAGTGAAAAAAGTCACGCCAGAAAGGTAAAGTGTGAGCAGAAGGGAAGGGAAGATTTTCTAGTTCTACAGAGCTACAGGGTATGGGAGTTTCTGCTCTGTGGTTAAGTTAGAATGAGAAAAATAATAACAATGAGGAGTCAAGATGAAATGGAAATCAGGGTGGGGAAAAGGAGGCTCAGGGTTAACCTTGTGGCTCTGCACAACTCCCTGACAGGAGGGGACAGCCTGGGGTGTTGGGCTCTGCTCCCAGGAACAGGGACAGGAGGCTTAGGTTGGTTTTCGGGGAAAAATTCAAGCTCTGGGACAGGCTGCCTGTGGAAGTTGTGGAGTCCCCATACCTGGAGGGCTGCAGAAGCCATGTGGTGTGGCACTTTGGGACATGGTTTAATGATGGCCCTGGCAGTGCTGGGGGATCAGTTGGATCTGATGATCTTAGAGGGCTTTTCAAACCTAAATTATTCTATTTTTCCATAATAAAACCTTCAATTTTGTGCTCCTGCCATATTGTGTGAATTTTGAATGACTATATGAGCCAGGTTTATAAATGTGCCCTGTGTTCTTCCTACATTGCAATTTATAGAATTAGTAGGCAAATTCTTCTTACACAGCTCTCAAATTATGCATTTGTTACTAATTTCGAATAGATGTTTATCTCAGGAGTAGCTGCATTTTATATTATCATTAAAATCTCATTGAAAAATATCTCAGGAGACTTTGGGACAGAACAGGATATATAAATGGAGTATCCTATTAATATTCCATTAAGTTAATAATATCTGTCTAAGTGAATCACAGTTGTATTTCCTGCCAGCTTTTAAATACAGATTATTTTACTTTGGTCTTTAAATTCCCATTGTGTACAGCTGTGCTAGTTTCTATGAACTATTTTTTTTACTGTTTATCTTGTGTTCTTTTAAATGTGTTATAGATAAATTATTGAGCTGGAGGCAGAGGTATAAGAAACAGAAGATTCTAAGGCAAAATAATGAATTTGACATTGTGTCTAAAGCATAAGCACACATCTCAGTGAACACCAGACTCTATCTGATTACACATTCAAGCACTGCTGGGTGGTTGTTTATTTGCTTTGACAGTGGGTCCAGAGGACTGCTCAATGAGCCTTAATTGCCTTAATTTTTACAGAACGGAGGGTTTTTCTGGGATTACATTTCTCATCAGCTTCCAGCCGCATCTCTTCACACTGGTCACTTCACATTTGTACAGAATATGTGCTGCTTCATCAGAGACTCCACTGGGTTGCAAGAGGAGAATCATTTTAAAGGCTAATAAGAGGGGATCAAATTGTTTCCTCCTGAAAATAGAATAGAAATAAACATAGTGTAGAAATAAACATAAAATAGAAATAAGCATAGAATAGAAATAAACATAGAAGCTTTGCATCATTTATGTGAATGCCTCCCATGCAAAACTGCCATATTGTGGTGGAAACTTGGAGAAGGTTGAGCTATCAATGTTACCTCATTTTCTTGTGATTTTTTTTACTTATTGTCAGCATTATTGTTAGTACTAAAAACCTTCAGGTTTTCAGTGGGAACTATTCCCCTTTTAACAGATGTACAAGAAAAAAATCAAATCAGCCAGAGATCTGTCACGGACTTATGGGCTACATATCTTTGGTTTAGATACCCATGTAAGTCTGTAGGTATGTTTTAATCTTAAAATTGGGAGAAGAGTAGCCCTGATCCATTTTGGATCAGTTTTGCCAGTCTTCTTGCTATGATCTCACCGTTGCCCAGGAATTTTCCTGATATCAATCTGATTGTACCAAAGTAAGACCAAAATTAAAGCTGGCTAGATTAACAAGTCAAAGCCTAGAAAAGGAAAAGAAATTATGATAGAAGTTCATTACATGAGGGGACTCTGAAAGTAGTGCTGTGTTTGTTGTATAAAGCAACACAGTAAAAGAAATGTAACATGAAAAGCCAGAAGTGCTTCTGGAAGGGGAAAAGTAGCTACCAATTGCTTCAGAAAGAAAGAGAAAATGGTAAGCAGATAGACAAATTGGGAGTGATGCCAGAACAGAAGTGTTTAAGGAAATAATGGTTGCTCTTCTTCGTCAAGCAGCTCATCAGTTCTGTGCCGTGGGTGTTTTCATAGACCAGCAATGTCTGCATCTTCCATGGATGCCACCAGGCTTTTTCATTTTACTTCACTCAGTGATCTCCAGCTGGAAACCTTGATGTTAAAAATGCAGAGTATTGTGTATTTATGAATCACTGAAGTCAGTAAAAGCAGACTGAGCTTTCCAAAGGAAACCCAGCACCAACTTGCAGATGGTGAGAGCTGTGCAGGCAGCGAGATCTCAGCTCCTGAGCAGCACTTCCCAGAGAAAGCATGTTGTTCTGGTGTCTCTGATAAGTTTCCAGGGAAACTAATGGCTAAACTGAGTGTGTTCAGGCTGTTCTCTGAGATGGAGACATTATTTTCATAGGTTCACAGCTCCAGCTAAAATTTCCAAAGGACAGGTGAGCCACAACACAAGAGCTTAGATGCTTATGCTGGGATTTCAGTGGCTCGTGTTGGTGCAATTGCCAGCTTTGCCAGCTCACCCCTGTCACAGCAGATTAATCTAAAAAATTTGGTGTTACACTCTGCTATCTGGGGTCTTTAAGAGACCTTTACATGTATTTATATATTTTATAAAGAGAGAGGAAAAATTATGCCTGAGTTTGAAGGGTGCTTTAGCATTGTAGAGGACAGAGGAAGTGTTTAAGGACAGAGTTATTGCCAACTATTCTTCAATTTTGCTGACAAGAAATATAAACTCCAAAGGCAAATATCTCTGCAGAAAGTGAATAGACATCACTCTGTTCTTCTAGAAATTTTAAGTCTTATTTGCATAACCAATATTTAAAAGAGATCATGAAGATCTCACGCAGAATAATTTGCTATTGTTGAAGAATACATAGGTAATTTCTCAGTCAACAGGTGCTTCCAGTCATTATATTTTCCTAAAGCCTCATCTTTATCACAGCAATAGAATTTAATTGTTTAATTGTTTTATCACAGCAATAGCATTGAAAACTTTATTTTATAGCAATTTTGCTACTACACATTGGATAAAATCATTTAGAGGGCACTGCAGCAAAGTTTATCCTTTAGTCATCCTTTCCAAATGAGATACAACCATTAGGCTACACTGGCATAATAAAACTGCTTGTTATCATGAAGAAACTTCAGTTATTCTGCATGAAATTAAAGTAGTTCATTAAGGGAAATCCAAAGATACTTGCCTCCTGACACACAGGAATAGCTTGTTTGCTGTGATTAGAAGAAACCTGAAGCAAGAAGGAGTTATGGCATTTAAACCCCTGGGCAGTCAAAAATCATTAAATCCACACCCTGCATTTTTTTTTTTCCAATCACTCCTGGCACTAGTGACAGGCATAACAAACCCCAGTTTGTGATTTGGAGGGGAAATAGGCATCTGGCAGATGGAAAAATCAGTTTTATCAAGAACAAGATGGATTTGGAAATACTCCTGAAGAAATCTGAGACTCCTGGGTGTTGGTTTCCCTGGGTCTGGATTGAAGCCACTTGAGACAGTAGTTTCATGTTTGGACTCAAGTGTTTATTATTTCTTATCAGTAAAACAGTCTCACAACCATGAGTTTGGCAGCTTTTCATTAGAAGGCACAAAATGGCCAACAATCTCTTGTTACAACATCTTTTAAGACTAAATCATCCAATTAAGAACTGTCACCTAGATTATTTTCCCTTTTAACCCAATAACTGATCCCAAAGAGCCCACAATGCAGACTTTTCTGCCCAATTACAAAATGCCACCCAAACCCAGGAAGAAGAAGCATGAAGAAGAGAGTCAGGATCATACCCAGTGCCCTCCAGCTTGCTTCCATCCACAACATACTAAAAGTCCCAAAAATCTGAATTTCTCACCAAGTGACACACCTACACTACTCTCTATAATCTGTTTCACACTTTTGTGGATTCTAGTCTAACTTGAAGTGTAGGAAACTTTCTCCATGAATGAGGGTGAAAGTCAGTGCTCCCCTGGGGGTCGAGGCACCCCAGAGCAGAGAAATATTCCGGGTGCCCTGGGTGTGGAAAACACTTGGGGAACCTCTGCATCTCAAGACACATTGCCTGGAGATCTTCAGTTTAGGAGGCACAGGGCAGAAATGTCCTAGGGAGACGTAGCTGGCAGTTCATGTCTTGAATGCAGGAGTCAGACTTGACACTTTAATTTCCTTTATGGATTCAACCCTAAATAGCTTCCTTTTATGATTAAGCTGTGCTGCTCACAGGAATCTTGTTGCAAAGCAGCAAATTTGACATCACATGCAGGTAGTAATCTACAGATGGGACTGTGTCTTCTTGTCAAAGATGCTGAACACATTAATAAAAAAAAAAAAGAAGAACAGAGAGACAGAAAATGTTCAGTGATAATGAAAAACCTAATTTAGCTTCCTGCCAGAAAGGCCATAACATATGATACGAAATTAATGCCAGCAAAGAAGTAACTTCCAGTTGGTTTATGACTGATTTAGAATTACCACTGTCCTTCAGAATTAAAAAAAAAAAAGAAAAAAAAAAGAAACAAACCAAAACCAAGCCAAACAAAACGCAGTACACAGAAAACTGTGTGAACCAAAATTTCCCCCTATCCACAGTTCTCCCACTCCCCAGTCCTGCATTCAAGATTTTTGGATATTTTTGAGAAATATAAAAGAAATATAAATATTTGTGAGACCCGTGGTTTTTCTTACACTGTTTTTTTTTTTTTGTGGTTTTGTTTTGGTTTTGCTTTTGTTTTTTGGTTTTTTTGGTGCAGGTGAAGTAGGGACAATTTTTGGTTGGTTGATTTTTGTACGTTTGTAAAAAAGGGAATTGTTCCCACTGAAAACCTAGAGTGGAGGTTTTTAAGACTACCAACAATACTAGCAATAATTTAAAAATCACAAGAAAATGAGATAACATTAATAGCTCAACCTTGATTTTTTTTTGTTTTGTTTTGGGGGGGGGTATTTGCTTGTTTTTTGTGGCTCAAATTTACTCTATGATATTACAGAATCACTGACCTTGAGTCTGTAGGCCAAAATGTAGATCAGATCAGCAGCTCTGTATTCAGAATATGAATATGATTAAGGTTAAAACAGACTCACAAAAGCCAAACTAGAATGAGAACTTAACTCGCCAAGGGATTCACCATACTTGGCAACATGCTTAATTAAAAAAAAAAACAACAAATATTAATCTGCTCAGAATATAAAATTATCATCAACAACAGTCACTGCTGAAAAGAATTGCTCTGGAACTGTGAATTTAAGCCAAAGTAACTGAAGTCTAGTTCAGATGCGTGACGGAAAGAGAGAGGAGAGATGGATATAATTTAATCACTCTGTAAAGTCAATATCTGTCTGCAGGAACATTTGCTGTTTACTGCAATTTCCACAGGCCTCTTACAGACTTTTCATTTTTAAATGGAGGCTTGCATAGGTTTTCTTCTGCATAAAGATTGTGAAGTAAATGCTGCAAAGCATCATAGAAGCTCACAGGATGGCTAAATATAAGGATATACATATGCAGAACAAGTATGAGAATTTATGTTGCTATTCTAAAAATTATGCAGGGCTAAGATTGGTGAATAGACACAGGAAAACTTTACCACAAGAGAAAGCAATAAAATAGGAAAATAAGGTTTTGGACTTATTACTTTTTAAATTTATGGTCCATGAAATGTATTCAAGAGTTCAAGCTATATCTTCAGGTGATTTAAACTGGTAAAGTTCTAAGGAAAGGAAGACATCTGTGCTGAATTCCATTGTCTCAGGATCCTTCTCACACAGAGATGCCAAGTTTCCTTCTCCACATTGCTGCCACAGGTCACACACAGCAGGAGAAGCTGACTTTCCTGAAAAAATCAGATTATACAAGGAAGCTGATCTGAGCTGACATGATTTGATTTGGGTTAGAAGATTAATCCCAACTTCAGCTGCCAAGGGCTTTTAGATAAATAGCACATAGCCCACTTACACTGAATGGATTTTTTTTAAAAGGAAGGAGTATTAATTAGAACAGCATGGAAGTGTAAGAAATCTGCAAAGACTTAGGATTCCTGTGACAAAGGCTATGAAATACTGCTGCCTTGAGAGATTAGAGTGTCCATGCTCAGAATGGGATGTGTGCTCCTGTGATCTGCTTAGCTGCTGTACTTGCAGCTGATCTGCTGAGGAAAAAAATATCTAAAGAGAAAACAAAATAGCCTGGCCTGCTTCAAAAGGACTGTGAAGACAAAAGGTTTGAAATTATTTCAAATACCATTCCTGGCCTGAGGCTGAGAAAATCCGTAATACAAGACAGGACAAGCATTGTGACAACTGAACATTGCAGTGCTCTGCATGGGTGACATCAGTTCTGTGCTGTCAGCAGTCAGGTGAGCTCCTTCCACTTGTGTTTCCATCTGGTGTGCCCTTTCTGAAGTATTTTTTGGTTTGGGCATGTCATTGCTCAGGTTTCTTGTTACAGCTGCTTGGTCCATAAATAGCAGAATGTTTGGGTAGGTTGTCCCTAAATTAAAGCTGTGGCATAATCAGAATTCTGGTTTGCTAAAGCTCAGTAAACAGACCATTCATAAAATGTTGGATGGCTAATGAATATTCTCTGGGATTCCCAAATGAAGTTTTATTAAAACACTGTTACAATAGCTGGAAATTTGTGCAAAAATGAGGGCATTGACACACAGTTTCATGTTTCCCAAATGCCAAGAGTTTAGTTTAAGGTACAAGAACTCCATGTGGGAAATCACTGTGGGACAGGTGACTCAAGGACAGGCACCCATCCTCAGTGTGTGTGACAGGTGGGCAGATGTGGGGGTGTGAAAAATGTCCAGTAGAACTGGCAAACTTCATTATAGATATTTTAAAATCCTACCTAATACCTGGACTTGGACATAGAGACTGGATCACCCACACTAAAGTGAAACCATTTAACCAAGCTGAGGTAATGCTATATATAAAGAAGTTTGAAATCTATAATAAAATAAAATATTTCTTTCAAAATAAGAAATCCTGGAATCCATATTTAGACAGACAGAAGAACAATCCTTTCCACCACAAATTGTTCTGTAAGTTGAAGAGTTAAGTCTCACTCTTTACTTTCCAGGCCTTATGAATTTTTCCACAAATAAGTGTGGTCCAGCTCTTAGGACATCTGGTTCATTTGGGGAATTTGAACAGATCCTATTCCACTTGGGGGTTTTTGTCTCCTTTTATTCCTATAATTGTCATGAACAAAAAATTTGTAAATTCAAGTTTTGCAATACTCCTTTCCCTCTTATACTTGCTTAATAATTAATTACTCCTACCACATCCTATAGGAAAAAGGGAAGACTTCAATCCCATTTGAATTAGTCAATGGCATAATTCTAGCAACCAGTTCCTAAAATATTGGCTTATTTCCTCTCAGTTTTAATTTTGTAGACACATCTCCGTCTATCTAAATACACACAAAAAGTATTTTTATATATATGTATAGGCATAAATACATATAGGTGTGCATCTACCAATATATAAAAATATACGCAATATCTATTGATAAAAAAATCTTGGGTAAGAATTACACAATAGCATTTCCTTTCCATAATCTTATTTTCAGTAGGTTATCCCATTCACACTCATTCTCCTCACAGAATTAAATGTCATCTGTAAAATCCCATATTTTTCTGCTCAACTAAACTGGAGTTAGATATTCCAATTTTTAATTGGCATTTCCGTGGGAAAGAAATACTAAAAAAATCTTTTCCCTTTTTTTTTGCTGGAGAAGAGTAAGTTTATTACAGAAAGCATACAGTCTGCATTTCTCCCCCTCAAGAACACAGATGTGGAACTAATAGTTAAGTTTTAAAGCACAAATATCTTTAAGGCCAACAAAATTAAGTTTTTGGAAATTGCTTTTGGAATGGCTGCTGAGTTATGACAGGCTCTTTCTGAAAGCTCTGGCAGACAGCCTCAAACATTTTCCTTTTAAGATTGTTTATGATTAGAGCTCTGGGTGTAAATCAAGGAAAAAAGGTGACAATTTTCATTGGCTGGAGACTGAAAATAATCAAGGTTCTCTGTGGCCCGCCAAGATAAATACATAGGTAAGAAATGTATTAAACTGCATATTTTCACTATTAACAGTGATTTGATGTTTTCAAGCAATAGAAGATAAATGAAAACAGAAATATGTGGTGTTCTTCACCATAAGAATAAGGCAGGAAATAATAAAAGTTTTACAGATCTCCTGTCTGATGCATTTATAACAGTATTCAGCTACTACCTGGTGTGCTTTTCATCAGTAAACTTCAAAGTACTATTCAAAGCAGATAATATTTAGAGAGATTTGGGAAAAATCCAGCTAAAACAGATTTTGATCAAGTTTTGTATAAGAAGGAAAAACAAAACAACTTGATTTCCACCAGCTTTCCAAGGCATCAGGCGGTTTTTCACAGAAAGTACAAACAACACCCCAGTTTTTTATAGTGCAACACTTTGTGTTGGCACAGGCACCACAACTTCCTGAAACATTGTCTGAGAAGGAATTTGCAATTTGTTCACTCCTTTCAAATTGCTGTTGATCCAGCAAGATTGTAAGGAAATAAATTAGTTTTTAATCAACCAAGACATGAGTGTTGTTAGGGGCTTTACAGGTTCACTTTACACCTCCCCGTCATTAATGCAGGGAAAGGTGGGAGGACCTGTCACAAAACTGCTTAGAGGAGATAAAGAAAGGCCACAATCAGGTCTCATGGGTAAGAGTGGGATAAAACTCCTTCCTGAAGAGGCAAAATCTTCTCAGTGCTTATTTGCCTAGGGAAGCTGTGGCTGCCCCATCCCTGGGAGTGTCCAAAGCCACCTTGGACAGGGCTTGGAGCAACCTGGGATAGTGGAAGTTGTCCCTGTCCATGGCAGGAGCTGGAATGAGATGATCTTTAAGGTCTCTTCCAACCAAAACCATTCCATGATTCTGTGATGTCCATGTAGCTCCCAATGCATGGTCAGTTCTCGTGGCAGGTTTATCCTGCAAGATATGAAATATTTCTTCTTTGTTCAAAGTCTGAATATTTAATTGTTCATATTAAAGAATTGAAAGGTGAAAAAACCAAACTAAAGCCATTCCCTAAGGTTCTTGCCAAAGCTTTTTCACTGAACCCTGTGATAGCTGGAGAGGATTATTGCCAAGCCAAAAGGAACAACAACAAAATCTTCTTTAAGGGAAAGGTTTTCAATGCATAAAAGATATTTGTGTGTGTGTGTGTGTGTGTGATATGGATGCAGAATGCAGTGCTTGATGACCCCAGAGGTGGCCTCTTCTCCTAAGATAGATGACAGTGTCCCTTAAACTTGTCCTGATGGGGTAAAGGAGTCTATTTCTGCTGAGCCCTTGCTCTGCACAGAGATGCATCAGTGATGGTGGCTTCAGTGCTGACTCTGTGCTGCAAAGAGAAACTCAACCAAAATCTCCATACTTATTTCACAAAGGTCAATGAACAGACATCATTGCACTACACATCTTTTAAGCCTGAGGGATCTGATTTTATGTTGTATCATTTTAGGTTTATGTGAATTTACTTCTCTGAAATCAGGTCGGCACTGAAATCAGTGGAGTTAGAAATGGCATAAAGCTGGAAGAAAATAGTGGTGAGTCATGACTTTTATTTTCAAATAGAGGAGCCAAGTGTTTATGGTGGTTTCACTGTGAAGCCAGAATAAAGGGGGAGATTTGGAGTGGGTTTTGATGCCTTGTCTGAACCTATAGCTCAGCTGGCATGAATCCATGCAAACCAAACCCAAAATGGAGCACATGCACACATCCCAGCTAAAAAAAGTGATGACTTTTACAGGACTTTAGCTGCAAAGTCACTGTCATTTGAAATGTTTTCCCTTGTAAAGTGTTCACAAAAAATCTGCAAGTAGTCAGAGAGTATCTGCAGGGAAGAATTGCTGCACAGCAAGAATGCAATCAGAAAAGGTCTGGTCTACACAGCAAGTAAAAAGTGAATACATTCAAACACCCTGAAAGCAAAAGTTGTATTCTCTTCACCTCTTTGTGATTTCACAAATTGATCAGGCAACTGCCCAGCTTCAAGCCTGAGCTCCTTCTGTGGATTGTTGTCTTTCTGAATTAGTGGAAAATCTCCAGTCTGGGTACATTGAATCCATACATTTAATGATGTGCAGCCAACCATGGCAGCTCTCTGCAGAGCAGCCTACAGGGGTTGTCCCTTTCTCAGTCCCACAGGTGGTGATTTAGGGATGAACACCAGTGAGCCCTGAGTCAATATAACCCCAGTGAGTATTGCAGTGCCACCATATCACCTGGGGAGTGATGGAATTCCAAGCCCTTTTTCACTCCTCTGAAATACAGGTGGGTCCTGGCCTCAGAACACTTCAGTAAAGGAGTTCAAGTGCTGGCATGGTGTGCCATGCACTCAGTGAGCACTCAGTGTGTTCTAAGGATTGTGCACTGCTTCACACCATAGCACTAAATTTGGATCAATACAGGCAGAAGCCCTCCATGTTTTGGTAAAAAACCCAAGTTTTTTTCACATTTCTGGATGGAAGCTCTCTTGCATTCCTTCTCCTCTCATACAACCAAAGCACAATGTGAATTTTGATTAAAAAACAACTTACATGAAATTAATCTTTCGCTTCTAGTTTATCTATAATTAGTGACTTAGGCTTAATCTTGTCTTTGCCATTCTAAGACTGAGAAAAATTTATAGGTGTATTTTTACCCTAGAACTCTTCTGTATCAATTCTACTGTAATTGTTGTAGAAAGGCAGAAACACAGGAGCAAATATTTTCTGAAACCAGAGAAGAGCAGGGAAGAGATGCTTAGTGAACTGGGAACTGCCAAATCACAGCCCCACTGCTTTTTCCATGGAAGAGATGCAATGCAAATTGTGGAGTCCAGAAATACTGCCAAGGGAACAATCTGAAAGCTGGGAAGACTGAAGGTATGGCTGGACACCGCCTGGAACAAAGAACTTGCTCTTGTGAGCAAGGGTTGGGGAAGCACTGAACAAAAATGGTGTCCCTGGAATGTCCAAAAATGGGAAGATGTGGTGCTTGGGGACAGGGTTTAGGGGTGGACCTGGCAGTGTTGGGTTGATGGTTGGGCTCAAAGGTCTTAGGGATCTTTTACTTAGAAGCTCTATGATTTTATGAGAAATTTTTACTCATTCATGTAGCCTCATGGGAGAAAATAACATTAAAGCAGGAGTGTTTTGGGGAACATAAATATATTGAGCTGGCAAATGCAGAACTGGCAAATGCATGTGCAATACCTATTTTTTAAAGTACTTTCTTAGTGGCAGCTTAAATTAACAATTAAAACCCCTAAAAATTCCCACCAAAATTATGCCAGGTACTAATTCTCTAATACAAACATACCCAGACTGCTGATCCCACCATATACTATAGATAATTAATTTAAATGTATTGCAAAGTAAAAGTTTAGATCCACATTCCTTATGCAGCTAATCAAAAGAGAGAGAGGTTACAAGGGAATGCTGCAATGCAGAGCACCTAAGATTTACTAATGTGAAGTAGCAGAGTGACCAGGATTCAAAAAGATCCTTTAGAAAGAGAAATCTGCAGTCACAGAGGCAAAAAAAGGAAGATATAGCACTACAGGGAAATTATTGGTAAACGAACACCACATCCAGAAACTTTGAACAGGAACCAAAAAAAAAAAAAGTGGCATATCTCTATACTGAAAAAAGGGAAAATTACAAAAAACTCAAGACAAAAAGAAGGTGTCAGAAGCCTCGTAACTGAGTGGATTGTGTCTTCCTTTTTTATAGGAACACTCAGAACAGAACTTTGTCTTTTAATATTTTCCTCCGTAGAAGGAAATGAGGCAGAAAGAGGATTTTCAGGGAGATGGACTGCTAAAGAAGATGCTGTTAAGGGAAGAAAAGTACCTGAGAATAAATTACATTGCACTGGCCGGCCTTTTTTTGGTTGTTTGTTTATTTAAATTTTCAGATGGTTTCCTATTTTATCCCAGATCAGACAGAAATATAGAACCATACAGTTGTAAGGGCCAAAAAAAGTAGGTTTTTGTCTTACTTAAAGTAGGTTCGGTTATTCCCATCATCCATGAGGTTTTTGTATAATGTGTTCATGATGATCTTCCATGGTGGAACTCCCCAGCTTGCCTGGTCAATA
Organism: Passer domesticus; assembly: GCF_036417665.1. Lineage (NCBI taxonomy): Eukaryota > Metazoa > Chordata > Aves > Passeriformes > Passeridae > Passer > Passer domesticus. Next base: position 79,940,329 of record NC_087477.1, read on the forward strand.
TATCCCAGGGTAGCCCGGACAGACTTTTTGCTCCTAGTATTTAACCCAAACTGCCATGCTATAAATTAAACAAACTGCTCTTTTCCCACCTTTCAAGGAGATGGAGAAGTGATAATTGCTTCTCTCTGCTGAATTATCCTCAGGATGGGGTCTGTTAAGCTGTGTTCTGTAAGCAACACTGAGCTGTGAATAAGTCCTGTAAATATCTAAAAGGTAATATCAGACCAGAGACCAGGGTGATTCCCTTTTATTCTGTTTTTTTTTCTCTGCATATTTGAGGAATAATTCTATTTGCATTTTTGCTATGCAGGTGTTAATACTGATGTCAAAAGAGATGTTCCTCAGTCAACATGAAAAAACATTGTGTGTGATTCTCACCTGTCTGCTCCCTTGGTTTTTATGATGTTATGACAACTTTCAATTTATTTCTCCCTCTGAGTTTAATATTTTCTATCTTATCTTATGCCAAATCTCTCCTGCCCTGTTGCTGCTGGTTCCCACAGGGCTGTGAGATCTCAGAGGGTCTACAATTTCTGTGTGAATACAGATTAAAATGCCAATGTGTGCATTCATCCCTAGTGCTTGGATTTTCCCCCCTTTATTTTCAAATTAGAATTTTGTTTGCTCACAGCTCCTGTAAAAGTGAGTAGAGTTGCAAATTTTGACAGAATAATGCTTTCAGTTTTGTTCCAATTCTTTTCTTCAGCTTGTTTTTGTTTTGTCTTAGTTTGTTTTTGTTTTGCTTTATTTACCTTTCTAACTCCTCATCTACAGCGCTGCAAAGAATTTGATATGGCACAATAAACTCCCCCTTGTAACTCAAATCACATGAGCTCTGTAATGCAAGATGTTACTTGCAGGGCTGAATTAGAAATAGAAATGTCAGTTTTACTCTGAAACTTGCTAGTGTGCACTAAAACCTGTCCTGCCTCTTCCCCTCATTACCAGGTAAATGAAAATGAATGGGAAAACTGCAGGAATAGGCCAGGGAGAAAAAAAAAAAAAAAAAAAAAAAAAAAAAAAAAAAAAAAAAAAACACCAAAAACTATTATTCAGGCTGGTGGTCACAACCTCACAAAAAGAGAGTGTGACTCATCCCCGGGAAAAATGAAGGTACAGGAAGAGGAAATCATCAGAAAGGCAGGGTCATGCTGGAGAAGCAGGATTTATCACTTGATTTTCAAAGCTGGGGTGCCATGGTCATGACATCTCATGCTGGTTCATGGATCAGTCATTCCTGCACAGCACAGGAGCAGCTGCAGATTCCCCAGAGTTGGGTATAAAGGATGGGAAATAAAGGATATTTCACTCCACCTTCAGGAATGATTTCACCAAGAAGTTTCTTTAAAGCACACAACACCAATGTAGTGACAAACCTGACTGAAATTCCCTTTCAAGATTCTGAAAGACTGCTGGAATTTTTCCTTCTTCCTTTTCCAACAGGAAAAACTTACAGAAGCTTCTGTACAAGACTGTGCAAGTGGTTCCAGTGCAGCTGGACCAACTTTCCTGTCCCAAAACACCTGATATACTGCCAGCAATTCTTTATGACTGCATTATAAACTAATTGTTCTCCTGGCTGTGAGCAGTATAAGAAGATACTTTAGATGCAAATACTTTTAGTGTAATATTGGAAGTTCTCTCTCCTTTACCTGCGGCCACAGTAAATCTCTTTGAAATACATCCAGACAGAAGGACTGTGTTTATTACATTTCTCCTTAGCCAGGTACTCCTTTTTCAAGGGAGGTGTCAGAATAGGAGACAGCAATTGTCAGCAAAGATTGCATAACTGAATCAGAAATATTAATTAATACATCCTCAGTTAAAATGGATGGTGCTGCAGTAAAGCATCTGTGCTGACAGATATCTCCTGCTCTCTGTAGCATCTGAATTAACAGATCCTCTCTCAGTGTAACAGGAAGATCTACCTAAAAGCAGAGCTGGGATGGGGGTTAAAAGAGAACACGAGCTTCTGGTTTCAGTCCCAGTCATGTTATTAACAGAAAAATCAAGCTGTGTTTGCATCTAGCTATTGGTCTGAGCTCCTCTCTGCTTACACTGCCGGGAACATGTGAAACACAGCAGTTTCCTGATGAGAAGATCACAGAGAAGAGTAATGACAATTCCAGGAAAGAAATGCCCCTCCTGTGCTGAAAGCTGCACCAGGCCCTGACCCCCGGCTCCAGCAGTACCAGGAATATTGGCTGTGCAAATGAATATTGATCACACAAACAGCAACCAGGATGTTGAGGCTCTGTCATGATTTAGCCACCATGCAGTGAGGAGAGGTGAGCACCAGAGAAGACAAAGAGCTTTACCAAGCAGGTGATGTTACTGCCTGATAAAACACTTGGGGTGATGTGAAGATCAATGCATAACCCTCAGAAGGTTTAGTACACAGCTGGGTATTTATGTGAACACTAAAGGTCAGTGTTCCTGAGTCCACAGACAGGCCCAGGTTGTGCAAACACCACCCAGGAAAAATCCAGGAGCAGGAAAACAGAAGAATTCTGTGTGGATCAGTCCTGCCCAGAGCTCAGCACACACCCAGCAGCCAGTGGGCATTATATTTATGTGAAATTAGAAAATAATTGGGAGGGAAGGGAAGGGAAGGGAAGGGAAGGGAAGGGAAGGGAAGGGAAGGGAAGGGAAGGGAAGGGAAGGGAAGGGAAGGGAAGGGAAGGGAAGGGAAGGGAAGGGAAGGGAAGGGAAGGGAAGGGAAGGGAAGGGAAGGGAAGGGAAGGGAAGGGAAGGGAAGGGAAGGGAAGGGAAGGGAAGGGAAGGGAAGGGAAGGGAAGGGAAGGGAAGGGAAGGGAAGGGAAGGGAAGGGAAGGGAAGGGAAGGGAAGGGAAGGGAGCAGCAATTCAGAGCAGCACTGGGCAGCCCAACTCTGCTTGGTTCATCTTGCTCTGCTTCCCTGGCATCCAGAGATGGAGAAAAAGACTGAAAGGAAATACTGCTGATTTTCAGAGCCCTGCCAACCACCAGAATTAGTAAGATCCTTGTAGGCCCATTATCTGCAGATACAAGAAATCTTATGGTCTTAGGAGGAAGGTGAGTTTTGTTTTGTTCCAGAGGGGTAATGATGCCATGTGAAGGCTGACTTAGAACATAGGCTGGACAGAGCTAAAGAATAAAGCAGGGATTTATTAAAAGGCCTCAATGGATGCACCTTGGGCAGCACAAGAGCCCAGCCAGGGCTACACCCAAGAGGAACCCAAATGGTCACAAACTGCACGAGTGCTCACGGGGTCTCTCACTTTTATAAGTTCTGCTCCATTTGCATGTTGGAGTAAATTGCCCAATTGCAGCTTTAGCCCATCCAGTCCCATCCTGCTTGTTTTTCTCTCTCCAGCCCACGTTGTTTGTGCTCTTGGGGCTGAGATTTGGATCATTTGTCCTTGGTCCCCAGCTGGAGCAGGAATTGTTTTGTCTCCCTGCTCTGTGAAGAGAGCTCACTATTCCTTAATATGAAGCCTAGACTTACACACTGAAGCAGCACAGAATCTGAAAAATATAAAAGCTAAACCCTGAGGCATAAGGAACATGGACAGACTAACAGAGCATTAAATGGACAGCCTTTCTTCCTTCAACCAAGAGCAGCATCTGGGTTTTTTTCTCCTCCTGCATTTCTGTGAAAGCTGAACATATTCCAGTTAATGTGGCTCATTGGTTAATCTTAATGCTTCCATCAAGTCAGGAGACATTTCCTCGAAAATTACACACTGGGGGAGTGGAGTGAGAATTTTTCTGGGGGATAAATAGTACATTGCATGGATTGTGGAAGGAAAGGTAAACTACTAAGGAGAATATGAAGGCCTGAATAAGTTGGAGTAGCTTAAATTAATGACCAGTATTTTTTCACATATAATCCAACTATTGTGAAGTAGACAAAAATACAAAATGTTTTTCTCTTGCTTTAGTATAAGGGAAAATGAACAAAAAAATTAATTGAAATATGAAAATATGCCAAATGATTCTTCACACAAAAGTGAATAATAATGTAATCTACTTGTTCTTCCAGCTCTTTTAAGAGATGTGGATCCAAAGAGCCTCCCTAAATGCCTTTGAATGTATAGGTAAGAAATCTGATTTTTAAATTAATTTTATAATTACATTGTACAAGATTTATAATTTATAAAGGACAAGAACAGGTATTCCTGACAGTTGTCTGAGCTCTTTCTAGCTGGAACTGGAATTAAGAACAGATTTTATTGTGTTGTCCAGCAATGTCCTCTTTTGACTTTGAACAGTGCCAAGAAACCATAAGAAAGACAAAAGCAAAAGAATTAACTAGACTTTCCAAAATCTAGGTCTAAAGAGAAGGAGAGAAATAAAGACTGCAAATTGAATATAGAATCTTATCTACCTCATTAATGCTGCGTTTTTTCTAGCAGACAAAAATTAAAAATTATTTAAATAGCTTTGATCTAAATTGAAACAGAATCTCAAAATTTTTAAAAATCAAAACCAAACCAAAGAAAAACAAACTCAAGGCAAAAAATCCCTAAAAGATTCCTTAAAAATTAAAATAAATGCAGGCATTTGTTATTTTCAGGCAAAGGAACAGGTACAGGATGCCTGGTAGATCTTTCCTGGCTTAGGTAGAGTTCTTTGGAGTGAAAGACTTCCCTGCATAATGGGAATTACCCAGAAATCAGACAGCCCTGCCTTTCCCTGCCTCATACTTCAGAAACTGATGACAATTTGAAATCCTGGGATACCTGGAATGACCTTTGAAAATTCATTCCTTACAAGTCAAACAGATGGGCACAGAACACTTTGCTGTTTTGGAAAACATTAGTTTAAATCATTGCTTCAATAAAACATTGCCTTTATTGCAAATCCTGGTTTGCTAGGAATACACACAGCACAACATTCCAGATCAGCTCTGGCTGGAACAGGAACTGCTCTGTTTTCTCCCACGTTTTCAAATTCCAAAGTAAGATGAAGAGAAAAATTACCTAAAGCACAATGAAAGCTATTTAATGGTTTGCTAGGAGAACAGATATCTGTAGTCGGAAGAGCAAATACCAGCTGAGCTGGTTTAAAAATTAGGCTGCTGTGCTGCTTGGCACAAGTCTCACACTATCACATACAAAAAATCTGCCATGAAATTGGCATTTCTGGAGTATTTCTGTAGCACCTACAGGCATATTCATGTATGACACTTTCTTAAGGTGAAGCCTTAGCAAATATGTTCTTTGCCCAATTTAGAATCAAAGATGTACAGAAAAGCTCTGCACAGAATTGAAATTTCCAGCATGCTGCTTCACCCCCAGGCCTGTGCCTTGCTTCTCTCCCTTCTCAAACACTCTCTGGAATCTGATGTGCAAAAGGTGAAGGGAAGCCCTATTAATCAACCACAAAGTACATTAAAGCACCTAAATAACTTGTTTATACAAATGATCTGCTCCACTGTAAGTGATGAGGTCAAGAGTCCCATTTGTTGTGTGGTGCCATTTTATTGATGTGGCAGGAGGCATCAGCAAGTGCAATTTTGTCACGCTCTGCTTTCCACCTCCCAAGGCTCATCACTCCTGGCCTGTCAGAGGCATTGAATATCCCAGTGCACGCTGCATGTTTGATAGAGCCCTGCCCGGGCCATTAATCATGCAGGGAGTTAAATTTCCTCTGTCAATATGGAAATTCTGCAAGGGCAAGAATGTGTTATCAATTTTTATTGAGGGAATGACAGCAAGAAAGTGGGTCAGTGTGAGGTTGCCTTCAAGCAGTTTCTTAAAAATTAAAATTATACTGACTAGCTGAATTTCATAATGTGCTTTAACTTTAAAGTATTTTCCGTGTCCTGTTACATACCAGGTCTCAAGGACTGACCTTTTTTGGTTTTTTTCTCTAAAGTGCATCCCTTTTTAAAAGTATAATATCACTTCAGGCAGAAAAAGGAGGATTTTGAACATTATCCCGTGACAAGGTCATTGGCTATGGCAATAACAAAAGATTTTCCAGGGTCTTGCAGGCTTTGGAAAACATTTTAGAAAAACAAATTTACTGGCAGAAACATTTAGAAATCCCCCCCAAACTATCAATAGTTCATCAGGTTGTCAAACAGGTGCAGAGACTAAAATAAAGCAATATGAAATATGTCAGGCATTGCAACTTAACATACTTGTATTCATTAAGTGCAAGAATATTAAAAAAAAAAAAAAAAGAAGTTATGAAAACTCAAATCAGCTTCAATAACATCAAAATTCAACTTATAGAATTATGGATGATCAGTATTAACATAAAAAGATTTCTGAGGGAAGAGACCTCTTTGATCTATAAGACAAAAGTATAATGAGACACTATGGCTGGAAGCTGTAGGGAGATATATTCAGAACAGAAATAAGGGAAACATTTTAAGGATGAGTGAAATTAACTATTGGAACATTATCCCTGGGTGGACAGTGAATCTTTCATCCCCTGACATTCTTAAATCAGTAATTTTCTAAAAGAAATGCATTCACACATTTACAAATTGTTATGAGTTTGATACAGGAGTTGCCCTGGGAAGGAGGAAAATAAATAGGCAGGTGTAGAATATCTGTTAGATATCTGCTCATAAATGCAATATCCTGTTACTAATCCAATTATTTTTTATTTCCTTGTACATTTTTCTCCATATAGTCATGAGAACAACTGCCCATGGTTTTTTTTTGTTTGGGTTTTTTCCATTACTCCTTACCTACAGCAACAGAAGAATTGTTAACTGTGCTGAAGATATTTCCTCCTCAATGAAGGAGCTGTGGTAAAAGATACAGCTTTTTGTGGGGTTACTGTTCCATGACACCAAAAAACAGCAACTGACTTTTACTACTGATCATACACAAACCTCAGAGGATTTAATTTTTGTTTCCAAGACAGAGTAGTAACTATTTTGTAGGATGGGCTTGGGAGGTAGAGATATGGTAAACAACATCTGCAGTAGTTAAAATTAAGAATATCCTTCTAGCTGAATCACTTCAAAAAGTTGGATTTGTTCCTCAAAGAATGATTTACTGGTAAAATTCTCTTCAACTGAAGACCCTCTGCCTCTCTTCCTTTTGAGCATTTGAATAATTTCAGCATGCAACATTTTCATTTGCAACCTGTGAAGTTATACATGGACGAAAATTCATGTGTAACCAATAAAATATTTATTTTAATGTTTATTCCTTCTGTCATTCTCTCTAATTTTGCACTGAAATACTGGCCAAAGAAATCCCACAAAAATAAAAGGAAAATTTTACCCTACCTGTAGTTGATTTCCCCATGTACAAGGCTGTGTATACTTACATGAAAAAAATTGAAATTGGCTTCACTCAGATTGAGCGCCAGGAAAGACAAACAATACATCATCCTTGATTTACTTGTATATCTGATCAGAAATTCACATGTCACGAAGAAAAAGAGGGTTTAATATTCCCTAAACATGACAAGAAACAAATGAGATCCAAACATGGAACTGTTTATTCTGGGGAGGACTTTTTATTTCACTTTTTTTCTTCCTTGCCCCTGTTAGCTGTTCATGAACCAGAAGCAGCACTTGAGAGGGTCACAGGCTTGAACTTCTTTCTCTTTACATATTTCAGTTAATGTTTCTTTGAGTAGGAAAAAAACTGAATCTGCTGATCCCAGGTTTGAGCAGGCTTAGATTGATGCCTCCATTTTTTGAGCCAGCAAGTGACCTTAATTCACATATTCCATCTATTTTAATATATGGTTTTATTTACTGCACTGACTCAGTGTAGTGCTTCTTAAATATTTATGAAAGCAGCCTTTACATACATAGCACTGATGTTTATCCTTCGGCTGGTGACAGGGAATGAGCAGTGCATGGCTTGAACAATGAGTTTGGATTATGCAGAATTTATTGCTTTTCTTTTTTATCTCTTTCATGCCACAGACAGAAGCTTTCATCTGTTATAAAGTACAATACTGTTTTCTCCACATGATAGCATTACTGCCTTACCAGATCTTTTTTTTTTCCTAACCCTCCCTGTCATTCCTGGCTTTTAATCTCCCTTTGTGCACCTACACATCTCTTTTTTTGTTAATAGAACACAAATATTTTACTGTATTCTTGATGTCCCATGTTTTACTAATATTTTAAGAGTGTCATGCTCTATTTAAGTGTCAGGATGAAGACATCTAGTGTAATCTCTTTTTCCTGTGAGTGCTTCTGACTTCTTTTTTGTCTGTATAATTCTGTCTTGCAAGGAGCCTTTTGCAAACTAATGTTCTTAAGAACAGTGGAGATGAAAACAGCTCACCTATGGCATTACAGAGAAATGAAACTGGCAGTGGGTGAATGCCTGGGGAAGTGAGATATTAGAAAGAAAAAAGAAGCAATCTAACCACAGTGAAGCAGTCAAAAGCTTATAGCTGAAATGAGGGGTAATGAATTAAAAATGGGTAATATGTGCTTCTTTTGAGTGAGGTAGATTCTGGTTGGAGCTTCCAGATTGACTGTTCTGAAGGTTTTGTCTGTGAAAAGGATGCTGAGACCAGAAAAGTGCAAGTTTGTCCTCATCCCATGGGAATTTGATCCGCTCAAGGGAGGTTTTCTGTCTGCATTCAGTCTGTCTCTTGGGGATTTGGATCAGAAATGATCAATTAATTTCATAAAAAATCACCTTCAAGTTATAATTTGTGGTGGTTATTTATATCCTGCTTCTGAGATGATGCTAAACCTGTGTTGAGGTGCAAAGAATTAGAAACAAAGTGAATAGAAAGAACAACAATAATAATAAAACCAATAATATATTACTTTATTTAGGAAGAACTTTGGGAAACAGTCTCTCAGATGATCAAAATAAATGTGGGTTATATTTGAAAACCACAATTTTAACTTTACCTGCTGTTTGCCAGATTGCCGTTGGACATTTCAGCAGAATCTATTGATGATAACACCTCAAGTTTTAACTTTTCATCATAAAAATGTCAAGATGCCTGATATACTAAAATAACTGTCTATGGATGGAAACCAGGAGCATGGTGAAGCAGTGGTAATAATCACATGAAGATACCTATATTTTGCAGTCTGAAACTGTGGGTAATTTTTAAATTTAATTTGCAGAATCGTGAGTTCTGCTGTTGCTTACCAGTGCTGTGACCACTTTCCAGATTCAACTGGACTTTTCAAATCCCTTCCCATTGGGAAGACCAATAAATTTTTACATGAAGCTTAAAAAAGCCCCAAATAGTTCTCCTTGACCTGCTGGATCATAGTTCTGCACAGTTGATTATTCTATTGGAAAAAGCATAAAAGAGAAACGTATTTAAAACCAAAATCTTCAATTAGAAAAAGAACCGTAGTTTTTCCATTAAAAATGGCATAAATCTGCAATTTGTAAAAAGCTATCAAGGGAAGCATAAGCTGTTGTTTATTTTTATTTATTCTGTTTTATTCCTTCTTTCGGTTTTGGTATGAAAGGAATCAATGTAACAATACAAATTCATTCTATACTTACATAAAATCGTTCACAAACTTGATTTTTAACCCTAGAATTAAATATATCTTGCAGTTAGGAGTTACTGGACTATTATTTCTGCATGTAAACAGGTAATGGATGAATTATTAGCTAGTTTATGAGTAAAAATAATCAAAAGCAATAAATTGATACTAAAAGGCCTAGACAGCAGAATTTTTTTATGCTTCCTATGCTTGTAAAACTTCCATCACCATGCAGATAATTTTTGATAATTTGGGATACTAGCTCTTCATTCAGCAAGTGGAGTCATTTGTTGCAGCTAAAGGAACGAGGACATCTAGGAAAAAAATATAATTTTCAGGATCACAAATAAAACAAACTCAAGGTTTCCCCTTTTGACTTATTCACCTTTTGGTTTCTTTAACTTGGGAAATCCACAAATTTCATCACAAATCTTTCTTCTCATCTGTAATATTTGATACTTCTTTGAATATTTTTTGTCGTTTGCTTTGTTTGTTTGTTGAACTCATATAATTAAAGCGATATAGTGAAGCAATCACCAAAATTCCTCACAATTTCACAGTGTGTATTCCAGCTGTGCCTGTCTTTACAAACACAAACACAAGGTCAAAACTATATTTATCCACAATCCTGTGAACATGTAAAGCACATAAATCATAGAGTGCCCCTAACTTTGACCAGTTTACCTAAAAATTAAGAATGTGTTTATGAAAAAAAGTATGAAGAATATTAAGAAAATAAACCCTCAACTCCTTGTACGCAAAGCCTATTTCATGCATAACTAAAGTTTATTGACTAGTAGCACAATGTTAATAGATTCTGATCTCTCTGCTGGTAGTTTGAGTTGAACCTACCAAAAAAACCCAACAAAACCAAACCAACAAAAAAAACAAACAAAAAAAAAAAATACCCAGGGTTAATTAGAAAGTTGTGTGGCATTGGTATCATATTTAAAGCAGCATTGGGAACATGGTATCATACTTAAAGCAGTATCTGCTTCAGACAACTTTATTCTCAAATGCCCTGGCAAGAGAAAAGAATGGCTAAAGCCTGAAAATTGAGCTCTTTTCTCCTTTTTCGCTTTATGACTGATAAGAAATGCCATCAGCTGTACAGGAAAGCTTTGGAAACAAGGAATTTTTTATGCAAAATCTAAGTATCATCAGAAATCATCATTATCTTGGCTGCCATAGTGAACAGTATTACTGCAAAAGCAACTATATAAAAAACCAAATAAGTTTCCCTGAAGGCAAGACCCAAGCCTTGCAATTTCCCTGTCATATGCAAGATTATCATCTACTCATAAATATCCTAGAGGGAAGCCAAGGGATCTCAGTCTGGTCACGTTTTATGGATATGCACCATATGGATGGAGGGGAAATGTCTATATTGACAAAAGAAACCACTGAACAAACAAAATGTTATCTCTGGGGTCCAAAGACAGACAAATTTACATAAAAAATGATTCCCACAGTTTAAAAAGAAGGTTAATTCAGAATTTCAAAAGTTTATCCAAGAACGTGATCAGTTCCATGAGCTAAAGTCTCCAAGATTAGAAGGGTTTTTAAGTGATATTAGCAGGTTTAACCAGAAGATTTTAGGGAATTAATATAGGCATCACTGGATAAATTCTATGAGCTGTGCATTCTAGCTTTAGATTCTGTAAATGTAACAAAAATGGCTTAATGATAGAGGATGCTTTGACAAAACAGAGCCCTGCTCTTAAAGAAAATTACCCCAAGTTATTTGCAAGCATAAAATACTTTGCAGCTCTTGCCAAATATTTGCCCAAGAGGTGTCTCTGCTCTGGATAGACTGCTTAACTTTTCCTCACTGTGCTGTCTTTTACAATTCATAAATAAATACCCATAAACTACAGAAATATGAATAAATTAACCAAAACTTAATCTGAATCCATATCCAAATACACTCGGAATGAGAGGGCTCGATCTTTCATGTTTGCTTATCACTAAATGTGATTAAAGATATCAGTGAATCTGAAAACATTTGAAGGTCTAGTGATGCAAACAATGCAAAAACATTTGAGCCTCGTTGAACCTGCCCATAATTATCTGATCCATGATCTGGGTTGGAAACTTGATAAACTAGCTATCCCAGGAGAGCTTCAGTTTGTTTCCTCATATATTTTTCAATGTCCTATTTAATGTAATTTCCATGCCTAATATCTTTAATCGTTTTTCTTTTTGAACTTCATCCTTTGAGAGAGTATTTTTTTTTTTATATACACTAACAGATCAGTGTGTTTGGACATGGAAGTTTTATCTTTCTCCCTGTTGTTCCAGATGTATGGCACAAAGATAAATAAATGTCACCTAAATCCCAAAGGACCATCTGCTGTGGATTCTGGAGCCTATCTTTGCTCCTGAAAGAAAGACAAATTAAGATTGCTAGAAGTGATAGGAACAAAGAAAACAGAGGCTCCGTAGCCTTGGCCACAGAATGTGTGTGAGCCTTCAGCAACATTTTCAGGCACTCACAAAGCAGCACTTTGTCTTTGGAATCGTGGTTCAAGCTGGTTTTGTATTCTCAGGGATCCACAGGCTTATTTCAGCCTGCCTTCGAATCTTGTCTGTGTCTCATCCTGACATCATCCATCCTTCTCAGCAAAAGAGAAATTCCTTGTTCAAACTCCCTGGTTCCTCTGCTTCTTGGTATTCTTCAAGATCCTACATGAACTCTTTTAATAGTTTTAAAAGTTTCAAGTCCAGTCAGATGGTCCAGTCAGATTCTGGTATATCACAGACCACTTAATGTCATCAAATTATCTCCTGACAGACAGCAATCACTTTTTATTCATGCTCTTGAATGACTCTGAGGATTTCAGGAGACTGAGGAGTTGCCACAGCTTTTGTAGTTCACTGTAACTATTTTTCCATGCTAAGGATTTGTGCTTTGTTTTCAATTTATATAAATCCATTTCTAAATTTCAACAATTATGCATGATTAAAGGTCCTTTAGCACTTGGCATTTTCTTCAGAGAGAGTATTTCTGTGCTCTAATGAAGTCAGTTCTCAATCTCCTTGTGAAAATCCAAATATTTATCACTCTCTGGCATTTCTTATGTATTCAAAATCCTTTTTTTGTGCCTGCTCTCTTCTCATTTTTTCATCTTTTTAATATCCCTCTAAAATCACTGAGATTTCTCACTGAGAACACAGTATTCCAATACTGGGCTCACAGATGTCACAGGAAAGCTACTGTTAACCTTCATTTTTAATGAATTAATACCTGCTTTGTACACCAGGAATCACAGTCACACCATTGCACAGAAAGCTTGATTTTCTTGACTGTAGAACTCTTAGATCCTTGTAGCTCCTTACATTTCCAGCACTCATTCTGCATAACAGGTATTCATTGCTCCATGGTTTCTAATGCTTTACTCAGCTGTGCTGACACAGGATTTGTTTGAGAGATCCAAAATTACCCAGTGAAACAAAGCTCTTTGTGTGACTGGTGCATCCGTTTTTTTTTTGATAGAGCACAAATCCTTGGGTCATCTCCAGGTTCCACCAGGAGTAAATTCAGATCTGTCTCTGGGTGACTGAATGGCACATTCCCCATCTCTGGAGAGTATTTGCTGTTAGCATCTCCATCTCAGTGTTTTCTTTCACCTCAATCTTTTTTGACTGTGAATTTAACCTAGAAGACCTCCAGGAGTTCCTCCCCAGTCTGACAGGAGAGCAACACAAGGGATGAAGAATTTTTGAGGTCTTTAGATAATACCACAATGATGGATAACTTCACATTTGCATTTTTGTATAGAATAAGATGAATTTTGTCCTTTCCACTTGGCACTGCTCTGACAAACCAAACCCATCAAGAGCTCTCCTGGATGAAGTTATGTGTGACATCAATGAATACACAAAATAACATTTTCTTCACCATTGCAGCTCTTAAAAGCTTGAGAGAGAAAACTGCACCAGCAGCAGCTGAAAACAGGTGGAACCATGACTCAGTTATGCTTCTTCTGAATGAAATTTAGTTCCATTAAAAGTCCATCATTGCTGTATCATTGCAGTCGTGAGGTAAAACTCAGGCCCGGTAAAGATTTTTTCTTTGTTCCATAATTTTATCATTTCCACCTCAGTCATCAGAACACACAAATGACCTTACAGGTATGCAAGTCACAGAGAGCATCTGGCAGCTTTGTGCTCAACCACCCTTCACAGCAGGTATCATTCACAAAATAATATAAGCACACCTTGGGGCACTGCTGTTTGCACCAGCAGCTGCATTCATCTCTCTATAAGGAATACAGATTTTCATGGATTTTACTTGGCTGTAAAACTTACTTTCATGCTGGCACTGCCTGACTGTCATGAAGTTTTTAAAACATATTTTAAAATAGAGAATAAAATCGACAGATTTCAAAGAACAAGAGCACCAGCTGTATGCAAGTATTGAAATCAGGCAAGTTCTTGAATTCAGTGCACAGCCTGAGTTATAGGATATTTCATTATTTATTTTCTAGGCAAAGTGATAAAATCATAAAACAACAGGAATCTTTGGGTTGGAAGGGGACTTAAAGGTCATCCAATTCCAACCCTGTGCTATGGGCAGGGACACCTTCCATTATCCCAGGTTGCTCCAAGCCCCATCCAACCTGGCCTTGGACACTCCAGGGATCCAGGGGCAGCCACAGCTTCTCTGGGACATTTATTCATGTTTTATTATTAACTATTCTACAGTCACAGAGTAATTTTGCATTTGTTACAGCAGAGTGGCACTCTTGACTGCCATTACATTGATTTGTCCAGCAAAAGTGGAGTCCCTCAGACTCAGCCTGAATTTGCTTCTGTAATTATGACACTGATTAGATCTGCCCAGGGTGTGATCTTAGCAGAGCCCTAAGAGCTGTTTGCTGGAGGTGTCTGCTCACCAGTTCTTTATAATGTTATTTTTTTTCAGTTCTTTGTGGCTGCCATGGGGTCTGTGAATGTCAAACCCATCTGGTGTCATTTGGGACGCTCCAGGGCACTCAGGGTGGCTTGCAGCCACACGAGTCCAGAGGATGTGTGTTTTCCTCCACACTGTCTAAACCTGAGGAGATGCCACAGCTCTGCTGCTGTGTTTGGAGCAGCTCCAGATCCCTGGTTTGCAACAACTGCCTCCAGACTCTCACAGACATCTATTTTAGATGTAGCAGAATCTGCAAGCTGAGGCCCACCCCGAAATTTGAATGTTTCGCCTAAATCAAGAGAAGTACTAAACTCTACTATGATAAAAATGGCAGGAACTTTGGGCCTTATTCTGGTTATAGCCTGATTTTTGAGTCAAAAAATGTTTTAGTGTTCATATTTCCCCACTGAATATGTAGAACAGGGGATATTCCAAATACAGATGACTGTTCATTGCTTAATTAAAAGCTCCTCTACCCAGTGGCTATGTGCTTGCACATTTATTCTGGTTGGAGTAACTAAAAAATAGTCACCAGCAGATAGAAAACACAATATATTTGGTTTCCTTAAATGACCCATTTTCCTGGGACATTTCAGAATAATCACATAGTCACAGCCTCTTATTGTGACTAGTAAAAAAGGTTAAAATAACTTATACTTAAAAATACCTGAGTTCTGATTGGGAATTCTTTTTTTGCACAAGTCTTTTTTCCAGGCTGCTGCATGGCTGGGATTTTCCCCAGAAAGGCCTGATATAAATGGACTTCAAAGTCACATGTGAATAAAGAGATAAGAGACAAGGTTATTTTGGAGAATTGAAAGTAGTGTATTGCTTTTCCCTATATAAAATCACAGTTCAGCAAATCAGTCTATTGGGGTCTGGAAGAAAAGTCTTTCTTTCCTTTCTCCCTATTCTCTTCTCACTTGCCTCTCTATAAAAATCCTCCAAAACTTCCCTGAAGTTAATGAAATGTCACCAGAGTAAAAGGAATCAATTTCAGGCCATTTATGTTGTCTCACATCTGATCTTTTTCTGGATGTTTTACTTGTCTTTGTCTTCCTTTCTTATTTCCCTGGAGAACCAAATAAGCAGGATCAGAGCCCAGTTCATCACTGGATTTTTTACGCCAGCATAAACCCATTTATTTCAGTGCTTTATGCAGGTATGAAATTTGATTTATAATGTTTGGATGTGCACATCCACGAAGTGATAAGTTACAAAGGAAGCACATTAGAGAAAAGGTAATGAGATGAGATTCATGATGTTATTTTTCAACTTAAAGTTTGTTAAAGATTTGTTTCTTATTAAATGCCTGAGAGGCAGTGTATCAAATTTAAGATTTCAGAATTGAAATACAGAAAGATCTCTAACTGTCATAACAACAGCAGATAAAGTATCAAAAATTTCTGTTTTGAATGCAATCTGAAATTGAATTTCTTTCATTCTATGACAAAGTTGATAACAAAGCAAAATGAAACATTCCAATAATGTACATTCCATATTTCTGAGAATAAATATGATTTCTTTGTTGAACAGCTGGAAATTGTCACATTTCACGTACAGAGACATTAAAGTATTAAAGTAAGCAGTGATTTGCAATCAGAGTGGACTAGAACTTCAAATTAAAATTACATAACTAATACAGTACATTGCCTCTGCCCACTCCTTACACTATTACCTACAAAGTTACATTCTCTTTTGGTTATGCAGTTTTTGTTCATGTTCAAGTAGTTTAAAATGCAAGTTCAGCAATGTATTCCAGACACAACCTAGCTTTGGTATTCCTCAGATGCAAAACTCCTCCGAAGAGTTTTTGAATAATCTTTCTTCCTAAAGTAGGTACAAATAAGATCCCTTCTCCTGGTGTTGGCTGTGCTTAGTTATACTAAGCACATAGTTATGTGTAGTTATACTCAGCAGTACTCAAATTGTATCCAGAGGAAAACTCTTTGTGGTTTAAGAAAGAAAGAAAAACTTAACTACAGCTATAAGACAGAGCTTTGATTAACTTCTGGAAATCAGATCTGATTAATATTTTAATAAAAATGTTTCAAAGGAAAACATGAGTCTGGGGGGGAAATCAGAAGACATATTCTGAATAGGTTTTACCTTTAGAATCCAGTGTGGAGCATAGTCACAAAAAATTATCTTTTAAGCATCCTTGGTTTGGGTAGACTTTTGATGAAGTGCTTTACTCTGTATTTCTGAGGGAAAAGACAAAACACAAGGTTTATAATTCTCATCACCAAAGCATACTTGAATAAAAGAGAACAATCATCTGTGAAAAAATAACCCCAGCCTCAAAGGATTTGGAGAAATTATATGATGGCATCTGCTGTACTGCCACTTGCAAAAGGTGAATCATTTAGCATTCTGCCAATGCAGTCTGTAGAAAACTTTCTTTGAATATCTCTGTTTAGCTGGTGGATAAGTTTTGTTCAATATTTAAAATAGATTAAAAAAATTTAACCTTTTTTGTTGTTGTTCTGTTGGGTTTTTTTGTTTGTTTTTTTCGCCTGCAGGGCAAGTCACTGATTCCTTATTTAATATATTCTGGCCCAAAAGGAACTCAGCACTTAAACATTTATATGTGCATAACTTTGAACACAAGCTTAAAGAGAGTGACTTCTCACGTGCTTGGGTACCTTACTAGGCTGGGACCTACAGGCCTAGTCCAATTTCAAACTGTCTTTTCATTCATTTTAATGAGCATTAAATTGGATGCTGTGTGAATTTATTTCATCATTGTCATCTCCCAGTATTTCTCCCTGGGGACTGAGTGCAAATACTTGAGATTCAACACATGTTGCTTATCACTTTCATTTAGAAAATATGCCATGTTTTCTATCTTTCTCCTATTTGAATGGGTGAACACAGAAGAGCTTCCCTCAGGATGCCTTTCAGATTTAAATCTCACCTTCTAGAGATGCTCATATGAGGATTTGATTTTCATTTGCTGTGAACATTTGTGCCAGTAAAACTTCATTGTCTGGATGTGTGCAGAAAGTGAGTGGAAAAGATGTGAGAATTTGAAATCCTTTGCTGCTAAATCTCTTTTACATCTTTTACTCTGGCTGGTGAAGAGATGAGGGTTGCCTGCAAGAACCAGGAAGAGAATTTAATTTTGCCAGTCATATTTTTCAATGGATTAGTTGAAATTTCTCTAAATCCTAGAGTGCTGAGTATTGTAGGACAGCCAGTATAGAAGAAAATCTTTCAAGATCCTGGGATTCAGTTCAGAGTGATAACAGAAATGGCAGTCAGTGCACACACACAAAAAGAATTGAGGGAACTAAATGACAGCTGACAGAAAATGTTTGAATATGCATTAAAGCTGGGAAAGTAGTAAGGCCATTTTCTGTTTAAACTCTCACATTGCACAGATGAGAATTGTTAAAGAGCTGCCACATTCAGCATCGGTGGTTCAATTTCAGTGGTGAGAAAAGTGCCTGTGAAGTGTTATAAGCATACATGAGTTGTATGCTAAATGGTTACATTTGATGATAAAACTTGTGAGTAAATACATAAAAATGTTTTCAAAAGAAAAATTTCTCTCCAAGCTGGGATTAAATGAGATAGAGTTTATATTTATCCCTAGGCACAAACTTAACATAGCACAAAATTCTATAGAGATAGTTACAAGCCTAAATAATCAGTTCACTTTACAGACAACCTTATATATCATATGGTGAGCATGTTTGTGTCTAAAAATGAAGGAAATTCCCTTCACACTTGAATAATTAGAAGGGCATAGATGGGGAGAAAAGATGAAGATGTGCTTCCATGGAAATAATATCCTAAAAGCTGGGTTATCAATCCAACAGGACAGATTCCCTAACACAAGAGCTACCTTTTAAATTAGCTCCTGTAAATTAACCAGCTCAACTAAACATTGGCAGGATCTTATCACCATAATGCACAATCAAGTCTACACTATTAAAATTCTACTGGAGAAAACTTAGCGTGAGATAAGGCAGACATGAATGATCATTTAACATTAATCCTGATGACAACCATTTCCACTTTGCTATTGAAATTCCCTCCTTCCTACATTTTCATTTCCAAATACAATGCAAACAACATGCTCTAATCAATCACTTCTACATCCACCATAATTTTTATTTAAAGCCCTGTATCTTAGATATATAAGCCAATGAAGATAATTTGTCTTCCCTCTTGCTTTGCAGTCTCACTGAAGGAAAGGAAGGGTAGAGTAAGGTAAGGTGGTACAGAGAGGTAACAGGTAAGATACAGAGTTTTAGGGTTAGTTGTTAGTTACAACACTGATTTTTTGCATTCAGAATTCATTCAGGGATTAATCCCAGATGTTGACAACAATCAAGGATTGTCCAAAACCTGAGATATGTTTGTCTGGCACAGCACCACCTGAATGTGATTATATTGCTATAGGCTATGTCTAAGTCAGGATGAGCCACCTTGGGCATCTCTGAAAAGTGATTCCGAGTTCAGGTTTGCCACAAAAACACAAAATGGTGTCAGGTTGTCATAGAAACACAAAATCAATGAATGGTTTGGGTTTGAAGGGATCTTGAAGACCATCCAGTTCCAAATTCCCTGCCATTGCAGGGACACCTTCCACTAGACCACGATCCTGCTGCTCATGGTCCTGAATTCCCTTCACCCCTAAGTGTAAAGAATCAGGATTTTAGTCATCACAGGTTTTGGATCTTTTTTTGAAAATGAGGACTTTATTCTGAAATCTCTCTCACAGATCAGTGTAATGGAATTATGGAAAATTTTGCTTAGAACATGATTTGGCAAAAATGAGTTTCTTTACTTTTTTTCTTTCTTTTTCCTGGAAAAACAATCTAACACAGCTATTGCATGGAATAATTTTCTAAACGAAGACAGCATTTCATTCAGTCTCCATCAGAAGATACAGCTGGGGATTTCAGAAGGTGAGCAAACTAATAAATGAGAAGGAAAGAAAATAAAGCCAACATTTTTATCACAATTCACAGTGAAAATGGAAAAAGATATATTTGTAAAATGATTTATTAAGCACATATAACAGTGGCTCTGAAAGAAATAGGAACTAAAAATTACAGTGGAAAAAAAAAAGGATAAAATGCAATCCTTATGCATGGAAGTAAGAACAAGGGCTCAATCAACTCCTGCAAATGCAAATCAAGACATTTAACATTTTGAAGAAGAGCAATATAATGCAGCAGGACAAATTTGTAGACAAGAACACATTTTGGGGACCTGATGGATTCCACCTGAAAAGCAATTCACTTATGCTAACCTCAAAAGAAATATTTAGAGTGATTCATGGCTCCATCTGGCTTCTCTGCATACAGAACAGGTACTGGTAGTCATGAACTTTTCATCTTAAAATATCAAGTGAACAAATCCCTGTCAGAGGCACTCTGAGTGTACCTAGGAGAGGAAAACTGTGTTGCTAACAGAGTACTTTGACTGGCTGCAATCATGCTCCAGGAATTTAGATCCCAGGAATTTAGGTCTTATATTCTTAAGTGGTGTCAGAATAAAACCAGAATCAAAAATTTCCTATAGCTAAGAAGAAGAATTTGGATAGGATTGTCATATGTATTGTAGCCAAACATAAGAATAAGAGTAGGAACAAAGAGGCTGATTGAACAAATCCCCAGCACCGTTCAAATATTTACCTTTTTAGTTATTGATAAACCAACACTCAGGAAAGTTTCACATGTCAGTCACACTGAGTTGCTTTGTGGTAAAAGGTAAGATAATTATCTGTTGTAATAGACAAAATGCCATTAATACTCAATGAGGATGAGATGATTTTGATGTTTGAATGAACAACTGTTATCATCTCCCTAAGGCCTCCAAAATGAACAGTGATGAAAATCTCTTCTCTGCTTCTCTGCTGACCCATGCACAAGGAAGTCTTGCTGGCAAGAAAATATGAGAAAGAGCAGATAAACTAAGAAAGACAGTTTTCACCAGTACATGAGATAGCCAAAAGAAAAAAAAAAAAAAAACACCAAAAAAAAGAAGTGTTCAAATGCTCAGTGAAGAGTTAAGATCTATGTCCTCATTGACTGTATTTACTGAATACATGCCTATTGTATTTGTGGGGTTCCCAGACAAAGGAAGGAATGATGAATCTGACTGAATCTGACTCCAAGTTCTTAGAAGGCTAATTTATTATTTTAAGATACTATATTATACTAAAGAATGCTATACTAAACTATACTAAAGAATACAGAAAGGATACAGACAGAAGGCTAAAATGATACTAATGAAAAACTCATGACTCTCTCCAGAGTCCCGACACAGCTTGGCACTGATTGGTCATTAAGTCAAAACAATTGACATGAAACCAATAAAACAATCACCTGTTGGATAAACAATCTCCAACCACATTCCAAAGCAGCAAAACACAGGAGAAACAAATGAGATAATATTATTTGCCTTTTCCTCTGAGGCTTCTCAGCTTCCCAGGAGAAAAATCCTGGGCAAAGGGATTTTTCCAGAAAATATGACTGTGACACATGCCTTAAATGACAAAACTATGACTGTCACACTGGAACATCTCACTGTCTGCCAGGTGTCTCTGTGATATCTGCTTCCTGTGGCAGCATTGTCAGACCATTGTCATTTGGGTCCTGATTAATCTCACACCAAGCTGCCACCTTGTATAACCCCTTCAGCCAGCCATAAATATTGCAGGGCTTCCAATAGGAATATTACCACGCTTTTCCTCCAGGAGAGGCATGGGCTTTTCTATTCCATGTAATCAGATCATTGTGAATGCAAGACAATCTGGTTTACAACCTGATTTTTTTCTTTCTTGCTGCTCATTAATAGGTCTGTGCACACAAGGAAAATTTCCTCCTTATTTGTTGTGTACATATGCATCCTACCTGTGTGTTTTTCTCATTTTTATGAAGTTAGGTCATGTCTTTCAGATAAGGTTATAAAAAAGCTCACATTTAAAGTCTTTACAATTCTTTTAAGAGAATGTTTCACAAGAAAGTGGCAATTTCCATGAAACATCATTTAAGAAAAGTGTTTCAGACTGACATATATTCTTTTTTTTCAAAATGTAAATTGCTTACATAAATATACTAATGTAGATAAATATATATTATATATATGTAAGTGTATTTATTTTGTATATATAGATATTGATATATTTGTCAACACATATGCACATAAATAAAGAGCAAAAAGAAGAAAAGGAACTGAACTATTTTGTCTAATAATGTCACGGGCTACAAAAATTTCAAAACTTCTTCTATATCAGACTTATCTATTCCAGGACAAATATCCGTTATAGAGATAAGTTAATCTTGACTGCTGCAATTTTTAAAAAATGTATTTATTCATGGGAAACTACTAAAGCTTTTGTTTTCATGTCAGTGTAGAAGGGATAATTTTACCAGTAATTGTCATGAAAAAGGAAAAAAAAAATCTTTCCCTGCTATTGAGTAATATTAATGGTCAGCCTGGCAAACTTTTACCCCTTCTGCTTACACTCATGCCTTTTATTTTCTCCTTGTTAATTTTCATTATTAATTTCTATTTTCAATCAACAGTCAAGAGTGTTTCTTCAGGCATATATTATTTTATAAAGTACATACATTTTTACAGTAAACTTACTTCAGTGTGTGGCTTTATAAAATAAGAGGAAAACAGGTCATGGAAAACAAACCAAGGAAAATGAGGATTATTTAAATAGAAATAAAACAGGTAATTTTCTAAATGAAAAAAAAATGAATAAAATAACAAAGCAAAGAAAAATAAAATAAATCAAAACAACAAAAAACCCCCAAAATAAAACAAAACAAAAATTTGAAGGTAAGCTAAAATTTGTCAAGACAGAGCTGCAAAACTATTCAAAAATATCACAGGATTCTTTTCTGTGTGAGATTCCTGCACTGTCAAGGAACAAACCTGTCTTGCTGCTCCCAACATTCATTCTCACAGGATGCACCACAGCGGGGAAAGATGTTGAGGTGTTTGATATCTGTGTGAGCAAACCAAACTAATTACTGCAAGCAACATGTTCCCCTGCTTTGATTTCTCATTGGTATCCATTAAACACCCGTTAAGCCACTCACTCAGAGAGGTCTCCAAGAGTGACCCCAAGACCTTGTCACAAGCAGGTGGGGGGCACCTCACCCAGCCACATCTCAGGAGCATCATAATAGATGGTGATATTTGATATTTGAAACTAATCTATCATCCTGGGCAATGCAAACTGAACAGGGAGAAGACAAGAAGAAGGTAAAAATTGAATGTAGACCACAGAATTATCCCACCAGCTCACAAATTAATGCACAAGGTTTGAGGTAGAGTCTTTGATTTACTGGCCCCATAGTGCTGGAGAACAGTGAGGCTTAGAGCACAGACAGTCTGAAATCTTCATTTAGACAGCATTAAATACATGCAGCCAAGTGCTATATTTAAGTATTGGACAAATATTTTAGTTTCCAATGTCTCTTAGGACTACTAAAATTCCTATCTGCAAAATCACTGAGAACATTCAATCAATTAAAGGCAGATTTGCAATCTCCATCAATAACATCTCCCTCTCCTTTATCTCCAATTTTAGAGATTAAAGTGTCCCCTATGGAAACAAAAAAAAATTCTCCTCATCAGCCTCTTGATAAATATTCTCCATCCATTGTTGGCTGCTCAGTTCTCCCATCAAACAGATTCTGTTGAAACATGTTTTCAAGTTGTTTTGAAATCAGCATGCAGACATGGAATTAAAAAACCCCACATGCTGTTACTCTTTGATCACCTCTCCATGGGTATTTTTCTAGGGTCACACAGAAGGTCTGACTTGGTGAGGGAGAAAAAAAAGAAGCCATAAAAGGGATTCTATTCTGGCTGAGAGCACAGGAAGATCCTGAGAGAACCGGCTTCAGTTCCCCCTTTACTACAATCTGGTCTTGTTCCTGTAAGCAAATCCTTTAAATGAGACTTTCTAAAAGTGTTTTACTACCAATAACTGGGGACAGACACTCAAAAGTGCTTCGAAAATGGGAGGCTATAAAGAGACAAAAATCCCCCAGCCTAGAGGTCTTTTGTAACTTTGATTCTTCAAGCTCAGTTTTGCATTCTTCTCTTTGGAAATCAGTTGAGGATAACTGGGTTAATTCAAAATCACAGGCTGTCCTTTTGTTTTCCCTATTTGTAAAATAAAGATAAGAAAATGTACTCCACCTCTGGGCAAGGATGATATCATTAATGCTGGGAAAGTTGTTCAAGATTTGTGGGCTGAAAGCACCTGCAGGTATCCTTAATCCAGATATGTATTCAAACCTAGATGATTTCCTAATCCCTAATTTCATCCCTAATCCTAAATGTCCCAGGGTGCATATTTGAAACTCTGAATCTCTTCCAAGACTTTTGACATGGTCCCACACAACATCCTTGCTGCTAAATTGCAAGGATACAGGTTTGGGGGACGGACTCTTCATTGGATAAGGAATTGGCTGGATGGTGACATCCAAGGAGCTGCAGTCAGTGGCTGCTGCAAGTGGCAAATGGTGACTCTGAGGGTCAGTGCTGAGACCAGATCTGTCGAATAACTTCATTAGTGAGAGGGCCAGTGGGAGCTAATTGCAGCCAGTGTGTGGTGGCTCCAGGCTGGGCAGTGCAGTTGGCTCTGCAGAGGGAACTGTGGTCATGCAGGGGGACCTGGACAGGCTGGAGGAGTGGAGAGAGATGACCACTGAAATTCAGGCAGGCCAAGGGCAAGGTCCTGCACCTGCACTGAGGCATCTCCAGGGGCCCAAATGGATTGAGTGATGAATGGATTGGGAGCAGCTCTGTGGGGAAGAAACTGGGGATGTTGGTAGATGGGGAATTGGGCATGAGCTGGCACCTGCAGCCCAGAAACCCACCTGTACCATGGGCTGTGTGAAAAGAAGCCTGGCCAGCAAGTTGAGGGAGGGGTTTACTTGAAGAAGGCCTTAACTTTGATTTTGAAGGTTCATTTTTATTAACTTCTTAGAGGAAGGAGGGCTTTTTTAGATGGAGGAGATTCTGCTTGTTTCAAATGTCAACTACCCTATATGTATGGAATTCGAGCAGCGCCTGAAAAAATAATGCCAGGGCTCTGTTCTATAGTCATATAATTAGCATTATTTTTTACACAACAAAATTGCAAATAAAAGAAAAATCTATCCTATTAAAAATGGATCCCTATATTTCTGTGTTTATACCTACTGAATGTTGTGGTGAATTGCTCTAAAACAACGAGTTCCATAACTTATTTGTTACCCTTCTCTCTGCTTTTATGCCCTCATTTCTTTTGCATTTAATTCACCTATAATAATTTAAAGATAAGCCAATGAACAAAAATTAAAAAAAAACAACCCAGCTTTAGTAACCTCAATAGGTTTTTGAAAGATCAAAATCATTATGCAATATAAAATTGCACTATATATTATTAATATATCTATAATTAATCCAGCCAAGCAGTGCTAACCAATGATAAAAGTTTTTCCACCACAACCCTTGCAAACAACAAAGGTTGCTCTGTTAATTAAAAGCAGAAAAGGGCTTTTTTAAACTTTTTTTTTTAAATTCTTTAATCAAGACAGTGCAGCTTTGCCCTGATCACAAAGCAGGGTGTGTAGCAGGAGGTCTCACTGTGCTGCTTCTTCAGAGGGAATTTCTTAAGATGAGGTGTATTTTTTGTTGCTGGACCTTGTTGCACAGAAACACAGCAATAAACTTCAAACCCAGGAGCAGATTGCAAAGCACCCAACTGTAGCCATTCAGTCAAATCATAACAAGATCTGTATGGTTCTTCAGAGAGTTTTACAAAGAGAAATTCTAATATGAAAAGACTTTAGTCTTTCTCTGATGTAAAGAAAAAAAATCTGAAAGGTTTAGACATGTTGCAGTGATAAAACAAAAATATTGGCATTGTTTTGGGTGCATTCTGATATTCCGTCTCCATTTTCCTTTTCGGCATCCATTTTTGGGATAAAAACTGGTGTTATTGTTTTTCAGCAATTGTATCTAGTTCAACATATTTTCCTCTGCCCTGGGGAAGACACAGCTCGATATACCATTCATCTAGAAACAACACTGGTTGGCCTAACACAGCTCTGTATGTGAAATATCCAATTCCTTTCACCCAGCTCAAAGAATTGCCCATTAAGACACATAAAATTAGAAGAAAATGTGCTTGGGAAAAAAAAAAGAAAAAAAAAAAAAAGAAAAAAAAAAAAAAAAAAAAGAGGAGCAAGACCCCAGAAAAAAAGAAACTTGAGAAATTATTTATAGAGCTAGTTTTAAATTAAGTGTCCTCCATTTAGAGCTAGATACTAATCTGGCTGCCAAGGTGGGATGCAGCCTTTTCTGAGCTACCACATTTTAATAACACTATGATGGTAATTAAAACAGAATGAAACACTAAGCTTTATAAATAAAAAGAAAACAACATCTAAGTTGATTGTATTTCCTCCCTTTATTGTGATTTTGACACAAATGAAGACAAGATATATTTTATTCGTTTTCTATCTTCTCTTCAGGTTTTGCTTTATAGCCCTCAGGGATACAGGAGTGTGCATGTTAAGAAGTCCATAAATTAAACCAAACTGTGTTTATGGTAATACTACTACATCTTTACTATGTGTTAACTTAATGTGAGCAAACTACAGTTTTCATGGTAGCTCATTTGCATTTCCAGCCCTGCAGTTTCACAGGTATTTTGAGATATCAGTACTTTGCTTCTGAAAACCACTGCAGGAAATAGAAAATTAAAAATTAAAAAAAAAAAATAACAAGAAGCTCTAAGCTCAATAATTTTCTTTAAGTAATTTTCATAGACTCATAGAGCAGTGTGGGTTAAAAATTACCTTAATGATCATCTTGTTTAACCCCCTGCTATGGACAGGGACATCTATTTTATACCATTCAGATACAGTTCTGCCAACAGGTGGAGATGAGGAATCTGAATCTGTCTGCGGCCTGCTCATTATTGATTATCAAGACAGCTGGATTATGAAGAAAAGCCCTAGGTTTGGGTCCATGTTCATGAAATTACATTGTTTTGAACCTCAAATGTTAAAATTATAATTTTGCATCCATAAAAACAGTGTGCTTCTCTCAGTAGGTTATTATAGAAAATCTTCAAAAAGGACAATCATCTGGTAAGAAAAAATTTTAAAAATATACTTTTCCCTCTTCTTCAGAGGTGTTCGTACACTCTGGGTCAAGGATGAGGACAGAAGGATTTTCTTTTGTGTCTTTGGTTCCTTGGTTTTAGTGAGTGACCAGGATGAGCATTTTGTACCAACAGGCACCAACCTATGGATCTCAGCCTTCATTCTGCACCTTTGTTCTCCTCAGTGCCTGAGCAAATATTTTCAAAAAGAGATAACTGCAGGTGACAAAAGCCTCACCAGAAGTTGTTCAGTGAAAGATGCCTGATAGAGCCCTTCACCCCCAAAATGTGTGATGTCATTCAAATGTCTGAGTGACGCTCTAAACAGAATGAAATTAGTGGTTAAGCCACCAGTGATGGCAAAAGGAGAAGGAACCATCCTGTGCCTTCTGCTGCTGGAAGTCATGCTCACCTACCCAGGGGAGTATCCAATAATGTTATATATGGAATCATGGAATACCCTGAGCTGGAAGGGACACACAAGGATCATCCAGGCCAGCTCCTGGCCCTGCACAGACATCCCAACAATCCCACCCTATTCCTGAGAGCATTGTCCAAATGTGCCTGGAGCTCTGGCAGCCTTGAACTATTGTATTTGCGGCAACCCCCATGGCAGGGAGGAATGATGAATCTGACTCCATGTCCTCAGAAGGATAATTTAGTACTTTATTATACTATATTATATTAAAGAATACAGAAAGGATACTTACAGAATGCTAAAAAGATAATAACGAAAACTCGTGACTCTCTCCAGAGTCTGACACAGCTTGGCCCTGATTGGCCAAAGAGTGAAAACAACTCCCAGCAGAATCCAGTGAAACAATCACCTGTGGGTAAACAATCTCCAAACACATTCCACAAAGGAGAAGCAAATGAGATAAGAATTGTTTTCCTTTTTCTCTGAGGCTTCTCAGCTTCCCAGGAGAAAAATCCTGGGTGAAGGGAATTTTTCAGAGAATATGAATGCCACATCAGGGCTGTGCCCATAACCTGGGGAGCCCGGGCAGTGCCCAGCACCCTCTGGGGGAAGAACTTTTTTCCTAATTTCCAACCTAAACCTCCTCTGACACAACTTCAGGCCATTTCCTCAGGTCCTGTCACTAGAAAGAAAATGAGAAAAAAATATTAACACACTACTGCTTCTTTCAGAGGTGCGTTTCTTTCCTGAAATAGTCTCAGATTTTCATAGACATATTTTCCTGTCAGAAATATTGCTATTATGCCTCACTCCTCCTATAGAGATGATGGGAAGAAAAGCAAATGTTTCATCTCCTTATTATACAGAAATTAATTGAGTGTAAGAAAATTCTATTGAATCCAGCTAAAAATACTGTGCTTTCAGTTGTCATCCCCAAGTCATATGCTTTTTAGGTTCTTGTGCAAGTGCAGGAGATTAGTACACACCCCATTTAATCTGATCACAATTGCCTGCCATTTTAATTAACCTTTATTGGCATGCCTATATTGCCAAGAATATATACTTTGAGAAGCCCCATTAATAACACTATTATTTGTTAGGCTGAGGGATTTTTTTTCAGTTTCACACATCAAATTCTTTAGACAGATAATGAATCTGTGCAGTCTGGGTTTATTAGTAGGCTGTTTGTTTTGCTATGTTTTTTTAACAATACATTTGAAAGTTAATTTTCTGAGAAAAGGATACTTAAGGAAATAATTTCATCCCTACCTTACAGAGACAAAAACTAAGCCAGAGGTTATATGGTTTACCCCTTGCTTTACAACAGGTCTAAATGCTGGGTTCAGTCTGGGTGATAAAACAGATAACCCAGATAATTCAAATGCTTATTTAAACTTAAATTGAAATATTTATGACAATTAAAAAATTTATATTATTTTTTAGAATTTCAATTTAAATATTCATTCCCTCCCATTTCCCTTCCTTCCTTGCCTCCCACTGCTCTATCCCTACCTGATTGTGGCTCATCCAGGCTGGGGGCAAGGAGATGATCCAGATCGTTTTATTCTCATCAGGAACATGACAGTGAAGCACCATGTGGGAGAATTTATTTCCTTGAGTGACTTCTCTGCAGCTGATCACCACTGGCCTGAGCACTCCTGACCAGGGAAAAAGTTACAATTGAACTTACTCCTGTGTCACTGTGATATTTTTATGAAAAATCCCTTCACCAGGATTTTTCTCCTGAGAAGCTGAGAAGGCTCAGAAAAGAAAGGTAAACAATAACTATAGGATTGCTTTGGAATGTGGTCTGGAGGTTGTTTACCAACAGGTGCATCTTTGACTGGTTCCATGTGAATTGTTTTTAATTAATGGCCAATCACAGCCAGCTGTGTTGGACTCTGAGTCTGTCACAGGTTTTTATTACTCATTCCTTTCCTAGCCTTCTGATGCATTCTTTTCTCTCTATTGTTTAGGATATCTTTAGTATAATATAATATCATAATATAATAAATCAGACTTCTAAGAAATATGGAGTCAGATTGGTGCTGGCACCTGCAAACCATGCTGGGACCTGCAAACACATCGACACCCCTGTTCCTTGAACATTCAGTTAATCCTCTCCTCTGTCCTAAGGCAGGCCTCTGTCCCGAGCCTGCTCACATTTCCCAACCCACAAAATAAACTTCTGAAGGCAGTGTTAGTGTTTTGATGTATTTTCCAAAATCTTCCAGATATCACATTTTCTTCTTTTCTGCTATTTTTGTTCTTTGGCATTACACTCTGACTCCATATGTTGCTTCCTTCTATTATAAGTTAATAAAGAAATCTCAGCAGAACATCCTCCACTCTTAATTGGAACCCCTCCACTTTCCAAAGGAGTTTGAATGAACCCTCTTTACTATCACCTTGCTCTGAAAAAGCACAGTCAACCCAGCAAGAGGAACATTTGCCACTCTGCACCCACCATGGATTGTACACTTTAAAGAATTATCCTGGTTTCACTTAAAAAAAAATATAGACCTAGTAGAAACGTGTTGGATTTTCCACTTCGTACCATTTGAATAATAAACACTGGCCTCCATGCAAGTGAAAATCACAGCTCTGGCCTTATGGGCTTCTCCTGAAACAGCCTTGTGAGTGAGAAATCACAGCACATCATAAATCCCATCCAATATTGAAACTCATGCAGAGATAACAAGGTGAGAATGAGTCCTGTTTGTTCTCAGTTATGCTATCACATTTATGGCTGCTTAGCCCTTGAAAAACAAGTAAAACATTTTGTATCTGCAAGCAGAAAAAAGACATAAGAGAGAAATACCACAGTTACCTCTTTAGATTTTCAGGGTTTTAAGTAGTGTTGCTTATGATCTGCTGTATTTTTATTTAGCATGAAACAAGACATGACGAAAAGTAGTAAAATTTCAAATGGCAGTGAAAGAAAAGTTTTCCCTAGCTGCAAATGTAGGGAAAATTGGAGATGACATGGTGGGAACTGAAGTGAAGAAGGAAGCAGTGAGAGTTAACTTTGGACATTTAGTGTTTTAAATTTGGAAAGTTAGAATCCTTTGGACATTTATTGTTCTAAATGTCTTTTGTCAAAATTATTTCTACTTCATTGCTGGTGCTATGAGATAAATCTAATAAATAGTAATGGAAAGGTGTCATTAGTTTCAAAAGAAATTTGCATACCATATCAGCAAAGTCCACTGACAAAGCACTGAATAACCCTAAATGTTTTTCCCATACAAACCAGGAGCTGTGTGCCATATGATAAAAGGAAAAACAATGTTATCCCACTGGTAAACAATACTTATTGTTTAGGTAGAATAAACTAAGCAATACTCCTCCTAAAGTAGCTTTTTCTTTTCTTCTGCTCATTGTCAAACTTATGGTTCAAACCATCCTGTTCTCCTCTGCCTGGACACCGCCTAAAGAATGTATGTGTTTCATTTCACAAGCTTATATTTGCTGCAATTAAATGTATAGAAAAAGAAAACACCCGTGTTAAATCATTATCCTTCAGGTAAAATTAATTCATGGCAGTAATTATGCTTCTTTTTTCCAATAATTCTGGGGTTTTCCAAGTCCAGCTTGCCTCTGTCAAAGGGGAATTTCAGGAAAATGAAATATTCTGTGGCTCTGGTGGTAAGAAGTTGCCATGTGATATCAAAAACTCCTTCTGTCTTCTCCCAAGGAGCTGTTACCACATGATCGTAAATTACCACTGGACAGGGACCTGTGAGATGGCTTGTGCATGTGTGTACTTCATGAATTCTGGAGCACCAAATAAAAGTAATTGTGTTCTTTCAGAGCAGCTTTTCTGGAGTTTGTAGCATCGTATTTCTGAATTTACAGACAGAGAAAATAGTTTACAGGCAGTAAATTGTTTATGCATGGTCAAATAATGTATAAAACATTAAAACAGGAACAGAATCCAGAATGTCTCATTGACATATCTGGGTTTTCAGCACTGGAATGTGTATTTGGTATTTGTGTATTTGAGTGGGAAGATTATCAAGACCACAGAAGAAGCAAAAAGCCCACAAATTGGTTCACACATCCCATAATCTTCTTTGAAAATCTGATTTTTCAGCCTTGCAGTGGTAGAAGTCTCCCAGATCCATATAGGACACTGGATCTGAGGCTCTTTAGCACTGCATGAAACTGAGATAATCAACCATATGCAGTGCAGGATAAATACCTTGCTGCTGAACTCCTTTTTACATTCTTAATTCCATCAGAGAAAATATTTTTCATTGGGCAAGTCCAGCAGGACCCTTTTGGAACAGCAAGGACTTTTGAAGTGTTTCCTGGATGGACCATCACTCAATTATAGGATAGGTGTTCACTTGCTCAATTCCCTCTCCTTTCTCCTGACATTAATTGTTTAATTTTCTGCCAAATACAGATTAAATTTTATGTGTCTGAGGAGTGATAGATGGTGGCTTCCAGACAAAAAGCAGATTCAGAAAAGCTTGCACAATGTCCTACCCCATGGATAATTATTGGCCCACAGCAGCAGCCTCACATGCAGCACCCTGAAGAACCCTTCATCTATCCTAAAGATGATTTTAACAATGATTTACTGAAAGATTGTTTTACTTGTGTTCATGCATATCTCTAATTTATTGTTTAAGTAGATAAATAGAGAATAGGCCCAAAATACTTTTTTTTAATTTTTTTTTTTAGTAACAATAAGTGGAGAAAAAGGATAACTCAGTCTACAGGGAATCATTTCCCTTGTATTAAACAAACACACAAAATACCCTTGTTTAATCAAACTTCAGTAATATTATACAAACTGGGAATCAGAACATTCAGAACCTCAGGTCAATTTTCTTCCTTGTTCTTCCTGACACCTCATATTTTTTACCTGCTATAGCATGTCTCCATAAAAGTAAGGAAAGAAACTTCATTAAGAGACATTTTTTAATGGCAGTGAGGTGCAGAAATGTCATGCACAACGGGATAACTGCTGATAGGAAAGGAAATCGTACCTAAGGTATTTTTTCTGATAAAAAAAACCCTCACACAAATATACATATATATATATATATATATATATATATATATATATATATATATACACACTCACACTTTCTTTGTGTAGAACACCAAATATCCAGGAGCAATTCAAGCAGAGATTAGATGAGATCTCAGCAGGTAAACAGGACCAGCTCCCACAAATAATTTGACTGGGCTCAAAATTAAAGTTGTATAGCCTTGGGCAAGGCATAATCACAGTTTTTGTGGAATTGACCACTGGAAACATGTGGTTATGTTGATTTTCACAGCAGATGCGTGGCAGAAGCATTAAGATAGGACAAAAATATTCCATAGTTCTATTTCTCTGTGTTACCTGAAAGAAGATACCAGCACATGGATCCTGGATCCATTCCCATCAGTGTTCCTCTGTGGCTGAGGGATGGGGCTCTTACCTGGCAGCAGGGGCTAGGAGGACATCCCTCCTTCCTGGGAGCCCCCACATGTGTGTGCTGAGCAGAAACTTGGCCACTGTCACCTTCTGAGTCCCTGCCCAGGCTGGGGTGGGAGCCTGGGGCTGGTTCCACTCTAAAATTCTGCGTGAGGCCTTGTGATAATTCCACAGTGCAGCATTTAGTTCAGCTTAGATTACTCAAAGAGCTGATTTCACTTAAAATACCAACAGAGAAGGGCAGGAGTGGCACAGAAAGAAATTACTATTTTTCATATTTTCCATGCATACTAATGAACTATTTTAATTAAATCCAGATAAAATTCCAAACATGAGTGTTGTGCTTCAAAATCTTTTATTTCAGAAGTGGTGACATGAATCCCTTTGATTTCTTCATCTCCTCCCCTTCTCCTGCTACCAGGCTGTAACAATTATATTAATTCACTGTGAATTTATGATTAGTTTCACTAATTCTGAAACCCCATTGACTTTTTTGACAAAAAAAGCATTTCAGCTATTCATCACATTCTGCTGCAGAGCTGTGGGGTGGTAAACCACACCAGAAAGGTGCACAATTTATTAGAAATGCTGGATCAGCAAGACAAGAACCAGCAGAACAGACCAGCATATTGGACTGGGTATGTCTGAATCATTAAAGCAGTTCCTGCTTATTGAAACACTGCAAATATTTAAATATTCTCCTGCAGCCACCACTTGGCCATGGATGATCTGGAAGACTTGAGTCATCAAATTAAACTTATCAGAGGTGTTCAGGGTAACAAGTTCAGATAGGTGTCATATTGTCTACATGTCACCACAACATGAAATGTTTCTTCTTGAGGGACTTGTTGGTATTCTTGACATAACACAGAAGTCTGTAGCTTTTTATTTAGTCTCAATTGATGCCCATTTCTCAAAACCTTCAGTTATACCAAAGTCCTCTTGGTTACCATACCAAGACAGAGTCTGGAACAAAATCATCCCCCCCTTAGCCTACCATATCCAGGGGCTGATAAAATGTTTTCTGTGATCTCCACACTTCCAACTTCCAAAAATGGTTAATTAGAAGATAAAGGCCTCCAGAATACAAAGGAGGGAGGCACATAACAGTACCATTCATAATCTCTACTCTCCCACCATAAAAGATTACACCCCCCAGCCATATCATCAACTAAAATGGCATAAATACAGATTCTTATCCACAAAAAATAAGACCTTTATCAGATGTCAGAGACTTCTACAGATAATCAAAGAACTCTTTCAGATCATGGCAAGCAGGACAAGTCATTAGTTTGGCTAAGAGTATGGAATTCTGAATTAGTTACAGACTGCTGTTACTGGAAAGCAGATGCCAAAACCATGGATTCTTTCATGGTGAACCCCTTCCCAGCAGGAAATTATTTCCCACCCAGCCCTAAGAAGATTTTGAGATTTTCTTCCAGTATCTAAAATTGACCCTTAGACAACAAGGGTTCTTTGCCTTCTGCCTGCAGAAGATGAAGGTAATGCAGTAAAAACAATAAGTTCATATGGAATCAAGTTTTCTCAAGGACCAGGCACTTCTCTCTATCCTCCAAAATGAATGCAAGTTCAGGAAAGATTATAGGAATGTAAGAATTTCCTTTTTTTTTTTTGTGCCAAAGATCCTAGAGGATTTATCTAGGAAAAGTTGCATGTGTGGATTTCTTCAGCACCTCTAATGCTGACCGTTTGCTGTGTTTGGAGCTGAAGAGGTTGACTCCATTTGACCTGGCTGTGAAATAATTTAGCATTTAATCCTAGTTCCTTTCTAGTAGTGCTGGTTCCAAATTTGGCAGAGCACCAAGGTCTAGGGAAAGAATAAAGGAACAAATGATAACCTGAAGGGACTCTGGACATAAAAAGCCACACAATATGTTGTTGTTATTGCTGTTAATATTTGTGGCTATCACAGTGCCCTGAAATCCTAGGGCTGCACCATGATCTCAGCACACTAAATACTAGTTTCTACAATAATAAAGGTAAAAAGATGACAACTTCTCTTTAGGGAGAATAGATGCTGCACTATTCCTCAGGGAACTTTTTTTTTCTTGTTAGTAAAGTAAACTGATAAACTACCAGCATCTTGAGTTGGGATGGATGGACTACTGAACCTTGTTTCCATTGTCAGAAACTCTGGGGAATCCATTTTCCTATCAATGCAACAACACCTCAAGTCCCAGCTGGTTTCTCTGTGTTCCTGCTATCTGGGACATTTCAGCTTCACAGCTCAGGAAACTGAAATATAGAAAGGAATTACTTGTCCAAGGTTACAGGGCAGGTTGTGGCAGGAACAGGAATAGAAAATGTAGGTGGCAAGGCACACCACTGTTCCTAAGGAACAGAGCAGAGTATCTTTTCATTCTCCAGCTTTCCTTAATGTATTGTTACAGAGCAAATTCAAGGTAAAATGTCCTTTTAATTCAAGTTCTTTGTCTGCTTTTTCTGAATTTAGAAGAAAAGACAACTTTGTTAGATGCCATTGCTAGTTATAGAAAATACTTTGGATTTCTTTTATTCAAAAGGTAAAGAAGACTCAAAACAGTTCTACCTAATTGCTGCTGTAATTTCGCTTCCCTAGTGCACAAAAACAGTTTATCATGTTGATGGGGAAGGAATTTATAAACCTATTTGTTTTAGTTGGAATAAAAAAATATATCACTTTGCAATAAAACTGAAAGAAAAGTTCTGAATTCTTAAAATTTTGCAAAAACCTGGTATATCATTGGGAAATAATTAATTGTTTCTAGATTTCAGTAATGACATTCCCACTTTTCCATGCTAATGAATACTGAAAGAAGGGTATGTCATCAAAGTGTAATCAAAGCTGGCTTGTTTTGTGAATGATTGACAGGGGCAGAAGCAGAACCTGGGTTTTTTCAATCACCTCACACTAATACTTCATTGAGATACTGAAGTGCACTGCATTAGCAAAGCTAACACTCCCCCAGAAATTATATAAATGCAAATATACAATGCATCTCTCATTTCATTACATTAATATAAGCTCAATACATCAGCACAAAAGTAAAAGCGAGCGTAATGCAAAGTGGACTGCCACAAATTAACACAGTGGGACAGGAAATACAAATTACATCATGTGTTTGTGCCACCTGAGGGGTGTTTAACACTCCATTGGCAGGGGATGATCGACTGGCAGGGATGTCAGAGGCACACGGGCCCATCAGAGCCCTCATTAGCTGCACACTGAAGTAACTGGGGAGGGAAATCAATACCACCTCAGCAGCAGGAGCAGGGCAGGGAACCTCCATCTGCAAATCCTCAGCTGTGGCAATTGAGGTTTCTCATGCAGCTGGTGCTTATTGAAGTAGAAGGGGCTGAAATCACAGTAAAGATTTATAGGGCGAGATCCACGGCGAGGTTTTTGTTCTGGTTTTGCCCAGAATGGAGGTTATTGAGCCTTGAGTAATGATTAAAGCAAACTGAGCAGGTTGTATCACGAGGACAGTTCATTTTCCCTTATTAAATGGAAAGAATAAAGTGTAAAAAGTACCAGAAGATTTAAGGAACAAAGCTGGTCAATCAGTTGATACAGTCTTGCCTGGGCAGGTCTAAATGAGAGGCATTAACAGGAAAAGATGAAGATATTGTCAAGAATCTACTATAGACTGGCAAAGGAGATTTGTGGTAGAAATTAATGCTGTCCCTGACACCCTGATTGTGCTGCCTTGAAGTACAGAGAGTTTGTCACTAGAATTTGTGCTAAATTCTGAGCCTCTCTATGGAAAGCTACAGAACAGACAAAATTTATTTTGTCCCCTCACTGACCCACAGTGAGTAAGAATTAGAATTACAAAATTAGTGGTAAAATGAGTTAACATCTGTTTGAAAGGCCTTGTACTTCAGAGACCAATGCTTGCCCTGTATCATACTTTTTTTTTCCAGATTAAAGGATTTATTGTTTGTATTACTCACTCTTTCTTCTTGGTCACAATGTGGTTTTCATACAGCAGACAACTGAGAATTCGTTTTCCTCTTTAGAAAACCAGACCATGGTATTACAAAGCTTAATTCTCCCCTCATGATGCATAATTAAAAGATGACCCATCAATAGTAACCTCCATTTTATTTTAAATAACTTTTTTATTAACTACCTTTGAATTTGAAGCTGAGTTCCTTATGATCATTAGATTGTCTTAATATTAATGAAGTGATTACTCCTAGTTTATTTTATTTGTCATTGACCATTTCTAAAAGGAGAGGCAGATATGCCATTAGAAGTTCTAATATATCTGACTCCTCAATTCAAAATCAATCCATTTTTAGTTCTATATTTTTAATTTCACTTCCGATATTCACAAGGTCGTGAATAGAGTAGATGCTATCTCCTACATTGCATTACCAAGTGGAATACAAGATGTAGAATAACTTTTTAATAGCATAGGTACAATCCCGAAAAGAAAAGGAAAGAAAAAGAAAGAAAGAAAGAAAGAAAGAAAGAAAGAAAGAAAGAAAGAAAGAAAGAAAGAAAGAAAGAAAGAAAGAAAGAAAGAAAGAAAGAAAGAAAGAAAGAAAGAAAGAAAGAAAGAAAGAAAATCTAACTGTATGAAAATGTGATCCAGTTTCTTTAATTCCACAGTTGTAGATCTGCCTTTGCACTGGGGATTTCCATGTTGCAGTTCACAGTCCATAAGTCCATAACCTGTCAGCTCATTTTGTATATCAATTACCCATCTAAGTCTGTACAAAATGTTGTGAAATCCTGTATATCCATCCTGCATTAACCACTGAGTTGTGCAGACACGTTACAGTGTGCTCTTTTTTGTCCTTTCCTTGGCAAGTACAGACAAACACTGCTGAAAACAGGAAACACTCAAAAAAACACAGAATTTTCAACTATTCTCCCATTGCATTCAGTAGGAATAAACCACCTAACTTGTCATATCTGAAAGCACAGAAATTCACATTTATATAATGGCTAAATATATATAATTTTATACCTTAAGATACCTTCCTTTGAGGAGATGCCCTCCCTGAATTTTTTGAAAGAACAAGGTCTGTAAGAATGCCAAAAGATCAGGTAAAAAATCATATGCCTTGCTAAAAATAAATGTTTTACTTCATTGTATTGTACTGTACTAATTCATCATGAACTGTCAAAATTGACGGTTTCAGTTTGCAGAAATAATGTCTTTATTCTCTAATTTTTAAAACTGAAGAACAGCTTGATGTGTAACTGGGAGGTGGAAGAAAAAAAATTATTGAAAGCAAATTTTGTATTATTTTTGTGTGAGATGGGAATGTTCTGGCAAAAAATAAGAAAAGGAGTCTGATATTGTAACACAACAAGAATTCTCTCATTTTGAATACTTTTGGCAACACTTCTAATATCTGGTAAGAAAATATTTATTAGAAATCTTAACATCCTGTCAGAATATTTGTCATTGTGAATTCAAGAAGGTGACTATTTTTGACTGAATGATTTTTATTCTTCAGAGAACTGTGAAAAAGGAACTCCTGTTACTCAGCCAGAGATGCTGAGGGCTCATCTTTTCCCAGAGGCTTTGCAAGAGGGACAATAGATTTTTTACTAGTGTAAAAGGGGGGAATCAATCAAGAAATTTTACTTAATAGCCTCATGAAATGCACAATTTAGTATTCATTTTCTTGATGGGAGAGGATGGATGGTTGTTCAAATGACACATTTGCAAGAAGTGATTTGTCTTTCTGCAACTGCAAAGATTATTTTATTGTAACATATTTGTTTTGTTTAGGACATGCAATAAAAGCATAAAGTGAGGGAAAAAAAAGAAAGCCAGTTAAGTGAAAAGTCTGATAAAATTGGGTATAAATTCCTGGTCAAGGCTCTAAGAATAATTTTGCAGGGTAAAAAAATTTAAATATGAACTCCTGATTAACTGCTTAATTAAAATCACCTCTTCATTGTCTTTGAGAAGTTGAATTCTGAATTTTTAACCCAACAGAGCTATTTCTCTGCCTTCACATATTTTTGTCTCAGTTTTTATGAGTAAAAAGTACTAGAATTTTTTTTAATTATCTAACAAAACGTTTATTTAAAGCTTATCATTCCACTTGAATAGTTTTTTATTTATTTTTATTTGTTTATTTATATTATTTTATATTATGTTATATTAATTTATTTTTTAAAGTGAAAAAGCAAAGGAAACCATGTAACTATGATGTTTCATTTAAATTATTATAATTGCCTGTTACCAACAGAGTCCCAGCTGCAACTCAGTAAAAAGTTACTTTATAACTCTCAAATATGGAAAAAAGTTTCAAATTAAACTTTCTTTTCTTTAGAAAAGAAAAAAAAAATCTGAAAGATCAAGATTCTATTTTCTTAATTTAGACACATCAAAATGTGTAAAGATTAAATGATGTGACAGAAGCTATGCAAGAAAAGTGATTGTGAATTTAAGTTTAAAAGAATCATCTTAAATTTTCATTTTAATAGATGTAATTTGACATGTCAAATTCAAGAAAGTATGTATGCATAATGCAAGTTCATTAAAACATGTACATGCTCAAGTTTGGTCGATATTGGTGAAATTTATTTTCAAATTTTAAATTAGATTATAGTTAAGGATTTCTGTAAATCCCTTCATTAATCTCACAGCTTCCTGGGAAAGGCAGATTTCACACTTCAGGGTATGGGCACTAAACGGAGGAAGGTCAGTTTTACTTTAGTGACTTGTTTGTATCTGTGGTGTTTTCGCTCATTTCAGGATGAAAACTTTGATTTTGGCCAATTTATCCATGAGGAATATTGAAACAAAGGGTTGCAACTTTGAGACTTACCCTTGCAGTGATTTCCCAGGAGATGTTCCAGCCTCAGCGGGGATCTGGAGCTTATAGCTCCATTCTCTGCAGACCCAGGAAGCTTTTTTGGGATGTAATGCTGAGCTTAGGAAACCTCACCTCCAGCTCCTCCTCTAGGCCTCCTTCTGTCCCCCTTTGGAGGGGGTCTGGGAGCTGGGTTTTGTGTGGGACAGGAGATCATCCCTTTCCTGACCGTCAAAATCTCCACTTGGGACTCACCTGGAGCCACTTTTAGTGAAAACAATGAAAATTTACCTCCAGCATCAAAGCAATGAGGCAGCAGCAAAGATTTATGAAGACAAAGGTAAGAGGGATGTGGGGAGGGGGCAGAAGAAAAACAAAACTAATTATGAATAATCTAATTTTCACCAGATTAAAGTCCAAACCTCTCTCTTTCCCTCCTTGTGTCTGTCTGACATACTATCAATATTTCCTTTATTTCTGTGGCCAGCAACATGTTCCCCTGCCCATTCCATGTGCTCAGGTTGCTGCATCAGGAAACATTCTTTCCTTGGCAAAGTGTTCTGGTTTTTATGTCCAATCCTTTTCTTAAATCTCCCTGGAGTTCCATTTAGATTAAAATCCTCCTTTCTCCCACCAAACACTATTGATCCTTAATTTATTTAGGAGGCAGTTTCAGCACTCCTTCTTCCAGATATTGACTGCTCTTACTGCCTTGGAAATGATAATGGCCCTTCAGAAAAAAATAGGTGCTATCTCTTGCACTTGAGTGGGCATTAGAAAAATATTAACAGTCCCTCCCCCACTTGGGAAGACAAGGAGTAAATCTCCTTTGGGAAGTTTTTCTGTATGCTGAACCTTGTATCTCATATTAATGTGGAAAGTCCTAATGATACATCTACAGAATTGATGCTTGTAGGTCATTAGTGGGTGTTGGTTGAGACAAAAGTGAAAGCAAAACTATAAAATAAGTCTTAGTAAAGTTGACTGAACAGTCTTCTAAGGAAAATGAAATAAGCCAGGATTCTCAGTTATTTGCATTGGGACCTGTACCAAAAAAAAGCTGTAATAATTGCAATTGAAAAAAAAAAAAAAAAACAAAACAAACAAAAAAAAAAAAAAAAAAAAAAAAAAAAAAACAAACCAAAAAAGCTGTTACAATTGCAAAGCTAGCATTTATCTGGCTGAGGTATCTGCTCAGACTCTGCCTCACAAGGCATAAGTCCATTTTCCTAAAAAAGAGCTCATGAGAGAACAGTAACATCTACAGGTTTGAATGTTCTTTCAGAAAACTTAATTACATCCTTCCATGCTTATGAAAGACTCTCTCTCATGTGTCACCTGGTAGAATGCCAGTCACCCATTTAATAGCACTTCTAACCCCAGAAATACCCCTTAAAACAATCTCTAAGAACCATCAGGAAACTTTAGATGCATCACAGTAGACAGCAAGTGACTGTGGAACTGTATTACCCTGGAAACATTTAAAGGGAAGGAAATGTTGTTCTTCAACAGCTGTATAGAGGAAAAATTGCATTTGAAAAAAATAACAGCTCTGCAGAATGGTGTGTCTACATTTTATATGCCCCTTTTTCAAAATCAGTGACTGTGATCTCATTAATGAGTGTTAATGAACTACACCTCACACAATCTCCATGTTTCCTGGATTTATGGGTGAAGAAATGATTGAGGCAAAGGTAAGCCAGGAGTGTCCCCACTCCATGGCACAGAGAAGCACTTAGGTGTCTGAACACAATGTATTGGCCATCTTTTCTGGATTCCCTCTATTTACACACACAGCTGGGAAAAGAGATACCCTGACCTTTGAAAAAAAATCCATCATGAAAATATTCTGTGTTTTCACTTTGCCTTAAATGAAAGGCAGCTTCTCTCCATGACAAACTCTGCTGGGTAATTACATTTGCTACAAAAAAAATGTTTGTTCTCACCTATTGTTCCATGTGTTTATTAAAATAAATCAGGCCTAATGCAGTCATGTCTCAGAGTAAATTCATCTTCTGGCAAAATGTTTCCTTTCCAGTTTAGACTTTCACTAAACAAGGATGTGGACTTCAATGCATAAAAGCAGCATAGATGGAGTCTGACACCAAAAATTATTATTAAACTAATAGGCATCATGCCCCACTAATTTTAATATATTTATTAGTAGCAAGTATGCAACCTTCATATAATAATTTTGGAAAGTAATACATGTGCTAATATTTGGCTTGCAAAAGTAAAGCATTTCGTTCTAATTGTTACTGTTTCCTGATCAAATACTTGGCAGAAACTGTCTTTCTTTAACCCACACATCCTCTGACTGCCCCAGACTGCTCTCTAGAAGGAAGAATATTAATTATTTCTTATATGTATGGTGTCTCCTTCTTCTCTACATACAGCTGAAGGAATGTCTTATCCTCCAGCAGAAAGAAGACTGGACATAAGCACGAAAACATGGTTCTTTTTTTTCTCCGTGTCTTTGAGTATTCATTACAGGTATGTACCTAGAAGATCTCTTGCTGCTCATTGCAGATCATCCATGTTTGATTCAGCTGCCCAATTAAAACTCTTATGAGTGATGAATCACCCATCTTAAGTGAGGGGTTATATTTATACTCTGAATTTGCTAAAGCAAAGATGAAATCAGGAGGTAGAAATTCCATTCATCTGTGCAAGAAAGGTACAATAAGAAGAAACATGCCTACTCTGCAGCCTCTGGTCCACCTAGCCCATCTTGGACTTGATCTTAAAGATCTTTTTCAGCCTTAATGATTCTATCTTCCCAATCAGCAACCAGTATTACAAAAAAAGGGGAAAACAACAACAAGGAAACCAAATCCCAATAATCTGATATTTTACCAACATGCAAAGAAAGGTACCTGATCCAAAGGCTTTGGTCATGTTCAACATCACTTTGAAGTAGAGCAGGAAAAGGATTCAAATCCCTGCAAAAAACATATAATTTAATCCCAGATTTTTAGGCTTAAACCTAAATGGGGTTCCCCACTGGAATTAGATACTTCTGTAACTTTGAAAGTCTTTTTTAAATGTAAATTTGAGGATAAAGGTGATGTCCCATGTCACACGAATTTTACACTAAAGATTACAAATAAAATCATGTACTACAACAGTGGATTCCAACTAAGAATTGTGACAAAATGTATTTTTCAAACTCTCTGTTGCGTTTCCCGCAGAAAGCAGACATTATTCTTCAGACTCCAGGTAAGAGACTGAATTCCAAAAATGAAGAGGCAATCTGCAGCCCCACGCTGAGCAGAGGCCCTATCTGAACTGCAGCATGCAGCAGGGATTTAAGAAGAACATACAGTCCAGTCGATGATAAAATGTTTGTTGCTGCCTCCCTGGAAGTTGTAAAAAATCAATATCCCCATCAGCACCAGGTCCACTGGCTCTAACAGGCTGAGCTTTGCAGCAGGCTTGGGTTTCTTAAATTCAGTCTGCAGCCTGAGCAGAGAGAGAAATAAATGAGTGTGTGTGTGAGTGCCTCGTGTGTGTGCTTCTGAGGGAGAGGGATGTGCAGTGAGCTGGAAACCAATTAAATTGTAGTGTTAGATAGGTGATGAAAAGGGCTCTGTAAAAGCAGGATAGTGCCAGAAGCTGGAGTTTATAAAGTACCTGGTATCCAGTGAATAATAATAACATTAAATATGTTCTGAGCTAATGTACTTGTAGGGAGAATTGAAGCAAGAAAAGCAAAGCTTAAAAAAATGTGAAGTTGAGGCAACAAACCTAGAAGAAAAAAATGAAAAAGTGTCAGATCTGATGTTTTAAAAATACACCCAGTAGTACAAAAGAGAAGTTAATAATGAAAGGCTTGAGGATGACCCATACTGACTGCCAAACCTCACAGAAAATAACCCTAAAATGTTAAGTGGTTGTTATAAGGACTCCTATTGAGGAGATGGGAAGGAGGTGGGGGAAAAGTATGAAAAAAATTTCCCAAACCTCTTGCATTTATCATCAGCATCCTTAAAGGATACTCTGATCCTGAAAATCCAGTGTGGCCTTTAGGCAGCTGCCAATGGAAATGTGTGGTGGTTGGCCTGGAATCCCAACTGACCCCACCGTGCCCTTTGTGCTGCTGCACCTTCACTTCTCCCTTGTTCTGATGCCTCAGGTTTTAGCTTTTATATTTTTCAGATTCTGTGCTGCTTTAGTGTGTGGGTCTGAGCTTCATATTAAGGGATGGTGAGCTTTCTTCACACAGTAGGGAGACAAAATAATTCCTTCTCTAGCTGGGGACCAAGGACAATTGATCCAAATCTCAGGTTCAAGAGCACAAACAATGTGGGCTGGAGAGAGAAAAACAAGAAGGATGGGACTGCATGGGCTAAATCTGTAACTGGACAATGAACTCCAATATGCAAATGGAGCAGAACTTATAAAAGTGACAGACCCCGTGACCAGTTGTCCATTTTGTGACCATTTTGGTTCATCTTGGGTGCAGCCCTGGCTGGGCTCTTGTGCTGCCCAAGATGGATCCATTGAGGCCTCCTAATAAATCCCTGCTTTATTCTTTAACTCTGTCCAGTCTCTGTTCTAGGTCAGCCTTCTCAAGGCATAAAGAAGGGAACTGCAGCTCCTGCTGGTGATGTGGGAGGCAATAGGGGCATTAGGAGAGAGTTGAGATGGAGTTCACCTGCCTGAGGTGACAGCTTGGACAGTCCAGCCTGGGGGCTTGACCTCCAATGGAGGTGTCAACAGGGACATCAGTACAGAGTCACCTCCACAGGCTGAATGAGGTTATGGGAAGACCAATTCCTCTTGCTTTTCGTAGTTTCTCTCTCTCCTTTGTGCACCTTCTGCTCTTCATTTGTTCTAATCTCCACCTCCCCTTCCCCAGTTGTAGCTCAGCCTAACTCTGACACCAGGAGAGCTGCAGCACAAGTCTGAGAGAGAAGTTTCACCTCTCAGACTACTAAACCCATCAGCCAGGCATGACCACCACTTATTTTTCTAAGGAATAAATAAAATAAGACTCTTGATATGGCTCCAGAATTACAGGATGAGGAGAAGGGAGGAAGAAAATTTTCCTCAGCATGCTCAATCTTCACCTTGT
Organism: Passer domesticus; assembly: GCF_036417665.1. NCBI lineage: Eukaryota > Metazoa > Chordata > Aves > Passeriformes > Passeridae > Passer > Passer domesticus. Next base: position 79,984,546 of record NC_087477.1, read on the forward strand.
TGAAAACAGGATGCTCAGGGGAAATATTTAAAAACAGCTTCCAGCCTTGATCTGCCTCTGGCAAGAAGCTGAATGAAAAACTGAACCAACACAGTCTCCCTAAGCAAGGTTTGAGTATTCAGAAAAAAGGCAAAAACCTAAACATCCCCTTAAACATTTGTACAGCCACATCTCCAAGTTTGGGCAGAACATACAGAACTCTGCACACAAAGGAATGTCTGGGAATTACTGAAGACTTTTGCCATCAGAACAATTATTTGGAAGCAAAGCCATATTTGTGTGCATGTTAAAATCAAGGCAAGAAAGAGCTCTCTGTATAGGGAGTAAATGGAGCTATAAGCAAACCAGTTGGAAACTATTGTTTTTATATAGCCAGACTAATTGGCACTGGTTTCAATTTTTGAATAAAGAAATAATTAGGAAAAGATAAGTCAGCATCCTTAATTAGCACTCTGCATTGAGTAGCAAAGACAAGTAGGTTGACTCTGGTCATTTTGAAATACAGGAACAGGATAAAAACTTCTTGCTCTGAATTTTACCTGTTGGAATCTCATTATTTCTTAAAGAATTGCACTGTCAAAGAAATAGAGTTAAGCACTGAATTAAGCTCAAAGATACTTTCAAAATAGAGTGAAATTGTACACCATATTGAAGTATTATCCTCTCCAGTTGTTTTGTTTTTGTTTTTGTTTTTTTTTTGTAAATATCAACAATATTCAAGGCTTTTTAGCTCCTTCCTTCCTTCCTTCCTTCCTTCCTTCCTTCCTTCCTTCCTTCCTTCCTTCCTTCCTTCCTTCCTTCCTTCCTTCCTTCCTTCCTTCCTTCCTTCCTTCCTTCCTTCCTTCCTTCCTTCCTTCCTTCCTTCCTTCCTTCCTTCCTTCCTTCCTTCCTTCCTTCCTTCCTTCCTTCCTTCCTTCCTTCCTTCCTTCCTTCCTTCCTTCCTTCCTTCCTTCCTTCCTTCCTTCCTTCCTTCCTTCCTTCCTTCCTTCCTCTTTCTCTTTTTTTTTCTTTTCTCTCTTTCTGTCTTTCTTTCTGTCTTCCTTTCTTTCTATTGTGTTGCAGCTTCTGTGTTGACAGATCTGGTTTGAGATCAAAGCTCCACTGATTTTTATTGGTTCTGTTCTAATATTGATACCTCTCACCTGATGTGTGAGGGAAATCACTGCTACTGAAATCAGCCAGCTAAAAACCCAAATCCCTCAAACAGAAAGAAATTAGAAAGAGAAATGGCCTGTGGTGTTCCAGCAGTAGTGAAATGAGGATCAAGTGTCCAAGTTTAAATTTTGAGCACTTGAAATCAATAAAGGTGCTTCAGATTTGTGCCCGCATGAGAGCAGCATTGCTTTATGAGATGAGCACAGACTTTAAGAATTGCCATATTCATGGGTCCTGCCGTGGCTTCACTGGAGGAGCTTCCACACAGAGCTGAACAGAGGCAATTAAAAGTGGCAGTGGCAGGTTATAACTGTAAAACACCTTCAGAAGTTTTTGTCTTTTTAGGATATCTTAGTAGCAGTTTTCCCATTGGGATATCCATTTAGATATCCTCTGTGTATTAAAGGCATAAACAATCCCATTTGACTCCCACAGATTTGCAAGCAGAATACCTGTCAGCCTTAATGTGAAAATACAGGAAAAGAAAAAAAATTTCCTCCTAAGTATAACAGAGATCCAGTTGGTAGCTCACAATTCAGCAATAACTACCCCATTCTGCATCTCTCAGCGGGAACAATGGCACTCAATAAGATTTCACCAAATTTATTATAATGGTAGAATTATTGGAATAAGTCTACCAGAACACCTGAAGGGACTGATGGAGTATAAATACCATTTCCATTAGGAAGTAGGTACAAGCCAAAAAGCTCTCACATCTGCCTGGGATGTAGCTATGCTTGGGGCCTCCTGTTTGATTTTCCTTTCCAGCTTCTCTTCTCTTCTCTTCTCTTCTCTTCTCTTCTCTTCTCTTCTCTTCTCTTCTCTTCTCTTCTCTTCTCTTCTCTTCTCTTCTCTTCTCTTCTCTTCTCTTCTCTTCTCTTCTCTTCTCTTCTCTTCTCTCCTTTTTCTTTCCATTCAATTTCCTTTGAAATGAGTATATAGGTTATTTTTTTATGCATGTTAAGGAATAATGCAGTCATCTATCAATGGAAAGAAAAACATAATTCATGCAATTTGACTGATCATTACTTCAATATGGTTGGTATAAACTGCTATAAGAGGCTGTAAAATTGCTGTTCTTTCATCAGCCCCATTTTCATAGAGTAACACAAGAAAATAATTCACTTCTCTGTAGCTGTAAATGTTCGCAAGCCAGTCTTCCCTTCCTCTCTCTTACACACAAATAACTAATTTAATAAAATACCACAAAGCACAATAAAGAATGGGGGAGAATTAATTTTGAAAATAACTTTTTTTTGAGAATTTTTCAGTGCTAAGACAATCTAAAGATCCAATGTAAAAAAAGCTGTTTGAAATGTTGTCTGGATAGTTAACCCCAAGGTCTCAAGAATTCATTGATATTTGAAAATTTCTCCTGAGCACAAAACCAAAACAAAATCAAAATGAAACAAAAAAGGAGAGCTGTTGCAGTCTGTTGTTGAAAAATCAATTGTTACAGTCTGCGGTTGAAATGAAAAATGAGAAGACAGTTTGAGGCAACTCTTAAATCTTCTCTACATCCCTGCCCTCCAGGAGACTTCCCTATCCTGCAGGAAAAACTGAGTTCTGTATTTCCAAATGTATCACTGCATCCAAAATGTATCAGAATATATTCTGGTGAACTGTGACCACTTTTCCAAGCATCTCAGATCATGCCAACATTGTTTATACCCCAGCAGTCTGTCTGCTGTTCTTATGGTATGAGAAGATCTAAGTTGTTGGATAAAGGACAGGAACCCATGAGGATAATTTCTTTAATGACATCTCCTGATTAAGAACTTAATTTGAGATCTTTCTGTTACAAAGGTATTAATCCACCTAATGTTCTTTGTTCATTCTATGTATGGAAAGTTTCTTTTATTCAAATGACAGCCAGTCACACATCAAATGCTCTGAGAAAGACAAAGTTTCTCTATCACAAACAGACCTTTTTGGCTAGACCTGAAATTCTGTCAAATAAGACATGCTCTTGTTTAAAAAAAACAACTTATTTGAAGCCATGCTGACATTAATCTTATGGTTCTTTTCTTCTAGTCCTTTGCTGCTGGTGTCTGCCTCCATATTTTACTAGTTATGCTACTTTATCTAGAATAAATCAACTGATTGATGCAGTATATTTCCCCATATGATTCATTTTAGCCCTTTTCAACACTGAAATTAGTAATCTTCCAAACTCTGGAATCAAGACTTTGTTACTAACAAACATTCATGGTTCTAGAGGGCCCTTTGGTTAATTCCTCAATGCTTATGACACATGACTTTGGTTTGATGATTTATTAGGATTTTCAAGATTTCTTTCTATCCTGAGGACCAGAAAAGCTCAATCACCTTTCACAGCAGGGACAGGCAGCCTGGAGATGACACAGGATGAGGGACCTGCAGCCTGTTTCTCATTCTGGCACTCTTTAGGGTGATATCAGTGGGTGCCTGCCCTTAGCGACCATCCACACTCCCTACATAAACAATGCCAGCTTTTTTACCCTCTTCCACTTCTCAAACTTTGTCTGGAAGGCTTCTGCCCCTTCCCAAACTGAGCAAAACCCTGCCCTTGTCATCAACATTTTCAGTTCATTTGCATCTGACAGAAGCTGCTGCCCCATCAGTTGTCTTAATTTTCTTCACAAACACAAGCAGTCCTCCCCTTCCTCTGAACGTCAAACTTATGGAAAGGCAAATCTGGTTTTAAAATGTCCTGTATCAAAATTTTTAAATGCTAATGGCTGTTGTAGTTCTCCACTTCCTTTGGTTTCATTTGTAACATCCCACATTTTGTTGTTGGCCACAATTTCTTTTTTCACAAATCTTGCAGATCTGCTAGATTTTAAATAAGTGATTAAATTTTTACTGAGCATATAAAATTTTCCTTTGCCAGGGACTGTACTGTATTTCTAATGTTTTGAAATCTAAGTAGGTTTTGTCTCTATGTCAAATTAAAACTCAGATAGAATTGCTCCATGTGACACAATTTTTGATGTAGCTGAGGTCATTCTTTATTGAGAATAAGGAGTCCACAATAAATTCCTCCGCATAAATTTTATTTCATGCAACTTTAATGAATTAGTATTTAGAGTCCTGTAACTCTCAGTGGTCTGTGATTTATGAACATCTAATACTGACCCCAGCAACTTTCCTTGCATTCTGATTTTTAACAATCACCAGCTCCATCAGATTTCCTTTCTGAGTATGGTGTTGGCAACAATGCACAGAGGCTGGTTCTTGACAGGTAATTTGGTTGGGTTTTTTTTTTTTCACACATAAAGTATTTCCAGCTTAGATTTCATGCCTGAGAATTCAAACATGACTGGCCTGTTTTAGCCTTCTCTGTCTTGTTTATTTATAGGTCTCTTGGCTAGGGAGAGATTTAAATTACCACATTCATACAATCTACTCTCTCTGTACTTGACCTAATATCCTTTGGTCAAAACAATCCATCTGGTGCAATTTAAATACTCTGCTTTTGATACCTCCTGACTCCTTTCCTCGCTATACTGCAGGAAAACCTACCCCAGGATAGGTTTTCTGGGAAATTCATGGATAGCCTGGATATTTTTAACTTTCATCTTTCTATCCAGATCAGTCAAGCTTTGCAGACTGTGAGGAGCAGTGCCAGCTGCTGTGTCAGAGTCCAAGACAGATGGAGCCAAAGGTAGCCTGTTTTCAGTCCCACAGCCCTGCCAGTCCCTGAGTCATGGTGTTTGCTGTCACTCCTGAAAGGGAACGAATAATCCTGATATCCTCCCACTTTACACCAAATCCCATCCTCTTCCCCAGCATCCTCTCCTCTGTGTGCTGTGGTAGTTTCTGGGGTCCTCTGGACAGAGGAGAAATGATTGAATCTGCCTCCATGTTCTTAGAAGGCTAATTTGTTATATTATGATATTATACTATATAAAAGAATGCTATACTAAAATTTTATACTAAACTATAGAGAAAGGACACATCAGAAGGCTAGAAAGAATGAATAATAAAACTCGTTACAGACTCCTCAGAGTCCAACACAGCTGATGGTGATTGGTCATTAAGTTCAAACAATTCACATGAAACCAATCAAACATGCACCTGTTGGCAAACAATCTCCAGACTACATTACAAAGCAGCCAAACACAGGAGAAGCAAATCAGATAATTATTATTTACATTTTTCTCTGAGGCTTTGCAACTCCTCAGGAGAAGAAATCCTGGCGAAGGAATTTTTCAGAAAATATGACAGCGACAAAGTGCCACTTGTGGATGCTCTGTTAGTGATGTCTGCACTTCACTCTGCTTTGAGCTGGGTTTTGCCTCCATCAGCCACTAAAGACCTCTGTGCCAAGAGCACTCCTCACATCCCTTCATTAACAGAACTGTGCCTTTGGAGGGGGAAACAGGCTGTGACTCACTCCAGCATCTGCTGGCACCAGAAGGACTGGGAATGGATGGCTGGCTGGGTGGGTGGATGGAGCCAAACAGACAGAGGAGTCTCTCAGTCCCAGTGACAGCTTCTGAACATGCCACCTCCCAGCTCTCCTACCCTCTGCTGGCAGCTGAGCTGAGGAGCTGACCCATCAATATGTCGCACTCACGCTGAAGTTTCAGGACAGAAGAGGAAGAAGATTGTGGGGCTTCTCACATTCCTGACTCTTTCACTTCCAGCCTCTCCCTGGTGCTGCTCAGTGGGAAGTTAAATGAAATTACATTTCTTGTTCTCACACTTTCCCTTCTCTACCCTGTCAGGAGTGTGAACCAGCATACAGGACATAGTAAAAGCTGCTGGAAAAAAAGTTCCTATTATTAAAAGGGACTCCTATGAAAGTATTTCAAGGATTTATGAAGTGGGTGATAGATAAGAGTCACTGGAAGGATAAAGTGTGAGGCTTTCTACAAGGAGGAGAGAAGCCCACCTCAGCTCTAACCCACACAGAGTATCAGTGTCAGAGCATTACTAAAAGCCAAAAAAACCTCTTCCAGTTTAACAGGGTGAAATAAAGACTGGTCATTGGTAATACTGGGCATCACAAGACTACCAAAATTGTGTAGAGTTACAGCAGTTAATGTTAAAAGTTCTGAGAAGTTATTGAGAACCATCCTTTGGTTTTAATATAATTTTGCATATCAGAGATTAGCAGAAGAATGTAAAGAAAAGATCATTACATTTCTGCCCAGTGTGAAATTCTTGTATCTTCTCATGGAATACCTAGTCCTATATTCTAGAGGACCCTGGTTCTGTGCTGGACATCTTAGGTTTGGGCATTTATTTCTTTGCTAACTTGACAGTAAATATTCCCAGATATATGAGAAACAGCAGTGACAGGTTTTAAAAGGGTATTTCTCCACAGCAGGAATTCCTTGAAAATGGAATTTCTCTGTAATTTCTTCCTAGAAGATGCCACATTTTGGGGGACCGGGGCAAAAAAGCAAAAAGGGCAGGGGTAAAATCACTGGCATTTCTTTGGGGGGGTGGGAGGGGAGTTTTTTGTTTGTGTTTGTTTGGCTTTTTGGTTCGGTTTTTTTTTCAGGAAACCACTCTCTCATACACTTGCAGTTCCATCTCCACTTCAAACCAGAACAATCTCAAGAAGTTCTCTATCAGAGCACAGCAAAGTAAGTTACAAGCAATGATCACATTTTTCATACCCTAATTCTGATGCTGTCTTGAGGTTTGTTCTTTCATCCCAGAATTTGGAGGTCACTGGATGACTGACACAACCATTGGTAGCAAAAAAGAATTTTATCCCTATTCAAACATCCAGTGTTTCTAACTGGGCTACAGTGCACAGATGAAATGGTGAAACCATGGATAAACAGGCTCCATATCTTCTGATTAGATTTTTAATAAGTCAGAATTTTACATCTTTTCTTAGAGAATTTGAACAAACTCATTAAAATGGAAAAAAAAGTCTATTAACTTTAACCCAAAGAGGAGAAATAGTTTTCAATTATGCCAACAGATCTATCTTGTACATTCCTTGCATCTGCTGAAGTGTTATATCTTTAATATGAAATAACTGCTTGGTCAGAGCTGGGCTTCATTTCCCTTGAATACAGGCTTTGGGAAACCAGTCATGTGTTCTGTTTAAAGCTTACATTATTTGGAAAATTTTTCCTTTTAAGAAACCCATAACATGCACAGAGAGTGAAAGAAATACTGTTGGCTGGAAAACATTTTGAAACTTCTGCATTTTATGCAGCAAAAAAAAATGTCTTTAACAGCTGATACACTGGGCTCATAATTCAAACTGTCCCTCATTACAGACCTAAATTTATCTTCCATCCCACACAGATTTCTACTCTATCTCAATTTTTTCTACTCAGAATTATTCACATCAGAAATGTAGGCCCATGAAATGCAAGGCAGCAAAAGTGTTATTTATGCTAAAGGAAACAATCCCACTTCTTATTTCAGTTTTCTGGCTGTGGGTTTATTGTGTCCTCCCTCTCAGGGCTGAGTCCCATATGGTATCTCACATTTGCACCCAAGCACATGGAGAATGTGGTGTCTTTGCCTCTGAGAGCTTGAATTAATCCACTAGGACTCAGTCATAAAGTACTATAAAGAGCTGGAGGCTTTATTGACTCCAAGCTCTGCAGATGCATTTTTTGCCCTGTGAATTATTTAAAGTCCTTCACGAGCTTCCCTGGGGCCTTTTCAAAAGGAACTCACAATCACCTTCAAACATGCTCTGGCCAACCCTCTCTTCTGAACTTGCTTTCTCTAAACACCCTGAATTCTGGCAGCATCTTCCCACCTCTGGGAGGGGAGTGGAGCCCAACAGTCAAAATTTTCAGACCACTCTGCAGTTACAAGTAATTATTATAGTCTAAATTACTGGCTTTTTTTCCAGGACAATAGAAAAGATATACTAATAATTATAATAGTTCTGATGCCCTGTCATACCTCTATACACAAGATTTATCTTCATAAGGAATATGACAAGTGATGTTATTTCAGAATTGCACATACATCGCTTTATACAGTCACACAAGTTCAAGAATACTTGATTTTAGTTAATTTGCATTAAACCTATTTAATAAAGCTATAATCATTCAGAAATTGCTTCAGAATAACAATAAGATTTTCATTTCACAGTCTTTTTCAAGAACAATTTCTCCATGAAAATCAACTTAAAATTATATGGGGCACAGGAATTCATTATGAAAGAGTTCTGTTAATGGAGTCTGATGATTACTCCAAACAATGCTTCTGGGAAACTTGGTTCCCAAAAGCTTTCAGCTGATGAATCCAAGAGTTCAGCCTGAATATTATCTGTAGGAAATACAGCAATAAAAAAGCTAAAATACCACCAATAGAAAAATTAATTATGGTTCTAATTCTTTTTTCCATCAGACTCAATGGAAGTACTTTTAATCTTTTTCTATTCCTGTAAACTTAACCAACATTTTTGTTGTTGTTTACAGCTGATAAGGAAATCATGTTGTAACGCATCAGCCAATTCAGGACACACTAAAGAAGCATCTCTACCCTGGTTTAGCATCTCTGTTTTTTCCTTTTTCCTCTTCATCACCTGGGATTTTATCAATCCCCATTCAGGCCCAAGTAGAGCTTCTTCACCTGTCCATATTTATAACAGACTCTGAATAAACAATTTTTATTTTTTTTTTTACTATGCCTGACCTCTCTCTTTTTCCATCTCCCTTTCTTATTTTCAATTTCTGGCTCAGCCAGGATTTATTTAATGAGTTAATTCAAGTCTTACCAGGAAAAACCTGCCCTGCCTTGTATTTTTTATGCACCACTCACAGTGACAGTCTTACTGAATAATAAGTATTGATAATAAGAACATCACTATTACACACCATTACCAACTCTTTTCTTGATCTAACAGCTGTGACAAAAGACACCAACAACATAAGAAACCACTTTATTCACCAAACAGTCCTGACATTAACTTCCCCAGCAACAAATGATTATCTAAATAATTTGTAAAATTGTCAAGCAGCAACGTGCCTTTTCTTCTACAGCTCCCACTCGTGTGATGGAATTTCCATTTGCAACACAATGCAATATTTAAATTGGTGTCCTGGATGCTTGTCAGATTACTCTTATCCTGAAGGGAGGTCCTTACCTGATGCATTCTAAGATTTCTTTCTCCTTTGAAGTTAATTTTAGATAACATCAGATAAGGATTTAGCCTACAGAGTTAGTAAGGCTCCAATCCAACACAATGAGAAATCTTCCTGTTGCATCAGAATCTATAGATTTCCTTCTTCCCTTCCAAGAATCCGCAGTACACAAAAGTGCACTTCTGTAGGATAATGGTAGTTTCAGCTGATAAGGAAAGTGGATTTTTTGAAATTCCAAGATTTTGTGGAATTCTATACTAAGGCCAAAGTTAAATTGTAAAGGCAGGTTCTGAAATTCCAAAGCAAGATCTCATTTCTTCTTAAATTGAGACAATATGACCCTGCTGTCCTCAGAGACCAAGTTCAACTAAATTTATCATGAGGAAATTGCCTTCTACTATATATTTGCAGTAATTTACTTTTTTTTTTTCTTTAATTCAGATTCTGAGTCAGGAAAATAGATAAGTCTGATTCTTACTTCAATGCCTGAATTTTTATCATAATTGAAGACAAAGAACCTCTATAATTTGGTGAGATTATATTTATTTATAAAAACCCCCAATTTATAGATTGTCAGAATATTTCACACTGATACTCAAAATAGCCTTTTCAGTTTTCTGAAAATCATTTATAACTGTGAAGAAAAATCAATTTCTCCTTTATACATTGCAATCAATTAACAGGTAGAAGATTTTTGACTCTTCCTATATTGTAGTTTCTTGGGTCACTAAGATTGTCAGACCAAACAGGTATTAGGACAAAAAAAAAGTGGGAAGATATTTCCAGTTCTAACATGTTTCTGACTGTTGAACTCTACATACATCTTCAGGAATACATGGATTATTCTTCTAATAATGTATTTGGGAAAGCTATCAGGGGAATGCTTTGCTTGAAAGTATAAGCAAATAAAAAAATTTTTAAAAGAAGCACTTTGGGGAGTGATTCAAAGGTCATAAATGTCAAAATACCAAAGCCTTAATGGGGAATCATCAAAGTGAAAAAAGAATTAAAATCAAACAATTCTACCCATGTCCTCAATATTTGCCTCTTTTCCCAAAAAATCCGTCTTCACACAAACACACAGCAGCTCATAAGTATTTCTATCTGAGGTCTCTGGAAGAACAGGCCTTATTATCAGGACTTTTTCACTTCTCTCTGTGCCACTTACTCCAAGGATCTGCCAAAGTAGGAACCCACAAAACTTTTACAAACCTTTTGTTTCTAAAAATAACCAGAATTAGATTTACTTCTTACACAGAGAGGGGCATTATCTATCAAAAATTATTTACACATAAGGTAGAAAGCAAATTTGTTTGGTCCTCAGTGGCAGTAAGGACAATAATTTCAGATTGATGGCAAAGGCAAAGCAAAATTGGTCCATAGCTTACAGGTGAAAATTTTTTTTTTTTTTTTTTTTTTCCTGCTGTGTTCTCCCCACTTCATACCCAAACAAGACATAGGAATAATCTGATCCCTTCCTCTGCCTGAATAGTGATATCATGTTCTGACAGTAGGTATAGCAAATTCTGCAACTACTCTCATTTACATTTGCTTGAATTAAGAAAAAAACCAATCCAGGTAGTTCAATAAATAAGCATGTGAGTTCGGTTTCTGAGTAAACAGTAAATCATTTAATAAATTGAATTAATTCAACCTTCCTGCATCATTACATCTTAATGAAATCAGGACAATAAACTTCCTACAATGTTACAAATGTTTAATTTAATAAACAATGGATCCTGTAATGTTCTCAGTACTCTAAGGATCATTTATACATTGAGATTTTGCCCCGGCAGTGCAAGTGGTGGTGTTTCATTCTACTTCTTTCTAAGACATATAGAATCATAGTGTCACAATCATGGATTTGTTTAGGCTGGAAAAGATCTCTGAGATCAAATCCAACCATCAACCCAGCACTGTTGAGTTCACTGCTAATTCATATCTCTAATCACCACATTTGAACACTTATTTTACATTTCCAGGGACAATACATAATTCACCTGTTTCACTCTTAAATAAAACATATTTTACAAACTCCCTGCCTTTATTCAGCTGTTCAGTGAGCTTTCACTGAGCCTATACAGTTTAATATTCTTATAAGTGAAGCACTAAGACTGTATCTATAAATTTGCATATCAAAATGGAAATGTGAGTTCAAATTGGAAAGGCACAAAAAGAAGTAATCAGAAATTAAGAAACCATACTGATAAAGCCAAAGCCTGAATCTCTCAGTAAGAATTCACTATCAAATCACACCGAAAATACCTATTGAACAGCACATAATCTCATTAACTAAAAGTGAAAATTACACTTAATTCTTATTCTCTGAAGGTATGAGTTACAATAAATCTCACTGACATAGCAGTGCATAGGCCCAAGAGCTGGGATCTATTATAATCTACTTAACCTCTGAGAACCCAATTTCCACTTGAAATAATATTAAAAAATTTAAAAAGAAAAAACTTAGATATATTGACCTCTAATACATGCAAAATGTTGGAATAAATCAAGTAGCAGAGTTAATAATTGACTCTTTACTAATGTGCTGCTACAAAAGAAAAGAATTCAGTAAGCTTAATGCTATCCCTAATTTGAAGCTCCAATAGTCCATTTTTCATATTATTCTTCCTGCCAGCTTCCAAGGTAAACCTTTTTAAGCATTTTGGAGAGGGAATAAAGATGGAGTAAGAGAAAAGTATTTGCAGTGCTGTGGTCTGAAGGGGAACATAATTCACCTCTTTTTGCCATATTCCCCATACTAGACAATGATATTTGGGATTTAGCCAGTGACAGAAACTAAAACTGGAACTTCATTGCAGCAAATGTTACATCAAGACATCACACTTTAAATAGTAAAAGAGTGAAAGAAATCAAGGCACACTCTGCCCAGTTTGTAGGGTGGAGTATGGCATGCACAGACAGAAAAAAAAACTGTACAAAAGTCACACTATAAATTTGAGAATAAAGCAGAAAGGGGAGACAGGAGGTTCCAATTGTTAATCAAGCTAAATACACATCCTCCCTCCCTCATCCACCTGATTTTCTGCACACCAAATGTAAAATATGCCTACTTGCAACCATTCCATTCCAAATTCCAAGAGCCACTGACAAAAGATAACCAAGCTTATCCGTGAAGGAGGATTTTCAGCATAAAACAGTCCAAAATGAAGCATTATACCATATTTATTTAATTATCTTTATCATGGTGAATGGGAGAGAATATTTTTTGGAGAAACCTCCTTTTTATTAGACACACTATAATGATTATTCCCAAAATATTTAAGGAGGTAAGGGGTCATCTACATTGGGTTTGCAACTGATTTAAATGTCAAAATGTGTTGGGATGCAGTCCTTGTGAGATCCATGTGAATGTAGCACTGCCACGAGCTATTTGGGCTGCTAACTTTGACAAGAAAAACATTTTCAACATGCAAATGTCAATAGAGGTTCCAATTGCTACATTTTCTGGCTGAATAGGAACACAACATATGTAAAAATCAATATAAATGCATTCCAAGTTATCTATTTTTATATTCCAGGAACAGCAAAGTGAGGAATTAATTCCCTGCTCCCTGTGGGCAGGCAGGAGTTCAGCTGCCTCCAGGATCACTGGGCTCTACCCCACATAGTAGTGCTGGCAGAGCTGGGTTTCTCAGCTCCTGGCAAAAACTTATTTTATGGACCCCAGTGACCTAGTGCTGTAGTAATCCCTTTATACCATTGATATTTCAGTAACTGAAGCATTTTAGCTTCTAGTTTGATTTCAACCTCTTTAAAAATCACTGCTTTCAGCGAATGATCAAATTGTATCAGGAACTAAAGTATATTTCAAAAATAATCTAAAAATTATTTTCTGCATAAAGAGTCTGAGTGTACTGAATCATTCTGCTCACAATAGCCACTTGTCACTCTTAATAACCATACCTGAAGAGATATTCAATTATTAGTAGATTCATGATCATTGACAAAGGATCACAACAGATTTTATATCAGCTGGGTAAACCTGCAACTGTGTTTACTTGGAGCTAATTAGTTCTGAATTTCCCTCATTTATGCTGTTATGGAGATCCATGTTTTTGGGTCTAATACCACAGGAAGAGCTGTCACGGCAGTGTTTTCAAGTTTAACTCTACTGAGTGAAAATGGGCACTGGTGCCTGGACACAGAGACAATGCTGGCATGGTCTGGATTAAGGATTTACCAGAGAAGGCATGGAAGTGTGAGACAATCACAGATTCATCAAAATGTTTAGGTTGGAAGGGCCCTCTAAGATCATTGACTCCAATCCTGAAGCCAGCACTGCCAAACACACCACTAAACCTGTCCCCATGTGCCACATCTACACAGCTTTTCAATCCCTCGAGGGATGGGGACTCCAACACTGCCCTGGGCCACCTGTTCCAGGGCTTGTCCACCCTTTCAGTGAAGAAACTTTTCCTAATATCCAACCTAAACTCTCCAGGTGCAAATTGAAAGTATTTCCTCTTACAACAGCATTGACAGACATCAGCACTCAAGCCCAGAGCCAAACATGCAGATACCAGATGAAACAATTAACCATGAAACAGAGACATTCTCAATCAGGACCTGACCTGATGATCCTGCAGAGAATAACTTCAGTATGGACAAGGCAATCAGGTCTGTGAGATTGTGGGATTTGATTCATGAGTACTGATGTCCTCTAACAGGTTAATATGTGCACATATTCTCAAAGGATTTGGCTTCCAGGAGCTTCTCTGAAATAAAGGTTGTCCCCAGACTCCTTTTTTTCAGCAAGGCACAGAGTCATGGGCTAATCCTCAGTTACTCATTCACGTAAAGATCTGCTCCCCAACGTGATTCTTTGCACTCAGACATTAATTCCTACTGCCCAGCTGAGAATGTCTGTTCCTAATTAAATTAAATCTACCACTATATAGGGTCTTTATAATTTTTTGCCTCCCTGCTGTCTTTGAGAACTGATAGATAAATAATTTTGATTTGATACTTATCACAACTTCCTAATAGTTCATTAAAATTCTTTTCTTTGTCTTCCTTTTGTTTTAATACTTTATAGGATTCAATTTCCTTTGCTAAAGCTTATGACCTGCAAAATTACAGTGGTGAAAAAGGGACATTCAAAACCTGATTTGAGGTAATTTCACATTCATTTCCTTTTTTGAACTTGAAAGTTAGAGAGGATTAATGTAGACTCAAGTTTGTTAGAGCACTTAACACTTTGCACAGACAGCTTTGCTTTGCACCTGCCTCTTGAAACATTTGACTTTTTCCTGCTACATGTCCTAAATGTGTATTGTGATTAAACCCCAGGCATCACCAGCCTCACAAAACACTCATTCCTCATCAGTGAGGGAGAGACTTTGAAGGGTAAAAAGTCAGACACCACAGTTACAGTCAGCTAAAAGAAATACAGTACATTGCCATCTTCCAAGGAAAAAGTGATTTGGAAACACAAATTCTACAAAGTATAAATCCAGTAATTTAGGAACAGATTGCTAATTACTTATACAAAAGAAATCAAGTCAGTCTTCGTAAATCAGCAGCAACTGCTGCTGTTTAGGGAAATGAAATAACAATTCCATGCTCTATTGAGGAAAACACAAGATTCTTTTAAAGAAATGCTACTATAGACCTATGGGTATATATTTGAAAGTTATTTCAGCTTGTAGTTAGAGCCACAGCCTCACTTTTCTCCTATGAGTGTGTACATAAGATGCTAGAGGTGCTGTTTCACAGTTATCCTTGCAGTACTGCAGTAAACTTTTACTATTACATATGTCACTGTTTAATAATTCATAGGCAGACCTGTATCCTGTTACTTTTAGCAGTTTTTTATAATGAAATCCATTTGCTCTGCCTTAGTTGATCGATATTTCAGCACAGTCATACAAATCATTGACTTTTCTTCCAGAATCATGGAGAAAGTGCCTATCCAAGGGGACACAAGCCCAACCACACTGAGAAAACTGAGCAGGATGGCAACAATATTTTTTCTCCTTTTTGAATAATCTATTCCTCTGATGACTTTTCCAAACCAGCTGGGCTGGTCATGAAAGGAGCAGCTGGACTGGTCAAGGTTTAGAGGACAGTGCTCCTTCCTTTCCTTTTGAAAAGGCCTTCAGTATTCTCATTGTAGCTGCTGGATGCCAGAATCACTGCAACGAGCAGGAAATGCTGAGAGGACACAGGTCCAATACAAGGTACATTCAGGGCCTTACAGAAAACAGGGCAGAATCTCTGCTCTAAGACTGCAGTAGATTTTCAAGATTTGGAAGCAGAAGTTGGAATTTCATAGAATACAGACAGCAATGGAAGACAGAAAGTGCATGCCCTCTGCACCCATTCTTTGTGAAAATGATCACAAAGGAGATTCCTCAAAAATATTGCAGAACATATACCCTTTGTATATTCAGAGGGAGGAGTCTTTGCCAATGCCCATCCCAGAAGAACTGTCAAGCAAGGACATGAGGAGAAGATGACTTTATAATGCAGGATGTTTTTATCTGCATTTCATTAACTCAGTGATAATGTAAATTATATTACAGACCGCAGCAAGTGGATGAAATATAAAATGAGCCAATATTCCACAGATGAATTTTCTAGATGAAATTATCTCTGCTTGTTACTGATATAGATACTAAAAATGGCTGATAAGGCACAGGATAGGTGAAGAAAACAGAAAAGTCTAAAAAACATGAGAAACCACAAAACAAGGGACAGGAATAGGATGGAAGAACATGAGAACCAAGACTCCCTTACAACAAAACAGGTCTTCTAAGACCTATCTTAATCTGGCCCTAGGTCACCATTAAAGAGCATCTAAGTCCAAAATCCCAAATTAGAGCTACAACGACCAGCTTAAGAATTTAGGGAATTTTTTTTGTCTTTGTTCATTGGTTTCGAGAATAATTTTTGAAAGAGCCAAACTGGGACTTGTGTGAGGGACAATAAAAAACAAGGATCAAGGCACTGCACAGATCCAAAGTGTTAAGGAATACTGTGCTGCTTGAGATGCTTTGTGTCCTTCAAACAATGCAAATCAGCCATGAGATTGATTTAACTGGGATTGCTGCTTCTTACCCTCAAAGAAAAACAGCTGGAGGATATTGATGAAGCCCACCCATTTCTGCACATATTTTAGAACCATCTACTTCATCTGCTTCCACAGTGATTTAGGTGGGGTTTTATACAAGATACTTTCTAGGTCTTTATTTGATTTTAAGCCGTTTTCACAGCCCAAGGAGTATCCAGCCCAGGAAATGCATTTTTCCTTCTCTGCATATGCATTTCAAGGTTTGCATTTGTCATTTGCTAAATGCATTATGACATACCATGGCTGCAATTCCCTAAAGAATTCCTTCTATGATAAAGTGATTTGGAAAGCAGTTGATCAAGGCACTGGGCTTGTTAAGTTTCTAGTAATAGCTACATCCATACGCTCCAGGAAGGTAGCAGCAGATGTTAAAATGTGTTATTGCTGCTGGATAAGTACAGTTTACAAAAATAATTTCCAGTAACAGGCTTCCAGTTTTCAGTTGCCAGCACATTTATTCTGGTTGTAAAATACATACATAATGCTTTTGTAAAAATACATTTGGTAAGCATGCAGCCATTCCAGAGTGCTTTGATCACTGTGTAACCATCAGGATGAATTTCTGCTTAGTCCAGCCGCCAGAGACCCTCGGGACTGTCTAAAGAACAATGAGGCATAACTTCATCTTAAACGAATCTGGTTTAAAATGAGGAGATACCAGGGGGAGCAATTCTTCTCCATGACCTAATTGCACTTTCCCATTCATAACTCCTACAGTTAAGCCTGTGTTGCTGGCAATCAAACGCTGCTGTCAAGTGTGACTCCAGGGTGTACCCAAAGTGACTCCAAAATTAGTGCACAACTACTGCAAAACTGTTCTTGTCTTGGAGAACAAAATCTGAGATGCACATGAGGATTTATGTACTACCATGCTCAAGATTAGAAGCCCTAATTTTAGGGGACTTCACCTTCATTACCCACCTGAGGAATCTGCTTGGGCTGCCAATTGAGAAAACCCTTTTGATGTGCTCACCAAGGAGAGCTTAAACAAAAGCAAGCAGGGCATCCTCAGCCATGTGGGCAAATGCCTTCTCTGGCTCACTGTGAGACTCTGAAGCAAAACTAAAGCCTCATGCCATTTCACCACTATTTCATTATCACAGACTACAGGATACAGTAGTTTTATTTAACAACTACTACAAATTAGCAGAGCTATAATTAAGAGTGATACTTCAAACATTATGTCTCACCACAGGGTGAGTCCTTGTGTTGCTTCTTGATGTTATTAGGTCAAAACCTGCTTCCTTTGGTTTTCTTCTTCACTTTCTTTTCTAATTACTAATTTTTTATAGACTCCTAGTTATAACTGTGGAAAGAATTCCTCTGTTGAAATAGAGGCACTTTCTAATTCACCTTTGTCAACCTTTATTTCTCACTTCTTGTAGTTTGGACTGTCATATATCCCTTGCTCTTTTTTCTTCAGTTGTCTGTAGTTTTGTTATTTATTTGTGCGTTTTTTCCCCTCAGCTTCCAGAGAACCATTCTCTGGCTATGTAAAAGTAGTCAGACATTTCAAGTTACTCTTTATTAGAGTGCAAGTAAAAACTTACAAATTTTTGGCTTTTAAGTTTTCTGCCTAGTTCTTTGCCTGCCAGCCCTATGCCTGGTTTACTTTAGGTCCTACACTGGAAATAGATTATCTTTTAAATCCAATCACTCTCCAGGACTTTAGTATTCAAATATAAGATTTTTTTTTTCTTTTTTGTCATTAGGCACAAAGAGCACAAACCGTTTACTAAAGGAAGGTCTTTGTGATCTACTTTTCAACATCACAGCAGCTGATGGGCCTTTCTTTTAAAGAAAAGAAAAATTAGGAAGTGTGAGATGCTCACCAAAACAGGAGTAAGAAGGAAGATAGGTTCAAGTACAGGTGTAGTAAAGAGAGCCCATATCTACTCCAGCTTCTATTCAAATTGATCCATGACCATTGTTTCTTTTTAATCTTTTAAATCACTGTTTCTTTTTAATCCACACTCACAAAACACAAAAGGGAAAATAATTTCAGCAGGTGAATTTCCTACAGCAGGACTGTATCCCAGAGATGGGATGTTCACATCCATGTTTTTGGATGTGAACACAAGAGCTTTGAGGGTCTGGTCATGCCAAGAAGCTGAACTTCAGCTTGGGAAAACAACCATTGAAAAATAGAGTTTAAGAGCATCTGGGGTAAAGTGGCAGCTGAACTTCAGGATTGCAGTTTTGGTTTCAGATAGTCAAAACTGGAGGTGGGCTGGAACTTATGAATGAGGGAAAGAGAGCAGGAGGGAAAATAAATACATACTATTTATATATGCCTGTGACATTAAATAATTGCAAGAAATATAGTAAGTGAATTCCATCCATCTGTCCCACAAACCACCATTAGTCAGTAGAATTTTTTATAAGTCTCTTATCAGAACAGAGTGTTGAGACTTTTTCCCCCTCCTCTTTTTCCACTTTCCCTTATGGATCACGCTAATGAATCACTATTTTTCCAGCTATTCTCATTTCTTCTCCAAAGAGACACTTCATACTTCTTAATTCCAATTTTAATTATCTCCTTAGGAAGATGCTTCACTATGTGTGATTTATTGTACACAGGAATTAAAAAATAGATAAAGTGCATTACCTAAGTCTTTCCTTCTTGAATTTTCCTACACTGAATTGCAAATTAGAAGGTGAAAATTGATAAGAATAGTCTTGCAATACATAAAAATTTGGTGCCAGTCACCCAATTTCTTAATGTATAAATTGACTGTGGTTTTATGAAATAATGCATTTAAAGTGTAAATTGGCTGTTGCAAATATTAATAACCAAAGTAATACATTGGTAGTCAATGTGCATATGCAAATAGCAAAAGTACTAAATTGTAGTAATATACACTATATATTACTATATTCTCACCTACTTTTAGTCCAAAATTATTTCAAAGACAGAAATATACATAATTGAGAGCACTTACAATTCTACAATTCTAGATCTGATAAGTAGCTACATCACTTTTTTTTTTTTTTTTTGCAATTGGCTTTAAACTGAAACACTAGCTGGTTGTTCTACTATTTAGTTGTTTTCAAGCAAATACCCATCCTATGTAGAAAAAGGAGATTTTGATCAAAAAATAATTTTAAAAAATGAACTCAAGAAAACAAGGAAAGAATACCTCCTGGCAATAAGTAAAATCTTATCTAGTTCTGAAAAATTGAACTAATGCATGTCATGTGTTGATGCAGGCAGAGGAGATCATCTGATTATTTGACAATAAAAGTATCTTTTCTCCCCTTTAATCTGTAAATGATCACAGTTTATCCACTTCATTAACTGCATGTTTTGAATATTTTACTGGAAAATTTCTCCAAGCTATTGCTACACCAAAATTAAAAACTTGTACTTGACCTAGAATGTCTTTTAGGAAGTCATTAATTTTCAATCCAAAGATTAATGATAGAGTTGCCGTTCTGGTTAACAATGATGCTAATTGTTAAATTTGTGTAGTTTATAGTTTCATACTTCTATTTTCTTCTGGTGGACTAAAGGCCCTTCACTTTCAGAAGCCTCAGAGGATGAATTTTGCATAGAACATCAGCAAGTCCTCTCTTAACCTTCATTTGCTGAGTTAAACACTTGGATGTTTTATGTATTTATTCATTTATTAATGAATAAACATTATAGAACAACTATAGCTTTTTCTTTTTCTAAACCTTTTTCATTTAGCAATGCTCATTCTTTACTACTTTATCTGTAAGTAATAAATTTTTTTTATTTTTAGTCAGTATTGCCTTGGTTTTACACAGAGCATTATATTTGCTATTTTAATGAGGACTTCATCCTCTAAATATTATTGCTTATCTCATACAAAGACAATAAGTATTTTGAAAGAATATACATCTTTAGTTTAGCCCACTTTTGTCTGGTTTACATCACAAATTGAATAAGTTTTCTGAAGTTTCAAAGCTCCCTAATGTAAAGCAACAAAAATATTTACATAAACATGGAATGAAGGAAACGTAGAGTGAGATTCAGCTCACATAACAACAGGCTCAAAACTTAGCTTGGTGCTGGGGTTGGCAGGCAAGATGCAGCATCTGGAAAAAAGTCATGGCCCTCTGGACATCTTAGGGCTTTTTCTGGGGAATGTATGTATGGGAAACTGAATTATAGCACAGAATCGTGGAATATCCTGAGCTGGAAGGGATCCACCAGGATCATCCAGTCCAGCTCCTGGCCCTGCACAGACACTCAACAATCCCACCCTGGGCATCCCTGGGAGTGTTGTCCAAACTCTCCTGGAGCTCTAGTAGCCTCGGGGCTGTGCCCATTCCCAGGGGAACCTGGGCAGTGCCAGCACCCTCTGGAGGAAAAAAATTTTCCTCACTTTCCACATAAACCTTGCTGGCCCAGCTCCAGCCATTACCTCAGATCCTATCACAGGTCACCAAAGATCAGTCAGTGGAATCTAAAATACTCCAGAGGTCACAAAATCTCTTGTGAGAGACCTGAATTCCTGCACTGATGCTGCTGATTTGATTTCCTTCTACTGCAACACAAATTTAGACAGCCTAAACTGGCACAGTGCCCACACTGGCCACTGGTTCAGGTCTCTAATCTTGAAGCTGGAGACTTTTTAAACCAGCTAAATTATAGGGTAGAAGAAAGAGAAATTTCCCTCCTGTTTTGCTATGGAAAATAACTAAGTAAAATGGTGTTTGAAGAAGTAGACATTAATGCACCATTTTTTTCCTACTTTGTAATGTATTTGCTATTGTAACTTAAGGACCTGCTGTCCTCATTTTCCCTTGGAAGCTACACAAAGCTTCTTAGGTAGCATTGCCTTGTGCTTGTTACAAAACACTGCTGTTTCAGATTTGGGTATGATCTACCAAGTATTTATGGTCCAAGCTAAAACTTGCAGGCAAACTTTCCTTTTTAATTTTACCTTTTACATTTTGTGCACAATGTGTAAGAAAGAGTTCCAAGGCAAGTGACACTGTTCTCCTTTAAATCGTAGAACTATTCTTATCAGAGTGAATTGAGAGAACTTAATTTTTTTTTTTTTGTATTTTTGAACTGATCTTTAATTAAGAAAATGTTATAATTATGAAAATCTGAAGGGGAAAAGAAAATGATTGGATTTTCACTATAGTTAACTACCTAAGCTCAGCTTGAAAATTTTACTCTGTGTTAGTTTTGTACCTGCTTGCCTGTCTAGCAATAGAAAAATTACCTTCAATTGCTTTTCTTACATTACTCCAGAATCCATGGGTCCAAGACCTGACAGACATTTTTTTATTCATCCAGACACAGAGCATTAAGTGACCAGAAAAGTGTAACCTGGCCTTCTGTGAGGTCCTTAGTAGCTCATAGCAGGACTGCACCCTATAGTTCAAACTTTCATCAAGTGGCATAAGCCTCAGTGAGCAAAGCACTGATTTGGTGATTATCAGAAGGTTGGAATGGTAAAATGTGTCAGGGCACAGAGCTCCTGACAGTTTATTTTCAAGCGTACTGGTTTCAACAAGGTATACAATTACTCACAGACCACAAAACCAGTTTAGGACATCAGAATTAGCCCTCCTGTTCAGCTCCATTTATCAGTCCCACAGTTTAAAATGTTGGAATCCTGGGTTACATTTAGCACCAGGATAAAAGGAGAGCTTTTAAAAAAAAAAGTGGATCATGGGTGAAGAAGTAAATCATATAGGAAACATATGCAAGAGGTTTGCTCTGCAGAAAGAGAAGAGTGTGATCACTGTGTGAAATAGGGATAGTTTCAACATTTTTCTCAGTCCTCCCACAATCCCAGAGGGAAAGCAGGGCTGTAAAATGTGCCTAAGGTTCTGCAAATCTGTGAGTGTCTGTGAAAACAATACAGGCATCCAAGTACTGCTGTGCTCCAGACACTTGGTAGGATTCCATAAAAGAACGAAACGTTGTGCAGATGAAAGATCACAGGAATCCCAGTGCTCCCAAGCTCCATCCACCCAGAATGAGCCACTGTCACAATGGCCACAACACAACAGATGGCTACTCTGAATCAAAAGTGCTGCACTTCATACCTGGAGCTGGTTCATTAACAGAATATCCAAAAAACTAAGATCTACAATACGTTATGAAGTCTTTCATGAAGAGTAAAAACACTCTTTGAGTGCTGTGTTGCATTGCTTTGATGGTACAACTGTAAGTTTAAAGTTTAGTGCAAATTTTAATAAAAACCCTGAAGAATCACTGTTACTTGCCTTGAAATTCCTAGATATGGAAGTTTCTGTCATGAGTTCAAAAACTTTCCAATAGGCAAGTTTTCTTACTGAAATTAGTTAAAATGAAAGAAGTAGTAATTTCAGTCTTGAAGTGGTTCAAATCTGAGTGTAATCTTTGAAGAAGATATGTTGATATACCCCTATTAAAAATTAAATTGATTCAGTTTATGAACATACTACATAATCTTTTTGGTCTTCTTTTTATGCAGGAATTCCAAGCAGACAGTGAATTATTAATAACTGATTAGTATAGGCCTCGGAGTCTGTCCAAATGCAGCACCAGCCTCAATATGTTACAGTTGAATGGTGAAATCCCTTAAGAAAATCTCTTGCTCTTGATTCACAATGATCCTAAACTGAGATAATTTTATTTTTTCTTGGACTGTTCAAAAGCTCTGTTATATCCTTCCCATAACTTGTCCAGTTCCTGCTATTGAGTATTAAGATATTAAGACGCTTCTGTTCAAAGACCCTTCCAGTATCAGATATTTTCTCACTTGATCTA
The DNA here is from genome assembly GCF_036417665.1 of Passer domesticus. Taxonomy (NCBI): domain Eukaryota; kingdom Metazoa; phylum Chordata; class Aves; order Passeriformes; family Passeridae; genus Passer; species Passer domesticus. Next base: position 80,007,593 of record NC_087477.1, read on the forward strand.
AGTCTTATCAGCTAATTGCACTGATAATATAAAACTCTCCAAGTTTTTGAGCAATTTCTGGCACTCCATGAAATCTTCAAATTTGTACATAGGTTTGAATTCTACAAAATTTGCAATTTCAGGTAATATTATCGCCATGGTTTAACCCCAGCCAGCAGTGAAGCCCCTCACAGCCCCTCACTCATTCCCCCACTATGGGGATTTTTGAAGGAGTTTTGGATGAGTTAGAGATGAGATTTCTGAGCTGGTTTTGATTATGTGGTTTATTTTCTTATTTTTACATAGGTAGGAAGCATGAGTTTAGCACACATTGTTACAGCATGGTTCAGAAGGACACAAGACTTTGGTTACAAGAATTTTTAAGGAGTTTTTTGACCAATAAAACACTGCTAATAAAGAGATTTATGTTTTTGATCTAATCTTTAAATATTAACCTTTAAATATTTTGTCTTATGGGGACAGTGGGACTGAGGAGAGAATCAGGAGGATAAAAGTTACAAAACTCTTGGGTTGAGATAAAGACAGTTTAATAAAACAAAACCCACACCAGCCACTGGGAAGAAAATTAACTGCCCCAGCCAAAACAAGCAAAATTACCATAAAATATATGGGTAGAACTAAATTTATAACTATTCACTTGAGGACTGCAATGAACAGACCATCACTAATATATGGCAATACAGCAAATTTTTAAAACTACCTTTGAGGTCCAATGTCAAGCCAATTTTTAACATACTTTATTGCATGCTAAACTTAATTGTTCTAATTAGGCCATCAACTTTAAAAAATGTCAGTGTGTTATAGTCTGAAAAATTACTAAACAGCAGCATAAAATAAGAAAGAAGTTGCAGAGTACTTTATAGGGATGGAATCACAACAAGGCTGTCAGTCTCCAAAAAATATTTAATCTAATACAGCTCAAAACTCCTAAAATATTAAGCCCTTAGAAAGAGAATATTAGGTTACAAATGTGAAGAACCTCCTTCTAGAGGAAACCAGCATTCCAATCATCAGCTCACAGTAATACTTCAAACACTAACATCACTGGACATAGGTCCTACTTTTATGTGCCAAGAGAAACCTATTATTCACAATTTCACTTTTACTGACAGAACCACTCTAACTGCATTTCTCAGGTCTGTTATTCAGAATGCTTAGAGATCACACTCTGAGCACTCAAGAATAAATCTATCCGGAGTTATAAGGTGAATTATATTACAAAGCTGGTATCAAGTTAAATTGTTCAAGCAGGTAAAAGAGGTTAAAAAAAAAGCTCAAAGCTCACTCACAGAAATATTTTTATCATGCAGGTACATGATAAAAATATTGGCACTGCCTTCTCAAGTAGGTTCCTTATGCTCTGTTATTATGATGGAACCTGGAAAAAACAAGAAGAATTTTTCCATCTTGAGGCAGCATCCTGAAGTATACAAGAGGACCACTGCTACATCATGGAAAACATAATTTAAGAACAATATAAAGCTAAGACCACTAAATATAAAAAACCCACAAACCAACACAAACAACCCAAAGAAAAACACTCAAAAATGCTGATCTCCATTTCATGTAAGAGGAATTGAAAGGCAAAATCATGAATACTGCCAAAGCCATTTGTAGTGCAGGAGGTCAGAGATTTTACACTTTTAATCATGACCAGCATTTAATTCCCAGCTGTTCCCACCCTTTCCTGTTTCCCTTAGTCATACAAAGATTCTGTTCATGAACAAGAAAATGTTATTTCTCTACCACTCTCCATTATCTTGGAAAGGGAAGCACACAGACACTGGGCACTGAACTGAAGTGGGCATTAGAGTTGCTGTGGGTCCCAACAGACAAACGAGGCAGAATATTGGACAACCTAGGCCAAACACAGCAGCCACAACATCAAACATCAACAAAGAAGCACACTTGAACTCTGTATATCTTTTCATTTTCACTTTATCATACACTTCATCCAAGCATCTCAAAACTCTTAAAAATATTTATGAAATCCTGCAGAACTCCTGAGAAGTAAATTATCATGACTTGCCACTTTACAGACTGATACACTGAAATTAAAAAACAGCTCAGCACTAGAGCTAGGGAAAGAATTTCACACATCTAACACCTTCCCTTCAGTCCTGAATAAAAATGTCTTGAGCTGCCTATAACAAGAAGTACTCAGAGACACGCTGGCAGCTCTGAGAGACACACTTACATTAAATTCTATTAAATTGCAAAAATAGATGTTTTGCATTAATTGATTTTCTTTCCTGCCATCCCTTCTAAGCAGTCAGTGAAGTGTTACAGCTCTCAGAACTGAGCAGATAGAGACTCATCTCACCAAATGTCTCATCTTAAACAGGACTTTTCAATAAAGATTTACAGAAACAGTCACAGAATTTGTTGGGAAGGTAAATTCAGATAATCCTGAGAATCTTCCTGAAAAGCAAGTATCCAGAACTATTTATGTCTTGATACATACTAATCTGACTTTCCATATCTAATTGATTCCCATTCTTTTCTTCCGTGCAGAGGTTATGATCATTGTGTCATAGAATCATTAAATTTGGAAAAAACCTGTAAGATCATCAAATCCAACCTCCAACCCAGCACCACTACATGTTCTCCACTAAACCACATTATTGAATGTCATATGCATATGTTTTTTTAACACTTCCAGGAATTGTGTGACACCACCACTGCCCTTGTCAATCTGTACCCAAGCTTTACAACCCTTTCTGTGAAAAAATATTTTTCTAATTTCTTATCTAAACTTTGCCTGGTGCAAGGTGAGACCATTTCCTTAAGTTTAGTGAATTTTCAGTGTCACACAGTGATATTTTGTCAAAGATGCTCACAGAAAAAATTTTTAAAATGTATTAAATCAATAAGTTCATTGACATGGAATGAAACTGGGATAATTTCATAAGATTTCCACTGATTTAGCTCCTTTGTATTGTCTCAGTGTAGTGGCAGGGTATTTGACCAACAACCCTGCATTAAATTGGTACTGAGAAGTGGAACCTAAAAAGGAAGAATTACACTGAGAAAGATAAAATTATTATTATTAATTATTATTATTATTTTTATGCTACACATCAGGCAACAATAAGTTAATTCTGGCTTTGTAGATGCTGACTGCAAATTGATGGAAACATAAAGAAATATTGGACCTAATTTGCTAATTGCTATCACCCATTGTTTTATTTAATGGACACTAATTCTTTAGGAAAGGGACAGCCTCTTCCTGCATTCAGCAGGTGCACAGCCCAGATATCCATGTCTCTGACTGAATATCTAGCAAGAAAAACAGGACTCACCCTCAATCATAGTTAAAATGCTAAAAAAACTTTCAAGCAGGTACTCTACATAGCCCACAAAAAGAATTTTTCATTGATTGATAGTGGGGGGTTTGGGTTGGTTTTGGTTTTTTGTTTTGGGGGTTTTTTGGTGTTGTTTTTTTGTTTGGTTTTTTTTTTTGGTTTGGTTTGGTTTTTTGGTTTTGTTTTTGGTTTGTTTTGTTTTGTTTTTTGACAGTTTGGTGGCTTTCTATTACTTCAGCTGTTATTTGGACAGATAAATTAATTCAACAAAGATTAGATATTCATGAATTGAATGACAGAGAAGAAAAATGGGGGCTTTTGATCTAGAGCTTCTTGGTTTCCTGTGTTACTTTAGGTGTGAACAGTGCAGAACTCAACAACCCCTCAGGCTCACTGCAAAGTACACAGCTGTGCTTTAATCCGGTTCTCAGCTCCAAAACAAAGAGGGTGAAAATTAGGGTTTCTTGGGAAGGAAATACTCTGCAAGGTTATTTGTTTTGCCTTTTTTGTTTGTTTGTTTCCTTTTCCATGTCAGATTCTTATGTTTTTATGGGACACCAGAAATGCAGAGTTTGTCATGTTTTAGCATGGATTGGGAACCAGTGAGATGTGTAAAATTGCTGGACACAGATTACCCACTTTGCACATTTCTGATTTAAGTTATGGTGAAAGGTGAGATCTAAAGGGTGAGATGGGGAGGTAGAATGTGCTTTAATCTTTCCTTTTTTAAAAGAATTTCTTTCCCTATATCTCACATTTAATACTTACAAGGGAATTCTTCCCCTGTTGTGATAGATTTATCTCATGAACACAATTATGTATTCTGTCCTTGAGGCTGAAAGTGTTCTCAAAGAGTTCTTCTTGTTACTAAAAAAAAAAAAAAAATCTGTAGAAAGTACAACACTTTTTACAGTTTATGAATCTCAATCAGCAGGTCTAACTGTCCATTGATCTACTGACAAGCCCTAATAAATTTTTTAAAAATTGCATGTCCTGGAAAAAAAAACAAAAACAAAAAAAATAAAACCCAACTTTTCAGAATTTTTCAGTCCTGAAGGGCATAATTTTTAATATTTTAAACTCTGGAGCAGTCCTTAGTATTACTAGCAGTAAGGCTCAGTGCTAAATCTGACCTGCAGAACTGCACACCTACAGACATTTTGGCTCTTGTATCAGTGAATATGACTGAGAGGTAGCCAATTAGTTTGCAGTTGTGCCACTGCACTGATTTCATTGGAATCACAAGCTAAAAAAGTCAGTTTTAAAAAATCTGTCAACATTCAGACAGAAATCTTCCATCTTGTTAACATACACACAGCTACATGAGTTGCAGACATCAATGCTTCAACAATTATGTTCATTCTAAAGTAAGGGGTTCCTCTCTCGAGAGCTGTACTGATCTACATCCTCTTCTTAATTGCTGCTTATCATCCGTTCTCCTGCTCTTTCTCAGTCGGTGATAACAAGATCTGTGTGTCACATACTCACTGCCAGGGGAACCTCACACGCTTTGAGAAGGAACCGCTTTTTTTGCAGAGAGATGAGGTGACCTGCTCTCCATTGCTTAGACAAATTGTAGACTGTACAAATGACTCTAGAGGTCCTCAATCTGTCACAAAGCCAATACAATCCATGGCTAAACCTCCTTCCACATGCTTGCCAAATGTTTCTCCTCACATGTTGACCCACGCTCTATGGATCTTCTCATTTCCCATCTTTCAATCTTTTATTTTCGTTTCCTGTTCTGTCTCTAAATTTCTCTTCCCCTGTGCCCACTTACCATATGGTGTGTTCTTCCTGATCCTACCATCAAACAGAAATCCAGACTCCCATGATCAGAACACACTCTTTGCTGTGTCAGCACAGATCACAAAACCATGGGAGGATTTGGTTTGGAAAGGACCTGTCACCTACTCCAACACCTTGCAAGGACACCCCCAAGGGACCTTGGGAAAAGCTTCAAACTGGAGGACAATAGGTTTAAATTGGATATTAGGAAAAAATTCTTCCCCATGGGGGTGATGAGGCCCTGGCACAGATTGCCCAGAGAAGCTGTGGCTGCCCCATCCCTGGCAGAGTCCAAGGCCAGGTTAGATGGGACTTGGAGCAACCTGGTGTAGTGAAGGTGTCCCTGCCCATGGCAGGAGGTGGAAAAAGATGATCTTTAACACCCCTTCCAACCCAAACCATTCCATGATTCCATGATCCTCAACTAGACTGATTTGCTCATAGCCCCATCCAATCTGACCTTGGAGGTTTCCAGGGATGGGCCATCTACCATTTCCCTGGACAATCTATTTTACCACCCTCACTGTAGAAACATTCCTTCTTGTATCTAATCACTGATGGCCTACAGGATCTCAAAGAACATCAAGACCTCAACTCACAGCCCAGATAAGTGTCTATCCAGTAAACCTGCCCAAAAATGATGGAGAATCTTTCTCAGTTGTGGACTCCACCTGTTGAAATGGACACCATGACCAGACCTTCATTACCTTTCTCTGTTATGCAAGATTATTTCCATTTCTATTATGGAGCACTGCCACTTTACACAGCATGGTTTCTGTCAAGAAGTGGACCAGAGACTTCTTCAGCCTTCTGAAATACCTGCCAGACCATGCACAGTAGTCCATGGCTCATCATCATCTGTTGCAGAGATCCAGATCCTCGTCATTTAAATTAAGGATACATTTGTCAGCTATTAAAATGATTGAGCTGCACTGACTCAAGGATGACTTGACTAATGGACTCTTTAGAGAAGTGCAGCCATGCAAAAACCAGGCATAACTGGCAATCATGAAACATTCTGGTAAACCCCCCAAAAGTGGTGGAGGAATCAAGCTTCCCACATCATCACCAAACTGGGAGAAAATAAGAAACAGCCAACATCTGGCACCTTATCTCTTTGCCCCGTGAACTTTTAAAATTATGATGTTGTCATATTAATGAGGAGAAAGTATTTAATGCATTAATTAATCTTTAAAAATTATGGGTGAAGTTGTGTACCTAGTCATGACATCTTTTCCTAATTTGATGCATTAAGGAATGTTATATTTGGTGTCATCAAATGATCTCCCTTAATTATGAAAATGGGTAACGATGGCCATTAAAGTAATGACATTTGTCACCGTCAGTAGTGGCAAGGGTAATGAATAATGAACAAAATTTCCACAGAGACTTTATAGTCTTGTATTCCCCTCTAGAAAAACACAGAAACAATATAGTTCCCTGGGGACCTAAAAAGTTTAAGGAAGACAGGAGAGAAGCTTTAAAACTCTCAAACACATTAGCCAAGAAATATATGGATTAATGATGTGGCATTAAAAAATCCCACTAAATCTTAAAAACCTTGTAAGCAAATCCATCTTATTAGATAAATTCCATCTTATTAGAAACACAAACTGGTTTTTAATGTGACTGCCCACAACTAGAATATGGCATCCAGTTCTTGTCCCCACAACTCAAGAAAGGTGTGGACAGTCTGCAGATTGTCTAAAAGAGACCACAAAAATTTTCAAAGGGTTGGAAAGACAGAGTAAGTTGGATCTTTTTTCCCTGGAGAGAAGGTGGCTCTGGGGTACCCTCACCACAGAATTCCAGTACTTATATATTCCACTACAAAGAGGGTGGAAGTTCTCAGGGAACCCATGGAGAAGGCCAGGGACAACAGGCATGAGTGGTACCAGAAGAGGATTCCTCTAGGTATGCCAAAGAAATTCTTTACACTGGAACACCTCCTCAGGAATGTTGTAGAGTCCCCATCACTGGCTCCTCCCAGAGGTGACTGGGCAGGGTACTCAGTAATTCCAGGTAGGTTCCAAAGCTGGATCGGGTGATCTTTCAAGCTCCCTTCCAATATGTCTGATGGATTGTCCTGTGATTCTGTGATTTTACACTGAATCCCAGAGGTTGTTTGTATCCTGATCTTGAACAGAACAAAATCCCTGAATTAAGAAAGTGGGAAAGTATTTTGAGACTAAGGAGAATTATCTTTTTGCCCACTTACAAAAGTAACAGCTAATCTCTCTCTGTGATGCTTCCTAGTCTTGCTCTTGCATATAAGCACAGTGGATTCTAAATATAATACACCTTTATTTTCTTTCTGACATGAACATCCTGTGCATATGCAGAAAAATACAGCACATCTGTCTTGCATTTACACATTAAACTTCCATGATAAGTGATGTAATGTGGCACAGAGAGTGTTTCTGCCAAGAGGCATGAGGAAACGACTAGGGCAAACAACAGCTCAGATAAGCCTACAGTTCATACCATAAATACCATCAAACCTGGTGTTATATGTTTGTTTTCTCCAAAAGAAAGGAGAACAAGCACTTTATTTGTGCTCAATCTCTGTCCATATTGTCTTTCAGACCAAGCAGGGGGGAAATCTAACTGAACTAATCAGTGATTCTAGCTGAACTGTCATTATGCAAAACCTCTTCTATTACCTACAGGACCTACTGCCCACTTTAAAATTGGCAAGGACAGCACTTAAGGCTGCTCTGACATGTGCTTTTTTAGGACATGACATAGCTCTGCTGAAATGAATGAATGTACATTTTATAATAAGTGTCTTGCTGGCTTTTAATGAAATGATGCATTATTAGCAAAGATTAAAAGAAGTAATTATGTACATTGTGGAAGAATGATGGCTGTGGGGACAGAGATGATAACTATCTCTATGCATTTGAAAACTGAGCATTAAGAAGAGAAAGGATTTTTAATTTTTAAGGTGGCAGAGATGGGATAGACTTCATTAATGAAACAAAAAATACAAAGCAAAAAAAAAACCAAAAAAACCACAGGTGGAAATTCATTGAAGGTAATTTTGGACTCAATATCAAATGGCTATTTGTCCACAAACTAAACTCTTCAAAGTGATTGTCAAATCTCCATGAGTTTGACTACTGAAAGCACAATGAGAAAAAGTTATGAAAAGAACCTAAAGAATTATTTCTTAAGTAAGGAAACCAGATTTCTTGAATGCATCATAAACAAAATGGACAGCTGTGCCAGGAGAAAGGTCAGACTCTGGGCAGTGAGAATGATAATTCCTCCTGGTACTCTTATAGGGATGTGATTTAACTCTTACCATGTGGGGATCCACAGCCTCTGAGATGAAAAACATCACAGTCAAAGACCATAATACCATTTTCCTGGCATACAAATCTGTAAAACTCAGGCTTCTTCAAGCACAGTTTTGATACCATTTAAAAATAACTAGTTCAGAAATAAAAATACTTAAACAGAGTTTAAATAGCAGCTGTGACCACCAAGTTATACCATCTATTAACTGTGCTAGCAGGCCCTATAACTGTATTGGAGTGTAGGAAAAATGTCCTTATACAACATAAATGGCATAAAAACTATGTTGAAGTGAAATCTCAAAGATAATAGATTTGAGTATGGGGAGGAAGATTTAAGTAATTTAACAAGGTATGGATAAAGTGCTAATTTAAAAATGAAGTTTGCTAATTTTATGTTTGCCCGTTGAAGAAGAAGACAGTGCAAAATCCCAGGAAATATCTACCTGGGATATATACCATGGGATATATACCCATGGGCATATTAAATGAAAAAATGTTCACAACTGGAGCCTCAAAAGCAATGGAATCTCAAAAAAATCTTCTTGGATGGAGCACTTTTATCCCCATGTACTGCTGGGCAGCAGGAGAAGAGCTGGAATAGCATTTCAGTAAATGTCCTGCTCTCTTTATCAAGAGTAGTAAAAGACTTTACTGTTTTCTTCCCATCCTCAGACTGCTGTTATAGACAGGCATGAGTTAATGCTGATATTTCCCCCTCCTCTCCTGTTTCTTCCCTCAAAAAACCAGAAGTAAGGGGGAAATAGCTGATGCTACTGCTCCCAAGACAAGCTCAGCTCATCAGGAAAACAAAATCCAGTCTATGATTAATGTGACCAATTACAAAAAAAAAAAAAAGCTTCTTCAGCTTCAAGAAAATATTTTCCCCCATTATGAATGTCTTATTCAGCTGAGGACAGTAAACAGTCCTGTGTTCAGTGACAGGTGTTACATTCAAATGGACTGGAAATGTGATGAACTGTCCAGTTCTGTCCCACAAAGGCTGCAGTTTCACTGGGGTGAAAAATTGAAAAAATTACAACCAAACAGCCCAGATTTATGAGCAATCCAGAGGACACAGGATATGGAACATGATCAAGAGCATAAAACTCCTGAACTCCTTTAAAATATTGAACCTTTGGAACATTATGTTCACTAAATAAGGCTTAGTTGACAAAAAAATGAACAGGTACGAACACTATGTGGATTAGTCTGGAAATGATTTAGAGTTCAGTGCACTGTCAGAGTACATATTCTCATTTGGCTTCTGTGTCCAAGCTGCCTGTGCATAAGAACTCAAAAAGAAGAAACAGGAAAATTAATTAGACTAGAATTACTACTTTGCACCATATTAAAAGAAATTAAGAAGCTCAATAGAAGTTAAATCAGAAAGGACCTTAAAACAAAAAATTGATTAGGTTTGATGTGGAAGAGCTCACAGACATGTGGTAAAAATGAGTAACAGGATCAGAGGAATGAGGTAGGAAGCATTCCTACTGGGAGCCTCAGATATAAGTTGTAGAGTAAAGCAAAATTTGTCTAGGGCTTGAGAAGAGGAGGATGTGGTAGTGAATGTTCCAGACAATGAATATTCCAGACAATGAAGCTTGTGAATATTGCAATTTTCAATCAGCTCTAGTGCAAATGTCATGAGGTGCTTTTTCCTCTTCTAAGGTGTGGTGATGGTTTACTTTTCACAGTTCAAATCCTTCCTAAACTTGAAAAGCTTGTCAGTAAATCCAGCTTTTTAGTCCTCGGCATGTTCAAAAAATATTATTCTTTCTAAAATAACAAAGCCAAACTCGTGGCCTCCTCCTGAGTTTGTAAAAGAATCACAGTGAAGTTTGACTGAGTAGTGCCTGCCCCTTCCTAGAAATGTTCAACGCCAGGTTGGATGGGGCTTGGATGAACCTGAGATAGTGAAAGTGCAGGAGAGGTTGGAACCAGATGATTTTTAAGATCCCTTTTTAAGAACCCTAACACCTCTGTGGTGCTATGACTGTATTTTTCCTTTAGTATATGCTGTAATGCATTTAGCAGGGAAGAGATAATGTCTGAAGTCTCAAGCTGAGAAATTAGCAAATTTGAAAACAGAAGAGTAGCGCCCATTGTTTACTTTCTTATCAAGGTGTTTCCACAGTGAGGCAGAGTGAGAATCTCACTTTATCAGTTAGTCTCTTTCTAATTCTCCAGATCAGATACATTCACATCAAAATTTTTGGTATACTTAAGAAGCATTCAATAATCTTTGAGAATTTTGACGTAAAAAATAGAGGTTTTGTAAAAAAGTTTAAGAACAAAGGTTGGCTCCTAATACAACAAGAATATTTCATCAGGCATCACTTGTCTGATTTTGCTGCACAGTCTTATTAAAAACTGACTGTTACAAGCCAATCAGAGCTGAAAGCACAAAAATAGAAAAAAAAAAACAAAACAAAACAAAAACCAATTCACCCCAAAAATTCAATAAACAAAATAAAATTATAAATGATAAAACACGACCTAAACTGGCAAAGGGAAATAGTCTTGATTGATGTAATTCCACAAAAGACAGGAGTATTAATTATGAGCAAGACACCACATGTAAAAATCTTTTGTGTATTACATTCTGTGATGTGGTAGAATTCAGATAATTTGTTTTTTAATGATTAATGAAGTCAGAATCATTAGCATGTGGTATTTTTTTTCCCCTACAAAGAGTGAAGCAGATGGATCTGCCAGGGCTTTATAAAGTTCAAATTAAAGATGAGGATTTTCCTCTCCACTGTTTGTCTTCATTCTGTGGTGGAGGAAGAATTGAGAAGGAAGAATAACTGCTATTTCTTTGATCAATTCAGTTTAGGATTCTGCATGAATTCTGAATAAACCCCTAGGTGTTTGGGGCAGGTTTTTTTTTCCTATTTTTTTAAAGCAATTGTGTTTTCAAGTGAGTAAACTGTATTTTATTCCTTCTCAAGAAATTTATATTCTTATTTCTTAATAAGCCATTCCCAACAGGCTTTCAAGGGGGTTGCATTGCAATGGGGGCTTATTGCTCTGCAGTTGTATTGTTACCAGAATTCAGTCTCTGACTCCGAGAAAAGGCCTATAGGCAAAACTAAATCAATTTAATCCAATTTAACATCCTCCAGGGTCTTTCAGCAGACACATCGCAGCACAGACATTTGGGATCTTTTCAGCTTATGCAACTGTTAAATCAGAGCAAAGAACCCAGACTGCTCCTGGGATTTCTAGAACAAAAACCCTTGCCCAAGAACATCATACATAACATGTGCTTAATGTCCAGCCTTCTTCACAGCTGCACAGTGGCTTTTCTCCTCCTTATCAGATTTAATAATCATGACAATTGACATTTTTGATACACAATTTTCTCACAGTTGTGCTCCAGCCCTCGCTCTGTTAAGACTCTCAGAATTCCAAATATTTCAGTCCAAGGCAGAAGATCCTCACATTTATTCTATTTTTTAATTTTTTTTCCCTAAATGTAGATAAGAGTTGCGTAAATCCTTAGTGCACATCCAGGCATGAAAACTGCTTACTCTGGCTAATACAGTTGGGGAGCCTTTATCACACTCCCTCTGTGTCCTAATTATAAAGTGATTTTTAATAGCTTCCAGGTTTATCAGAGAGATATGACAATAGATAGGTGTCAATTTGTCTGTCTCTGGAACTCAGGTGCCCACATGGCAAATTGGAGACAAAAAATCCAGGTAACATTCTCTGGAATGTTGCCCCACAATAACACCCAGCTTCACCCCAGGGTTGCTGCTTCCTGGAGTTTTGAGAGTTCAACATTGGAAAGGTCAAACCCCATGGACCCAAACCTTCCTGCACAGGTAAGTTGCAGGATTGCCAAACTGTCTGGTCCACGGGGGTTTCTCTCAAGGAAGCTTCAGAGAGAAGCACCACTGCACTAAAGCACCTTACAGAAAGTCCAGTGATGACTTTTTCTATTAAACAGAGAAAACATTCCCTTGAGCTTGAACTCATGTTTCCCCACCCTGTTGCAAGCTCATGGCTTGATTCCTCCAAAGAACCTTAAAATCTCTTTTTCACAGTGACACTGCTCAGCTTTGCTTGGATTTCATGAAATTTTTAACGTTTTCAGTCTTTCTAAGCTGAAGTGGCTGAAGTTCCAGTGGGGTCAGGTGTGCAGTGCTCACTCCAGCTGTGGATTAGGCAGGCTTGGAGGGACAGGATCTCACAGCTGACCTGAGCAGAAGGGAAATCCCACATGAGCCACGTAGAAAAACCTTCTAAATTGGTTGCAAGTTTTGAGGATCACAACTGGGCAGCAAAATGCACACCAAGCACGTTGGTGCTATCATGAATTTTTCACCTCACCCCTAAGTCAAATGGCTGTCTCTGGTCATTTCATTTGGAGATGTTGAGTCCCTTTCTGTCACCAGTGTAGGACTGGTCATCAAAGAGTCACTCTAACACACACCTGAAATTAATTAAATTTACCTTAGATTAAGGAAATTCTGTGTTGTAATTAGAATGCTTTCATGGACACTATCTGTTTAATCACACATCAGTCTCCTTGATTATAATTGAATGCTCCTAATTAATTTTCCACTGTCCACCACTCCACTTTATTCTGTAAAAAGGAAAGCCTTTTCCAGAAGATTGCAAACAAGAACTGCATCTTTTTCCTGAAACTGTTCTGAAAGATATCATCTTAATGAAAACTTGATGCAAATTTTGAAACAAAATATGAGCAGGAAGATAATATCTGCATTTCTTATTGAAATAATGTGCAGATTTCAATGTCATTGCAAGCAGTTACCTGAAGAGTTAAGAGAGACTTTACAGATCTATCTGTCTGCAGTACCAGCCTGTGTGTTACAAGAGCAAGAGAACTTGCAGTAAGAATATAAACCTCTAATAAGATGAGAGACTTTTACTAAGCCACTCATGCTTGAAGTCTATTGAAAGATAATCTTTGGTACAGTACTTCCAGAAAATAAGTGAACTGAAATCAATATCCAGTATAAAACAGATTAAGAGACCAAGCTAAAGAAATCAGAAGTTACTCAGCAGAATAGACATATATCTTAAAGATTATCATTGATCATGAAAGCATGGGGTCTTTTTAGCTCTGAAGAGAGAACAGTTTCAAGGACAAGACCCTCCTCTTTCCCTTTAGGTACAACCCCTGTAGTACAACAAATTTTAAATCTACATATTTTAATTTAAAGTAGAGTGGGGAAAAAAATAAAAAAGAAGGTTCACATATCATCTGATCATCGGGAGAAAATCTAGTTTTGTACAAAAAGGAGCTTCTTTTCACTCACACATTTGAATAAGTCTTTGTTTTCCTATGAAAAAAACCAATTCATTTCTGAGATAAAAGATGATCTTGCAGCCGGGAAATGAACATTCAGCAAACGTGAGGTTATTGTCAATGTCTTCAGAGACCTTTGACCAATTTAATTACTCCATAAAGTCATTCTTGACTCCAAAATGTCAATAGCAATAGTGTGCATCCTTCCCACTCAGGTGGCCAATGCTTTTGACCTGCCATAAACTCTTCTCATGTAAATCAGCCCATAATTTCCAAATAAAAAATTATCTGTGTCACAGCTGCCATTTTTCCCTCTCCTTTGTTATATGTTAACAGAATCAATTTGCATCTAGGAATGCACTTCTTTAAACTTTTAATTACTATTACGATAAGAAGATGCAAGAACCAAAAGTTTAAAAGCAGAGAAAAGCCAAACATATTAACAAGAACTGCAGGTGCAATGTTTGATTTCACATCTGAATGATTAATCTCAGCAAATTAAACTAACCTATTGTAGTGAACAACATAATAACTTATTTCCACTGTGACACAATTCAAATCCTGGTCTACTCAGTACTCAATAAATTATAGAGGGAAAATAATACCAGAAATAATTAACATGATATTTTATTTTGTTCTTCATTAAAGTCTATTTAGTATTGAAAATTGTTTAATATTTCCAACATACATCCATAATTGTTTGAGTACTTATTCAGCAGAGAGTATCTCACAACCCCAAAACACGAAACTTCAAAATAAGTTTTAAAAATACAGTTTTATGTGTTTACTGCTGCAAAAGTTTTAAAACATATGCCACCAAATTTGCTTGGTTTTCTTGTCCTCTGGATTACTTTTTTTCCTGATTTAATGTTTTATTCTGATGCTTTGTAAAAAAAGTTTCACATTCTTAGGTGGGTTTCTTATTCTCCTTCACTGGTCTTTCTTTTATCATTAGAAGTAGAAGTTTAAATATGTAAATACATAAGAACATCCGAAAAGTTGACAACTTTGAAATCCATCTGCTAGAAAAACAGGCTCTTTTTCTTTTCAGCACTGGCATTTAAGTTTGCAATCCTAAGGTGAAGCTTCTCTTTCCACCACACCTTTCCTTCCATGGCCATTTACACACAGACAGGGATTTTTTTCCTCTATGCTTTCAAGATCAAAACATCAAAAAAGGGGAAGAGAAATTGTCTTCCCCATAATACAAAAAGCCTGAAAATACAGCAATGACGAGACATTTGATTCTTTCCTTCTACTCAGCACAAGGAAGACTCTTGAATGTTTTGGAGTGAGGAAGGGTCACGATCTTGATTAAAGAATTGGACTATCTGTCATATGAGAAAAAGCTGAGATCACTTGTGCTGCTCAGCCTTCAGAAGAGAAGGCTCAGGGGGATCTTCTCAACATGGATAAACACTTGAGGAAATAAGGAGAAGAGAACCCAGCTCTTCGTGGTGGTCACTGAATGGACAAGAAGCAATGATTACTAATGGAAATACAGGAAATTCCATTTAAACATGAGAAAAATGTAATTTATTATGAAGAGAGTTGAATGCTGAAAAAGGTTTCCCAGAGACATTTTAGGGTCTCCATTGCTGGCGTCTTCCAATCTCTATGATTCTGGGATTCTAAGGTTTATAATAAATGCTGAAGCTTCCAAAATATAGTGATGTAAACACCTAATTGTTTCTTTAATCACACTTGATTAGGAGCTCATAAGCATATTGCATCCTAAGCTTGCTTCTAATATCCCTCACAGGGAATCCCAGATGTATCATCCGACTTGACAAAACCTCTAAATTTTAAACAATTTTTCTGTGAAATCTTTCTTTTCCATCTGAAAAAAAAAACCCACAGCAAAAGAAATATTATCTACAAAACTTGATTTACCTTATTCCCCAGGCATTTGCAGAGTTGTTTCTCTTTCTTATTCTCATACCTCTCTCCAAGTGAAGTTACTGGTGTTTGGGGTTTTATTCTCCCTTTTTTAGTCTATTATCCCAGAGGTACCACAACCATCACTAATAGGCTTGACCTTGGACATCAGTGGGTCTGGAATTCACCCCTTGGAAATGGGGAAACCTTCCAGGAGCCACCTCTGTAACACCCCTGCTCCCAGAACCTGGCCCATACAACCTATTCCTCACAGTTTCTGCAGCCTGTGACAAAGGAGGGCTGATCCTGTGATCTTCTACTTGTTGGCTTTGCTTTTCTTCTTTCCACCACCCTCTGCTCCTCTGCTGTGAAAGTAAAGCTGTTTTCACTGCAAGAGCTTCATTTCTTGTTTTTGGTCTCTCCCTTGATCAAGCACAGATTTTAGCCAGCATTTATGCTTTCACAGTTATCCCAGTTAGAGGCTTGATTTTGAGACAGCTTGTTAGAGTTCAAAGCAATAGAATTACCCACTCTGAAATGAGGGGAAATTATCCTCTTGGACTGACAGCTCTCCAGTTGTTTAACTCTATTTTTCCTTTGTGCTCTCATGACCAGGCACATTGTCTCCTGCTCCATCTCTTTTCAAGCTGGCACATCCCAAAGGGTCCCAGAAAAAGATGTGCTGTCTCAGATAAACTTGGAGAGCAGCTCTTCCCTCCCTTTTGGACCCAGCAGACTGGAGGGGGAGGCCCACACCCCCCTTGTGGCTTAGCACAAGGAGAAGGTCAGATTCCTTGTGTGTTATCTTCAGGGTGTAGGTGCTGAGGGACAGGCCAGGTTAACCCACTGCTCACATCTGCGTGCTGATCACCAAAAGGGACTTTGCAAGGGAAACATTAAGATTAATTCAATTACAAAGTTCCTAAGCAATACACACTAAGGAAATTGCATCCCATCCTTATGTTTGGGTATGTCCATGATCCTTGGTTTTTTGTTAATTAGTTCTCTGTTATATTCACATTTTCTGAAAAATCCCTTCACCCAGGATTTTCTCTTAGGAAGCTGAGAAGCCTCAGAGAAAGAGGAAAACAATTCTTATCTCATTTGCTTCTCCTGTGTTTTGCTGCTTTGGAATGCGTTTGGAGATTGTTTACCCACAGGTGATTGTTTCATTGGATTCTGCTGTGATTTGTTTTCACTCTTTGGCCAATCAGTGCCAAGCTGTGTTGAGAATCTTTCCAGAGTCATGAGTTTTCATTATTATCTTTTTAGCATTCTGTAAGTATCCTTTCTGTATTCTTTAGTAAAGTATAGTATAGTATTCTTTAATGTAATATAGTATCATAAAACAATAAATTAGCCTTCTGAGAATATGGAGTCAGATTCATCATTCCTTCCTGCCACGAGGGTCCCTGTAAATACAATAATTCTCAATTAAAATAATGTGCATATTTTCACTGATGTCAGAAGGCAAAACATTTTGGAGCTTGTCAGCAGGGGAGGAGTCCTGAATGGAGTTTAAGAAGGAGAGTAGAAAGCAGAGGTGTATAGGACAGATGCATCCAGGAAGAGCTCTGTGTAATCAGATTTTAATTGTTTCTGCTTCAGTACATAGTCATAAATGTCAGCTGAAAGTTAACGTTGTTGTTTATCAAGTGCATGTTAATAACTTAATTGAAAACCAAAGTGCTCTATTGATCGCAAATGTAAATTGGCAATGCTGTGGTCTCTGCCTGCCAGTCAATGACAGCAGCACGAGTCAGGGAGTCAAAAACAGAATAAGGGAGCTGATTACAGAACGCATTGAAGGAAGACATAAATTCTAGAGAATATTTTCATATTTCAGTATCAACAGACTCCCTACAATAAAACTCCATGCAGCAGCTGATAAAGATGCAATCCCTATAGCCTGTTTCATTCAATTTAAAGCTCAGCTGAGACACACACAGACATCCCCACTGCCCCACCACAACCTCCTTCAGGGAAGAGCAAGAAGCAGAGCAGGGTTACAGGGGACAGCCCCTCAGAGAGCACTGTCTGCTCTGACAGCTGCTGGGTGGGATCAAGGACTCCAGGAACATCCCACTCTTCTCCCCAGTTGTATTTTTACTGACAAGAATGCCATAAAACTTTCAAAAGAGTGACCATATCCAGAGCAAATAGATGCAAGGAACTGGAAACATTTCAAGAGGGTGATCAAAAATCTCCCTTTGGGAAGAGAGAGGGCAGCTTTCTTGTAAAGATGGGCTTTTCTGTAGAGGATCTACAAAGGCTTTGTCAAAATCCTTTTTAGTAAAAGTGAACAGCTTAATATTGTTTGATTTTTTTTTAACCTGATAAAAATTCATTTATTATCAACAAAGACTCACTCAGTGCTAAAGTCAACAAGCACTTAAAATCTTGGGTTTATAATTCACCCCTCCCTGCCCTTAAATTCCCAGCTATCAAACAGCACAACATTATTTTGTAATTTTTCCGTGAATATCTTTCCATATTGTTTACAATAATAAAACTGAAATTCACTTGAACTCCTCATTAGCAGTGTAGCCTGAGTAACTTTAAATCTGACCCCTATTATTATATTATTATGCAGAAAGGGTCATAAGTGTGGTTTGATTGATGCTATTTGTTTCCTGTACACAAATGAGAGTTTCCCTCTGAGCACAGCAGATACTGTCTGGAACAATATTTTTATGGAGATAAAGCATCTTTTAAAAGAAAATTAAAGCAATTCATAAGGAGCTGAACTAGAAAATCCAGTGTTCCTCTGTATGGGAGTCCTACTGCTACATCTCCTACATCTCCTACTGTTTTCCCTCATCATCTCTTCCCAAAATCTTTCTTCCCTGTTGAAATTAGTAGTTCAGGGGAAGCCACTGTGATGCTCCAGCTGCCTTGTCATGGATCTGGACTGTTCCCTGGGGATCTATGCCTGGTTTAAAGCTGCCCATACATCAGTCAGGATGTGCTGCTGGAAACACTGGCTGGCCAACCAAAACAAGTTGAGCTTATTTGGTTTGCTTTGGTTGGAAGCACTGGTTTGGGTTGTTTGCCTATTCAGAATTCTCACAAAAAAATTTTGACCCTTATTTCTCTCCATTTGCCATTTCTGACAAATGGAACACCAGCAGTCAGCAGATGCGAAAAACATAAAGAAGAAATGAAGCATCAGGTACATAAAAAACTTGGTCTGATCAGCCTCACTTACACACAAAATTATTCTGCCACCACTTCAAATCTGTTTAAGGTTTATTTCCAACTCCACCAAAACTGCTAGGAGTCAGGCAAACATATACTAATCTGATAATAAGTAATTTATATAAACATATAATCTGCTCATTTCAGACAGATTGGTAAAGTGAAGTCACATCAAATTTCTAATACTAGGGGGGGAAAAGGCACATAAAGAAAAATGGTTTTGTTAGATACACAATAAAAATGCTGTAAAATCTCCTAAGTCTGAAAATGTCAAGTGACAAATTATTTTATAAATTACTATTTAAGTCAAGTAGTAGTTGACTTGATTTTTGAAGAAACTATAATTGAAGTACTTTAAAATTTTTTGCTGCCTATATAAAATAAAATAATTGCATAATTAGCGCATAATTACTTTCAGGAGTGACTAATTTTGGATTCTACTAAGTATGCATTAATTGCTATGCTGGCAACCGCAAAACAAAAAGTCAGAAAGTGAAAACCTTCCCCTATCAAGGTCAGCATTTGCATTATAAAACCATCAAAATAGTGTTAAATCAATGGACAGTCCAATATGCAGAGGTTGCAGGGCTCAGGGCAGTGGGATGGAAGGACAGCCAAGGCATTGCTGGCAGAATTCAAACTGACCTCACCCTCCAAGGTCTGATTTTGCACCCAGTGAAGTGCTTCCCTGGTGCAAGATTAGGTCTATTGATGAGTTATCAACTGGCTGGTGTTCATTAGCTCTGCAGAGTCCACTTTGAAACCCCTTCTCCCTCCTCTGTCAAACCTAATTACTCCTATTGTTCCATTTAGGAGTTATAGACTCATGTCAAACAAGTGAGAATAAAGCTATTATTGTATTTTATAATCCAGTGTGCCATTCACCGAGTTACACTTTGTTAAATGGTTTTGATCAATTATTTTTGTTTTAAAGAAAAAATACCAAACAACCCAGTCATGAAAACACTTCATTTACATAGCATTTTTGTCTCCTAGGACATCAGGAAACTTTAATGTATTCCTACAACCAACTAAATGTATTAACACTGCATATATTGCTGACAAGCCTTCCTTCAACAGGAGGTCAAGTCCCATTTGATCTTTGAAACCTGTTCATACTTTTTTTGTTCCAGCTTTGATATCAACATTTCTCATGATCCTGAAATCACCCAGGATAGCTGAGGTACTAATACTATCAAACATCCCAGTTAATTACATCTTATTTCTATCTCAGAAAAAAAACTACCAAATTGCTACCTTTTTTCTTTTGTTTAATGGTGTCATATAGTGATAGGCCTTTTGCATTAAACAAAATTAAAATAAACTAATTTGTGTTTGTCTGAAATATTAGAAGGTCTGGTTGTATATTTTCATCCTGGCCCTGCTCACACTAACACCAGTCTTGCAGGGCCTTCAGGCAGCTGTTTTTACTTCTGCCATTCCTATATTTTCTGCTCTGCATCCCATCCATATTTCAGGTATCTCAAAGGAATAATTAGCTGTTTTGGTCAGCCTTACATACAGGTGGCCCACAAGTCACATAAATGGTTGTGGAATTATCTAAGCGTCCCAAAAGTCCTAAAAAATAGGTAACTACTGGAAAAGTTGTCTGTCTTTGGACAGGAACAATAGAAGGAACCAATGAGAGAAAGGCCTTTTTGCAATTCTTTCATGGAGTGTGACCTTCAATGTACCCAGACTGTGTGAGGGAAGGCAACTCCTGCCAACCAGATTAAATTGTCAGAGTGAATGAATTTAAAGCCAAGGTTTTAACTTTCTACCTATTTACATATCACATGGAGTTTAACGATTAGCAAATTAGACACAAATCATGTGCAAATCAATGCAAATTACTGGTTCACACACACAATGTAAACTTCATTTTTCATGTTGGGATGTAGCCAGTGCCTGGTTAACAAGCATATGGATTTCTGATCTGGGGTAAATGAGCTACTCCCCCCTCCTCCCCTCTCATTCCTCCACTTGGCACAAACCCACCACATTTCTCATTCAATCCACATAATTCACTCAATACTCTCCTTATGTCAGGTTTCGTGTAGGCAGGTAATAACTTCTAGAGTCATTAAATTAGGCTGTGTGCTTTCTCTAATTTGTGCTCCTTGGTTGGAGTTTTGTGGTCACTTACACTAATTAGAAATGCTCAGTTTATTAACAGAAGATATATGCTTTGGAAAGCTCCTGGAGATTGTCAAGGTGTTTATAGATCCCTGCAACTTTTGTTGTCTTGACTTTTGGACTGTGTCATATGTAACTATTCTGAACTGAGCTGGTGAAAGCCCTTTGATCTCATCCTATTAATTAAAACCCATTGCATTTGCTGCTTCTCCAGTGTCGCTTTTTATTTCAGAGGAGATCTCCCTTTCCCCAGGAGAGGTTGTACACAACCAGAATCACAGATTCAGACAACAGTCATGAACAGAAGAAACCTCTGGAGGTCTGCTCTGCAAACTTCTGCTCAAAGCAGGAGCAGCCTCAAAGATAAATCAGATTTCATAGAGTCACAGAATCACAGAATGGTTTGGGTGGGAAGAGATCTTATAAATCATCTTGTTCCAGCTCCTGCCATGGGCAGGGTCACCTCCTACTATCTCCATTTTCACCAAGTCCTGTCCAACTTGACCTTGAACATTTCCAGGGATGGGGCAGCCACAGCTTCTTTGGGTAACCAGTGCCAGTGCCTCATCATCTTCATTATGAAGAATTTTTCCCAATATCTCATTTAAACCTATTCTCTTCCAGTATAAAGCCATTTCCCTTAGTTCTGTCTCTTTCTGAAGTCTGGAAAATCTACAGAGTCTGTGATTCTGCTCCCTACCTGCGGAGTCTCTGTTCCTGTGCTGAAGGAAAAATGAATATCCAAAACTCCAGTGCGAGTTTCCATTGCTGAAACATGTGGCCTTTGCCTCTTGACCTTTCTTGTGCAACCCCAAGGCTCTCCTCTGTCTTCTCTCTGTGTCGCCGCAGGCAGTGGAAGGAAGGTTGCTCTAATTCCCTTTGCAACTTCTCTCATTCCTGTGCTCCTGCCTCCAGCCCTCTCTGCTGTACTCACACCAATTTCTAATTTTTTGAGGGACTCCAAAAGATTTTCCACAGACTCCTCAGTAGCAGTTAAAATAACCAACTGTCCTTTGGTATGCTGCTGCCAATTAGCTGTGAATTTTGAATAATGAACTTCTTATACAATTAACAGCCACAATTTTTCCCTCCTCACAGAAATTCTGTGGAGCAGAGACCTTCCTTTAAGGCCAGGTGAAGAAAAGGACGCCTGGAAAATTCTGTTTATCACCCTCAAACTGATTTTGGGCTGTTGGAGACAAGGAAGATCAAAACACACAAATCAAGGGAATGTGCCCACTGGCAACATATAATCCTTAAAACTCCAGTGTGTCTCACAGAAAATCCCACACAATGTGTATGCACAGCAAAAGTTGAACTAAAAACATTGCTGAAGTCACAGCATCCATTTAAACTGCCTCAGGCAGGAACATCTAGCTGGGAATGAGTGATTTTAGTCCCTATCAGATGTGAATAACATAAACAATCAAAGAAATATGTCTTCTCTGACATGACCCTTAATCACTGCAGAAAAAAAAAGAGACAGTGACCTTGATTAACATTGTGCTGCTGAATATGATATGAGAGATCCCATTGATCATGGATTCCAGCAGCTGGGGACATACAGAGCCTTTGTTTTCATCCCTTCACTTTGCACCTACAGAATTTAAGGTATGATCAAAATAGAGGAGAACATTATACAGGCTGCATCTGTAATCTTGTGCTCCCTGCTGAATACAAAGCTCTTACGTCTTTTGTATGAAATAAGAAAGAAATACTCATATAACCTGGGCTCAAGAGGAATTGCCAGTTAAGTTTCCATTTTAATGTGTGTGCAGGAGGACAGAGTTAAAATTCTGCAGGCAGCTGCAGGCAATATGTTGTTGACCATTATTTATGTAGCTTCTACAGCATAAATAAGTTAAATGTGCTATTTTTATTATTATTTATTTTGGATGATTTGGGTCTTAGGAGTCACCTTTTAATCAGAAAGGTGTTTTGTTCTATAGCAGTACAGTCATCTCTACAACATATTAAATTAGATAATTTTTTTCTTTTTTAAAATGTTAAAAGTAACATCTTTCCCATGAATATTTATTTTATTTTTTAAAGCTTGCTTATTTCACAGTTCATCCTTCTCCCATCTAAGCTGCGCTTTCCTTTGCTCCTTGCCTTGCTGCCCAAAGAAATTAATTCTGCTATGCCCATGGTTTTGCATGTATAAAACATCAGATACCAGCATTTTCTGACCTTCTGCTTCTTTCAGAATTCTGTTCATTATTCTGTGGCTTCAAACAACCAGGTATTCATATTGTTTAGACTTCACAACCATCCATCTGATGTTTCAAATGTTTTAAGAGGCTTAGTCAACAAACATCCAGCAAGATGAAATGTGCAGAAAGCAGCTACAGTCTGAATCCTGGACAAAAAATATCTACAAATAATTACAGACCTCTCTCATGAGCCCCAGACACATTCAAACAGACTGAGGTTACAGTTCTATACTGAATCCAGTATCACTGCTGACATTTAGAGCCCCAAAAGTTAGGAGCTCTGGAAAGGATGTGTGGCTGTAGCTGATTGCAAACTGTTGGGAATTATCTCAGCAGTGTCATGACTCCCAAATTGTGCTTAGAATTTGCTTTATGGGAAGGTATTTACCAGGTTAAGGGCCCAGGTTCAGGTTGTCATGTGGATGTACCTGTGCTCTCCAGGGGTCCTGAGGATAGCAAAAAGGGGGCAGTTAATGTTTAATTGTTTAACAGTAATTTGGAAATCTTTCATAGTACATCGGGAAGCGAACAGGGAGTTCCTCACAGCTTTGGGTACATGAGTTGTTTTTGAAAGCCTGCCCTCCTACAGACATCCTTCTTCTGAAAACACCTCAGTGCTTTGGGTTTAGGAATTAACCTACATGGGCACTGCAGTGACAGAATTACTTCCTCAGCCAGGAGACTTCATTTACAGCCCTGCACTTGAGATTTTTGCCCCTGTTGCAGTATATCACAGAAACTCATTAAACGAGGTGGCTGTGAACCACTTGCTTTGTATCTAAAAATAAGTTCAGGGCCTTATTTCCACCATGGGATCAATCCAAGAGGGAGATGCTTTTCTTAAGGAATCCAAATGCACCATCATGAACACTGCATCTTTTTGCCTCAGAAACCATATGGATTCACAGAGCAGGTGAAAAGGTTGTGAGGGTTTTTACTTCTGTCATCTGTCCCTTCCCTGTAGTTCTTAACTCTGGGCATTGTAAAGGAGGGTTGCACACTAAATTGCACCCACAAAGAGTTCAGGGCAGTACCAGCTGTCTGCAATGCCCCTATTGAATCGAAATAAGCTGATATAAGCTGGATGATAGGATGGCTGGTCTTGTGCTCTCAGAGCTTTTAAACCTCTGTTGAGCTCGAGTGGTGATCAGACTGAAATTTAACAAAATAAAGCTGAGAAACCTGTCTGAAACAACTCTCTCTAGCTTTGGATGAATGCTCTTTATCACTGGCAAACTTAAGCCTTTCTTCTAGGTGTTCACTCTGTGCACTTTATCTGCTCCCAGGATTGCTCCATTGTGAAAAGGAGCACAAGTGTGATACTGCTCTGAGCCACAGTTCCCTTGGGAGGATCTATCAGGCAAAGCTGCTGCTTTCTCAGCTTCTGCACAAAATTCATTCCAAATATATATCCCATATAAAACACATTTGATTTATTTTTTTTTTAAATACACCTCCCTGGCTCCAAGTAAATGCAGCTTCTGTTATAGCTCAGAATTAGAGCCTTGGATCTGAAGCTGGGATAATCATGATCAGACTTACCAGGACATGATGGCTCTGGTGGGGCTTCTATTCCAAATTTTCTACTTTTCCTTCAGAGGGGTTTTTTTAATCTTTTCCACAGGCATGACCTCCAGACAGCTTTTGAGCCATGCAGTTATCTGTGCAGGACATTTGATTTCTATCTTTCCTTTGGTAAATATAGCATTCATTAACAGCCTGACATCAATAGGATCTGTGAGCAGAAACATTTTTTCTGTTAGACCCCAAGACTCCAACATGGGTTGCAGGTATAGAAATTTGGTTTTTTCTAATTTCCTCTCTTTCCTTAGAATAGAGGAACAGGAGGGGAGTGATTGTGTCTCAGCAAACATTGAGACAAAAAAAAACTGAGGAAGAAGTATAAGAATCAGATAATCATTTAGGTTGGAAAAGACATTTAAGACCATTAAGTTCAACTGTAAATCTAATGCTGCCAAAGCCACCACTAACTGGTTAAGTGCCAGAACAGAGGTCCAAAGGAGTGGTTCAAACCTTCATCCTTGGAAAATTTCAACATTCAACTGGACAAAGTCCTGAGTAACATGCTCTGACTTTGAGGTTAATCCTTTTTTTGCATGGGAGCCTTCACTGCAGGCTATATAGTCCCTCATTTTTGTATGAATGCAGTATATAGACTACAAAAAATTGTGAACCAAAGGTGGGATTAAATATGTGCAAATTAAATCCACAAACACAGTCAACAGCTTCTTTAGACCTGTAGTTAGCTCTGTAGAGCATTCCTGCTCACTGGCCTCAGCAGAGGTGGACTGAGATACAGGACAGTGTCTGCAGGTGGTAGTGTTTGGTTGTGCTGATATTTAGCAGAAAAAGGAGCTGATGGCTTTGATTTAGGGTTTGTGATTTTACATAACTGACACGCCAGGCAGAGTCTGTGGATGGATGTTTTCTATCACAGTCAAATCAAAACAAATAATATGGTTAAGGCACCACACAAACTGTTTGTGATATTGTCATATCATTACATGGCTTCTATTTCTGACAAACATTACTTACATTTCAAAGCACTTTTTTCCCCCAGCTTTCCATATGTCAGCTGCTATCAAAATACACTATTTAGAGTTAAGTGGAAAGAAAATTAAAATTATTATTTTTTCCAGTCTCTGATCTTCAAGTGCTCGAAGAAAATCCCAGACACTGCAATGTGTGTTAAATGTCCAGCTTTATCCATAACTCTAGGATAACTCTACTGCCTGCAAATATTGTCCAAGCACTGGAGGATTCCAGCCTCAGCCTTGCAGCAAATAACAAAACTGTACCTTTCCCAGGCATTGCTTCAGTCATTCAAAGCTCATCTAAAATAGAGAGCTCAAGACTGGGATAAAGATTCTCCCATTTGATATAAATGCTAAATATGACTGTCTCTTTGGAGGAATACCAAGCTGTTCTATAGTGTCAATATGTGGTGCTAAAAAGCTAAAAATAAGAAATCAGAAGGAACAATACAGACTCTTACACAAAGTGAGACTGTGGGAAAATTTGTCACAGAACCAAAAGTCTTCTGGGTGATTATTGAGGCCCTATATCTGAAATACCTAATTAAGTTCAGAAGGTACAACCACAGAATGGTTTGGGTGGAACAGACCTTAAAGCCCATCCAGTTCCAAACCCCTGCCATGGCAGGGACACCTTCCACTATCCCAGGGTGCTCCGAGCCCTGTCCAACCTGGCCTTGGACACTTCCAGGGATCCAGGGGCAGCCACAGCTTCTCTGGGCACCCTGTGCCAGGGGCTCACCGCCCTCTTAGGGAACAATTTTTTCCTGAAATCCAGTCTAAACCTCCTCTCAGTTTGAATCCATTCCCTCTTGTCCAATCACTACATGCCTTGTGAACAGTCTTTCTCCATTTTTATTGAACCCTTTAGGGATTGAAAAGCTGCAGTGAGGCCTTCTCCTCTCCGAGCTGAGCAACCCCAGCTCTCCCAGCCTTTCCTCCTAGCAGAGCTTCTCCATCCCTCTGATCATCCTGGTGCCTCCTCTGGACTTTCTCCCTCAGCTCCAGGTCCTTCCTGTGCTGTGTCCCAGGGCTGGAGCAGCTCTGCAGGTGGGGTCTCACCTGAGCAGGGCAGAGGGGCAGAATCCCCCCTCTCCTGCTGGGGGAGCAGCCCAGGACATGAAGGATTTCAAGGATGGGTCATGTCCAGCTCTCACCCACCAGCACCTCCAAGTCCTTCTCCCAGGGCTGCTCCACCTGCTCATCCCCGGTGACTGGTCTGAGAAGTGACATGGGCACATAATCACATACAGTCTTTAAAGTTTCATCAGAACTGCTCCTAAATGGCTGCTTAAAGCAAATTTCAGGTCATAAGGAAAAAGGCATTCATCCAGTGTGCTTCCATTTCATCTAAAACCAAGTTCCAGGGAACACAAAAAGGAGAAAGTGCTGAAAGCATTCCAATATTAAAGAAAAAAACCCACAAACCTTTTTTGCATTAGCTGAAAGGATTTTTAAAGGAGTTCTCTTGACCTATTATGGAAAATGGTTTCTGCCAGTTCAGGTAAGGGTAGTACAGCAACAGGCACAGTGCTAGGAAAGAGAAATCACTCAGATTAATTAGCAATATAAATGCAGATTTCAACAGGTGAGTGACAAGCAATTGCTGAAGCTGGATGTACTTTCAGTCTTAAATTCAGATAGTGATGTGAGACTATGAGACAGCTATAGCATGTTAATGTAAAAAGCTACTCAAAAAGTTAAGATGAAGGTTAAAGCCTGCTTTGAGCATGTACACTTCAGTTCCAAATTTATTGATGGATGTGAATAGAAGAACAGTTTACTCATACAATGGTTTTACAGACCCTGATCTCATGTGTAGGGAAAAGCATTAGTGCCAACCTCATGCTAATAGATTGCTGGGAAACAAGAACAAAGCAAAAGATGATCTGCGTTGCTGAGAGACTCAGAGTTTGATACCAGTGGGAAATTTACTTCAGACAGGTTTACATCATGCAGTAAATAAAGCACTGAGTTTGCAAGATTGTGTGTGTGCTAGCTCACTAGGAAAGTTTGGCCAACAAATCAGTTGTAACCTTGAGTTTGTCATCAGCCTCCCATCCATTATCCTATACTTCCCCCTCTGCAGTAGCACTTACATTACATGTTATATCTCCTATTTTCTACAAGAGATAACCCAGATCCCTCCAGTCTTCTTCAGAGGCAATATTTCTTGATTTCTTATCACACTTCCTGCTTCCTTCTTCAGTTGATCCATATTAGAGTTGATTATTTATATCTAAATGTAGAATTTTGAACCTAAGTATGTCTTTTTTCCCCTTACTCCTTTTTTCTTAAGACTTTGGAATAATTAAATCCAGGTTTAGATGAATTGATTCAATCAGTCTTTGTTCTGAACAAATTATCATGGTGCCAATATTAATGGTGTGTGTTTATTCACATGGGTAATTACTGAAGCCTCAACACAAAATGCTTTCTGGCCTTGTACTTTGGTCTAAAATACCTGATATTTTTTCTAAAAATGACTTCTCCCCTCCAAAAATGTGATATGATCTGTGTAGGCTTTATATTTACCCTTATCCTATTGCACTGATCCAGCCAAATGGAGGCGTCTGAGTGGCCTCAGATCAGAAACAAAATCCAGGCAGAAAAAGGCTGTTAATTCACTGGGCTTTTCTTAGATCTCCAGATTTTCAATACAGTTACAGCTGACCTTGAAACTCTGGATTTGTGGCTGAGGAGATAATGGCAGATAGACTAACTAGTGTTTTGGGATATGAATCTGGAGTTTACTCCCACTGGCAGTATATCATTCTGCAGCTGAGGTATTACTTATCCTGCTACTCTTACCTCTGTCAGCTCTAGGAGTTATCTCCCTCCATGTCATTAAGGGAGAAAAACCCTGTAGAGTGGCATGAAACAATTTACACACTGGAACAAGGAAAAAAAAAATATAAAAGGGTAACATAATTTGTGTGCAAGCCATAAACTGTGTGGCAGTGAGAAAGGATGAGTCTCAAAGAGAGGGAAAACAAGAATGCAGTTACTTTATTACTACAACAGATTAAAACAATCCTAAAATCCTTCAACAGGGTATGTGTGTATGTGTGAAATCCCACACAAACACAAGTCCTTGGATACTTTTTTTAAAATTTCAAAGTATTTCAAGAATACTGATTACCACACACATTTTCTCAAATAAAAGGTAAAACTTATACTTAATATTTTACTGTAGGGAAACAGGTGATTTTAGTGGCAGCTGGTATGTTCAAGATCTTTAGAAAATACACCACTAATCCTTACCAAAATCTAAATTACTGCCTGCATTGAATCCCAATGATCGTGGAAGTAAAGGGAAGAATAATTCAAATGATGCTAAAGAATTTAAAGAATTCTCAAAGTAAAGGCAAGTTTTATTCAAATGATGCTAAATAATCCAAAGGATCCTCTAAGAAAAGGGACTGGTGATGTTGAGATCTGAACAGAGGCACAAATCTTCAAAATTCAGCCTGGAGCAAATTTCAGTGGCTGTGGTCATATTCCAGATTGCTGCAGTTGTTCAGTATTAATATTTTCTCTTATGTTATGTCCAATGCATGTTTGAAGAAACAACAATGGAAAATGAATTTGAAAAAAATGGACCAGGACACAGGAAATAAATTGAAAGTTGGACATCAAAATTACCAGGCAGGGAAATTCTAAAGCATCCAATTTTCACACAGACCTTGGTGATTCAAGAGAACATAATCTTAATCAATAAGCTTGTCTGACACATAGCCAAAGATATGTTTTGTACTTATAGACATTCTAAGAATGATTTGTAAATATTTTGCTACCAAGGTTTATTTTAAAACCTATAATATAATCTAAATATAGAGGGGGAAAGAATCAGAAACTTTCAAAATACTTCTTAAAATGAGATATAGGAAAAGAGTCGGTCTCAAATTCAGGGTCAGTTGGTCTCAAATTGTCCAAGCAGATCTTACTGCTCCACTGCTGCTGAGAGCCTGCCCTGGGCACTGATGAGTGAGACCAAATCACCCACCCCAAACACACAGACAGAGAGGGGGAATGGAGAACACAAAGTCTCACAGCTCCCACAAGAGACTTGGCTTGTGGAAGAATCCTGAAAATCATTGCAGCAGTGATGAGCAGGTAACATTAATATAAATTTGAGTTTTCTCTTTCAGTCTGGGGAGAGGGAAGGCACTCAGGAGAGCTGCAAGGGACTGGATGCTGCTGGGGAGGTCTCAGCCACCAGAGCTACCAAAGGGATGTGTAACTTTGCCTACTTTCATTTGGAGAGTGCCTTTTCCAGCTCACCCCTTGGCATCATTAACATAATTAATAATTGCTAGAAGCTGCCTGCTCTGCCCATGCTGGGAGTAGCAATTTCATGGGTAGCTGCAGATCCCCTGTGTCAAAGTTCCATGGAATGATGGGGTGAGGATGGAAAGTGAGGAATGTGCAGCCGTCTTTCACACACATAATGTTATTCTCCTCATGATGCAATACTTTCTCCAGTCCTTTTCCTGGCTGAACCTAGGGAAACTGAACTCTACCCCCTCCCTGCACATTCATTCTGTTTCTCTGGTCAAATAAGGTTTCAGACTTCTCAAAGCAGCAATATTAACTATATTGTAGTGAAGCCAATTGGATAAGATTGCTAGAGTGAATTTACTGAATATTCTCATTTGGAAGGGACCAACAAGGATCACCAAAGTCCAACTCCTAGCCCTGCACAGGGTCACTCCAAGAATCACACCCTGTCCAGCTAATATTCTGCCCTCACAAAACAGCTGCTTTGCCAGTGAACTGGCTGGTTAGCCAGCCCCCAAATGCCTCAGGTTTTACTTTTTGCTTTTCAGGGTGGCCTTGGGCAATTATTTTCCACTTGCCCAACCTCCCTTTCCCCCTGTACACAGGGTGTGCAAGTGATCTGCTTCTACCAAGTCTTGCAAGAAATTAAGATATTCTTTAACTTTGGAAGCCAACTACTCGCTTAACTGACTCTTATCTCCGCAGGCAAATTTTATTTTGCTGTTAAGAAAAAACAATAATCTGGAAAGGCACCAACAAAGAGCCTTCATTAGTGTGGAATAAAGATTGCCCTTACAGTCTTCCAAGACTGTTGGAAGTAGTACTCTGCCAGCTAAAGAACACAAATTATATGGCAATAATATCTTGCCTGCACTTTCTGAGGAGATCAAACACTTTGTGCTTGCAGATTATGCATTGTTTTTTCAGAATCATAGAATAGCTTGGGATGGAAGAGGCCTTAAAAACCATCCAGTCCAACCCACCTGGAAAAAGCAGGGAAAGAGGAGGGGTCCCCTAGAGAAGAGGACCCACAATAATTATTGCTTACTCTTTAAATCCCATTTCCCTTGGAAAGGGAGCAGCTGTCCAGCTGAGCCCTGCTGGAGAAGGCACCTGCCACATTCTGAGTCCCTGGATTTCCCCTGGGATCACCTCCACACCTCTTGTGTAACTCCCTTCCATGCTGTGCTCTCCTGCTCAACCCTGCAGCTCTGGACTGTGAAAGTGTCATATTTTACAGCTGACAGTGAAGATGACAACGCTCAGGAAATAAATCCTGAGCCCTCTGATATCAACAGGCACCTTCAATCACACGGGGAGAGCAGAGCACCCCAGCAGCTGCTGGCACAGCTCTCCTGACCTCACACTCCCCCAGCTTCCAATGGCCTCGTGCAAGGCAGGAGCAGCTTGGTGACATCAGGAACAATTACTGGTTTGGGTGGGAAAATCTGCATTGCATTATTATTTATCAGTTGGGTATTTTCTCTTTTTCTAAACCTGTGAGTGTTACTGCTGATGTTCTGGGAAGGCAAGCAGAGTAAGCTGACCTCCACCTAATGAACTTGTGCTAATGAATAAAAGAACTGGGCTGTGTTGTGGTCTTTTAAATTTAAGTTTTTGTTTTTTTGGTTTTTTTTTTTTTCTGATGACAGCAATGGTATTAAAACAGTCTTTTTGTACTAAGAAAATGGAATTCATAGCTATAATCAGAATTTTATTCTTATTGGTAAGCTAGAAAGAGAACACAGTCTATAATATCATATTGCTGGTGTGCTTCCACATTCATTGCTTATTTATTTCCCAAGAGCTTAAAACATTTTTACTTTAATCAGTAAAGAAGCAGCAATTTCCCATAATATCTTTCAGATCATACAACATCTATATTGAGGCTATCACGTGTTGTTTTTTCATCTGTGGTGGTTTTGTTTCTTTTGGAGGGATGGAGGGTGTGAAGAGGGAGAAGGAACAGCATTTGAGAAAGAATTGTGTAACTGAAACTACACCCTCAAGCTCTCAGTCAAAAACTCCCAGGCAACAAATTTTGCATCCAAGACACTCAATTTTAAATGAAGAGACACTCAAGACACTCAATTTTAAACTCAGAGATTAATCTCTGGGTTTATTTTAAAAGGAGGAAATAAAAAAAGGGGGCAGAGACTAAAAGAAGAAAAGAAAAAAAAAGGCAGTTATTCCAACTTCAGTAGTTAAATATTGACCCACACTCTGATTTAATGTGTCCTATTCCTGTTTCAGCCTGGTCATGTGCTCCTGATGGGATTTCTGTGAAAACTTGTACATAATCATCAGCAATTTATCTTCATCTGTCAAAAACCATCCAAGTCTCATCCACACCACTAGTGACCTTCCTGTGGCTCTGTCTGTGTATGCAGCTGAAAATTGTCACATTCCGGAGCTTCAGGCAGCACAAAGGCTTCACTGGTGCTGTGTCTAATGGATTCACACACCTCTGCATTCACATTAATATTTACTGCTAATTATTGTTGCCAATACAGAGCAAATAAACGAAGTGTGAGGATTTGTCTGGGTTTCTGAGTGAGGCTAACATTTCACAGCAATATCTTAAAGCTGCAATGCATCCCACAAAGTTTTATCAGACTTGTGCCACACAGCATAAGGGAAATAAATGCCAAAGGCATTAAAATATAGGTTCTTACTGTTCTTTGAAAAAGTGGCTCTGTGATCACATTGTAGCATAGAATGTAACTTTGTATTTCAAATATTTTTGTTCCTGTCTGTGTATGAGTGCATTGATAAGATAATGAAACATAGAAATAAGATATTACTGAACAGCTTTCCTGTGTGCAGCTCTGCCAGTTGGAAAAAGCACTATCAGCAGCAGGAAGAAAGCAGCCAAAAATCAAAGTTTAGGAAGGCTTAGGAAGATTATTGCATTACTTCCAGTGCAAAGGGGATACAGATCTTAAACATATTCCAAATCTATTCAGGCTTCAGAATACTTTGGAATGATCTGTTTTTCTCATTTTTATTGAGAGCTTATATATGAACACATATCCTAAATAACAGGGATTCTGAGAAGCATAAAATTCTGAAGAGTGCGCTACTATTTCCCTGGGCTGAATCAGCCCTACCTAACTCAGGTTTGGTTGGATCCACCAGTCAAGGAAAACAGGGAAAACGGGGAAAACAGGGAAAACAGGGGATGGAAGTTGTGCAGGGTCCTCCAGCAGGTGCCTGCCATGCCTGGTTGCCAAGGACCACAACCCTGCACACAGCAGATCCTGATGGAAGCTCTGGAGCACAGACATTCCATCAGACACAGAGCACATTGTCTGACACCTGATGCTATTGTATTTGCAGGGATGCCCCAACGAAGGAAGGAATGATGAATCTGACTCCATGTTCTCAGAAGAGTAATTTATTACTTTATTATACTACATTTTATTAAAGAATACTATACTATACTGTACTAAAGAATACAGAAAGGATACTTACGGAATGCTAAAAAGATAATAATGAAAACTTGTGACTCTCTCCAGAGTCCTGACACAGCTTGGTTCCAACTGGCCAATGAGTGAAAATAACTCACACTGGAGTCCAGTGGGGAAACAATCTCCAAGCACATTCCTGATGAGCACAACACAGGAGAAGCAAATCAGAAAAGTATTGGTTTCCTTTTCCTTTTCTTTGAGGCCTCCCAGCTTCCCAGGAGAAAAATCCTGGGCAAAGGAAATTTTTCAGAAAATGTGAATGCCACAAGATGCTGTGCTGGCCTGAGTAGGATGTGAACATTCCCAGGAGGTTATTTGGATCAAAGATACAGCCAATCACTTAAAGCAAGCTCAAGGGGAGTCAAACCAATTTTAAAGAACAAACAAAACAAGGTGGGACTAGGGGAATTAGCTTTAAGCTGAAAGAGGGAGGATTTAGATTGGATATTAGAAATAAATTATTTATTTTGGAGGCAGTGAGGCCCTGGAAGAGGTTACCCAGAGAAGCTGCGGCTGCCCCATCCCTGGAGGTGTCCAAGGCCAGGCTGGATGGGGCTTGGAGCACCCTGGGACAGTGGAAGGTGTCCCTGCCCATGGGGAAGATGGTCTTCAAGGTCCCTCCCTAGTTCAGCTACTCTATGACTCTAGGTTATTATCATCTTAAAGCATCTTGGAGCACTCATATTATCAAATATTTCCTGCCAAATTCAATGATGTTTCATTACTTGTTTTCATTCAATTAGCTTTTCCCTTCATGTGTCATTTTGCCCCACTGCAGTCCCCAAATCCTGCAGAAACTATCCTGTGGTTAATGGCTGACATATCTCCAGGTGGAGGACATGATGTCAAATATGTGTTATGGATCCTCATAAAGATCCACCTGCAGCTCACCTTAGAAAAACTTCAAGAGGAAATTCCACTTGCATTGAGCTTATGGATGTAAGATTGGCTGTTGAATGCATTACTGCAGTAGAAAAACAAATGATCACAACAGAACAATGATTTTCCCTCTCTCCAAAAGGAACACTGCAGAAATCCATTCCTGCTGAAGTACATCTTATCCTGAGAGGTTCACAAATAGCAGGTTTTATTCTTGACACTCACTGGTGGCAGGGTGGTTAGTTTTTAGATTTCATCTTTCCAGCAAGGTCATTTCCCCTAGTGAATCAGCACTTTGGCATCTGATTTTCTCTCTAAAATGGGGCAAACAGCATCTAGCATAGCAGGAACACATGGACACACAAAGTTTTGGAGATGAGAGACAAGAAAAGGGTCAGACAACTTCCTTTGTGCCAAGGAAATGATTACACTGACTGGTTGCTTTATTTAGATGTAATGCAGACAGCTTGCAGTGAGTCCATTAGAACTGCCTTGCTCTTAATTACATTGACTTTTAAAAGGTTTGATTAATTATGACAGAGAGTAAAGGTTTCCAGCAGAGAAATGACTGTATCAGAAAACAGCTCCTGATGCTGACCAGACCAGGTCAGTGTTTGAAGCATTTTATGTCCCATAATAAACTGGACAGAAAGTTGTCACTAGCAGGATTGTAGATGTTAAGAAATGTTTACATTTTTCAAAGAGATTTATGATTGCAGAAGACTAGCAATTTCTTTATTTATTTAAATTGGTGGAACCAAGTGAAAGAAAAGAGAAAAATAACAGTTTGGGGGGTTTTTGAAAGCAAATCAGAATATGTATTTATTGTAGAGATTTGAATTGAAATTAAAATTGAATTTAAAAAAAGCTTAATTAAAAAAAATTGTAAAATTCATTCACCGTGTGAATTACAAGGTCTTGAGAGCCTGTGTAAACAGAGTCAGATGTTTTGCATATTCCCACCTCATTTCCACCCCAACCCTCAGTGGCTTTCTCAGGTTGGTGCAGGAACTTTCTGATATCTATGGCACTATTATGAAAAATGATGTGCTTGCCTGAGTTGCATAAGGAACAAATTTGCATTCAATTCCCCAAAGAGCCATCAAAGGTTTACATGTCCTTGAAAGCATCACTTAAAGTGGGATTCATTGAAAACTAACTGATAGTGGAGCTTTTCAATGGCTCTGGGAAGGCAGCAGAGGGAAATTGAATTGCCCTGTGCCAGTGCTGCTGTGTCACCAGGAGCTCTGGCTGGGAGCTGGATGACAAGGTTAGAGTAGCTGCACAAAGTTACAGGACACAGGTCTCTCTGCCTCATTTTCTACACCTTTAATTTAGTGATGGCAGCAATTCCCAGGGCTACTCTATCAGGGCATGCTCATTAACATTTCAAGTCCTGCTACTAATGACAAGTATAGGTGACAGATTTAAGAGAGTGAGATTCTGCATCTGGACTCATTTTACAGTGCTGATATTTGTGGCTTCTTAAATCTTACTGTTGCAGACATTCCCACCTTCCCTGAGTTCAAAGCTTTTTTAAACCCCTGACAATTTCTGGCATTGTTTTTCTCCTTTATATTTATATCTGTCCTTTTTTTTTTTTTTTTTTTTAAATCTCACTACAGTGATTATTTTCCTTTTAAAAGCCTCCTGGAAATATATATTCTACTTTTTTCTTGATAATCAAATTATGGGTATATTTAGTTTTTAGCTTTACTATTTTAGTTAGAACCTACTGTAACATGCAGAATTGGTTTCAATACTGATATTTAAGTCTATTTGAATGATCTTTATATAATTTTTTTTTTTCATCTATGCTGTTACTCTTTCAGCTTTCAGACTAAAGCTTAGAGGAAATAGATTGTAGTACTGACAACACATACTTCTAGAAAATTCTGCTAGAATTTCAAGATATTATTAAATCTGAACTACTCCCCAGTTTCAAAAATACTGGTGGAAAATGTGTAACAAACACTCAGGAAAGAAGATATGATCAAATTAATTGCAATTGAAAAAAAATTCGGAAATGAAGTGACTGCAACCAAATATACTGAGATGAAATGAGGTGCAGTGAAAAGGACAGCAACTTGCCAAAAGGATTCACCCTGAAATCCCCAAATCAGGAAAGAAAGATACAAAAAGGGACAGGAGGAGAAATTGGAGGAATTAAATGCAACAAAAGAAAGAGAGAAAATCTTGGAACAAAGTGAAAAAAAGAACAGTGAATAGGATGACATTAAATGCACAGAAATGGACAAAACTTCACCTAATTGATCTTCATTGAAATCACAAAATTTCATATCCTTTCCTGAAAGCAAGAACTTGAAATCACAGAACAAAGTGGAACAAACACTCTGGAAAGGATATAGGATAAAATCAAATGCAATTGAAAGAAAAAAAATTCTAAATTGAGTGACTATGCCAAAATGTACTGAGATGAAATGAGGTGCAGTGAAAAGAGGTCAAGTGGGGATGAAATCAGGAGAGCATACATCAGCAGTCTTGGGGGTCAGGCAATATAACACAAAAGACACATAGAAAATTCAAGAGTCACCTCATGATGTATTGCTTTCCTCAGTGCCTTCAGAATGGGGCTCTGTCACAAGCACTACAGTGATATATTGGTGCTGTAGCTTCCCCACCCACCCCACCAAGTCCCTTTTCACATCTGACACAACCCTAGGTACAAAATAAACTTTCTCCTAAAAAAATCCTAGTCCCTGAGATGTCCCTTCTGAAGTTGCCACTAAGATTTCAAGCTCAGAAACTGAGGTAATTGCCCTCCCTGGATTTTAGGGCCAAGCTGTCATAGGGGCATTTCAGAAAAATTTTTGGCATTTCATTTCACAAAAACGAAGCATAAATGGTTCCTTGGTGGAAACCACACCTTCAAGACTTTTTAAGCTGTTGCGCTCAGAGGAGGTGTCCAAACAGCAAATTTCCCCATGTACAGAGGCAGCAAAGCTTAGGGGAGCACCATGAGCATATAGGTGCACATCCTGTGTGTTTTCCTGTGGCATTCACATTGTCTGAAAAAATTCCTTTGCCCAAGATTTTTCTCCTGGGAAGCTGAGAAGCCTCAGAGAAAAGGAAAACAATTCTTATCTCATTTGCTTCTCCTGTATTGTGCTCATGTGGAATGTGTTTGGAGATTGTTTACCCACAGATGATTGTTTCATTGGATTCTGCTGTGAGTTGTTTTCACTCTTTGGTCAATCAGGGCCAAGCTGTATTGAGACTCCGGAGAGAATCAGGAGTTTTCATTATTATTTTTTCAGAATTCTGTAAGTATCCTTTCTGTATTCTTTAGTACAATATAGTATAGTATAGTATTCTTTAATATAATATAGTGTTATAAAGTAATAAATTAGGCTTCTGAGAACATGGAGTCAAATTCATCATTCCTTCCTTCCTTTGTCTGGGGGCAAAGTAAATATCAAAGGCTGATTACAGGGAATTAAGGACCCCTGGCAGCGACAGTATGGGCAATCAGAGTGGGAAGCTCCATGAAAAAAACAACACTCTAATAATCATCACCTGAAAAAGCATATTCCCTACTTCAAGTCATGGTCCCACACGAAGCATTAAAAAGAAAGCTGATGTTATATTTACTGTCTGCACAGAAACACCTGTACAGAGAGTGAACCTCAGGGAAAGTTGAAAGTAACTTGGGCACGTGTAAGGACATCTGAGTGAAAGAAGAACTCAAACTTCTCTACAATTAGACCTTCCCCTCACTGCACATATTTTTATCCCTGACAAGAATGCATTTTCTGAAAGTTAAGAGGTCCAACCTCTCATCTACAGTCTTAATTATAGGAGAAAAAATTTACAGCTTAACTGCAAACATCAAAATTTGTTTCAACAACAAGTTCAATTCAAAAAAATATTAAAGTTCAATTACATATATTTGATTTAATAGTTGAATAACAAAACCTTCCTCTTTTCTCTTTCCTGTTTTAACTTGTAGAGGCCTTTGCCAGCATAATACCCACCCTTCCCCTTCCTTTTACCAGGGGCCAGAATGGGCAATTTTTAATTTTTTTTTTTACAGACCTGTCCATACTGATTGCCCCAGTACTTATTTTCTCCTGCCTGTAACATTGTTGTTACATACTGCAGTTATGTGCAATAGATTAAACCTGTTGTAGTAAACAAACCAACTTTCCATCCTTTGGGCAAATTTGTACAATCTCTCCTGCCTTCTCCCCACAGGGTCAGAGGTTCACATCAGAAAATAGAAATCAAAGCACTGAAAGGTGTCAGGTCCTCAGGAGCAACCGAGTCAGAAATTCTCCAGTGGCTGTGGAAAGGGCAGACAGCTTTCCCTGCTGGCAACGATCCTTAAGTTACTGCCTTAATTAAACATTTAGAGTTCTTAGAGATGTGAGGATATATTTCACACAGAACTGTGCTGCAATTGTAGCAGAGGAGTCTCCTCCTGGCTCCCTGTGTTGTGGGCACCTTCATTCCCTGTCTCCTCCTCATGGTTAGGGTTTGATTTGTTGATGTCTCTGTTCCCAAAAGTTCTCCCCCCTCACTGCAGCGACTCCAGAGGAACCCACCAAGGGCATCAGTGGGATGGAGCAGTTCTGCTCTGAGGAAAGGCTGTGAGAATTGGGATTGTTCACCCTGGAGGAGAGAAAGCTTTGGGGTGTCCTCACTGTGGCCTTCCAGGGCCTGAGGGGAACCCACAGGAAAATGGGGAGAGGCTTTACAAGGGCCTGGAGTGACAGAACTAGAAGGAATGGATTCAAACTGAAAGAGAGTGAAGTTAGATTGGATATTAGGAAAAAATTCTTGTCTGTGAGGGTGGGGAGGCCCTGGCACAGGGTGCCCAGAGAAGCTGTGGCTGCCCCTGGATCCCTGGCAGTGCCCAAGGCCGGGTTGGACAGGGCTTGGAGCACCCTGGGATAGTCGAAGGTGTCCCTGCCCATGGCATAGGTGGCACTGGATGATCCTTAACATCCCCTCCAACCCAGGCCATTCCATGATTCTATGATCCTTAACCCACTTTTCTCCATTTCTAGAGCAAATCAAACCTTAACACTTTAGAACTCTTTTTCCTTTCCTATGAAGTTTCTTTGGTGACTTTTTGTCCTCATCTCATCTGTCTTGAGCCTCTCTCTTCCTAACCTCTATGACAGTTCTTTAAAAACTTATTATGTCCCCATCAATTCCTCCCTTCACTGTGACAGTTTGTAGCCACTATAATAAAGACTGCAAAAGTGACCAGGGTCCAGAGGACAAATCCACACAAACAGTTCCTTGGGGTTTATTGGAAGGACATAAATAAACCAAAAATAAAATGGAGTCTTCTCAGCTGAGATAGTGAAAAGCTATCTTGTCCTCTGATATTCAAACATTTGGTAACAAAGGTTTTATTTTTATATATTCCTTTAATTAATAATCAAATTAAGCAAAAGGAACATCTTTTTTGCTTTGTATTTGGACAAGAATTAGCCCAGTGAAGTCTGGAATTGATGTCCTTCTGTACAACAAATGCTGATTACAGTCTCTCCTCTCTAGAAGTAATTGATTTATATTTTTCTAAATGATCATTAGTGAAATATTATTGAACTCATTAAAAAAATACCATAGACAAATTATATTCTGCTAATGAAGACAGAGATTCAGACCTTTCTGTTTTGTATCTCACAGCCCCACTGGAATCTGTCAGACATTTGATGTAATACCACATGAAATTGTATTTACACACCAGCAGGTACATTTATGCCATGTAATCTGAAAAAGAGGGAAAATAGAAAAATTTATTAAACAGGTGTTCAGCAGGAGGAGTGAGACCTCTAACAGCGCTAAGAACCTGGGTCACACTGGATCTTAAAACTACTCAAGGTTTTCAAGTGCTAATGAAATTTCCCTGCTAGAATTCATTATTTTCAACTGGCAGGGACCAGGGAAATTTTCAGAAAAGTTTCTTCCTTGTGTTGTTTACAGCTACTTTTAGATCTTTCACATGGTTTTCAAATTTCAGAAAGAAGGTGGAGGGTAAACAAATATTTTTAAACTAGGTGTGATTTTTTTTTCCTTTTCTCTTTAGTCAGCTTTGTTAAATATATTCACTACATAATCTTGAAAGAAAAAAGGGGAAAAAATTATTAATTCTGCTGAAATATACCAATCTTAGAGGGGTTTGAAAACACCCAGCAGAGCAAGAACATAAAAAAGAATTTTATAGCGTTTGTGAAATGATAAAACCTAAATTCGCAAATTTGTTTTTAGGCTTGCAACCCAGTGGAAGAGGATTTTTTTTTTTCCAAAGTTTCTTTAAAGTAATTCTTGTCACGATCAGTGTCTTGACTTGTGCCATCTTTGAACTCATGCAATGTAAGGAATGGCATCTTAAGATCTCAGCTCCTGTTTTACCAGTCATGCTGCGCACATTGCTTTGATCTCAACCAAATTTAGCTGAACTTTCCAGCAAAACCAGGACAGAACTCATCCAATTGCATGAAAATTTTAGTCTTCTCAACCTAATTAAGGAAGAGGCAGAGAAAAGCAACCTCTTAAAGAAATATTTGGATAAATAACGGCACCAAGTATTCAGTAGAAATTATTGGGCTGTCGCCAGTCCTTTTCTCAGTAAAACCTTCTCTACAGTTAAATCAATTAAATATTTTGGGGGTTTTTTATATTGATGGAAGTGTTTTGTCACTAGGTAATTTCTTTTATGGCATCTTGTTCTTATCTACAGAGTACCCACCTATCTTTATTTCTGCAATTGGACTTTCCTCCAAAGTTCATTGCCTTTAAATTTTTCCCTTCTATGAGTGCAAATGTACTTCAGAAATGCTCCTTACCTCTTCCAGCTCTCCTTCTCTATATGAAAGACGCTTATTTTCCTGTTTTGGGCCTGTTTGGGGATTACTTTCTTGCCTCCTGGGTCTCCTTTCAAAACCTTGTCAGCAAAGATGCAGGATGAGGAGAACTCAGCTTCACTTTCTTTCCATTAAAAAAAAACCAAACCCCACAACAACAACAACAACAACAAAAAAAATTAAAAAAATTAAAAAAAAAAACCAAAACAAAAAAAACCCACAAAAACCAAAGAAGCAAAACTCCCTGCATTTACTCCTAATCAGAAGTAATTTTCAATACATTACTGGAAAATCACACAACCTGACTCCATCTTTCTCAGGACAGCCCACTGCAGGTTGGGTTAGCCCAAACAATGCAAATCTGCTCATGAAAAACTTTTGTCACCATCACTGGGTTTAATTCCATAAGGCCTACACATTCCTCACCCATGGGAACTCCCATCTCACTTTCAGACCATGATCTCAAAAGGATTTCATGACATTGGGAGATTTGTTGTCAGTATTCCCACTCCACTGTAAATTTTGGCTTTGGAGGGCAATGTGGAACCTTGACAGTGATCCTTTTCTCCCTTCAATTGTCAGAAATGAGTTTAATTTGGTGGAATTGCATTAGTGGGAAACCAGATAATGGCCCTAACTCAATAAAGCTCATTATTTGTTTACTTTTCATCTGGCAGTCCCATTGAAGTTAGCCAGCCTTGAGTATATATTCCAGAATAGCAATGCTTTTTTGAGTGAGGATTGGAATACAAAGGTGTTCAGC
Source organism: Passer domesticus (assembly GCF_036417665.1). Taxonomy (NCBI): domain Eukaryota; kingdom Metazoa; phylum Chordata; class Aves; order Passeriformes; family Passeridae; genus Passer; species Passer domesticus. The sequence goes on from NC_087477.1 coordinate 80,049,484, forward strand.
CTGAATACTTCCCCTCTAATCTAATACAGAAGCATATGTTTATAATTTAGGAGCCTGTGATACAGGACAGAGAGAGAAACACTTGGCATGAATAACTTCACTAATATGCCTGTTATAGAGGGCTTTTTTAAAAACAGAGAATCATCTAAAATGGCCAAATTCCCAGGCACTGTCAAAGGGGGAGCAATGAAAAAGCAGAGTCCAAGTTAAGAGCATGATGTACAATTTGTAGATATTTGCACTGCATTTAGACTGTTGATCACACACACATACAGATCTCCCCTGTAGCAGGATTTAAATGGTTTATTCAGAAGCTGCCCCTTGATCCCCCTCTCCCCTGCTCTCATGTGCAAACGAGTCTCAGACCCCACAGCAACTCCTGCATTTGGCTTTGATCTTTCTCATCAGTTGTCAACCTGCAGATGCCCTGGTCTCTGTAGATTCTGAGTAAAAATAGCAGTCTGAAGAAAATCTCAGTCTTCAGCTGTTATTCCTGAGCAGTTTTAAATTCCTCTAACTTTATGCCTAAATTAAGGGACAATTATGACCAAACAAAGAACCCCACAGACAGGAGCTTCCAACCCCAGGCTGGTTGGTCTGTCTTGAAAAAAAAAGACTCATGGTAGTTTCATAAAATCTTCAATTCACATGAAGAACTTAATTTTAAACCTTCTCAGCTAAACACAGCTGACTGGCTTATCTCTATAACTACTAAGACTGTAATAAATTGATAGTAATTTACGTGGGTGTCCAAATAATGGGGTGTAATGAAGAGATTAGAACAATGTAAAAACTGCTACATCCTATTTTGACTGAATACAGTCTCAAGACAGATTACCAAATTAAAAGAAAAATATTTTGATTGCATTCTATGCGATCAAGGTTTTGTCTGCTTTGGAAATGGCAAGCAGTTAAACTGTATCACTGAAAAGATAATTTGTGAAGGAGCTCTGAAATAATATGCACAAAAAAACCCCAAAAGCCTTCAAAGAAGATGAAATATTTTTCAGGTCTGTCTTTGAAGCAGAGAAAACAAGAATATATTTATACAGCTGATAGAAAAACAAAAAGGCATGATGGTTTAGAAGTTAAAATCACGGGGTTTGTTTTTTTTTTTTTTTAATAGCAAGTGTTTAAAAGCACAACTGAGTCTTTACCATAGTAGAGGATTTAATTTTCTTTAGGATAAGTAGAGGATGGATTGGGCTTGGCCTTACAACTTTTAAGGCAGGTTAAAACCTCAACAGGCTTGCTTTATGACTTTCAGGCCTTATGCCCTGTGTCTTAATTCCCTGTTTCTAAAATAGGGGAAATGGGGTTATTTCTGTCTCCCAGGATTTCTGGGAGGATCAATAACTGAAAGATGCAAAACATTCAGATATGGAGGTGATGTGAACTGTACATCCCCGAGATGGATGGCTGCTGAATGGAAGCCAAACCCTCCGTTTTCAGAATCTCAGAGAGATTTATTATTCTGGTCCTTACACAGGGGAGAGCTGCATAAAGTAAATGTGACCTTGAGATTCTGTGTCTCCTGTTTTGATTGCCTCAGCGCCCAGTAAAAAAAAATCTGTAGATTGACCCAAACCTGCTCAATTTTCTGCTTCATTTTGGGGTCCCAATAAGTGACCAGACTCCTGCACTGGCCAATACCCTCTTGCACTGCCGGTTAAAAGGGAAGGAAAAGTATCATCCTCTTAATAGAGTCTTGTACCTTGCCCTGATGTGATGGCTGAGACTGGAACTCCAAGTGCAATTTGGTGATATTCCAGGTCTATAAAAGACTGACAATCCCACCCAGGAGAGAACTGTGTCACTTACACATGAAAGTGTCACTCTTCATATGTCAGTGACTGTCTCATGCCTTTGCCTCTCAGTTCCTTAAGAGATACAAAAAACACATTTCAAGAGAAATTTTCTCTTTTCTTCCATCCCACCTACCTGATCCATCAAGATATTGCAGCAAAGACCCCTGCAAATGCAGACAAATGGAACAAACTTGTGACAAAATGGAGATGGATATGGTCCTCCTTGTTTTAGCTTTTTCATTGCATTTCAAAATGTTAAAGCAAGTCTACCAATACAACCTACCAAATTCAAAACATGTCTGATACAAGATAAAATCAACAAAAAAATCTCTTTACAGTTGGAGAACTATTGTAGCTGAGTAAGGATTCAGAAAGCAGAATTCAGATCAGTGTTTCCTAAACAGACAAAGTGGAGGGGAGGATGCAAAAATCCACACTTGGAAATCGAGAAATATGGCAAGAAGGAGCAAGCAAGAACAAATCAGAGAGGGCAAGGTGCTAGAAGTCCAGGTTTTATACTCCTCATTTTAACATGAAGAGGGATTAGGAAGTGTTATTACTTCCCTTCTGTTCATTCACAGAACACAGCTAAAATAAGAAAGAGGATTATTTTTTAGCACTGAATGAACAGAAGCTATGGAAACTGAGAAGTAGGGTACAGCATTTATTTTGGTCCTAATTAAACACTTTCCAATTCCACACTGAGGGCAAAGTTCATCTGGTTTGACAGAAATACTGCCAGACAAAAGAGAAAAGGAAGGAGTCTAAAAGGCTGAAATCTCAGCTAATACAGCAGGAATAGTTATGAGATTCATGTTCTTCATACAACAGCAAAGGTATTCAGTGTTTGTTGATTCACTTGACCAAGAATTATGTTACACTCAAAACAAATAAGATATCAGGGAAAGCAGCACATTATTTCCTGCTATTCATGCATAAGCAGTCCAAGAGTTCTCACAAAGCCTTAATATAAGATAATTTAAGTACTAAAATAATAAAAAAATATTTTAATGTTTGGATTAGCCAGTTTAACCACTATACCATGTTTTAAAAGTAAAAACATAAATTGCACTAAAGAATTATCAAGGTCACAACAATCAGACAACGGGCTACTGTGTGCACTGTATTTTCTAATTATATAAGTTTATGTTAATTCTCTTCTGTTTCTTTCCACAGAGAGGGGAGTGCTCAATCTCCTCCTGAATTCTTCAGTGCTTATTACTATAGTAACCAAATGCTTCAAAAACATTAATTAATTTTCAAAATATCTCTCTGGAAAATTAAATCCATCTGGATATGGTCCTGGACAAATGTTTTAAGGGGGCCCTTGTTGAGCAGGTGGTTGGACCAGATGATCTCCAGAGGTCTCTTCCAACCTCAGCCATTCTGAGATTTTGTGAAAAATAACATTGTCCTCATTTTATTGAAGGGGAACAGAGGTAGAGGCTGATTAAGACTGCCTTTTTTTTTTTTTTTTTGCATCTCCCTTTCAAAACACATTTGTATAATATTTTAGGCATAGTTGCCTTTGTCTTTTCAAAGAAAAGCTCTTTCCATCTTTAATTTAGAATTTTTTGCAGATGAGATATAGAGTTTTCCTTGAGTATCAAACAACTGACAGTCTCAGCACTGAAGCAGCACTTTAGGATCAATCAGTCCCAGATCTTTTATTTTTCTCTCCTGCTTTCTCATTATCACGATCATCTTTATTTGTTGATCTCCAAACCACAAGCTATAATCCTATCAAGCTGCTTTCACCAGATAGTTTCGCTAAATTAGCATGCCTACATTTGTATTTAGTGTAGAGGGAAAAGGCAGACACTTCTGTGGCTGTCCTTTCTTCTCCAAAACCTCTCCCAAAAATTTTAGCTCAGGGAAGTCAAAAGAATATAAAGCTTCAGCTCAAAACCAGACTGCATCTTGAAAATTTACAAAAAATTGAACAGAAATATTTACAACAAGGAGAGTCAGGAAACAACATAATTGAGTCTGATGCAGAGAGAAGAAGTTTAATTCACCAGGCATTTAAATCATAGCTGTCTTTTCCCCAGTTAGGTTTAGATGACTCTAAATTAGGATGGGATTTTGTACCAGCTGAGCTTTGAAGGTAAAGAGAGGCTTTGGGGTATGAGTTTCTGCCTAAAGCTTGGATTCTCTACTTGGAATTTTAGGGCCTTTAGGAACTTTATCTTGCCTGACATCACAGCTGAAATAAACCCAGCTGGTATGACACCAACAAATTCAGGGACTTCAGCAGATTCTTCCTGGGAAAGGTCTCTAGCCAAGGGTGGGAATCACAAACCCAGCAGCAAACTCCGTGCAAAGCAAGCTCCAGTGCTGGGCTGGCTTCTTCCAGCTAGGAAGAACTTTGCAGGTAGCTGGGTCTCAGTGCCATGCAACTGCAGTCACTTGGCAGGCAGCAAACCAGAGCAAATTAGCGCCACTGAGTCCAAATCATAAAAAAACCCCTCAGAAACTTCAGAGATTAGCCATCACAAACTTCTAATTTTGTTATATATAGCAACAACAATAGCCAGATAATCATGTACTTGGGAGCCTAGCAGCCACACTAGTGGGTTTTTTAAAAATTATGCTGCTGCCAGACTGAAAATACAAAAGTAACAGGGAGGAAAAGTTGATTTTTTTTCCTACTTAAATTTTATTTTTCTTTCTTGAACTTTCCATAAACTTCCTGGTGATTATCCAACACTACTCATTGGTTACAACCATGTCAGCTTCCAGCAGGTCTGCCAACTTTCCTGGGAGCTGAAGGGCAATTCCACCTACTTGAACACTTCTGTTCACGTGCTGCTCTCAGCTAAGGCAGGCAGGCAATGTCTGCAAACAACCTGGTAGAATTCAGCAACTGAAGCAGAAACAGCTGAGAAGATCCTCAACATTGTCTCAAAGTGCAGTTTTTAGTAATAGTGCCAGCAGATTAATCAAATTTGAGGGGAATTTCAGAAGGAGGACCAAGTGAAGTAGATATGGTTGCAGTAGGAGGAGAGAAAGTAAAATCCTGGGTTTGGGTTGTTTTACCCCAGACTGTATGGAATATGTGCTTTTCTCTGGAAGGAGAGTCTCTATGGTACCTTTATTTCCTGCATTGTCACAGATGTACAAAAACATGTAGAGGGGCAGGAAAAAGAACTTGTACCTTGTAGAAAAATTAGCATTAAAGGAGGTAAATATTTGATTCCTTTGCAGAGTGGTACATGCACTGTTGGCTGACTTTTCTTTCTCCCATGTTCTCATTCCTTTTTCATTGAGGCCACCCCATGTCTGTCTCACACTCCCCAGGAAATGCTGCTCAGTTCATGTTGTTTCCTTTTCCTTGAAGTTATTCCTCTGCCAAAAATGCCATTTTTGCACCTTTAGCCTTTGCTTTTTACCATGACCAGCCCTTCTCTATTCACACTCTGCCCATCTTTCTTTTTTAGGTGAAAATTCCTCAGTGCAGGTTTTGTGGGTGTCTCTGGGTTTGCACAATATTTAGCACCAGTTACCATGCTTTTAATGGCAATTATAACATAACAAAATACACAAGCCATAAAAGGGGTGTGTCTGTCAAGTTTGAAAGTAAGAACAGTCCTAGAAGAAAAGTCTTCAGGCTTGTTCAATCTTGAAAAGAAATTCAGCACGGAATTTTATACATTAATTAGGACAGAAATAAATATTTGAAATAGGATTCTCCTTTTTTTTTTTTTCCAGACTGGCCATGATGACAAAAAAAATTATTCTTCTTTTACTGTGCAAAATTAGAGTTAAGTCCAAGCTAAGCCTGTTTACTTTCTTGAAATCCCATAGAAATATGTCATACTGCAAAGGCCTGAGGCTCAAAACTTCTTTAAAAAGACAAAAAAATCTCAGAAATCAGAAAGTGAGTGTAGTTTCCACAGATTAAAAGTTTTAATGCATCAGATGAATAAAGAGAATGTGTTTGCACCATCTTGATGTCATATATGTGTTCTATGATTGCATTCTAGAAAACCCTTTGAAGACAGGCTAATTTTATTATTACCATTTTATAAGGAGGATTGAGATACAGAAAGAAGGATCTGACATCTTTCTCAAAATCTGCAGTAAGGTCAAAAATTGACACATTCCTACTGTTCCAAACACCATATTCTGCTACCAGTACAAACTGCTAGACAAGAACCTTTTTCAGAAAGTATTAATTGGTTATGCACTAGTGTGGATGTTGCTTTTCATGTGCTACAGATGCTTGGGTACTGTACACACCAGGTTTCATGTCTTTCATAAAACAGATGACCAGGTGTAGAGAACTTCATAAGAATATTTAATATCTCAGCCATTATGAGATTTTTCTTTTTCGTGCAGGTTTTCATAGAGTGAAGCTAAGGATAAAAAGAGATTTAATTTTCTTTCTCTTCTAATGTGCCATTATAATTTATTTAATTGTGCAAACATATATGCTGAAATATATATGAATGTGAAAAAGAATTCTGTGGCATCATAGAATATTAATGTACCCTGCAGCTTTCTTATTACTTAGCTCTGAATTGTACCTGGAGAGGCACTGAGATTACTGATGCAGAAAGCAGCATTTTCTCAAGGTAGGTCTATTGTTTTATAGTCCAGCAGTATGCCTGCCACTGTCACCAGGTGCAGGGCATTCCTGCCATCTGCAACAGCATTTTGTCCTTATATAAAATCTGTTCAGAGCTCTGGTACAAATAACAAAATATTACTCCCATTTAGGGTTTTGTGTGGCGGCCACAGAGCCAAGCTCGAGGGTGATATCTTGGGTTTTAAGTTTTTCTGTTCTGTTTTGGTGTGCAGCTTTAGCTTTATAATAAGTGTCACTAGGATCTTTTCACAGGGTGGTGAAGACAAAGCAATCCTGTTCCAGCTGGAGACTCAAGGACAAGCTCTTCAAACTTCAGGCCCAAAGAACAAGCAACGTGAGAAGAGGAGGGCAGGCAAACAAGGAGGATGTAACTCCATAATTTGAAGCTATTAATTGGACAATTAACTCCTATATGCCAATGGACTAAAAGTTACAAAATGTAAGATCTGGTGACCAAGCTCTCTTTTGCTTCCACCTTGGAGCCATCTGGGCAGAGCCACAACTGTGGCTGTGGTACTGCCAGGGTGTGGCCTTTGAAGGCACTGCAATAAATATCAATAAATATCCTCTTTATTCCTCTTAAATCTCTCTAGCCTCTGTTCCAGCTCCTTAAGGCATCAAAGGGACAGAGAGGAGGGGAAGGTGAGAGAGGGGGCAGGAAGGGGAGGGAGAACCCACTGGTGTCACGAGAGAAACACCCAGTGGGCTGTGTTCATCTTTCAAGACTTCACTTTGCTTGTTCTACTTCTACTTTATGCCATTCCCACACAGAAAAATGATATTCACTGTGAACATAATGAATGCATGTCGAGAGCTAAGTATAAGTAAACATATAAGGAATTTTTTTTTTCTCTAAAGATACAGCAAAAATCACACAAACAGTGCCATAACTGGGAAAACAAGTGCTATAAGAGGAAATTCTAAAATACAGTTAATCCAAATGTTGCTATTTTTTGCAAAAATATTGGGCGTACAGCACATAAAGAGAGTCCCTCAAATAACTTCAATGCTTTTCTGACAGAATATTCTAAAGGGGAGTGACAAATAAACCACCTTTAAAATAGTATTTATCTGGGACAACTGATAATAAGTAGCAGAAAATACAATCTTCCTGTTACTAAATTATATTACTGTAGCCTAAATTCTTCCCAGAGATGTGACTGCTGAAGATACAATGGTTTGTTTTAAAATATCTAATCTGTGCGTATAGTTTTTAATTATTTTGTAAGAAATTACAGATGTATGCTGATTCTTCTGTTCAATAGCCTGTGATATATAATCCATCTATGCATGGCTAAATAAATCACAAAATTCCAACTTTAATGAAGATATATAGATATACATATAAATATGTTTATAAAATATTTTTACACATAGACAGAATACTGGTTGCTAAATAGAGATTAGTTCAGAGATAGATTTGATATTTTAGTCTTATCCTCCTGCATAAGGGCCTAGGAAGATAAATTTGATGCCATCTTCAGCTGGATTTAGAAAGACTCAAAGAATTGTTCTGGCATAACCCTTAAAGCTCAACTGTGTGTAACAACTTCATATTCTTCACTTTGGCAAAAGTTACTTCTGCTTGCATGGATTTAGTGACACAGCAAAATGTCACTGATTCTTCTGCTTGTATAAAGATCCAACATTTCAGAGAGAAAATGTGGCTGTGCTGGAGTCAGAACGAATTTTGCAGTATTTAAGCTGTATTCCTTGCATTTTCAAGTTAGGGCTGAAGACAAATGGCTGAGGCTTCTGACTAAGCCCTGGCTCGAGGGAAAAGAGAAAGCACTGATAGAATTTCCAAATACTTCAGAACATTATACCTTAGGCAGAGAAAGGAGTGGGTCCATTGGTAAAAAAGATTCATCTTAGGAAACAGGTTTAAACTCATTGAAGCACACTGAAATTTTTCTAATGGTTTTAAATGATTTATCTTATATAAGTTTTGGGTTCAATGGTATGATCTTAAAAAATTCCTGACTATGTTTGACCCCAGAGATGTGAAAATATACATCACATTTCTCAAACAATTTCACTAAGAAAAAAACTGTGCACATCAGAAAGGCCAAAACATTTTTGTTTGACATACTCAGAGCAAACTTCCTCACTTTTGCATGGTGAGATGATACCCCTTTCCACTACACCCACAATCAGCATGAATCAGTTTAAAAGAGGCTACACACAACCAGATTTTTGGAGGGGGTCAACTGAAACTGAAACAGTTTGGGTTATTTGCACATCTCCATGTATGAGCTGCATATTCAGCTGACACTGAGCAGCACGTTCAGCAGGAGAAAGAAGTTAAAATAGAGAAAGAAAAAATGACTTTCTGATCACGGTCCTTCCAGATCATTCCTGAAGTACACTGAAGCTTTCACTGCCATTGTCTATACAGTACTTGCCTGCTTTGTCATTAAATGGGTGAATCAATCATCACAGATCCTGAATTCACTGAAGAAATATTGGTTAGAGGAGCTGTGCCAGCTCACGGAAAAATGGCCCATTGACTTCTCCCTCTCAGTGACAAAGGGAAATGTTCTTTCAGTAAAAGGCAGAATTGATGGCCTTTTCTTGTTGATTATAAAGGTCAAAAGGCTGAAGGAAAAATACAGCAACTGGACAGAGAAAAACTATCTTGGCTGAAGAGCCCATGAACTTCCAGTGGCACCAAATGTTTTGTTTTCATTTGCATCGACGCCCTCAGTGAGGTTCACTGACCACCCCTCCGGCCTTATTCACCCCATAACCATAAAAATATAATAATGGTGCTCTCTCACCTTTTGCTACAAATGCAATTCTAAGTTTGAGAGCCTCATTCTGATCAATGAAACAACCACAGCTCATTTCCATACACCAGTGCAGAGCTGCAGAAAGCAGGAGGCACATTTCCCAGTCTGACAAGCTGGGATTTACTGCTGTGGGGGGTATACAGAGTCACAGAATGGTTTGGGTTGGAAGGGACCCTAAAGCTCATCCAGTTTCACCTCCCTGCTGTGGGCAGAGACACCTTCCACTAACCCAGATTGCTCCAAGCCCTGTCCAACCTGGCCTAGGACAGTTCCAGGGATCCAGGGGCAGCCACAGCTTCTCTGAGCACCCTGTGCCAGGGCCTCACCACCTTCACAGGGAAGAATTTCTTCCTTACATCCAATCTAAATCTACCCTCCTTTTATTAAAGCTCTTGCCCTCCCACATAGCTGTGAACTGTACATTGTCCTCCTGGTACATGGAAATAATTTAATTGGGCCTCCCCGTTCCACACTGAAGCAGGCTGTACATCTCACAGAACAGCAGTACACACATGCTGGTAGCCCATCTAAGACTGTATATTTTTAAAAATATGTTGTGAAGCTTTTATCAGTTGTTTCCTTTCACATCCAGCTGCTTGATCTCCCTCCAGTGCTAGTCCTGTGCAGAAAGCCCTTTTCCATCCCAAGCAGGCTTCCTGGGAGCACAGAAACCAATCTTCTTAGGCAAATCAGTTTATGTGCAACTCTAAGCATGTGCTAATTTGAGCTGATTTATTGATGCCAGCATCCCGCCCAGTGTGTGACAGCAGCTGCCCTGCTTTAAAGGATTCATAATCTGCCAGTGGGGGTAAACCACTCTGCATCCTGACATCCTTTCCCTTTTCCAGGCTTTTCTTCTGTGCCAGTTCTTGGGCTCCCTCATCTCAAGGACCACAACTGTGTCTAGCCTGGAGCAGGCTCTCCTGGGGGAGCTTGGAAAGCCTGTTGGCACTCATCTCCCACTCCCCCTGAACCCACACAGGGCACAACCGAGCCCATTGTGTCTGAACAATTTTTCTATTTGTTTTTCTCCCCCTGGGAGTTCACATATTGAGTAAGAGCTTATCTTTCATCTGGATGAAAAGAATTCCATCTGAATTTAGCAGCTTTTCTTACATCTAGCTTGTACTAGGGGGTTTGATCCAAAAACCTATGGCAGCTTTTCCAGTTTTTACAAAGTGATTTGGATTGGGCTTTTAGCAACAGGATTCTCTTCTGATGAACATAATTGTCCCACAGAGGCTGATAAGGTGCACACAGCCAAATCACCCCAGGCTGTCCCTGCCACTCACAAGTTAAGCTAGGTGGCCCTGTGAGTACATCTAAGAGAATGACAACTGTAATGCATCATTTTTTCCAAGTGCTATGGTATTGCAACCTACAGAAGGGTTACTTGATTCACCCCAGGTAAAGAAAAAAACCAAAAAAACAGTCACTGATTGTGTGTTCTGATTTTTCTGATTTGGTGTGTTCTGACCCAGTAATTTCTTTCAGTAACCTCTTGGCTCCACTGGACTGCAGGAACCCCTAAGTAGAAACCAAGGATTCATTCAGCTTATGCCATTCAACCTTATTGTAAAATCCATCAATATTTATGAGCATTATCCTGGAGATAAAGTATCTCTGAAAGTTACTGCACAGTGAACAGGCAAGCCTTGATTCAAAGACAATTTCTAAAGAGAGCTTACACATTCAAACACTTTTCTTTACACCAAAATACTTCAGGAAGATCTGTTGGCTGCTGGTTCTCTTGGTATATGAAGCCAAAGAGAGAAAAGCACATTAAGCTTTCTATTCATGCACAGGATGACTTCCAGTCTTAACTTTTGTGTGCTTCAGCCCACAGCTCTGCATCATGGAATAATCACAGAATGGTTTGAGTTGGAAGAGACCCAAAAGCCCACCCTGTTCCACCCCCTGCCATGGGCAGGACACCTTCCACTATCTCAGGTTGCTCCAAGGCCCTTCCAACCTGGCCTTGGACACTTCCAGGGATCCAGGGGCAGCCACAGCTTCTCTGGGAGCCCTGTGCCAGGGCCTCACCACCCTCACAGTAAGGATTTCTTCCCAATCTACCCTCCTTTCATTTTGAGATGAAACCTTATATATGAACAACTGAGGGAGCTGGGGGTGCTCACCTGGAGAAAAGGCGACTCAGGGGTGCCCTCATCACTCTGCACAGCTCCTGAAAGATGCCTGTGCTCAGCTGGGGCTGGGCTCTTTCTCCAGGCAGCACTGACAGAACCAGAGCACACAGCCTCAACCTGCACCAAGGGAAATATAGGATTTTAGGAAAAAGTTTTTCACAGAAAGGGTGATAATGTTCTGGAATGGCTGCCTGGGCAGGTGGTGGAGTCACCATCCCTGGGTGTGTTTAACAAAGCCTGGATGTGGCACTGGGTGCCAGGGTTTAGCTGAGGTGTTGGGGCTGGGTTGGACTGGATGATCTTGGAGGTCTCCTCCAACCCAAACATTCTGTGATTCTGTCAATTCTATGAATCAATGACTTCTGTACATAGTCAATTTATTAGTGATTATGGTACTCATTAGAATAAAAGGAACCACATAAACACAACTAATTTTTAAAGAAGAAAATATTTTTCTTTCAAATTAATTCTACTTATTTCTTTTAAAAAAATTAAAACCAATGAGAACTGAAATTGCATTATTCAGCCACAGGACTAGTTGATCTAGATTATAAATGTTCAGTACTTTCAAGGGACACATATTCCCTTTGGTTACTCTCTACTGAATTTCCTTCATATGTGAAATCTACTTTGAAGAGACCCTGGCCCTAGAGAACACTAGGCAATGTGCTTGGTGGGAAAGTGTCATATATCAAGTAATAGGAAGTAATGGCATTAATTCCTTCAACAAGCTGAAAAGGAGAATGCAAATCAAAGAGCAACCATGGCTTCTTCCAAGAGGAGGAAATCTGAGTGCGCTGAGGACATTTGAAAATCAGCCCTGTCATATCCTACTTCACAGAGCTCTCTATCAAATCATGCTTCCCATTGCATAGTACCTTAAGACTCCTGGGATTCTTTATTGAATCAAAGGCATTATGACCAGATCCTTGTGGGTGTCTGTCCAATGGGGCACAGCTGAAGAGATTTTTCAGAAGTATCTGCATCTTTCTGTATGACAGAAGGAGCAATATTAAAGTGCTGACAAACATGGATATCTCCCTGCTTTCTTTCATCTTTCTAGATCCCTATATCTATCTTCAGGCACCCAAACCTACTGATAATTCAGGTCATTTGCAATTTCAAGAAAACAACATAATAGACAATATCCCTGTGTGCTGTAACTACAAAGATACAGGCACAGAGCTAAATTCCATTCATCCTCAAGTACAGGTCACCCAGACAAAACGCAGCATAAATTGCATGGCACAAACTCTGCTGATCTATTTATCTGTGAAGCAGAACTTATAATTTGTGGCCCAAAGAGAAAGACAAAAAAAGAAAAAAAAATCACAGCACAAAAAACCCAACCAACCAACCAACCAACCAACCAACAAAAAGAAAAAACAAAACAAAACAAACAAACAAAAAACCCCCAAACAAACAAAAAAAACCAAAGCAAAGCAAAGCAAACATCAAAGTATCTTACAAGTAGATGAAAATGTTGGCAATTTACAATTATATAATATGTCATGCAAAATGCAAATAATGCTGAAGAAAAACTTCTTTGGCACAAGTCATTAGAGAACCACAGCCTCATGAATCAAAGCCAGGGCTCTTCTTGCAGGCAAGAACAATTTCAGATTTTCCTGGCCGTCCTTTTTCCAAACAAATAGCTGTGAAATTCCTACTTCCACAACTTCAGATACTGTTGGATCTATGTCAGCAGTAGAAGGTTGTTTTTATATTTTCTTTTACAGAGGCTGGACCATATAAAAATCCCTTTGAAAAAAAAAAACAAGACCAAAACCCACATGAAGTGTTGATTCCACCTTGCCAATATATCATCTGGTAGAGCTCATCCAACCTGAGTAAGCATGTCAGAGCTAAGCCATGCCAAGTAGTAGCTGGCACAGTTTTCTACCCTCCAGAGCAAGAATTAAACAAGGACCAAGTTTTTTAACTCCTCAAGTTTTCAGTTTTGCTGCAGCTCTGCTTGCCGGGCAGACAAACTATGCTTGGCCCCTCAAAAATGTTTAACACCACTTCCATCAACTGTCCCCATGGTTTGATTAGTGGTATTTAAAGGTCTTTTGCACTTTTACAAACTTAAAAAATATATTTCTTATTGTCAAATTGAGATGAAAATTATACAAACTCACCATTTTTATTACACATTCCCAATTTTCTGTGACCTTGCACTGTGAAGATGACAGACAGCTCTGTGTGCTAGGCTGGTCAATAATAGCTCTGGAAACTGAAAAATCAGTCTTAGGAAAGATCAAGTCTGATCTTAAGAAAGAAAACCTTCACATATACTTGAATCTACATTCAGAGGGTGAGACCTCCCCTGCTACACCAAATACCCCAAGTTTTGTATTAAAATGTCAATAACCCCAGTGAAAATCATGGCAGAGAAGGAAGAGTTAAGTGCAGCTCAATAAATATTATTATCCCCAGCAGGAGGAAGGAAGGACCAAACGTCACCTTGGCCAACAGCAGCTCCTGGTCCAGAATGGCTCAATTTCAGTCGGAGCTGCTGGTGACGCAAATTAATAAGGAGATGAATGAGTTGGCTGCTGTCAAAGGGTTGGCTTGTTTGTCAGCATGAATGCCTCGTAAGATTAAAAGATCTCATCCCCTCTAAAGGCAGGAACTTTGTTATTATGAGTTACAGAAAGCACATGAGATCCCTTTCATTTTAATATAATACTCTGTTAATTCATAATGAAGGATTCAGTTGATACACACACAGTTCAGCTTTTGATGTGCTGTTGAACATTATCTTCTGCTGCTGTTCATTTCTTCTTTTGTTGTGAAAAGAATAAATCCTGTATATCTGCTCAATCCTGCTCATCTTTATAGTCTTTTTTTGTTGTTGTTGGTTTTCTTTTTGGTTTTTCACGTTTTTTTTTTTTGTTGTTGTTGTTTTTTGGGCTTTTTCTTTTGGTCTGGTTTTGGGGTTTTTTTTTTGTTTGTTTGGGAGGTTTTTTTTGTTTTGTTTTTTAATTCTATCACATATATTTATAGTGAATATTAAAAAAACATATATATCTTACTCCCTTGCCCCAAAGCTTTCATTTAGTTTCATGACTCTGTTTCCTGTCTTGCATAAACATCAAACAGTTTATCTGTGAAGACAGTGGCTCATCAAAATCACTTGGAGTAATTTCAATTTCACACTGATCACTCAGATCTGAAACCTCTCCAAGCAGAGATTTTCATCATAACAGAAAATTTGGTCTCCTGTTGGGGTTGTTGATATTTCAGCTCTGTCTCTTGTTAGTTCTTGGAATAGCTGTGTCATGGGGGCTTACCTACAAAATTGAATTGATTGCAACAATGATTCAGGATTAAATAAGATTATTGCATTTCCTTCCAAGTAACATTTTTTCTCCCTTTTTTCCATTTTTATTTTTTTCCTCTCTCTTCACTTGTACTTCAAAACCTGGCCATTTTGAACAGTATAAATTCAGTTCCTGGTTTTGTCCCACCTTTCCACTGCTTTTTTTGCCCCTTTCCTGATGTAGTTTTTCTGTTATTAATTCTCTTGCAGTTGCACCTGGAGTCTTCAATCATGGGAGTGGTGGTGACAGGCAGTGCACAGGTTGTGAAGCATCCCCACAGTTCTCCAATTCAAAAACAAAGGTACAGAAAATGCAGCAGAAAGACAAAAAGGCATTTCTGGAAATCTATGAATGTGTCTCAGCTATTCTGATTTTTCTGGTCATGCTCTGTTCATGGTTTTTGACTGTATTATTGTCCATACACTGATTTGAAAATGTCTTCTGCAGACTGTGAGATCACTGACAGAGATGAAACCTGGTTCTTTGCATATTTGGAGCCATCATAAGAATAAAAATCATTAGTTATACATAGAACACAGTAACTAAGGTGACTAAATTTTGTGATAAGAAAATATTTACTCCTTTCAACTAACTCTGTAAAACTACCCCGAGCCAATTCAATACATGATTGTGAAGTCATTCTTCACAGATTTTCTTCATAATGGAAGAATATTAAATGTTTTAGGTGTTATGTACATAAATTCAACTTTTCTTCATATTTTTTAGAAGTACTTTTGGTTAGCCTAAAACCCTTTGGGCATGTTTTCAAAAAGACACATGTTGCATACTATGGTAATGAATGATCTGAAACAGACTGTGATGTTTAGGTCACCAGAAAGATGAATTGTTTTGAGCAATCTCAATGATGCTATTTTTTTTAAAAAAGAAGCAGATCCTGGATACCATGCATGAATATTAATTTCTCTTCTGAATAATGAGTCTAGCCTATAAATTAGGTGTAAGTTCCATGGTCTATTCCTAAGCAGAAGGGAAATCTTGATGACTTCCAGTGGTCCCTCCCAGGCTGTGTGACTCGGAGTCCTGGATGCTGAATTTATTCTTCAGCTCCTTCTCTTACTTAGAAAAGAAAACAATCTCCAATTTTTTCTAGCTCAGAACTTAATGCATGCTGCCAGGATGCAGAATAAATGCCTGATTTTCCCTGAGAGGATTCAAAACCTTGTCTTTCTCCAGGAGAATGCACAGCACCAGATTATAAATATTCTGGGCTAAAATGTGGAAAGGATATCCCTGACCTCTTCTTTTGAGTTTGTTTCATTTAATATAATGCAATTAAAGATTAGACTGGAGCAGGGGAGAGGGAGGGAGACAGAAAGAGAGACAGAGTTTAAATCTCTAGCCTAGGTGGTTCATGACTTCATCTGGGAAAATTCTGATTTGTGTTTTCTGCTCCAGGGAATAGGACTGTATTTTATACAGTATAGAGGTAAGAATAAAGACAACAAGAAAAAATGCATTCTAATTTAAATCTTCAGACTTTTCCTCACATCTCTACTGTATTATTTTTGTGAAATATGGCTAACATATTTCACATATTAAGCCCAAACATACTATAAAGCAGAACCTTATCATTCCTGATATCCCTAATTTAGAATATCTGTCTACAAATATTCTGTTACAACATATTTTTTAATATGTGCTCTTCTTCTCCTTCATATTACCAGAATAATTTTCCAGCAACAATATCCTTAAACCAACAACCAATTCTCAACAAGCATCTCAGCCTTATTTGATTTCCCATTGAGAGACTGTTATGGTAGTTAATAATGAGTTAATAATTATGTCAGGAATATATTTTAATATGTATTTGTCACATATCACATGAAATAGTCACACTTATAATTTTAAAGATTAAAGAAAAATAGATAAAATCAAAAAGAAGATATATCAACTTAGGCTGCAGACTGAGGGATATTTTTCCTGTTTAAAAAAAACAGAAAACACATAGGGAGGCATACGTTGTTTCCAAGGAGGAAAGTAAGCAGCTCTTTAAATGCTGGCACAAAGCTCTCTTCTTTTTAATTTTCACACTCCTCTCATCTTTTAGAAAATATTGCACTAGGAAATGCTGGACTTACTTAAAAAAACATTGCAGTAGTGCTAATCCTGGCCTCCTTAGCTGCGGGAAGGCTTGAAAAAGCAAAACTCTTCTCACAAGATGGAACATGATTTACTCATCTATTTGCTCATCAAGCTTAATTTATCCTTCAGTGGAAGAGTTGATACAAAGTTCATTTTCACCTCAAAACAATCTTGACAGGCAGGAAAAATCACAATAATTTTTTTTTAATTCTCCTGCATCTCATTTAAGAGAAAGCATTTTGATCTTTTTGTCATCATACTTTGACTCCTCATTGTCATTAAATGTTCGTTCCTCACCTGCCTTTACATTCCCTAATATTCTCTCTCCTAATGCAAGCAAGTTAGGACTCACATCTCCTGACTTTATAAACTTTCACACCTGAGCAAGACACCTCAAGGTCCTTTTTTCCCCTGTCAAAGGCACAAATAACTGTTTTAGAGTGTGATCTTCTTGCCCAAAGGTAGTTGCCTGCTTTAGGATGCAACTAGCAGCACCCTACAGTCACTTGCTCTTTTCATTTACTAAAAGAAGAGCCTTCAGTGACTCACTGTAATAATTTAAATATCTGCACTGTAGAGTCTGCTTGGACAGGCAACCTCATCCCTGACATCAGACTTGGACAATGCTCAGGTCATTCAACAAAAGATTGGAGAACATCTCAGTCTATCAATAGCTTCCTTTTCCCAAAATACACCAGGTTTATTTTTGAGGACAAAACATCTGAAGAACCAATCCCAGTGATGCCAGAAATTGTTCACCTCCCCCAGGAACACGAGAAAACAGCAGCCACCACCTTCCCCCAGTGCACAGGAATAGCCAGAACTTTCCACCAGAAGACAAACCAGCCCCCGAGCACAGCACAGGGAGGGCATTCCCTTCAGAGCCTCTTGTTTTCCCCAGCGTTATTTATTGCTCCTCATTTTACACCAGCTCAGTTGTAGGATGTTTGTCCCTCAATTTGCTTTACACAGGCAATTTATTTCCATTATTTCCACTTCTTTCCACCAAAACAAACCCTCAGATGGCACTTGGGGACATGGGTTTGTGGTGGACTTGGTAGTGCCAGGGTAATGGTTGGATTTAATAACTTTAGAGGGATTTTCCAGCCTAAATGAGTCTATGATTGAATGTGACTCATGTTTAAAAGACTTGCTGTAAGAATATGGGGGTTTATTTCAATTTTTTCTTCCCTGTGTACTCCTTGTATCCAACAAAAAGCTGAGCAGAATAGTCTGCTATCCTCAAGGCTTAATCCTGTCCCATTGCTGCAGCACAAGTGTAAGATTTCATTATTATGCAGAACACAAACCAACCAGAAGAGTTCTTTCTGTGGTCAAAAGTTGGAGCTACAAATTGCAGGGGAATGCAAAGAGTGACTGTTTAATGGAAACTTAAAGCTGTAATAGCAGGTCACAAAACTTCTTCCAACATAACTAGAATTTTGTTGTCACACACATAATTGCCCAAACAATTATGACACTGTCAAGACAAGTGGTGTGGTTGGAGAAGGACAGAAAATTTAGTGGTTTTTACTTTTCCACTCATGTCAGCCATTGATTTTTTTCTTCCCCTCTTATCAGCTTCTCTCTAGTGACCTATTTATTAGATAAACAAGATTCCTCTCCTTTAACTTTTTTTTTCTTTTAATTGCCTGTGATTATGAGAGAAGCACTTGTTTTCAGTCACTGTTTGAGCAGTCTCTCAGCTAAACACTGTGGTTAACCCTCTTTATATTACAGTAATTTTACACACGTCAGAAATGTCAATAAAGCACAAACAGGTAGCTACAAGCTTCTGTCTATTTTATCACATGCTGTATCCACACGGTAAAAGGTGGTTTTCCCTGTAAGGGTTGGAAATTGGTAAGTTGCTGACATTTCAAGATGAGGTTGTGTTGTCTGGGAGGGATGTGCTTTCAAATTGGAAATGTTGATAACTGAGACCTCTGAAGATATGCAAGGATATTATGTGCTCATAGATTGTCAGCTTCCATTAGAAAAAGATTTTATTATAACTAAAATACCTAAATTCAGCAGATCATCTCTTCAGAGTCTCATCTAAAAGACCCATTCTATCTTTGAGCCAGCAAAGGTATTATTAGATTTTTCAACCCAAACTGAAGTCCTATTTTAGATGATTTAAACATCTTTATAGGCACAGTTCCTAGAAATTAAATATCAAATTGTTTGTGTGGTCAAATGATTTGCAAAAGGCAGAGGCAAGAGCTGTGAGATGTAGAAGATCTTTTGGAAGAGTGTGAAAGGCTAAAGGGCATCAAGAGTCATTGGGGCTGTGGGGGTGAAGGGAGACATTGCTGGGAGGGGGAGCTTTGACCACTGCATGCTGCTTTTCACACCACCTGCCCACGTCACTGCAGCAGTGCTGGATCAGGGGTTTTACACTGCTCATCCTCACAAAAACTCCACGTGCATGAGCTGCACGTCAGGGAGCTCCTTCAGCCCTTCTGCAGCCCCTGGCACCTGTGGTGAGTTATGACCCAAAGCTTTGGCCAAGTCCTCATAAATTCTCCTCAAGATCCTGGTCATAAACACCCCCAGTTTAAACTGTCACAGCCCAAGAAATATAAAAATAACAAAAAAAACCTATCAACAATAACAACAACAACAACAATAATAATATACACAGGGTGTATTTCACCTGAGGACATGCTGATTCCTCCAAACCACCCTCCTTCAGTGTCTCTGGACTGTGTCATTTTACTCCCTCATTCACAAATAAATTAAGAATCAGCGCTGTGCACAGGATGTTAAAAGCTGAGAAGGGATTCCTCTGTGAAATTTCCCTGCCAACACACAATTGTAACCCAAACACTGATACCACTGCTAGACAGCACTACCATGGCCTGGCTAGATAAACTAAGATTAAATGGAATCCAGTGACTTGAAGCTAATGGGATTTGGAGTCACTCTTTAACTGCCAGAGGCCCTCAACAGCCTGAGGATTCAACTGGAGGACTGATATTGATTCCTTAAAATGAATACCAGTAATAAAAAAAATAAAATTAAAAAAAAAAGTGTACAAGCAACGAGACAGGATAGGAAGCGGGGGTGGAGCAGATGGGGGATATGGTGGAGAGAGACCATCTTGAGCAAGAACAGGCAGTTCTGAGGAAGGGGAATGCTAAATTATCCATCTTCAGCTAGTCTGTGATGTCTGATAGATGTTTCCTGAGAGTTATGCAACTCAGTAATTGCTGTTAATTTTTTTTCGTGCCATGCTGATTTTTATTAAACCATTCAGCAAATGCTAATTTCGGAGTCGCTTGTCCAATTAGTCACGACACTTCACGGGTATCTCTGCTAGTAAGCAGATCCTTCAGCCTTTGCTCATCCTCAGCAATGCTTTTACCTCCTAAAATAAGGTCCTGTGCTTCCCAGGGGAAAGCTGCTGTGATCTGACTTTTGACATCTCACCATACAAAAGCCCTTTGCTTAGTCTTGTGGTCAATTTCACAAAAGATGGCTCTTGTACATGATACTCTTCATAGAAAATGGGCAAAGTATCCACCAATCTAACTTTTGACAGATGAAACAAACATCTTTGTTTATAACACTTAGGAAAGTAATATATTTTCAGGGAAAGTGAAATAAGAAATTAGTACTTTTCCACTTTAACTAATTTAGATGTGGCTATTACCAATATGCCGCATTCATTCTGAAAGCTGAAAAAACCCTTCCTAATTCTAACTGCCAAAAAAATCCTTCCCAAAACCCTCTTTTTGTCAAATTCTTGAAAGTAAAATATTTTTTTTAAAAAAAGAACTGTTCAATAGAACATTTTCAAACAACACTATTAAGTCTGATAGCAGCTTGCAATTCAATCTTTTTTTACAGGTAGGTATTGCACACAAGACTGATGACTTAATTGGCATAAAGAGAATGTCTAATCTATTGTAAGTTTTAATAATTCCTAGTTTATTGAATTGAGCAGCGAACATTAATTTCTTTATTCTACTTTTATGATGCATGATACTGTAGAAATGGCATTTTACGATATTTCAACTTCTGCTGTGTGTACTGTTTGTAATCTATCTGACCTCAATTTATGCATCTGTAAAACAGAAGAAATAGTTCTGTTTCTTTTCTCCTTTTTTAAAAAAGTAATATTCCACTGATAAGAAGTGTTACATAGGAATCACTGTTAGAGAATTTTCTGTACATTTGCATTTTAATTACAAAAACATCACCATGATTATTCACAATTATTCCAGGACAGGATTATTTTCACAGACACGTTGGATACAAGAAATGCCAGGGATGTGAAGTACATCTTCCTTCACAAAAACCCCTCAACATAAGTTCCAGTAGTTGATCACAGGATAAAGTTTATGCCTCCATTACTACCTGACTCAGC
Organism: Passer domesticus; assembly: GCF_036417665.1. Lineage (NCBI taxonomy): Eukaryota > Metazoa > Chordata > Aves > Passeriformes > Passeridae > Passer > Passer domesticus. The sequence goes on from NC_087477.1 coordinate 80,070,626, forward strand.
TTCATTCCTTTTCACATCACAAGAATGTGGAAGCTGTCCCTGCCCATGGAAAAGGGTGGGATCTGGATGATCTTTAAGGTCCCTTCCAACACAACCCATTCCATGATTCTGTGAAGAATGACCTGAGACAAACTTGCATTTCTTAGGGACACAAAGCCAGGTGCTCAGCTTTACAGAGAAGTTGTTAATCCATAAACTTGGTGTCTACATTGATGTTTTGCTCTGGGATTTTGTGGAAGCTTGCACACCAAAACAGACAAAGACTTGGAGTTTGGTCAGTGTGTCCTTCCAGTGTTCAAAATGTTGAAAATCATGTTTTCTTCAGTAAAAATGCTTTGTTCAATTTTTTTTCTCTTTCTTTCCAGTTGAAAGAAGAAATTCTGAATAATATTCAAATCATTTTAGTGAGAAAAAGTAATTTATTTTCCCAGGGTAGCACAACTCTTTAAAGCGAGCTTTCACCATAACATTCCATGGAAAAAGTGGTCCAATTTTACAGTTATCTGATTTCTTGGGTTTCAGGACAGACAGAAAGATAATTGCTTGTGTTTCACACCTCATCCACAGAGCAGGAAGGACAGTGCTCACTTAATCAGCTGCCATTTGACACTCATCTTTCAGTTTACTGGGCTGTCCTGTATTTACTCTGCCCTTCAAAAACAAAATTGTTGATTTCTTCCTGAACCATCTAGTGTGCTTATCACTTCAAAAACCCACTACTTCTTAAATATTAATTAAATTACCCTTGCTGGGAGGCAACATGTGTCCATTCTACCAAGGGGGACCTGAAACACAAAGAGATTAAAACTGAGTAAATACAAATAATAAGGATTGTCCAGCCTGAAACACCTAGAATATTTTTTCAGGGTACTTATCCCTATATCCTGAGTTAGTTTTTTTTCCAAGCACAGACTCAGTGGCTTTGGCTGTTGCTGCAGGAGCTCAGACTCCTGCCAGTCACCACGTGGGATGTGAAGGTGAGAGATGCTCAATTAATGGCCATTTGTGCAAAGTTTGCTTTAAGTGATTTGCTGGGCATCACCTAATTGAAGGCAGAAGTGAAAATATCATTTATTCCCTGCTTCACCATGAGGATGTGTCCCCTTCCTGCTATCCTGGTCTTGCTCAGCCCAGCTGCTTACAGAGAGGATAAAGTCTGACAGACAACCTCCTCTAAATGCAGCCATGGTGTATTCCCAGAATTCCATCATACTTGTGGATTAAGACAGAATATTACTGAAAAAAATGTCTGTGCTTAAATAATTTAAAATTGTCCCATAGTTTAGACTAACATGATAACAGAAATTTGGATGTGCAGGTATCAGAGAGTCAGATATCTTAATTATGACTTTTGCCTGATTTTGCTGTGTTAAAGAAGTGCTGTCAGTAATGCTCTGTCTGCGCTGTGATTTCCTCCTTGGCAGTCACTCATCATACTCCATTTCCCTCAGAAATATTGCTCAGCTGACAGGCTCTGGTATCCTTCCACTGTCTTATTTACCTTCTTTGAACAATATTTAATTTGAGGAGTTGGCAGAGTGTGGACACCTATGAGCAAATCATCCTAAAGTGCCTTCATCACCAATAGTGAGAGAGAGGCATTTCCCAGGGCTTGGTTAATCTCACATATTTCATGATTATGTGTGAGGATGTAATGAACTGGAGCTCAGCTGCACCCAGCAGTGTCATCTTTGACTGCAAGATTTACGTGTCCCCATTAGCCCAGATGAATGTGGGGTGATTTCTAGTCCTGGAAAAAAAATAAATCTGAAAACATAGCAATCCCATGTGCCTTGCATCCACATTATTCAAATGGAGAGAGGGTTGGTATTTGGATAAACCAATATTTAGATAAACCAAGTAACTACAGGCACATCAGCCTGACAGTGGTTCTGAGGAAAATAATGGTTGACACAAGATATAGCAGATAAAGAAAAAGATGCCTGAAACAAGATGCTATAAATCACATTTTCTTTTGAAAGTGATCCTATCAAGCTAATTTAATGCCTCCTTTCAGGAAATTGCACATTATTAAAGTGTATGGTGTCAGATTTGCAAACTGAGAGTGCTACAAGACGTTTTTTTATGCCATCACACACCATTTGGGTTAAAAAAACACCCAGAATAATTTCTAACTCATAGTATGAATCTATACCCAGCAATAGAACAAGAGGAAACAGCATCAGGTTCTGCCAGAGGTTGGATACTTAGGAAAAATTTAGGTTTAGGTTGGATATTTGGGAAAAATTATTCACAAAAAGGGTTGGCATCGGCACAGCTGCCTTGGACAGTGTAGGAGTCCCCATCTCTGGAGGGATTTAAAACCATGTGGATGTGGCACTTGGGGACAGGGGTCAGTGGTGGCCTTGGCAGTGCTGGGGAATGGTTGGACTGGATGATCTCAGAGGGCTTTTCCAACCTCAATAATGCTACAATTCTGTGATTCAAATGGGACAGAATTGCTGTTTTTTTTCTCAGCTGGTTCATAAACACACAGCATAGGAAATGTTACTCTTTAAAGGATGTACTTTGGCAAAAAGGCCAGCATCCAAAAAAGAGCCTCTTTTAAACATGCATATTGGGCAAGAGCTCCAGTATGCAGAGCCTGGTGAGTCCTGCCTAAAATACTGTGTGAAGAATGCAGAAATCATCCTGTTTTTAAAATCCTATCAGGTAACAACTTAAAAGAACTTAAAAACATTAACTACTGATGACAGTGTAGTATTCTGGTTTAAATCAGATGATGGTGTCCTTTGTGGAGAAAGGTCTGATTCTTTTCAAAACACACAAAGCTGGAACTATATTTTGTTAATTTTTTCCTACACAGAAAAAAAAAAGTTGTTTTATTTTTTATTTTTTCAAAGAAAGCTTTGTTTGATTTAAAGTTTGACAACAGGAAGATCAGTTCCTCACTGTAACCCTTCAAAGCCTCAGTATATATTTTTCTTATTGTGAGTGGAAATAAATTTGACATTTTGGGAAACTCTAGTTCTTGGACTTCCTCCCTAAATTATATGCTAAGAAAATATGAAATAATGTAACAAATATTTTTCCTCTCAAAGTAAATACTGACAATTTCCTAGTCAAGTCTGCTTGAAAATGTTGCAATTCAAAGCAAGTAATGTTTTAAAAACATTTGTCTTGTATTTATTTAAGGTGGAACTGACAGGAGAGAGGGAGGATTTTAAGGACACAGAATCAAAATAGAGAGTTTTGCTGTCAGTTATAGAACAATATAGTAGGAAGATGTGGAGCACAGAAATCCTTCCAGCCTTCGATATATTTTATAAACTGAACCCTTCACCTGTAGCTCTTAAAATATTATGGCAAATTTATTCTTCATTTCTGGGACAGAGGTGTTCACATGGTGCATCATTTGAATAATATCTTGTCCTTCTTCAGAAAAAGTATCATCCAGGCTCTGTCCAACAGGGCCAGAGGTTGTCAGACAGAGACCAGAGCTGCCAGTGGCTGTTTTGGGCATGGAGCATCACAAGTCATCTCTAACTGTTCTGGGAACACAAGAGCCTCTTCAATTTGCTCTGAAGTGTTTTAAAATACAGAAACCTGATGGTTGCCAGGCTTCATTTTCTCCACCTGTCTGCATTCCCCCCCTCGCCCCGTTTGACATTTAACAGTGTTGATGTCAAGGTGCTCTGTGTTTCAGGAGTTATTCTTAAATATTCTAACTTGAACACAGACAGGAGCTCATTGGTGACACAGATCTCTGATTTCCTTCTTATTTTTATGCTCAGAGCCATTAGCTCTGTGCCTTGTACTTGTGGCTTGCTTATGAGAGGAAGTTTAAATGCAGCAAGGCCTCGGAGTAGAATCAGAAGTCTTGGTGGAATCACAGTGCAATAATAAAAAGATACACACAAGAACAGCTGTAGCCAATATTAAATACTCAGCCATCAATTATTGATGAAATATGCTCCTTGTGCCTGCATGAGAATGCTTTTTGGGATCTTATTATTTAGAATTCTTAGTAAGGCTTTGTCAAATAAATACAGCTTCCTGCAGTGTGAATACCTTAGAAGCTTTAGGTTGTTTAATGTTTGGGTATTTTTTTAGCTTATCCAAACTCACTCATTCAAATCATCTGCTGCTACAGCCAGAGCTGTGAATACAGGACCATATTCACAGAACCAAGCATGGAATGGTTGGGTTTGGAAGGGACCTTAAAGATCACTTTTCTTATCCCCTGCTACAGGCAGGGACAACTTCCACCATCCCAGGTTGCTCCAAGTCCTGTCCAGCCTGGACTTGGACACTTCCAGTGATCCAGGGGCAGCCACAGCTTCTCTGGGCAATCTCTGTCTCACCACTCTCACAGTAAAGAGTTTCCACAGAATATCCAATCTAAATATACCCTGCTTCAGCCTAAAGCCATTCCCCTTGCCCTGTCACTCCAGGCCCTTTCCCAAAGTCCCTCTCCAGCTCTCTCAGAGCCGCTTTGGGCACTGGAAGCTGCTGGAAGCTCTTCCCAGAGACTTCTCTTCCCCATACTTGCTTAGAAAGACCGTCTCATAAATTGGTATGTACAAGCCTGCAGGTTGTTTTAAAAAACCTACAAAACCAAAAATAACCAAACCAACCAACCAACAAAAAACCCCAAAATAAACCAACCAAGCAAACAAAACAAACAAAAACAACCCCATCTGTGGATTAATCTGGGCCAGATGCTGCACTGCTCCAGTTAAACACCAGTGAATTCCCTGTTCCTCTGGAGAGGAGCACAACAACACTGAGTCACTTCTCAAGCGGTTTCACATTTGAAGAATCCAAAAGGCACAAGACTTACAGAGCTGGTGATCCTTTAAAGGCACTCATTGAACACACTGCCAGTGAAAAAGGCAGAGCAAGCTCTTGGAACATGCTCTGCATGCCAGGGATCTCTGCCATGGTGCCAAGCAGTCCTTCAGCTACTCCCACCCAACAGCTTCCCACCCCCTCACTGCAGTGCTTCCCTGGCATCATCTGTGTTAGTCACCAGTGCTGCAACTTGTGCCACAGCCAGCCATTCCAGGGGCCAGGCATTCCCACAGTCCCCTGGCAATGGTGCTAAAGGAAAATCTGGGCTAGCATTTTAAATCTTACACCAAAAAAAAAAAAAAAAAACAAAACAAAAAACCAAAACCAAAAACAAAACAAAACAAAAATATATATACCAAAAATCTCAAACAAAACAAAAAGGTAATCAGCTGCCATTGATTGATTTCACATTGGTTGAAGTAAAGAAAGAAAGATTCTCTTCCCTTCTTTGAAACAAAGCAATGCAAAAAGACCTCGTGGAAAACATGTCCTTACTAGTACAAATTTCAGCTGGGGTCAAATCACTGCTGCTGGAGAAAATAGATGTACAAGAACAAAATTTTTATTCAATATTAGTGCATTGTAAGGTAAGATAATTTATGACTGAAGGGTCATTTTGGCAAAATAATTACAATCAATTTATGATAAAGAGAGGGTGTTTTGAATTGTCTCCTGTTTTATTTGTGCACATAAGGGATGTAAAGTCACTTTAATGTTACTGCGCAGGACAAGAATCCACAGTTATGAAAAATGATACACAGTTTCTTACCAGAACCTCAGACAAAGATAATTACAATAAAAGATATTTGTGACAATTTCAAAAAAGATTAATATAAACTCCGGACAAAATTCTTCACAAGGGGCCTCTCCATTGGTGATATGACTCATTGCTTCAATATTATTCATATTTTACTGGTATCTAATCTGCCAATATATGGATTTTAATATAGAATTAACTGCAGATAGAAGATTTTACATAGCATACTTATGAAGTTCCCATTCATTGATATACATTTATGACCTCAGGAGTGAAGCTCCCGCAATTCCTCCACCACTTATTGTCAAGTTTAAATTGGTTTCTGAAGCTTCCACGGGGAGAGAGCTTCTGTGCTCAAGTGGCCTCCTACAGACACGGTGTCAGATCAGGCAGGTTAATGAGACAGGCAGCCAGAAGTGAGAATAAAGGCAGAGCAAACAGGTTAACAAACCCTCAGCTTTGTGCTGCTCCTGGGCCCCTCCCCAGCCCCAACCTTCGGGCACTGCAGGCAGAGATTTCGTCTCAACACACACACCAGGCAGCAGGAAAAACTTCCACACCTGATCATGGAAATCATCCCCAAAACTCCCCCTTTCAGTGCAGAATTGCTGAGTATCTGAGTAATTTCTCTCAATTTATCTGAGAGAATTTATCTGAGCTTATCTGAGAGATCAGGTAAACTCAGCTTCCCCACTTGATCCCAAAAATCAATCCCAAAACACCTCCATTCCATAGAGAATTTCTGAGTATCTGAGTAATTTTTCTCAGTTTATCTGAGAGATCTGGTAAACTCAGCTCCCCCACTTGATCCCAAAAAATCAACCCCAAACCACCTCCATTCAGTGGAGAAGTTCTGAGTGTTTTGAAGAGGTCAGATAAATTCAACTCCCACATTTCCTGTCTATCCACGATCTGGTTTCCTTCTCCACCTCCACCACCAGTTCCCACGTCTTCCAGACTTCTGTTTATTTTTTAAGCAATCTGGCATTTTGGGGAAAGATTAGTGGCACCTCCAAATGCAACCTAACCCAAGGAATTATACTAAATGCCCAAATACTGCCTTTTATGTCCTACTTGCAGTAAACAACCCAACAGTTTTATGTTACCCAGCACACACACTTCTACACCATGGTCTGCAAGCAAGTTTTGTGAGTCTTACAAAGGCACAAATCTAAAAGTGGAGAAATTCAAGTGTCTGTAACAAATACACCAGCACTTCAGGGTCTATCTATGAGAATTGAAAGCCCAGAGAAAAAAGGATTTCCAGGCAAAGGAAGCTGTTGCTAAAAGGGCCAATGCTGAGTGGTTGGTTCCCACAGTAACACAGTTCAGACACCACACAAGTCCCCATAACATAAAACATGAAACTTAATCTCTCTCATCAAAGCCTACTCTGAGAAATCACACTTTGTCAGGAAGTAAATAAAAATCTGAACTCCCCCTAAATCCCAACAGAGCCAAAGTGAGGGAGGGCAACAATCCAGTTTCCAACTTGAAGTAGCTGGGAAGTGTCCCAAAAGTGTATGGAATTGCTGCAGGGAAAAAGCAGACCCCTCTCCTCCTGCTCTACATTGCTGGCCCACAGTGTGGAGCTCCTGAGGTGTTTTCCTGGGCTATCCCAGCCCAGTTACTCCCTGTAGTAGCCAGGCAGCAAAGTGAGCTCAGTGGTTTAGCAAAGAGGGTCTCAGGTCACTGTGAGTGAAGCCTGACAGGACAATGCAGAGCCAGCTGTCAGCCCTTCTCCCTGGGTAGTCACCACAGAATGGGTCATATAAAAGCAACTTTTGCTTCTGACAAGTAATGCCTTGGAGATGGTCTGGGATGGCCCTGCTTTTGGACAATCCTAATTCACACACCTGAGACAGAGCTGCACATCTCCACCCTACAACACCTGGGACAGAGGCTCCTCAGCCAGCTTGGGATAGGCAGAGATTGCCTGGGAAAAGGGGTGGGGAAGGAGATGATCCCTGGAGAAAGAGAAATTGGGCTCCAGAACAGAGCCAAAAGAAAGGGGAAAGACAAGGGGAGCACCTAGTGCAGGGAAGGGGATCTGAGAGGTGCAGGCATTGAAGCAAATGGAAAGGGAGTTTTTCTGAGGATATTTTCCAGTCAGAAAGCCATAAGTGATTGATGGAAAACAATTCCCTGAATTCAAGGAACCAGATGTGACAGTGCAGTGGACAAAGGTAATTGTTCATACTGGAGTTTTTTTATGACTATCCTGTTTCTTCAAGACATTTTTGCATTTTAGTTCAGAAATATTATGGCATAATGAATCTTGACTTTTACAGTTATTTTAATCTCCTTATAAAAGATCACTATAGAGAAAAGTCATGTCTTTTCTGTGTTGAAACCCTGGATAACTTCTGCAGCCATTGTAAAATGCTGCTTATCAGGGATTTACTTGCTCATAAAAAGGCTGTGGTGCCATTTTACTGCTTCTGGTTTCATGTGCACCTCAGGCACAGCCAGTTTGGTTATCTCCAAGTCATGTTCTGTGGCACAAGACAGATAACATCTCAAAAAACAACACAGGCAATACAGAGGCCTGGACCCATCTGAATAGTCTGAAGTGAAGATCCATGAGAATTCTGAAACTATTAAAACCTTTGTGATATGGATGCACTCAGCCCAAATTTTCTCTTGCAGAAATGTGTGATAAAGGATAAAGCTGTTTGAAAACACTTCCTCTCTCCCATGACACTAAAAAAAGCCTTCCTGATGCCATCACAGTGGGGAATTATAAGATGCCCACCCAATAAGGTTAATATAAATAATGATGCTTCTTCCTGAACACAAAATGCTGAGGAGGTAGGAGAAAAAAAAAAAGTCATAAAATAATAAGTACTGAACTATTTCTTTAAGCAAGAACAGAGCTTTCAATAGCTTGACTGCAAACCTAAAATCCCACAGCTTTGGAAGGAATAAGAAGAAAGTGAAAGCAGAAAATAAAAGAGCAAGGTGCTCTGTAGGATTGAATTAATAATGTAGAAAAACCTCCCAAGTAAGAAACACCAATCCTGAAAGGAAAAATAAAATGTCACTGCAATCTAAAATACTTCATCAATAATAGATGCAATTGACTCTGAATGAGGTCTGTTGGCTCATTTTTTTCCTGTAGAAGTGCTGTAAATGCAGGTTACCTCCCACAAGCTGCCCTTGTCACACACAAGAGAGAGATTCTGCTGCTCAGCTCCAACAATCTGAGAAGCCTCTGCAGCTCCTGCCATCACCCCTGAGCCCCCAAAACCAAACCAAAGAGATGAATGTGAATCCCTCTCTTGGCAAGAGCCTTGCCCACATCCTCACAGGCAGGAATCACCCTCCACTCAGCTGGGGAAGCTCCCGGGGAGCAATTAAACTTAATGGGAGGCACAGCTCCCAAATAAATCTGTATTTATCTCAACCAAGGCCCAGGGAAGCAAAGGTCAGTGTGGCCTCTGCAGTGGGATATTCCCACATCAGCTGCAGCCTTTCCTTTTCTCTTTTGAAGTTTAATTAATGCTCTCTTTTCCTAATCAGCTGCACCAAAGCAGTGAACCTTGATGAGGAGGGGATCATCAGGACACAGCTTAGTATGTCCAACACATGATGCTCTACAGGTCAATTAACAAACCATATTCTCAGGCAGATGTTTTTGGGATTAAAAATAGGATAAATTAAGAGGATTTAGAGCTGCCCTAGTAATTTTCCCTCTCTTTTTCTTCCCCCTTGCACCCCCAAGTTTGAAAGGCATTTGAGAAGGAGAGTAAGGGAAAAAAACTAATTTAAGGTATTTTTGCTCACATTTCTTATTAAAACAAGGCGGTAATTTCTGAAATGGAAGCAAACACTGGTCTTTTACAGTTACATTTGAGTCTGAAAGCAGATTTGTGCTCTTTCTGTAGTGAGGGAAGGGACTAAAAGATCCTTGTGCCTGGCTGTGCACAATTAATAATCTGAGGATAGGAGTCAAGCTAATTTATAAATTCTCCCAGATTCAGCCTGGCCAATACAATCCCAGAGTGAAAACCTTTATCCATGAAATCAGCATACATGTACCATCTGATTTCAGACTGAGACTTGAAAATTGCCCATAATCCACAAAATTTGAATCTGAAGATGTAACAGTTTCTCTGTGAAGGATGGTGACCATGGAGTGCAGCCCTTTCAGGAGGGGAGTTGCAGGTGTTGTGGTACAATATTTGTCGATTTAATAGCTGGAAAAATCAAGAGACATCTAAATATACATCAGGGGGCTCCTTTTTTTAATCTGAGTGGTTTCTATTGACTTGTGCTTTACTGGAAAAAAAAAAAAAACACAACAAACTGCAGATCATTTATTTTTTTGTAAACTTCTTAGGAATCACACAATAAAAATTATCTGAGGAGATTATGGTGACAAAGTAGAATGCTGTAGCAATATATGTCTCAAAATGCAACCCACGACAGTACAAACAGTATTTTTCTTGATGAAATATCTTTAGAAAATTAGCAGAGATGACTGGTTTTCATGTGAGTATCTGTGTGGATGTAGATTTAGACTAATTCAATTTTATTTTTCTTACTATCAACATGGTCAAGGATGTTCAGTGAGAGTCTCCAATATTTGTGTCTTATTCAGGGGACACAGTGGCCAGTGGTTTAGGTTTCTTTCAGTCTGAAAATTTATATAAAACTTTTAAAGACTTTTAATTTTTTAAAAATTATTTTCTTCTTTTATATACAGTATATATTTACACAAAGTGGGATGGGAAACACTTCATCAGCCTGGATAAGCACAATATGCTCATCTGGCTGCAATATCACATTAAAAGACCTTAGGATGATGAAAAGGGTTGAAGAGAGACATTGAAAATCTATCAAACCCCCATGTTTCCTACATTCTTCTGTAAGATCTATTAAAATTTAAATGAAAAAGGCTCTGTACACATTAACATCTCTCCTAAATTTAATATAAAATTAGGTGGTTTTTTTTAAATAAATACATATCTAATGTTATGTTAACCTATTTCTTCGCTTATTTCCAAGGAATTAGTCATAGAACTTCAAGATGACAATACCTGACCATGCCCTGTTTTATTTCAGGATTTTTTTTTTGAGGCCTCTTTCCAGAGTGTTTTCCAGTGCAAAATTCTTTTTCTCCTCCTCCTCCCAAAGTTCCTAATTTGAAAATTTTCAAGGTAGAAAGTGTAATTGCTTTCACACAAATGCTGTCTCAGAGATATGGACTGTGACACATTTTCATGAGTCTTTTAAAAGCAAAGACATTTTAAAAAGGATTGATTTGTGCAAAATAATCAAATCCCAGCCCTAGAATTTTAGTGGGTGAAATAGCAATCCAAGTCCCCTTCAATCAGAAGAGATTCTTCCAGCTTCTTTAGGTTGAAGTGATGGAAGTTTACTCATAAAAGAGAAAGAAAAGATAGAAGTGGATAATTCAAAACAGGAAAGAAGATATAGGGAAATAAAGAAAGAGAAAAGGCAACCTGGAAGGGCTTATCCAATACAGATTTTTGTGACTCCAGGAAATACCTATGATTTCTGAACTTTTATCACTCCTTCCCACAGATAAGTCTTTCATGTGTCCATGCAAAATAGGAGATCAGATGTAAACTGTTTTTTGTTGGTTTTTTTTTTTTTTTCCCCACAATCACTTTACAAAGTCGCTGTTGGAGGTAAAAGGAGAAAGAAAGATTATTTCTAAGAGCTGTAGAAGCACTTGAAGATGCCCACAGTGAGAAAAGCTAAAATCTCTTCCTGAGGACGGGTGACGAGTGAGGACACTCATGTTCAGTGTGCGATAAAGCTGATGTTTGAGATACCTGCAGCACACCCTGTACCCTCAGGCAGGGAATTTTTCCACTACTCCAAACAAACACAAACTTGTGGTTTAAACTGCTCCCAGTGACAGGGATCTCCCACAGTGCTTGGGGGATTTTTGGGACATGACTTCCAGCTAAGGGAGACCATAAATCTTTGCCCTCTGCTCCCCAAATACAGAAAATTGTCTGAGCACCCAAATCAGTTTAGATCAGGGCACTAGGGAAAGCTGGAGGAGCTTTTCTTCCCAGGACAAATAAATGACTCAGTGAAAGACCCCGGAGCTGCCTGAGCCCCAGCTGTGCCCTGTGCAGATTCACAGCTCTGTCTGAAGGAAAAGATGAACCTCAGATGAACCTCAGGTGCATGTGGGCTTCACCGAGCTCTGTGACAAACTCCAGTGATCTTAATTTATTCCACATTTATGGAATAAATAATGGCTCTTACAAGGCCTAATTAATAATGAAAGCTGTGCGTGACAAGGGGCAGAGGGGGTCTGGGAGCTCCTGCAGGTTCCAGGCCCGGGGCTGTGCAAGATGAGGAAACCAGGGCCTGGGGTTCAGCTGAGCCAGACTGAGCTTCCACGGAACCAAAACCCAACCAAAACCAAATATAAACCCACTAAAACTGTGTCTGGGTTCATATGTAAAATCATAGATTAATTTAGGTTGGCAAAGCCCTCTGAGGTCATCTAGTCCAACCATTCCCCCATTCCAGCACAGCCAAGGCCACCACTGACCCACAACCCCAGGTGCCACATCCACACATTTTTTTTAACATTTCCAAGGATGAGAGGCCACCACTTCCCTGGGCAGCCCCTTCCAATGCCTGACAACTCTTTCTGTGAAGATTTTTTCCCCAATATCCAATCTAGACCTCCCCTGGCCCAGCCTGAGGCCGTTCCCTCTCCTCCTGTCCCTGTTCCCTGGAGCACAGCCCAACCCCGCCGGCTGTCCCCTCCTGGCAGGAGCTGTGCAGAGCCACAAGGTTCCCCCTGAGCCTCCTTTGCTCCAGGCTGAGCCCCTTCCCAGCTCCCTCAGCTGCTCCTGGGGCTCCAGACCCTTCCCCAGCTCCCTTCCCTTGTCTGAACATGCTCCAGTTCCTCAGTGTCTGCCTTGGCCCAATATATGTATATATACATAAATACACACACACACACACACACACACACATATATATATAAATTCAGGCACTGGGATCTGCAGAGATCTGAAAAAACTCAGCACATCCCATCCAAAGGTCTTGTGTGACACTCGTGCAATATTCCACCTAAATAAATGCAACAGCTTCTTCCTGGGGAGAAGATTTCTGCTTGTCAGATTTTTGGCCATTTCTCTGTATCCTGGAAATTTTTGTGCAGGTACGCCTAGAGTACACATAATTAAAAAGAGTCACAGTTATAGAAAACTATTCAAATAGGTTATGAGAGATTAAGATTTAAAAGTGGATTTTTGTTTTCATTTTCCTTCTGCTAGCATCCAATTCTATGGTTCAGTGAGGAAACAGAGCCATAAAGATAATTTAATATGACCTCCTCAAAATGCAGGCCAAAGAACCTTTTTTTTAAAAAAATAATTTCTGCATGAAATATTTCAGGAAAAGAAAATAATAGATCAAACACATCCTTCTAGCAGAGTCATTACCTCTGAATATTTTAAGAGGCTTTGGAAACACTACTTTATCTCCTTCCTTGTTTTTAATTTTTAGTGAGCTGGGATAAAGCAGGTAAGTATAAACATTTCACATTCTGCAGTGATTCCACTCTTTTCAAGCCCATTATTATTCAGGACTTACCAAACAACACTGAAACTTTGAAATTTTGCCCAAAGGGGGAAGATAAGATTGGGTAACAGCTACTCACCTATGACACCTCACCTAACATTATCAAAAGGAGGAAACATTCCTCAAGTAATTAAATATTTATTCCTTTAAAGGTATAACTAGAGCACAAAAATACATTTCTACCTCCCACAGCTTTTATCAAGCTGTCAAGTTCTCCGTAACTTGGTGTTAACTGAGTCATAAAGGGAAAAATATCTAAAGCAGGAGAAATGTGTGAACCCTTGCTTGAGGATGCACTTGGTCATTCAGTGAGAAACAGGAAAAAAGTCTTGGTTATTCCTGATCTCTGCAGGTGCAGCTCAGCAGCAAAATCAGGGTGTGCTCAGCTTCCAAAGAGATGCCTGAATTCCTGCTAGGATGTTGTGGGATAATGTGCCTGCTCTTGGACACAGCTTCAGACCTGACCTTTCCCTTCTGGGCAAACTCCTGATGAAGTTTCAACCAACAAACTTTATCCTTTTTGTCTTTTCCATCTTCCTTTCTTCTCCACACACATACTCATCACCTGACAGATTAAATGAACAGCCCACTCTGGTCTGAGGGGTTGTTTATAAAAACAAGAGAGTGTATTTATAAAATGATTGAAAGGAGATACATTGACTTATTTCCATTATAAGCCTTTAATTCAGATTCATACCACGGATTTCATTTTAAAAAATAACCAAACTCCACACCTGCTATTTTTTTGCTTGAAAATCCAACTGAAAATTGCATTTTTTATATGCAGAAATGTCATTTTAAGTCTATCAATATCCATCCTCTGTATTAAAATCAAGTTTCAGAGGGACACAGGAACCTTGCTTTGGCCAGTTGTCTTTGAGATACAGAACAAAGCATCAGATATTAAAATATCCACACAGTATTTTTGTTTTCATGGGACTGTTTCCTTCTGGTTTCCACACCATGGTCTACCTCTTTCTAAGATGTGGAAGAACTGAACTATAGATCAGCATTTGACACTCTGAGGGCAGAGTAGCAGGAAATTACTGGATCAAAGCAAATCTCTGCAGATGCTTTAAACCCCACTCCCTTATTGTCAAAGTATTTGTTCAGCTTTAAACATATGAAAACTATCCTTCCTATGGAGCCAAGCACTTAAACTCAGGTGTGAGTTTAATAGTGAGCTTGAGATCAGTGGGAATTAAGGATTAAAAAGTGCTGTGTCTGAGTATGGACTAAGTTATTTTGCTACACCTCAGACCTGTATTCCTTTGTACTAACGACCTGCTCATTAGCTCCTTGATCTAAAATACACATTTAGCTATGTTAACTCTTCACTTTCAGATTCTCATTTTAATAAATAAACAAGGCAAAAAAGAAAAAAAAAAAACAACTTAGGAAAATTATTTTGAAAGTTATGTATAGGCTTTCTGTGTTCTCTGACTTCTTAATTCAGGAACTGTTTCCTTGCTGAAAATGTGTATTATAAATTGAAATACCTTCATTGTCATGTTCCTGTGGCTTATTAAAATGGGAAATTTATCAAATGGGAAGTTTATCAAAATGGAAAGTCAAAAATTCTCTCTATCCTTCTTCTTAGGGCCACAAGTGAAAACCTACAGACATTTCTGACTGATTTTGGTAACTCGGGTGTCTAATTCTCACAGATAAAATACAATACCCGCCATATGAATAACAAAAAGAATGACCTCAGAATTTAAAACCACACTAGAAACTGTCCCCAGCTCAGGAGGCCTCTCTGACCTTCATTCTGATCTTGAAAACAGTCATTTGCTGTCTATTTATCAGCTGGAAGCAACTTATTTAAAGATAACTATGTTCTGTCATTAAGAAATATATAAATATATTCACTTGCATTTCAGGTACAACTTGAACATTTTCCAGGTTGTAGGTACACAGGAAGATGTGTGATACCCACACATTTTGGTTGAGAACCAAGGGGATAGTCATGAGAAAGGGCTGCAGATTTCTGAGTGAAGTTGTGGAGTTCCCTATTTTCAATGGAGAAATGTTGCTAGAGAACATTTCTGAAATCCACATTATTTTTCTATGCCTACCCTTTTTACTACTCTCAAAATTCTTCTAGATCTGTAAGATTTGCAAGATTTCAAGATGGAAAGTCTGTGGGATGAATTCTTAATTGGTGCAGTTAATGGAATTATCATTGTGGCAACTGTGACATTGTGATTATGAATTTCACAATTTACTTATTTTAAGAAAAAAATCATTTTTTTTCAAAATATTGAACTTGCTGTTTTGACAGTTCACTTTGTAACACTGGATTTTTGAGTTCTAAGGGCCAGTGGTTACTTTTTGCTTATTTAGATTCATAGAACAATACAATGGTTTGGGTTGGAAGGGACCTTAAAGATCATATAGTTTAACACTGTCGGTGCCTTACCTGATTTAGACTCTCCTTGCATGACAGCAATTCCAGATTTTGTAATGCTTCTCATGTTTCCATGTACTTTCCCATCCCTTGTTTCAGATGAGTGGATGAAAACTGCATGAACAATTCGAACACAGGCACCCAATATTTCCCTCTGTCAAACCTGTCCTCATCCTGTTGGCTTTACTGTATGAGCTGGGAACTGAGCTGGTTGGTTCCTGGTTCATTTTTTCATGTGCATTACTTTATCATTTATCAACACCACATTTTGTTGTGTGATCATAAAGATATTTAGATCTTAGATGGACAAAAGGCAAACAATCCATCCAAAAGTAGGAGTCTAATGGCCATGGGCTAAGCTGCCCAAAATCACTCTGGATTCTTCCCTCATTGACTGATTTTCCTGGAGCATTTCACAGACACAGTGAATTCACTATTCTGAGGGAGTGACTGGTCCCAGACTCCTTTCACTGTGATCTTTATCCATGGAGCCCCCAGCACTGGAGAGTCCACATGTTCACAGGTTCCTTTAGATTCCATGCTTTCCTCTAAACTTTTTCCAAAGTTGAGATGCCTTTTAGAGCAACAACATAGTTTTAAAGCAGCCATCAAGCTAATCCATCAGAGTTTTAGAGGAAAAACACTTCTGAAGAAGAGCTATTACTTTTCTTCATTGTAAATTGCCTATTTTCCTTTTTCATGCAGCATGCTGGGACATTTTTACTTGTCTATTATTTGCTATTTTTGTCTTTAGACTCTGTATCTGTCTTTTGTCTCTGTAATCTCATCTGTAAAAATCCCTATTACTTTTAGGGGGTTAATTGTTACCAGCAGCAATGTCAGTCTGTGTCAGACTCCAGGGCTTTATAGGGAAAGCTCTGCAAGCACTTTCCCACATCTCATATATTTTGGTCATGTCTACGCTCTCCAGCTCTGATTGGGGAACTGCTTTATTACACAGTACAACTAAAGAAAGCAGAAATAGTAATTTCCTAAAAGACCTCTGAGAGTACATTTCTTTACATAGACTGTGTAGGAGGGCAATAGAACAAAATTTGGTGCTTTGCTATTCTGAGGAATAATCAGCGTATCTGAGACGACATCCAAACATCTCTCAAAAACTCTGCAAGGGCTACACTTGTCACTACTGCTGTAACTCAGTGTTTATCAGTGTTTCAAATCCCCTGTGGGGCCACGAATGTTCCCTTAACTTGATACTATCTAATTATAAGGAAAATTAATAGATATTCATTCTTTTCTTTAATATATACACTCAGACTTTTTGTTGATGATAACAAAGGCTCTGTAATTAAGTAAGTGTTGGTTCAAAAGGGAATAAAAGTAGATATTTGTGCAGTGGATGTTTTACAGGTCTGTAACATTGGCACAATAGGTGATTCCAAGGTTGTGAAGTGCCAACCTCACAAGTGAATAAATTGAATTATCTTTATGATTGTTCTGAGGTGTTGCATTTAAACAAATAATTTCATCCCACATGACACGTCTCATATCTATTGAGAGTTAAATCTGTCTCAGATTTAAACTCTGGTTTTGACCCACTGATCATGTTTGGTGTATTTTGCCTATTAAAAAATGAGAAAATTCACAAAAATTAAGAACAAAAGACAGAACTAGTGACTCTGTAATCAACTGTGATTCAGGAGATACACGTGCATTAAAGGAGACAAGCCAGATTGAGGATTCCAAGGTTAAATGAGTTTATTGAGTTAGTGGTTACAATGGTATGTCAGATACCTGTAATCCAAGCTACACCTACATATTTGCCTCTAAATTCTCACACTGTCAGTTTCCGTGTCTCTAAACATTCCACCACCAGGTCTTCTATTACTAATATAATAATAATAATAATAATAATCAGAATAATAATCATAATATAAAAGGCAATGCCAATCACCATATTGTGCTTCATACTCCACCATAAGGAATTCAATTGGCAAAAGTAAACCTCTGGTCATATTAATGGGATTAATTGAAATGTGAGCAGTCATAACACTACTAGAATATAAAGAACAAAATCTGGTTCAAAAGAAGCATTTTTAAGATGAATTAGTTTGAATCTGTTTTAAAAATTCACATACTATAATGAAGATGACTTAAAAGTTATATCATTTAATTATTGGGCCACACATTGAAGCATATTGGCTAGTACATTTTTGCACTGCAACAGAAGCAATACAAGCTTTATGGTCTACCATTACAATTCCTTTTTTTTTATTTTATTTTTCACTTAATATACCTGCCAACCTAATGTTTCTTGCATGCATAAAAATTTCAGGGTTTAGACTTGAATTTATCATTTATTCCACACGTATAGCCCCGTGACGCAAATTCTTTGGCCAATTTAATGCTATAGTTTAGTTTAAAAAGGAAGCTTGGAATTATGTCCACTTAATATCAGAAGGCAATGCCCTGAACTTTGGGCACTGCAGAGAGTTATTTACTGGAATAGAGTCTCAGGTCGCATGCAAATTGTCACTTTGTCCCCCCCATCCCATGCCAGACGCACACAAGTCGGCAGGTACGCATACAAAAAAGAATAAAAAACCCTCCTGGTAAAGCTCAGTGGTTTAGAATGAATCCATAGCTTTAAATTCACTTAAGGCCTGTACAGGGGAAATATGTTTCTTCTGGGACCCTCTCCTCACTCTTGTCTGATATTCTTCTGGTTTTTCTCTCTTTACTAGAGGTTTCTTCTCGGGGGCCTTCATCTTCCAAGATACAACTGGAGAGTTCACTGCAGCAGTGCCATAGACCTTCTGGTATTTAGTAGAAGCCACATATGATGCTTTCACTGTAAGGACCACAGCGTTCATCAGGTTTTTAGCTGCCTGGATGAGAGAAGTGGCACTGTCCAGCTACAAAGAGAAAACAAAATGAAATATAGCAAGGTTACTACAAAACAATATACAGCAAGGTCATTCCGTGGCTGGATCACTGGGCCATTTCCTGACTGGAGCCTGGATCCTCCCAGATTTCATTAAAGATGGAACAAATCCTCTTCCTCAGAGTACCCTGGAGTATCCATGCAGTGGCAACATCATGCACTGAACAGTAAAGGTAAGACAGTGGTACCTCACATTAATTTTTTTTTTATAAGTTAAAGGAAAAGCTTGTGTTGTCTGAGCATTGTTTTTTTGTTTGTTTGTGGGGTTTTTTGGTTGTTGATTCTTTTTCTACAATTTAAGAAGTTTTCTGTTTTCTCACAAAAAACCCTTTTACTTCTCACTTAAACCTTTAAAAATTTGCTGTTACACGTCAGCTGCAAAACAGGTCAACAGGCATTTTTCCCAAGTGTTCCAGTTTGTTCTAATTATTCCTGTTAGCCCAGGATAACACCCCCAGTGATGTCTACAGGAACAGTGTGAGGCCAGCACTGAGCTTGTTAAAGAATCCCATCTGAAAAGATGAAAGGAGCTTCTGAAACCCCTACAGAAATGAAAAGATGAGACAGTTAACTGCAGGTTTTGGCAGCTCCTGTAATGTGTGAGTTACTCCTGGTCTCAAGGAATGTTACTTTGTGGTTTCCAGGCTTTTTGTACCTTTGTGCTTCTCCCATGCATGAACCTGCCTGAGGTTCCTGGGTGTCCTCAGGATGTAAGAGCCCTCAAGGACTTGCTGAGCTTCAAAACACTGGGACTTCCAGTCAGCAAGCTTCCATCATACTGAAGTGAAGTTCATAATCCTGGCCAAAATTTTCAAAAGGATTTTAACATATAATGGGGACTTCCAAGGCAATGCCTCAATGTCCCACGATGTGAATCAGGTACTTGCCAGATCCAAGTGGATATTCTGAAAGTAATAAATCCTAAAAACATGCTCCTGAGGACTATAGCAAGGCAGGTTACTACTTATGATGTTCAATTATCCCTTTCCTAAAATACTCCAGAGTGAGATACACATTTTCTGTGATAAAGCCTTTCAGATATACCATGGAAGCTGCTTCAATTACTTATGTCTTTCCCAGACTGTAGAAATGATATGGGATGCAGTATTATTTTACCTCTTTGATTCCACCCCACATGCTCAGTAAGTTTTTAGCTATTTTGAATTAGTACAAATGGCCTGTGTCACTCCAAACCCTTCCTGCTCCCTATTTTGGGAGCACATGGCTGTGTAATATAAATGCTAAGCCAGGTAAGCAGGACAAACAGTCATGAGGCCATAACAAAAGCCACACCATACTTCACCTCAAGCATTCTGCATCATTAACAGAAGAGTTCAGGACAAATCTCCTTCTGAAGGGTCAGTGACTGATGTGAACAAAAACAGACATAACAGAAAGCCTGTATTTGAAACCACATTAATATATACTTACCTGGAGTGTTTTATTTCCTCTGCTCTGGCCTTAAACTCATTATGGTTCATCAAATACATAAACAGCTACATACAGTGAGGTGAAAACCAAAAAAAAAAAAGCATTTTAATGACATTCACATACGTGGTGCCATTCCCTGAAATGCACACTTAATTGCCTGCCCCTAGTAAATATTTTTCCTTGGGACTAATTTGTATTTCTGTTAGTAAAAGAAACGAAGTTAAAAGATGGAAAATTACATTACATGGCAGAAACATGACTGCTCAATACGGAGTAATGAAATATAATCCAGTCTAGTGTTATTCTATAACCACACTGCTGCATGATTTATAAGGCAATCTGTATGTTTGTTGGCAAATAACAGATCACACTCTATTAAATTAGGATATTCTAATTTACTGCAGAGATCTACAATCAAGCATTATTCATTGTTAAATGATTCTTTTTGAAACACTGGTGGATTGATATTGAATATAAAGTGATACCATCAAGTAGTGTTTACTTCACAATCAGTGTGGATAAACTGACTGGATTGAGCCTCTATTGCACATTCCTGAATGAATTCTGGTTGCAGAAGGTTTCCAACAGCTCCACATTTTCCACCACAAAAAGCTGTTTCACATATATTAAGAAACAGAATAATTAAATGAAGCATTTTAAAATGAGGGGGTACCAAAATTAGATGTTTAAACCCATACACAGAGTTTGATCTACACCTCTCAACACAGCAATCAGCAATTTTATGGATTGTAGTCATGCAGAATCTTGGACCTCACAATCAGATGCAGGCTGCAATGACACCTTTTAGGAAACCATGTTTTAAAAAATGTTTTGATGCTGTTAGAGTAGATAGGAGCTCCCAGTTTTCACCATTAATAATCACATTTTGAGATGCAGATACTCAGTCTTTAACCCTAATATCCACTTATCTTGTAAAACAGTTCCAAGTCTTGGAACCAGAAAAGAGACATAAAACCCCACCACAGGCTGTAAATGTTCTCCAAAATCTGCTGGTGGTCATTCCATGCATCCAATTTGGCCACCTAAGCACTTCCCATGATTTTCTTACAGCCTCCAGCTCCTTGCTTGTATTATGGCTCAGCAAAGAAGATATAAACTGAATGAACATCATCCCAATTAACATTTAGATCTTCCCACACCACTGTGTTGCTCCAGCTTTAAGCTGTGCTTTGCCACACTGGCACAAAGCTGGAATGAGGCAGCAGTGAATCAAGCCCCATGTGTGTTAATTCCTTACAAAATCTGGGCACAGAAACCTGTGCACTTTTCCAAACATTATGTTAATAATAAAAAAATCATAAGAAGGAAAATTAACATCTCAAATAAAAGCACTGCTAGGAAAATTACTTCACAGTACAGAAGGCAACCTTTACTCCCTGCAATACCCGCAGAATTATAGATATAATGATGGATTTTGGTCCTAACAGCCAAAAGAGCCTTTGGCTTGCTGCTCAAAGTAATGGTGTTCTGCTGCTTGGACTTCTTTTAAAATATGTTTTCCTGCTTTTAGGAAAAAAAAAAAAGCTCTCTCAACCATAAAAGACAAACTTGGGTGACTGTCCCACAAAATTCAGTGAATGCTGAGGAAAATTCAAAATTAAGAATAACTGCACTGCACCTGGTCACTTAGAATAATTAAGGCTGGAAAAGACCTGCCAAGATTCCAGGGGTTTTTTCCCCCCTAGAGAAGATCCCTCAGGTTTTGAGGAGTTTTTGAGCTGCTTATCAGCTGTCCTGCAATTTTCCTGAACGATTTGCAGAATTTTCCAGAATCTTGAGATAATCAAGATTTCTTGTTCCTTTTACACATAATCTAAGTAAAATAATCAACAACTGCAATAACAAAATAGCTGAAGAAATGGGATGGAATAAAGCTGGAAATTTTTGTCCTTAACAGTACAGCAATGAAAAGAGATGTTTTTCCTGCATTGTCACACTGCTGTAATGGGGAAGAATTATAATTTGTTTTAGAAAGGATAAAATCTAACTTCCAGAGATGTCTTCATATTAATAATAAAAAATATCCATAAATATTAAGGGAAATTGAGGGGGAAAAAAAAAATCAATCTGTATTGCCAGTGAGTAAGGATACAGAATGAGTAGTTTTAAAAGAGGTGGTTGCTTAAGAATGTTCTATATTCTTACTGCTGACTTTAATAAACCTTGAAAATGGGTGAAGATACCTAAAGAATTGTAGATAGTTTCTAGTGTCTAAATATTTGAACAATGAAAATAAAATAACCTGTGAAATTACAGGCCAGCTCAGCTGACAGCACTCCCAAATTAAATGATGCAATGTCTGTGGCAGACTCCATAAATAGAGGAAAGAAATGCAGTTAGTGGTAAACAAAGGGTTGTGTGGGTTAAAATACTTTCCAAGTAACCTACATCATATTTTGGTATGATTAAACTTTGAATTGCTTAAAATAATACTGTGGGTATAATTGGATCTTTGAAAGGTCTTTTGCTTAGTAATACATGACAGTTTGATTAAAAACTCAGTTGACACAAAACTAACAAGACACATACACAGAAGGATTCCAGATTCTCCAGCAGCTGCTTCCAGTAGTACATATATACACAAAAAAAAAAAAAAAAATCAGTGCTCAGCAGTGAATTTCACAGTGGGGTCTTGGAGGAACCATTTGGAGTTTTCACAATATTAATATTTCTTCTAATAGCTTGGAAAGAAAGTCACTTATTTGATGAAATTTGCAGATAACAATTGGGAAAGTGTCAAGTCATGCAGAGGGCAAATGATTGATATCTAATTAGCTGTTAAAAGCCACAAATGTAGATTCAATTCTGGCCAGATCTACAGCAGATGATACCTAATTATACAATAAGGAACTTTATTCTCTGCAGGATCCCAGGCAATCACTCCTTGAGTGTACAAAAAGGAGGAGACTGATTAAATACGTTCAATTATCATATTCAGTTTATTGTCTATCCACAGTCATGGGATACTGAGTCTTCTTCTCAATGCAAGAACAATACTGAGGAACTGGGAAAGAACTTAGAAAAACTTAGTAACAAAAACCATATTTTATGGGAAAGACTCAGCCAGCTCTGTTTTTCCCCACTTTCAAATGAATGACTAAAAAATCAGCAAGTATATGGTAACAAAGCTGATCATGTTTCAAGTTCCACATGTGAGACAAAGATAAAACAAAACTTAAAGGCCGAGAGGCGAAGCAGGTCATTTTAGTTATTAATTACCTCAAGTTATTTATTTAGCAGCTATATTAATTAATCACAAGACCTCATGAAAGATTGATTCTATTTCTTGAAATTGTGAAATCAATATTGGATGGTTTTGCTTAATATGTATTAACTAGTGGACATTTTTAGTGCACATCAATTCAGGGAGCCTGGGCAGCAGTTATGCAGGAAGGCAGCTTAGCTGATAACAACAGCCCCTGCTGACCTTGACAGGTAGAAAACCAAAAAATTAGTAAGAGGAGCTATTGATAAATAGAGTTTGGTCTGGTTTACTTTGTACAGATTGGGAGGAGAAATATAATTTATTCTACATGACCTGTAGCTCCTCAAATACTCTTGGCTAAGATTTGATTTGTACATCTTTAGCAGGTGACTTAGGCACTGCCAAGCCTTAAGGATTTCTGTGAATTCTGGGAGAATTCCTTGCTTCTCCTCCTCTCCAAAGGAAGATCACACTTTCCTGGACAAGGTACAGTTGCTCTTATCCCACCCCAAAGGTCAATCAACAGTCTCCAGAGAAAATAAGGCTACAGTTATGCAATTATGAACCTGGATGGTAAATCAGGAATATGGATTTCTCAGATTGTATTCTTATGCAAGAGAACATTTTCCTCTCAACTGCGCTAAATAGTAAATCCATACCTACAAGAGGTATGCCAGAAAAAGATCTTATTTATAAAATCACATCTTAGGTTTCTGTGGCACATTTCATGCATAAAACATGGCCCTGTTAGAGAGACCCAATGCAAGAATGGCTTGTTTGCTATTCAGATCCTCCCTTCCCTTTGGAAGGAGACATCTGCTCTTTATCAGCACTGCTGAGGGTCTGTTTGAGTCAGTCACTTCAAAATCTCACAGGGCTCTTGCTAACTACAGTCCATTTGGAGAAAACTATCCTAAATACTTGAAAATCTCTCTCTCTCTCAAAAGAAGTCTTTATCTGGAATGTAATGTGGTCACAATAATGTTAAAAATGGATCTGTAGCTACACAGAGAAAATTGTATTGCACTTGTCCTTTCCTAGCTATTTGTTTTTACATTTGACTGCAATTAACTTACTCCTTTACACATGATGAATATTTAATTCATTCTGGGGATAGTTGTGTTTTATAGGTGCCCAATTCACTGAATAACCACCCTCATCTGCATTTTTTCAATTACAGGTAAGAAACCCAGGGGATTCCCAAGCCCATTTGGTTGAATTAAACAAAGGCTGCCACATCCAAGGACATCAGAAAGCACAAAAATACAGCAATAACTGTGGATATCTTCTGTCTTCTGTGGACTGTAGTCATTTTAAAACACATTACCAACTGCTGTATGCTAATTTGCAAAAGCAGAAGCAAATAAAAATACTCCCAGAACTGACATTCCCGGTAAAAAGTCAACAGGCATAAGAGAAGTCCATTTCTACCTTTGCTTTACTTACTCCAAGTAAATATTTTAGTATTTTAGAAGCAAAAGGACAAATGACAAAATTATATCCTAATTCATTTGCTTTGAGAAGAACCCTTAATGGGAAAGCTCATATTTTAACAACTGAAATGGTGAAATGACAAAAAGACAATTGGAAACACCTGAAAGTTAACTAATTACCTAATTACCTAATTATTTTTCTGGAAAATAATTACTGCTAGTGTCTCTCCAGCCTGCAGGTTCCAAAGATGGAAAATACTTTTTAAAATTTTTGATAGATATAATTTTTTTCTATTCAACAAATGCATTTACAGTGAATAAATTATTTCTCCAATAAATAATTGCTATGAAAAACCCCCAACAATAATTCATCTAGTTACCAAATATAACATAGGTTATTTCCACAGTATTTAACATTTAATTAATATCTTGTTGCATTCATTTCAGAATTTAATGAGGGAAATTATTTTGACCCATAACAAAAAAATCCCTCAGAAACAATTAATTTTACTTTTTCTACTCATTATCAGCCATTTCAGAGGAGAAAAAAGATGCCAACCCAGTACAACTCTTACCACTCACCAGAACCTCTGTAAGGACAAGCAATCCTATACAGCACTGAATTTTTTAAATTAATTTAAAATTTATTTGCTTTAGCAATCTTTTTTTATGCTACAGCACAGTCTCAGAACTTTCAGAGTCTGCTGCTGAATTAAGTATTAAATTAAGAATTAAAGTATTTCACAATAATCTTCATGCCAAAATATCTGGAAAAACTCTACAGGACAAAGAAGAAATCCTCAGTGAATAAAGCTAAAGGAGTTTTGTAGATGGGGACAGGAAAATTTGGTTGTTTATACCACATGTTTTCTTTGCTAAGGTTGAATGTAGAAAAGAAACACTTTCTACATCAACCCACAACTGAGAAAAAAGGGAACGTGTCTTCTGCCATGATGACTTGTAATATTTTTCTTCCAAATCCTCCTCATTCTGTACAGAAGGAAGGTCTGGAGGATGATGCCAAGGGTGGAATGTCCTGGACAAAGAGCAGCATTGTCTAACGGCCATCACAATTCCAACGCTACCTGAAGCAAACTTGGCATAACCACACTTACAACTTCAAAACCATTCTGCCCCATGGAATTTGCTCTGAGTTTTTGGATGATTAACAGGAAACAGAATTTTGTATGTCTGATTTAAACCTAATATTCAACAAGATAAAACATCTGCAGCAAGATGAAGTCCAAACTGTATCTGATGGGAGAGGCAAACTCCAACTACAACTAAAACTTTTTTATGTTGCCAGAAGGATTCATGAAGAAAATTAGAGTAGGAAGTGTGTCAAAACTCAGTATCAAGTCAAATAAAAAAGCAATTTTTACTAATTTACACAGGGATTCACATGCCTGAAATCTATCCAAGACACAACACGGTCTGAACCTGAGGTCACAGAAAAGCAAGGGCAGGTCTCTGTCAAAAACATCAGTACACATTTCCATTATCATATCCAACTGCAGCTAAATCTGAAAAAAAAGAGGAAATAAATGATCTCTAACTAATCTGTGCTACTAATCTCCCTGCTCCCAGCTGGAGTTCTGACTTATAATTTGAAGATAGAGACACATTTTAAAAGCCAAAAATAGTCTAATGGTCTTTCAGTCTGAGTTTTAGGAGCAAATCTTTTTGTTCTTTATCTAGAGAACAGGTACAATAAAAAGAAGAGAAAAAACCAAATCATGTCTTTCTAACACTCTTACCTGAAATGAGTCCAAATCATGTCTGGTTGGCTGGAAATTGTACTCAGTGACGAAATGCAGGAGACTTTGGATACCAAAAAAATCAATAAAGCACAGAAACACTCTATGCTTTACAAGGGTAAATGTGTTATCTCCTGCTATTCCTCCTGATTTTGTCTCAAAGAAAACAAAATGAAAAGCAGCACAAAGCAGGACTTAAGACTACAATGCTGAAAAATGTGCTATTTCCCAAAATTCTTTTTTAATTTGTACCAGTGTCAGAGTGGTATCTGTATGTGATTTATCTCCACGTCTTCAGCTGTGAGGATCTGCCAGTTTTTGAGGCAAATCTGCTCCTTCAGCTCCTTTCCTATCTCTAAAGTCATGCTTGCCAGGCCAGCACAGGGACACTTTGAAGATAAGTGCTCCACAGGCACAACTGGTTTTCTCAGGAAAAGGCTCGGAAACAATGCATCAAACAAATCAGAATAAATAAAACAAAATAAAATCTTGTTGTAGAATGAGGGATGATACCAGGACAACTATTCCTTGCTTGTTAAAGTTTTCCTGCTGTTGTTCATGTGTATTTTAAGTCTTGTAGAAGCAGATAAAGCTTTGACCATTCAAGATATTGATCATTTTTGAGGTGCTAAAAAGATTTTACTCCCTTGGAGCTGAGGGTCCTTCCAGTGTTGATCAACTCAATCAATGAAAACATTCCTTTCTCTGATTCCCTGAGCACTCTCCAGGACTTTACAACAGTGTGCAATGAAATAAAAAAGGAAAAAAAATCCCAAAAAACTCCACCGTAGTCTTCAAGTGGAAGCTCTATTTCAGTCAGACAGAGATGGCTTAATCATATAGAACAAAAGAATTTTAATGGAAATTCTGCAATTTTATTCCAAATAAATTATTCATTAGTAACTGTTCTATTTATTTGGCCAACTCAATCAATGGTTAAACAACATTCAGTAAGTAACGAGAGCTCCCTATTAGAAGGATTTTTTTTCCCTGGTCAATTACTGAACAAACAATTTGTAAATGCATCTGTTCATTACATTTTTAACTTTAGCTAACACTAAATGTCATTAAAAACCATTAAAACAGGTAGTAATTACCTGTTCTTACTTAGTGCAAGCCAATGAAACCAGAACAAAACAAAAAACATTTGTAAAGGCTGTTGCAATTCACAGGGAAAGAACAAGTAAGGATGACAGCAAATTGAGAATAAATTGGAATGAATAAAATCTCGCTCTGAATTCTAAGGACTCATTTTTATTACTCATGTTTTATTATGCAAATATTCTTTAAGGATGAAAAGAACCTTTTGAGGCCATCTAGTGCAATGTCCTGTTGAAAATTTGAATTAGATTAGGTTGTTCTGGATTTTGCTGAAATTCGGGTATGTCTAAGGATGGAAAATTTCACATCTCTGGGCTAGAGAACTCCACCCTGCACTTGAATTTCACTACCATTTAGTTGAAACATTTTTACCTTATATTTAATTGGTATTTCCCACGTGAAAACTTTGTTTTTACTGCTTTTCCCATGTCCTTATGTCAATGCAACTCTGCCAGGTCTGGGTCTGGTTCTTCCAGACCCTCCTCAGAGGAAGCTGTAAACAACATTTTCTCTGAGCCTTCTTTGTACACATACAAATGTATCTATGACCTGCGAAGATGATGTTGGCAATCTCATTTTCACTGCTAAAAGGCCAAGTGTCCTATCCAAATTGGAAAAAAACCCCTGAAAAACTGTAGAAAAGGAGTAAAAAATTATAATATTTTGGCAAATTTTTAATAGCTCACTGAAATTGTTTAAGTCCAGTACAAGTCCCATCAGAAAATACTTGTGTTAGGGATTACAAATTTTCCTGGAGTCTCTTTTCCTTTGCAGTTCAGTACTTTAGGTAGCATTTTCCCTGAGTAACAAATGCAGTAGTACTGATATCCTCAATAACATCCAAATACTTTGCACCTCAGGATAACCATCCCTCCACAAAACAAATTAATTCAATCACATCTCCAAATCTTACCACTAATCCAGAATTTATGTAAAGGAGATAAAGGTATAGACTTCAAAAGTGTGGTGAAAAAAAGGCATTTGCAGAAGCTCTTTTCTTATACAGTTCTTATTTAAATAGTGTACATTAGTCATGAATAGACACAGACTTGACTGATGCACTTAGCTGGCATCAGAAAAAGTCAAACTTTTAATTATTATTTAAATATTTAATTTTTATTTAATTTTTATTTAATAAACTTATTAAAAAATTAATATTTAAATATTAGACATGGCTGGTGTTACTTGAACCCCCAGAATTTTTTCAGATGCCTCATTGAGCAATTTCTCTAGGAATGAAAGCAGGAAAATCAGGGCTGTTCCTAAAATCCATTGATTTGGCGTGTTTGGTGACCAAGTCAAAGTGTTCAGAGTTTTTGTTTCTGCAAGTCTTATCCTGCACTCAACCTACCTAATTCCAGGTTCTGGACCAAAAGATTCCAGATTCCTTTTCTGCTTGCTGAAGAAGACCATAGAGCACTCGAAATCTTTCATGGGTTCTTTCTCTACAGAGATGGGCCAGAGCACTTCACCTTTAAAACTCAGTTTAGAGATGCTAAATTGCATTAGAATCCTAAAAATACTACAGTGAATCTAGGCAGGTGCTCAACATCTGCAAAGAAAAATTAACTGTCCTTGGATTTGACCTAGTGGTCCAAGAATTCAAGCAACTTAATGAATGTTTTTGTGACTGTTTTCCTTAATTCTCCTTTGGTCCCCAAAAGGGTCAAATGGGCAAAACACACAAACTACAAGACATACAAATCTCTCCAACCTCCAGAACCTAAAGAGATCAGAGCATCAAGACAGAAAATTTACATAGATAAATGCTCCTTAATAAGCAATTTAAAAATTTCTGTTCAGGAAAAAAAATTAGGCATCAGCTCAATTCACAGAAAGTTGAATTTACTTCCATACCAATATTAACCCTCAAAAGAAGCCCAAGGCTAAACTTTCTAACTCTGTACAGTTTAATTCAACTGCTTATGCTTGTGTATTTTTTAAGGTGTTACCAATCTAAGCATTTATCAGTGTCTACCTGAAATAAGAATCTCTACCCTCTGGAAATGGCTCTTGAGTTCCACATTAAGGAAGGCTGGAGTGAACATCCCAGATGCAGATGTTTACACTTGGCTAGATGAGTCACTATTCACACAGCAATAGAGATGAGAGCAAAAACCTCTTCATAATTCAATTAAAATCTTTCTGAATAATAAAATAATCAGTTTCCATTACACCAGAGACCTACTCTCATCTTTTTGCACAGCTTGAGTGGGGCAGCCTCCCACTGTTACTGTAGGATTGCTTTCTAATTCTATCTTTTTCAAACCATACTTAACTTGGGTGAAGTCTTTCTCCAGTTGTTTTTTTTTTGGGGGGGGTGGGGGGGAGGATGCCAGTATTTGTGGTTCATTTTGATTTTTTGGGTGTTGTTTTATTGGTTTTGGTTGGTTGGTTTTGGTTTTATTTTAATTTGGCCATCCAGAGTGGAAACTGGAATATCAAATGGAAGGCAGAGAAACACTGGTATTGAACATTAACAGAGTATTTCAGTACCATACTGTTTTAAAAATACTAAACTAAAAATTTTAAGTTTTGTTTCTTTACATTATAAATAGGAAAAAAATTTATAAAAAAGAAGTATTCTAAAAAATTATTTCAATTCTTACTGCTTTTTCTTTTAGTTACTATTAATAACATTTTTCTTTATACCATTTTTACATTTTAAATGTACTTTATGTTTCTCCTAATCCTATCTCACAACAAGAAATAAATACATAAGTGATTAACCAACAACAAAACCCACCACACTCATCAATACATTAATTAAGAAATCTCCAATTTAAAAAAATCTTAAATTACCAAACCAAAACCACCACAGTCATGAAGAAGCATTTAGTGTTTGAAACCCATTGTGATTCTATAGATCCTTTCTGCCTTGAGCATGGCTCAGCATTATTTGTAGAAAGGAAATAATGACAATATTTATTTCTGCTTTCAGTTTTACCAGGGAACACCATGTGTTTGCTCTGAGACACTCAGATGGGACTGATAAAAATCCAAAGGATTATGATTAAAGAGAATCATATTCAATGTCTTTGAGTGCAACTGTCCCAGGACCAGAAAGTCCAGAGTGCTAAGGCAGTCCAAGTTCAAGTGTAAATGTGTGTAAATTTGTGTTGTAAATTCAAACAAGCTGAGGTCGAGGTTTAAAAGGACTGCAAGTGAAACCAACGTGAAGAGTCCTCTAGAATGCTGTGCACTGTCATTGTGACTTCTGCTTAAACAAGATTAAATCCACACAGTTTGTGTTGAGGCAATGGTGTTAAACCAGCCCAAAACTGCAGTAAGAGAGGGCAGGGGGAGAAGCATCTCTTTGCCAGCTGACATGGTTTGGGAACAGATGGAGCATTTCACAGCTCTCCCTCACTTCTCACAGAGAAAAAGAAGGTAAGAACCAACCCACAAAGTTTTAATTCAACTTGTAAGATAAACCAGCCTGGCAAACAGAGAAAAATTGGGAATTTCACATAGCTGCTTTAGTCATACTGGAAAAAATGCTTGATCCCTGTAGATGATCTTACATTATTAAACTATTGCTCACCCTTTGCCATTATGACTGAGGAATAAATCATCTAAATGTTGATCTCCTTAAATATATAGGTGTAAATAGACTAGTTAATATATTTGGTTTGTTTTGAGATGATTATACACAACGTGCTTGCATGTATACATTTTTTAAGAATACTGCATCAAAAATTTACTTTCAGTTTGTTAATAATTTATGAAGATTTAACTCATTTGAATTAGCATGTATTGGAAGAAATTTCTCAGATATTTGCTTTAAAAGTTTTCATATTAAACATTAAATCAGCTGAAATCTAGGCCTTATAACATTTTAATTTAATGTAATGTACATGTAAATAATATTAAACAAACTTCATAATTTAGTGAACACACATTTAAGCCAAAGCTGTAAATGTAGGAATATGTGCACTTTAGACATTTTATTATTTTTTTTTTAATCATAGCTGCCAGTAAAATAATTTAACAGAGGAATTAGCTCAGTAAATGTAACATTATTTTATTTATTCTCCCAATGTTAAGCTATTCAGCCAAACTCACAGCCTGGGGTTACCTGGACAAAAATCTGTTATTAGAATTGGCACAGACACATTTCAGGTTAATTATTGCAACAGTTCATGTAATTTGGAGTAACTTTCCCTCTACAAACTCCCCACTATACAGAAGTCAGCCAACTGCTAATTTGCTCATCTTACCAGACAACTTTAGAATGCAAATTTTTCTGGATTCAAAGTAATCCACTGACATCTCTGTTCCATGATATCCCCTCAGTGCTGATCACTGTCTCTAATTCACCATCCTTCCTGGATGACACCACTTCTGATTCTCTTTTCCCAATACTTACACCAGTCTTAAAAAGAGTTTCTCTATGCCACCAAAATGCTTTTGTGTCATTGTAGTGAGATTAGGGCACTGTACAGTTGCTCTTTGTCTTTTATCAATTCTGTGCAAAAACTGAAGTCTCCTGCATTATGCAAGAATAATTATGTGAGAAGGCAATTTGATAAACTCATCAGCAAAGGATGTGCTTGGGATCTAAATTAAATTTTACCTCCAAGCATTTGCCTCTGAAAAGAACAAACTTCAAATCATCTTTAAGAGCAGCAATTCCCATGAAGTTTTCCCAGTGAAACATTAGAGATTGACTAACCTGTTTTTTCTTTTCCTTTCCTGAAAAGATTAAAGTTTGCTGGGGAAGCTAAATTTGCCAGGCAAGTTCGTGGCTTTGCAAAGGAAGATTTGAAGATTTCATTTTTTGGTTTACTAAAGGAACAAACAGTAGTAATAAAACACCTTGTGCACATTATTCAAAGCTAGAAAAGCCTGTCAGGGAGACATTTTTATAATCTTTGTCATTATTTTTCTCTTTGACACGGAGGGAAAAAAACCCTTAGTGAAAGTTTTGGTAGATAGCTTTGTAAACAAGACTCTCACCTTCCCTGAACTCCATTTAGATGCCCTGTGCTTGGATACAAAGAGCATCCCTGAGTCATCAGGGAGGAATATCTATCCATCACTATGGACAATTCCCAGCAATGCCACTGACCAGAAGATGGAATGGTCTGCACCCTCACCCAATTGCTCACAGCCACCCAGTCACCTGAAAATAGAAGCACTTCATCAATCAGCCTATGAACCCCCTCTGCTGAAAAGGCCGGGACTGCACTCTCTTCCTGTGATTTATCCAGGACATGGTGCTGCCTTTTAGTGCCTCCCACTGGGATATGACCAGAGCCCACACGAAGCTGGTAAAGAGCTTTAAATGAACAAGAACAGCAAGATTTGCTGTATCCCTAGGGCCCAAAATCTTCATATGATCCTTCTTCTGCCCTTTAGTATGAGAGCTCTGACATCTTGACAGCTTTAATAGGTACCCAGGAGGCAGAACAAGAAAGGAAGATCTTCTTAGTCCATCTTGTCTTTTTTAATATGCTGAGGGATATTAAAACAGTGAAGCAGTAATACTTGGGGCTAAGGGAAATAGGTAACAAGACAATGCTTTAAAGTAAAATTGTAACATTTAGGTAGTGAGACAAAAAACACACCAAGACATTCAGTCAGCAGCATCCCTGTCCATCTCAAGTTCTTATCAAAGAGAAAATAATCAAATGCTTTGATTTATAATTTCAAAGGCTAAGTCTGAGTTACATCTCTTCTGGGTTTTCTGCTTAATGTTATGTCTTCCACAATTTACCTTTGAGTTTTTTTTCATCTATGAAAAAGGTCTTATAAAATGGCTTATTGTCATTACGCAGCTTCATAAATATTCTGGAAAAGGTGAATAAAAACAGTAATAGAGAATATATAAAAAAAGAAATCCTGTCCCATATAAACAGCCATTACCCACAGTTAATAATGATAAATATATAAATAACACCATCTATCTTTAATCATAAAGAGCTTCAGGAAAATTATGGCCCAGCACTGTAATTAAATACTGTAATTAAATTAATGGAAGTTCAGCAACTGAGTTCAAGGGGACCAGAGCCTGCCTTTACACAGGACAAGATAAATATTGATGGATCAGTTTAACCATCAGCCAATGGACCACAATGGCTTTGCAGGTGAATTTAACTCTGGGATTTCTGGACAGGGAGGAAACTCCTCTCCACAGGTGACTGAGACAACACATGCAATTAACTCTGTGAGTACTATGGTTAATTAAAACAAAAAAAAAAAAAAAAGGAAAGAGAAACTATTAAAAAAATCCCCCATTCTCATGTGCATTCCCTCCACCCCCAGACCTGTAAAGACAAAGATGAGACAGGAGGTTACTCACCGTTGAGGAGTCACCGCTTCCAGTCTCAAGCGTAGCTCCCTCAGCACAGGTGGGTGGGTGGGTGGAAAGTTGACTAGCCCTGCCCCCATCTATGACATCACACTCTACCTCATAAAAGGTAGTGAAAGTGCTCTGAACTCCAGTCTGATTTCCGAGAGATACAGAAAAGAGATAGTGAGAGAGAGAGCAAGAGAAATATCTGTGCCGTAGCGTAGAGTGAGGAGAGAGGGGAACGTGTGCTGAAGGAGCTATGCTTGGCCAAGGACACAGGGCCTCCTCCACGATGAGTAACCCCACTGGCTGGGGGTTCCTCTCACTCCTTCCCACAGCACAGGGCCAGCCTGCCAGCCCCACAGGGCTTGCTGATTCAAAAGGGGAACATTTTTGGCACCTTTTGATGACAACCAGAGAGGAGAGAAAGCTCAATCCCAATTAAACGCTGGCTGACATCATATCGGGCATGAATTTGGTCGATAGGTTCCCAAGTGACTCTATGTGTGGTTTTGTACAGCCAAACTGCACAAAAACATCCACACTGCATGCAGCTAAAATTTCAGGGATTGCAACAGGAATTACACTTGTGTTTCCTCCTGTGGGATAAAAATCCAATTCACACCTGTGGATTGACCCTTGAGTAGAGTAATCCAGAGGGTTGGGCCTCCTACACCACTGCATGAGGGAGGGCAGGAAAAGAATTATGGTTTTCTTGCATTGAAAATGAGAACTGACAAACTGTGCTGAAAGAACAAGTGAGGGAAGTATAAAAATTCTGGGCATACATTTATTTACAGAGCACACTTTCAAGTTCCAGAAAATAGCAATAAAATTGCAAAGAGGTGATGTTTTTAAAAATATACATTTTTATACAATGACAGCCATACAGGCTGAGGCACACTTTATTTTTCAAACAACATCCTAAGGACTGATACTGGAGGACTTAAAATGGGATATTCAGTCTACTTTATTGTAAATGGTATTTTTATCATCCAAATTCTGGAAAAGCAGGTTTGGGAGTATACATAATTGCTTATATTATGCGCTGGGATTTTCTTAATAACTTAGCTGTAGACTAAAATTGAAAAAAGAGTGTATTTTTTTTCTGCTGCTACACCTAACTCCATTAAATAAAACTGCTTAGAGAATGGGGGACTTATTCAGTGCCAGTAAAGACTGCTAGTGTAAGAGCCTGCCTTTTGGAAGAGGAAAAATAAATACTGCTTAAATGTCTTTTGAGGGTACATATTATAAGCACATGGAGTTAATATTGATGCTTTCCCTCAGGCTTTTTAGTGCTACAAGGTTCATGTGAATTATAATCTAATAATGATTAGTATTTCTGTCTTAATAATGATTAATGTGCATTCCCTGCTCTGTCAGTGCGTTCTTTGTTTTTCTCTCCTTTCCTTTACTGAAAAAAGGAAGTGTGTGACTCATGTCTAGTACCAGTCACTCCACCTGACAACACAGTCAAGCATTTTCCTTCTTAACCTTCAAAACTTTTATCATCGTGGTTATCCTGCAGTATCTGCAGATGTTGCTTTAAAGCAGTGCATTTATGGGATTAAAAACTCAACAAAAATGAGTGCCCAGTGGGCAAAATGAAGAGTTATTGTGGCTGTTAGAGATGAGATGTAACTGCAGGAACACAATGCAAAACTAGGCTGCAGCTGGGGAATGCTAAGTGATGAGAGTGCTGTTCATAATTTAACTGTTTTCTCTGTACATAGTCTCTTGATTACAAACTATTTGCCTGTTTGAAGACAGACAGGAGGAAAACCTCCTCTGGTCCCCTGTATTGCATTGACTCCTTATTAATATTTATGTCTTATGGCCTGATAAAGAGAAAAGGAAAATCCAATTTTTAAAGGCTTTTATGGTAAAAAGTACCAAGTAGTATTCAGTGAATTCATAACTTAGGTAACCTATGGCTTGACTACTGCACCACAGTTGTTTTTGCCAAATAAAGTAGG
Source organism: Passer domesticus (assembly GCF_036417665.1). Taxonomy (NCBI): domain Eukaryota; kingdom Metazoa; phylum Chordata; class Aves; order Passeriformes; family Passeridae; genus Passer; species Passer domesticus. The sequence continues at coordinate 80,106,319 of NC_087477.1, forward strand.
AACATATTTCAAACTCCTGTGACCACCAGTCCTGATGGAGTCTATGTGAGGTTGGGCCTTCTGATGAAGAGAAGGATGTTCAGAGGATATAACCTTAAATATCAGAAAAATTACAAATGTAACAGCAGTTCTAAGATCTTGTAAAGAGAGAGTTTAGAGAAATAAAGAGTTAAATTGCCTTTTATTGGTATGAAACATATGGGAATAGCAGAATTAAATCCTGGAAGACTGAGTATGGCCAAGGACATTCTCCAGTAAAAAGAGAAGAAATATGGAAAATTCCATCATGATAAGGTGATATAAACAGATAGACTGATTAGATCTTCAATAGATTGGGTGGCAGATTATACCCCATATGGTATTTTGGGGCTAGTACAACTTAAATCTCAAATCTTGTTTTGATCTGTAGTTGATAAAGAGAATATAAAGTGAAGAGCAAAGTTAAGAGCTGTGCACATAGACCTAAACACATTACTGAATAAAAGCAGAGAAAGAATACATCTCATGAAATTATTTTTAAAAATGTATACATATCCAAGAAAATGCATAAATCTTCCAAATGATTCAAGGAACACAAGATTAATTAAATGAATGCACGGAAATGCAGAGTCAGTAAATGAAGACTTTAATAGCAAGTATTTTCTTAAGGGATGTAAGTTAAGCCTAACAGCATAAGAAAACTATATAAATGCTGGTCAAGTAATTCATTTAGTTAGTTGCACCCAGGCACCAGAAATCAACTTAAAGTAGGGGTCCATGTTTAGTCTGACCTCAAAGATCTGATGAAAAAAAAAATCCCAGTGGGGTTTCTTTCTTGCTTAAAAGAATGAACACGTGGTGGGAAAGGGAGGCACCACACAGGTACCGCTGGGTGCTCTCTGAGGAGTTTGAGCACAGAGAACCAGCCCTGCAGAAGCATCTTCCAGACTGGTGCAGACACAGAAGGTAAAAAAGGATGGATTGTAAGAAATTGAAACGAAATCTGGAAAAGGCCATGTAAAAATGCCAAAGTGACACATATCATAAAAGCCTGAGAGCTTTACACAGACACAACTCTGATCCACAGAGGGCCAGCTGCTCTAGGGCATCAGCATGATGGATAAGTGGGAAAATTCTTTTTGTACATTATCTGTCATAGTTAAGGAATGATGAAATATGGAACATCCCACCTGACACTGAGTAAAGCTGTAACTTCTCTAACTTTTTGACAATGGAAATGTTGAACCCAGTCACAGGTATAAAAAGGGGATGAATGTTTCTGCAGTCTTTGGGCTCAGATATTGATGCTCTAATCCAGTTTGAACAGAATTCTAATTTGGTCTTTGATGAGATTTAGCACACAGTACTTGTATATATCATCTCAGTTTCCAGACACACTACCTGGTAACCCAGTTCACAAGGTTTTGATGATGTATTAGTTAGCATCAGAAAGAATTGATGTTAAAAGAAAGCTTTTGAGAATATCTAACAGTAAGAGGTTAGGATTGATTTTTCTGATACTGGATAGGTTTTTACTTTGACTTCATATCAATGTCTTAATTACATTATACAAAACAAACCCTTTTTCTTGAACAGCTGCTTATCAGTCATGTAAGATTAGATGTGATAACAGAACTTCCTTTGCTTCTGTGAGATACATAAATAATAATTTTAATAATAATATGTCCCAAGTGTGGAAGAAAATATTTCAGAGGTTAAAGACAGAAGGCTACTTTTAACCTTCCTCACTCAGTTAGCTCTCTTCCTAAAGGCCATTATGACCTCCCTCATTTAATGGAAACACATCTCTTTTGTGGATTTTATGAAAAACTTTGTTGTAAACGGTTCTGTTCAGTGTTTGCAGTTGATTTTGCTCAGGTTGGAAAAACATGATGATGTTTTCCCTTGGGTGCACATCTTCTTGTCTGTGAATAGATCTGTGTGTGTGTTACTCGCCTGCAACTCTGGTTGTCAAGGAACACAATTACAGTCAAAATAAGTGATGAGTCTGAACTTTAGCTGTTATTCTTTTAATATCTGCAAAAGCACCATCTGATAGTACATTAGAATGGGATTTAGTGTCACCACTTTCCAACTCAAGGAGTTTAATAATTGCAAGAGCTACAAGATGTACTTCTGTATAAGAAACACAATCCAAAATCTCCTATTGTGAATTAAATCTGTCATTATGGAAATTCAGCCCCCCGTAATTCCATGTGCAAGAAACAAACCTCATTTTCATTTATGGCCTTGGGATGACCCTATTAGCAAATCTATGCTGTGCATTAGGGAGGCCAACTGAGAATGCCCCAGGGAAAAGGAATTCTTATTTAATACAAAATGGTGATGCTTGGTCCCAAACCATCTCTGCTAAAGGCAATAAGACTGGGAAACAAGTGAACATAAAATAGTATCAAAGTCCTCTCTTTCTTTATAGTAATTCTTACAGGAACAGTCCTTTGGGACCATATCTTAGGGTGTGTTAGAATGGTCTTTGAGTTCTGCTAATTATTGTAGGGCTGCTGTAATTTGTGTATCACAAAGCCATTAAATTCCCATTTTCTTCCCAGCTCATTCAGCATGGCCTGGAACAGAAAAACAGGCTGAAGTGAAGCTGTAACCACTGTAGCAGGTGAACCTTGAATTTTTGAGCGGCTACTACTTTTAAAGCAAATGCAGTATGTAATGAAGCACATACAATATTTCCTTCAATTCTCTAACAAGTATTTCCTTCAATTCTCTAACCTTTGTCTATGGTCATATTTGTTTCAAGCCTCATTCTTGAATCTGTAGCATTTTACATTGTTTTCAAGGAATTAAATGGCTTCATATTGTTTGGTGTCAGAAATGCTTTTCTTTACAGAAAATTGTTCTAATGAGAAACTTCAACAAATTTAATCTTCACAAATGCCTGAATATTAGTCATTTGATAAAGCACAAGAGCACGGTCCCCAAAGCCAAAATGCTTCTTAATAAGGATAAAAGTCTGACCTGTCTAAATTTAAACCTACTGAATGCAGACATATAGATAGTGTGTGTGCTTCTTGTCTCCATGAATATATTATAATGAAGACAAGTGCAGTGTAATTTTGCTTTGCAAATTAAATTCTAGATAACATCTTTCCGTTTATGCAGGATATATAATTTCATATTTATGTGTGTTTATACATGCATTCATATAAATTGAGGTATTTTCATAGCCCTAAACATAGCCTTATAAAAAAAAAAATGGAGCTTCAAAAGAACTGAGATTATTGCACAAAAAATATTTTCTTGTTGGATTTTTTAGTTGTGTCTTGAGCTTTGCTCTTCTATTTTCCTTACATAAACTCTGTCTGCCACGTCCACCTTCTTTGATGGAACAATAATACACTAAGAAAAATAGATTACCCTTTCCAGAGGCTTCTGCACAGCTTTTTCTGTGGATCACAGTTATGATCCCCCTGATGCCAAAGCTCAGGGTATGCCCTATCATCCAATCCAGCACCTCTAACAAAGGCAAAACCTGTGAACTCCCTGCCACAGGAACAAGATCCTGCAGGATCTTTCACTTGGCTGAATCAAAACTCTGTAAAAACATCACTTAAAAGAGATCTCTGGAGGAGTCTTGTATAACTGTTAACTTGAAATGAGCTGATTACCAACACTAGATCTTCTCAGCTGCTTCACTGTCTGCTCCAGGCTTGAATCTCTCCAAGGAAGCCAACTGCACAAACCCTCTGAGCTCCTGGTCTGTGCTCCCTTTACTGGGATGCAACAGGTAAGCTACATATAATGAACTAAATTCCTGTTATTGTCAAATATTTGGGAGAGGTCTTGCACACAGCTTTAGAGCCACTACAGGTATATCTATTTGCCTCTTTAATTTTTTTTTTTATTCATCTTTAAGATGTTTCATAGGATAATTAGGAATTCTTCCCCATTTTAACTTTGAGAAAGCCCTATGACAGAGCTTCCGTAAAATACATCATATATAATGAATATATGACCATGAGGGATTTTATCAGCACTCATTTTGATTAACCTGCATAACTCACTGGTGCCTTTGTCCTTTAGGAGTAGTAAATTGACTCAGTGTCAGGATGATAATTTTTTTATGTTACCACATCATCAGGTAGTCCCTTCATGGACAGTGCACTGACGGACATTCTGTGCCAGCAGGAGTTGGAGACTCCTAAATTAGTCAGTTCAAACAATTTTGTTCCAGTTAAAGGTTTATCCAAACCTGTATAAGTATATATGCTTCACATAGCCATATAATTTGGAACTGAGTGCACTTACTATGGCTGTTTTTCACTCTCACGCGTATCAGTCTATCTGCATACATTCAAACACTTATGCAGAGGGTACTTAAATATATCTCCAACTCAAAATGTCCAGCTACAACATCTTTCTGTATTTTTCATGTCTGTTATGTCTCCCAAATGAGATGACATGAGCTACTTGTATACACTGTGTAGATCATGGTTTCACTTTCACAACCCAGCCCCAGCCTTCCTGTCCTGGAAGCTGTCTTTTCACAATGTCAAAATAAAGAACCTGAGATTTTTATTTTCTCTCCCTGCTTGCTGTATTAGGAAAGTAGAGATTATTGTGGAATTAACCAACTTTATGGTCCTGACTTTATCTCAGTCTTTTCCCAACACTGCAGTTCTTTGATTTCATACTCCTATCTTGCTTTGAGTTTGGCTTTCTTCCCCTGAACATTTCATATCTCCTATTTCTTTGGCTTACTTCCTTAGTATTTCCTAAATGCTGTTCTTTACCCTCTGCTTCCACAGAATCACAGGATTAACTAGGTTGGAAAAGACCTCTGAGCTCGTTGAGTCCATCCTATGACCCAGCACCACCATGGCACTGAGTGCCTTGTCCAGTCTCTCCTTAAACACCTCCAGGGACTGTGACTCCACCACCTCCCTCGGCAGCCCATTCCAATGTCTAATCACCTTTTCTATGAAGATGTCCCTCCTAATGTCCAAACTAAACCTCCTCTAGCCCAGTTTAAGATTGTGTCCTCTTATACTGTGGCTGGTTGCCTGGGAGCTGGGGAGAATCCCCTCCCTCCCCTGCTGCCCATGGTGCTTTGGATGCAGCTCAGGGAATGTGTGGTTTCTGGGCTGCCAGTGCACATTGCTGGGTCATGTGGAGCTTTTTCATCAACCAACACCCCCAAGCTCTTCTTCTTCTCAGGTCTGCTCTCAGTCCATTGTCCTCCCAGCCTGTGTTTGTGTCAGGGATTGCCCTGACCCAGCTGCAGGACCCTGCACTTGACCTTGCTGAACTTCATGAGGTCCTTACAAACCCACCCCTCCAGCCTATCCAGGCCCCTCTGGATGATTCCCTCCCCTCCAGCATGCCAGTGGCACCACACAGCTCAGAGCTGTCACAAAACACGTGCTGAGGGTGCACTTGATCCCACAGCCCATGTCAGTGACAAAGATGGTAAACAGTGCCAGTCCCACCCCTGAGGAACACAATCATCCCTGGTGTCCACTTGGACAGTGAGCCCTTCACTACAACTCTTGGAGTGTGACCAATCAGCCAGCTCCCTATCCAGTTTTCTACAGGTTAGAGACAAGGATATGTGAGCCAGTTGTTCCATTTCTATTATAAATTTATAGCAAAACTCATTTTGTCACTAGCTGAGTAACCTTTTTGCACTCCTGAGAATCTTGATGAGAAGGAACCCAACAGTTTTGTCAATTTACCACCTCTCCCTTCAGGAACCTTTCACATAATCCTCAGTTCTTGCCTGGTTCAGGAGAATGAAATTGCTCTCTTTACCAAACTCCAAATCAACACTTTTTCCATTCTCTTAAGCATTTTAAATGCAAAAGTTCTCTCTGATTGCCAACTTTAAAAAAAAAGGAAAACACCCAGTAAGGCTTTCTGTTTCAGGGAAATGAAACACTCCATCAGCGGCTCTTAAGTAACTGCTCTTCATCCAAATTCAGTGAAAGATGGCCTTGATCACTTTTAATAACAGGTGAACCTCAAACTACCTGATTTTTTCTTTGAGTCTATAGAATTAATATGGAGTAACTTGATACTTTACTGCCCACATGATACCAACTTCTTTTTACAGTGTGAGGTAGAGTGATTCAGCCTTAATTAAAAGAAAAGTAGGATATTTAAGCCATTTTTATTAGATGTAAGACACATAAGCAGAATTGATAGGAAAACTGCTGATGAGCTCATCTGAAATAACTGCTGGATGCTCACTGTTTTTCTCTGATAAATAATGAGGCTGATCCATATTTGATGAGGACTGGCTCTTTCTGGTTACCTTACTCTTATCACTGATCACAAATAAGCATGTAATTATTTTGCAGGATATCTGTATTTGTTCATCCTTTTATGCATCCACCCTCCCAATCCAGGTGTTATATCAATTTTCATCATGTCCCACCCAAAACTAATGGGATGGCTCCAGCCCTTTCCTCTTCCTGTTCCTGCTGAATTCCTCATTTAAACTCACCAAGAAAATAACTCCTTGATAAACTCACAATCTTACTTACGCTGTCTTGTATCTTCAACAGAATATAGGAATCCTTCTCTGGGTATCTCAGCTTAGCCTATTATGTTAAGATAAATAGCACTTGGAAAATAACTGGGAACTGGATCCAGGTAAAGTGTATGTTTGGAGTGTGTTTTACCTATTAATTCCATATTTTTAGACGGTGTTAAAGGCACGTGGCTGCTACTCTGTATGACACTGCATATCTGTCTGGTTCAGAAGTTTAAGACTCTGGCAAATTTTCTGATAATACAGCTGATTTTATCTGTAGGTCTCTAAATCAAACCTGAACATGATAAGGAGCTGCCTTGGATAAGGGATTTTTTAAAATTCTGCTCAACCTAATCCTAGAGGAAAAACTGTGGCAGATCTACTAACATAAAAAAGAACTTTAAAAAATGCAAGCTCACAGCCTAAATGGATATTAGGTAAATGAGCTGATCAGCTTCTGAGCAGAAGTAAACAGAACAAGTGGATATTTATTCTAGAATAGGAAATGAATATAAAGATTTGTTTTATTGTCATTCCCTTGCTAACAAGAGGCAGACAGGAATGCTAGAAAAATAAAGCAGCCCTAGAGTTAGAAGTCTGATTTTTTTTTATCCAAATAAGAAACATCATTAAAAGCAACTCTACTGAACAAAAGTAGCTCCCACAAAAAGGCAAGGCCATCAGCAAGAGTTAAGTATATGTAAATGGGATTTACTTCACTGAGAGCAGTGTACTCTCAGCACCTCAGAGGATTCATTCCAATACAATACTGCAAGTGATTATGAAGCAAATATGCATTACCTTAAATAAACCAAAGCAAGAGACAAAGCAAATTATTTTCAAGTGCTTTTACTCTGTAATTTCATTAAAGGAGGTTGTTTATTCTCAGAGGGGAACTAGAAATTGAATATTGAAATCTAAAATTACAGAAACATGTATCTGTTTATGGACCAAGGTCAAAGTAAGTTTTATTAGGACCATGGCTATCATCTACACAGTTAAAAATATTTTTAAAATATGCTTTAATTTTTGATATTAATTTCTTTTTGCTTTTATCTAACATCCTCCTCACCACTTTTGCTTATTTTCTTCCCTGCAATCTTTTTTTGGGTTTCCAGGGCTCCTCACTGAAGAACTGGTATCAGGGTTTTTCTTTATTTTACTTTTCAAAACTCCATTGAAATTAAGAGTCTCACCTTGGAAAATAAAGGGCTGAGCCAAAAGACAGTCTAAATTGTCCTTGCACTCTTAATATTAATGTGGAATTAGTTGATGTGTGCTAACTCCCAATTGCCAGGTCTTACTCAACTGATAAAAATAATTCTGCTATCTGCATGGAGGGAGTTTATTAGGAAAGATCAAAGGAGGAAAAGGAGCAGAGGGGAAAAGGAATGGGAGAAAAAAAAAGAAAAACAACAGTGGGTTCTTTACTGAAATAATTTACAGTTCAGGACAGTGACATTTTCTTACTTTTTCATCTGTTTTCCTATTTGCAGCAAAGTCACTGATGCCAAAAAGGACCCTTCATATGCTATGCTAGAATCATACCAATCTATAGAGGAAAAAAGCAAACAAGATCAGCTTTATGCTTATTTTCAGAGGTAAACCATACTGAACTACTGAATCTCGGACAGAGAAAAAAGAAAAAGAAGTTTCATCAAAAGACATACGGCACATTAAATGTTATGTACACAGTATTTCTGGAGTTGTTGCAACATATTTTTCTCTAACAAAACTGTAAGAACTGTGGGGTGGCTTTCATCTGTCTTTTAGCTTTTAATTGGTTTTATGTCTCTTTCCTTTATATATAAATATGCATACACCCACACAAAGATTCAAACATACATATGCATACATTCATTTCATTTCTAAATATTGATTAATATTCTTAATAATGAAAAAAATTAAGCAGAGATCCTAATCCCCATAATAGTTCTGAATTGCAAGTCATCTTTTGGATCACTGAATTGTCTCATGGTTCTTTGTAAACACAGTAGTAAATTAATATATTGTAATAATTGTCATGGTGCTTGATATTTACATCAAAACACTTCAATATACCACAATTACAGAAACTTACTTCTGTACTCATAGGTTGGGAAGCTTGAGTTCTGGATTTCTATAATACTTCTAACATTGTACTGTATGCAAGTTGCCAAATAATGGTATTTCATTTTAGTATAAATAAAATACTGTTTATTTGTAATTGGCTATCCAAGAGAGAATGAAGAAGAAGATGGAAGCAGAAGCAGCAAGTAGACAAGCAGATGTGGATGTGCACTTGTATACCAGACCTCTGGATAGCAAAGGAGCATACAGTACCCAGCACCCTGAAGATCAACAGCTCAGAAAACACTGTCAGGAAAGCTCTGCACTGACTGGGGCATGTCAGATCACAAGATAATGCTCTCACAAAGGGATGCACAGGAGCTCAACTCACTATACCTCCTCCTGCTCAGAGCACCAGCAGAAGAAGCAAGCTGGGCAATCTTCACATTTTCTCTAGGTCAGTTTTACCGAGTCTTTGGAACAGACCCAAATACTTTCTGTGGTTGAAGCTCATTTTGCCTTTGAAACTGACTGTGAAAACCCCACCAAACAGAAACACAATGGTGATGGAGCCTGGGAAGCAGCGGGTGCCAACAATGCCAGACTGGAATGATGAACTCAAGCAGTTTGGCCACTTATAATTCCACAACGGATGGGGATGTTCCAGGAACGAGGAGATGCGCAAGGCTCACAATGGCTTATTCAGCATCCACAAACACTGAATAAAGAGACTCGAAAAAAGAAACACACACAACCACAAAAGCCAAGCCAGGAGAAGCACTGATTCGGGGAGTTGTTTGAGAGAGATGAACATGACAAGTCGATGGGTATGAAAGGCTGGACCCAGATGGCAGGAGGTAAGAAAAGATCATAGCAATTACGATGCAGAATAGCTGTCAGTGATACAAGGACAGATCACGCCGCTGGTGTCAGGAAAATGGAAGAGGATCTTTTCATTGCTGTGGGAAGATCAAGGTGTTAAAATTACATACGTACATACGTCAAGAAGTGAAGACCAATTGCAGGACAGATACAGGAACCTTTAAGCAGCTCCTTTTAGGATTGTGTATATGACTTCAGAATGCCTGATCCAAGAAAGCCTGGCAATGTTTAAGACCTTCTATAGGGCTTTGCAAAAATAAAAAAAAATGTTATGTGACTGAGAACACTTTCTGTGACTTCTGATATGTTTGAGGAAGGCCAGTGATGCCACTGGGGAATCTCATGGATGGAATGAAGGGCACAAGTTTGTTGTCCTAATCATCTTCGTACTTGATTGGGCTTAAACAATGAAAGGGTGCTTTTTCAAAACCATGTTTGGAAACAATTTGTTTTCAGCATCTTGGGTCTCACAAATCACTATTGTTTTGAAACCACTCAGGAGAGTGGAATATGTTACAAATTTACATACATATGGTCTGTACTTGAGTTAGAGGATAACAAAAGTGTCATGGGGCTAAACTAGTGTCAAAGAAAAAAAAATCACAAAGAACAGTCATTAGTTCTTTGTGATTCTAGCATACTCCCAGAGGCTCAAAGGCCAACAAAGGAGAAGGAAAAAAAATACATTTAAAAAATGTAAAAAAACTCACTGTTTACAATATTAATGCTGCCTGTCTTTATTTCTACAAAAGGTTGTGTGTAAGAAGTTTGTAGTGTTCATTGAACATAACTGAAATAACTGTGTGGTATTAGAGTATATAATCACTGTGTTTGCAATAGTACTTGAAAACAGCATATGCATTAGAATTTAAAGTATTTTGCTGGCCTTCCAGTCTTTTGCTAAACCTAGTGTGCATTGGAACCTGAGTGAATGAATCCCATTAGTCATCACCATCTTAACAATATGCACTTCATAGAGAGTTGGCTTCTGCACAGAGGAAGGAAATTACCAGTAGTAACAAAGGAAAGAAAATTTATAATGAGCAAATATACAAAAGCTCCAAATAATTACAATATTTACAGCTTGGCAATGACTTTCTAGGCTATGAAATTACTTTTCTTTTGGAAGAATGAAGATTCTGCAAGGTTAGTATAAACAAAGGGTACTTGGAGAATCAAATTGCTCTACATAAGTTATTGTAAGGCCTGGAATAATGGTGATAGAATTAAAAAACAAAAACAAAACCAAAAAAACTTGCTTATGAATCAGTGGATTTTTGTTTTGCACATTATTGCAATCAAAAATTCTCCCTTTTAAGTGCTACATGGGAAACAAATGGCTAAACACAAATCCCAGCTTACCCCTGACACAATGAGTTCTCCTCCCAGGTTCTGAACTTCCGCCTTCACTTTGCTGCAGATATTGAGCTGGTGGCAGTACAGGGCAATGCGCTGCAGGTAGGCCAGCAGATCCTGCTTGCAGGCTGAGTCTGGGCACTGCAGACAACACAAATCCTGATTAGATGGAGCTGACTTCATGAGATTGGAAACAGGTAATCAGACAGTGGCAGTGTGTGTGTATTAGGTGGATCTATTCCACTTTGTCTTTACATGAGATACTAAATTAAATCTGAAAACTCAAATTCTACCTTTCATTTAACTCAAGATTTATGAATTGCAACCTAAAGATGCACTCTACCTTTCTGAAAAATGAGAAAGCTCTTTATCAGCATTACGAAAATAATAATTTTAAATTCCACTCTGCATTAATTTATTGTACTGAACAGCCAAAAGGCCAGGTTTAACTTGAAACTCCAGGTTGCCTGCTGGACATCCAAGTTAACATCCAGTATGGACCAGTTAATGTCCAGATAAACCCAGTTCTGAGTGGTTACCCCCACTCCAATGCCAACTCCTGTCTGCCTGGCAGCTCCCCTGGCATTTGTGCAGACGTTCAGAGGATTAGATTAGGTCAAATGTGCTGGATGCTGTGAGGGTTTCATAATCAATAGAACTAGAAGGGGCCCCAGTACAATTTATTCATAGTCTCTGGGACTCTTAATAGAAACTGCATCATCCCTCACAATATCAACAGCATAACAAACAACAGCCTTGTAGTTAATATTCCAAGCCTTGCCTCAGGAGAGCAGACCTCAGTAATTCACTCTGATGAAACAGAGCTGAAAGGGCCCACTGCTAACAGCATGTCTCCAATAAATACTCTTTGGGGCTACCCAGCAAAGTCTGACTGACAATGTTCCTGCATAGCTTGGGGAACAAAGATTCCAAATATGCCTTCTTATCACCTTACAGAGTTTATGCTCAATTAAAAATAAAAAAATATATATCAGAGAATTTCAAGAAAAACTGATAGAATTAAATGCACATGCGTCAACAACATCACAGTTCCAACCTTGAGATCATTGCTCTGGCCCCAGCAGATAATTCTGGAGAGGAATGTGCTCATGGTGAATTAGTTGGATATGTTGTTGTCTATAACCCCAAATGGAGACATTTGGCTTTTTTCTTTCCCTTTAAAATTAGTAATAAACAAAGCTGGAGCTTCACTGTGGCTGCTATAGAGCCTCTCTTCCTCAGACAGCTGCCACGCCTTTCAGGCATTAATCCCTAAAAGACCGCTTCTATGCACTGATATCAATTTAATATTAAAATATTTACTCAGTTCTTGTAGTCTCTGAACTAAAAGGAATGAATTTAAAGCAATATTTCTGAAGAGTTTTTAAGGATTTAAATGTAAATACCTTGGAATGAAAAAAAATGTAAGGGTTCTTTCATTGGAACAAAAATTAAAAACGCAACTGTCCACAAAAAGTTTATATTGCATAAGGGTCTCCAGAGTTTTGTGAAATATCATTAAAGTGCAAACATTAAAACAAATACTTCATTCTCAAAATAATTTCACTGCTTATTATTAGGGTTACAGTCCTCTGAAATTTAAAATATGACTCAAGTCAAGGCACTCTAAGCATAACAAGTCTCCTTCTGTTTCTTTCTTTAAAATATTCCACCTCTGCAAACACTGCAGACCAGGAATTTGATCAGCTGACAGATGGATTTCTTCTTTCTTGTGTTAAAATGAACAGATGCTACATTTGAAGGACCGGAATGGGTTAACTGCAGGAAAAAATGCTTGCTGCTGCTGAAAAAGACCTAAACCAAACATTTCTGAGGCTGCAGGAAGACAGAAGCTTTGGGGATTTTGCCACTCTGGCCCATATTCCATGGCAGGGTGTGTTACACACTGTTACACTCCTACTTGAAGAAGAAAACAACATTCTTATTTTGAAGAGAAAGACTAGAGGCCAGGAAGTTACCAGTTCCCACTTCCAGCAAATTTTCTCTTGATGTCATTGAAATGAAAGAAACTATAGAAAATTTACAAAGGGCGAAACAGGGAATTTTAATTTGTCTGAATCTAAAATTAGCTACGTAGGACCTGGATTTGAAATTTGGCTTTTGACTTTTAATACAACACTTCCTCTTGCTCTCCAGATGAATAGATAAATCTGAAAATATATATATACAGCAAGGTCATCTGTCCGGCTGTGACATTAATTTGGTAAAGGAAGTGGGGACACAGACCCCACAAAATACAAAATGCACTGAGGCAAACCAGAAAATAGGGAGACAGAGAACCTTGAAGGAGTAAAGAGCCAAATCAAGGGAAAATTGCTGGAAGAATAAGCTGAAAAGAATCTAAGCATTCCTAGGCACTTGGCAAGGGGAACAGAGCACCCAAATCCCTACTGCTTTTTTAATAGCAAATACGTTTTGGATGTGATGATCTCACAGGTCTTTTCCAGCCTGAAGGAGTCTCTGTCTAATTCTTTCAGGCCCAGAAGTGAGGATGGGGAACCAGTCAGGCATTTCTGAGCTTTGGAGAGACTCATTTATGACTTTCCTGTTCTGCAAAAGGCTGATGGGTCTAGAAGAACCAATGGGAAGATCAGGATCCAGACCCTCAACAGGTAATTTTCTGGTAAGACAGACTTTTCCTGCAAAAGGCAACTCATCCATGGAGGTTACAGTGTGTTTCAGCTCATTTAGGGGCTACCTGATCAGCTACTGCCCGTGCCAGTTTGTCCATCCTGGATCCTGCCTCTGCAATCTTCTTGGCTGCATTAATGACATCAGAGGTGTTCTTCAGGGGCCCTTTCCCTCTGTGGAATACAAGATAGTTATCCACAATTGCAATAAATCATGAAAAGCAACACTTTTAGTGACCCTGTTTAGTGCTCATTTTTAAAATAGTAACACAAATGTCTTCTTAATTTATTACAATTTTGCCTTTTAAGTACTTTGTAGTACAGCTTGATTAAGAAATCTTTCTGCTATATTTCCTCTCCCTTACAAAATGCCTCATTGGCAATTTAGTCCAATGGTGCCTTCAAGCACATGAGCTGTACTTAATAGTATATGCATTTTTAAGTGCTCATTAAGCCAGTGTTGTTCCTGGAATACACAACCATTTCAAAATGATGTGATTCCCAAGCCAGTGCTAAATGTTCAACCCATCATGTCTAAGGCAAGAATGTCACGTTTTAGAAAACTTTTTTTTAGAAGATTTTTTTGTTGGAAAATAAAGAGAGGTGAAGCATAAACATTATGTTACACACTTGAATGTTACACTTAAAACACATATAATTAGCTTTAGCCCTGATCTTTCACCATGTTTTTAAGATGATGCACAAAATTCTGATTTTAGTCATTAAAACTACCAAAATGTATTAAGACAGGAGGTCTCCACAGATTTCTGTGTTTTCATCAGACTCGAAACTTTAATCCTGTTTGTACCAATAAAAGTGTTGCTGCTCCTGAGAAAGTCTCAACTGGAAATGAGTTCATTTTCCATTTTCTTTAATGTGGAAAATGACAATATGATCAAACTTTTTTTTTAATTAAAGAGAAGACATTTTTTCTAAGCACGACACTGCATTATTTTTGGATTTTTAAAAAATCTATAATGGCAAGAATAACATGCTGAAACATATTTCCATTTTAATCTTCTTTCCAGACTTTCATTACCACTTTAAACAGATGAAATACAAGTATCCCATTTCTGGTGAACTTCAACTGCAGCAAGAATACCATGACCTCATGTGCTTCTACATTAATTACATGAGCAGATCTAACTGTCATAAACTCCATGCATTTGAAAAATTATTCTATTCTAACACTGCTGAGGTTACAGCCAACCAAAAAGGTGTGAAAGGCTTGTTTCTGTTTTAATGGAATATATTAAACAACTTGTTATTGAATCTGATGCAGATAGAGGTGCACTTTGATTTTTTTTTATTTACTTCAAATGTGTCAGTAGTCTTTATCTCATTCTCAAATTAGTTTTGTTCTTTTGATGCTAGAAAATACAATTATAAAACTTCCAATTTCATGCTCAATATATCAAAGGTTGTCTAGGAGGTTGCAGAAACTTTGCATATTCTGGGCTGTTGCTTTAGAACATCTTTTTTTCCAGCCATGATACAATGACACTATCTAGGCAGTTTTCACTCTATTTTTTTGTTGACAGAAGGATCAGAGACACCAAGACAATACAAATACAAAAGTAACACAGGATTCTGTAAAATATCTTCTCCATCCATTTCCACCCCTTGCCACTATCCAAGGTTGCTGCAAGCCCCAACCACCTGGCCTTGAACACTTCTGTGGATGGGGTAACACAAAGAGATGAATAAATGGATGTCTGATTTTAATCCTGAAAAGAAAACCCAGGAAGATTTACATCCTGTTTTGTGTAATCACGTTTTGATAAATACCATTTAAACTTTTGAACCCACTCAAAAAATAAACACTGAACAAAATTTAATTTACTACGGTGATCTGGAATTCAAAGAACCTTGTAAACCTTTCTTCCTGATGTGATTAACAATATGACCATAGTAAAAGACAATAATTCTGTTTACATTGTATCATTAATGAATGGCCTCTGCAATTAGAGAAGAATAAGACATCAATAGAGGAAAGAAATGAAAGCAAAAAAAAATCATTACTGACAGACTCCCATGAAGCATTAGATCAAACCCGTTTCATTTCATTTGGGATTTTTTTTGGAAGGAAGTTCAGTGTTCAAATGGTATAAATAGTTTTGCCATTATTTTTGATTGACACAAATTGTGCTGAAATGTTGAAAGTTCAGAGAGGCACATGCATTTAGATGGGTACTAAACAAAATGTCACTGGAGTGTCTGTAAGGTCACAGACTAACTTTACAAAATGATCTGCAAAGAAAAGAGACTTGCAAATAGCACAAAAACTTCATGTGATTAATCCCACTTGGACAAATACCCAAGGCAGTGTAAATAAGTGTTCCTTGGCTTTGCATCCCTAAAACCACAGCAAATCATCCCAAAAGGGTACAAATCAAGCAGAGAAGGGAAGATGTGGCCCATCTGAGCTCCTCACTGGGGTTATTTTGTCCTTACCTGGTGAAATCTGTCATTTCCATCATAATCATGCACATCTGCTTGGCCAGCACAATGATGTCATTGCCACTGTCATCCCACTTGGCCACCTCTGCATCCAGCTTGCTCTTTTCTTGGTGGAATATCTCCACCTGCTCAGCAATCTTTGCCTTCTCCTCCTGGGGCAGCTGGGCCATGATAGCCTGGAGAAAGAACAGGAGTTGGGAATGAAAAAAAGGAAGATACAGACTGGATCTTTCCAGTGGTCCCAACAGCTTGAGTTAATTTTTATGGAAGTTGAAGATGCCAAGAAAAATCTTGTAGGCATTTGATTTCTGTCATGACAGGTAAAAGCACATTCACAGCATGTTTATGTCTCTTCTTGAACTTTCAAGATGATGAAATTTATATTTATGATGTCGTGATTATTCACCAGTAGACAAAGGAGGATTAAATCTCAATTATGAGGTAGAATAAAATGAGTGACATTTATGGGAAAAGGCAGACTGAATTGCTCTGTCTCCCCTAGTCTCATCCTCTGTCAGAAACACAGGATTTCACATTAACACAACATTAACATAAGCTACGACATGAAAAACAATACATTTGAAGTGAATTGGAACAAATGTATATTTTAATGATATTTAGTGTTCTGATTTTCTCTTGGAAGAGATCCAAAAAGGCACTGAACAGGTTGGTACTGAGCTGCCTCAGCATGAACAAAGCACAAAGTTCTGCTCCCCTCCAAAAACACTCTAAAAAATTATAATAATTACTTTTGAAGATCAAATGGACACTTTGAAAAATGATTTCCAAGTTAAGCTATTATTTGGCTCTAGGGGTTCTGAAGACCACATTATGCATTTAATGGGGTGTGACACATATTTAAGTGTCATTACATTTTTTTCTTGTTTATGTCACTTTCAATCAGCTGAAGTCTTTTTCTACATATTCTTAAAATGCTCTTGGCTTTTAAAAATTTGTAATTGACCTTTTCCCAAACTGAAATTAAAATGGGTTATAAACAGTAGATCAGAAAATGAGAAATTTGCAAGTTAATCAAATTAAAATTCAAGATGAGTTTTAATTAGGCCTTATCAATGTAACTCAGCAGTTTCAAATGTTAGCATAATGTCTTTGCACAGAAAAATGCAGTTTAAGTCAAGTTAATAAATAAATATATAAAATGCACATAAAACAACAGAACTGAGGAATTAACTGAAGTTAAGAGAATGTGATAGGAGTAGTGAAATTTGGGACGTTTATCTGTATGTCTTGCCTGTGGTTTGTTCAGGAGGCTGCTTCACCTGAACACTCTTTAAACTGGTAAACAGTGCTTTAATAATTCTGTTCCAGCTGCTGATGTGCTTTCAAAGCAGCCATAACCTACAGCAAACGCAGCCTGTAAATTCCACTTTTATTTCTACTGAAGACCAACACAGGTCTTTCTACTAAAACACTACCAGCCTTATGGAGTAAGCATGTTAAACAAATCAATTACATTGCAAATAAAAGTATTTTGCATTTTTTCCACAGAAAAGATTTAGCTAAGATTCTGTTCTGCTCAGAACTCCAGACTGGGGACTGGGCAGCTTCTGCTTAGCATTGTTTCCCTTTTAGGTTTTTATGATTTGTTGCTTCCTGTGCCACATTGCAATCTGTGTAATTCAGGAACTGTCTTTATGATATATTATGTTTATACAGTGTGTAGCTGATCAAAGCAGAAGGATTTAAGCACAGCAGTAATAATAACCACAATAAATGTAGCAGAATTTAAGACTCCTAAATCCCCAGGTGAGCTCGATTCTTAGTAAGAAAAATTACTGCAGTCTTTACTTGGGTTTCAGATCAAGAAAGGATGACATGCTACCCAGTCCTAAATGTAACCAAAAGATGAGAAAGGCTGTGAAATCTGACAAAATCATCTGTACTCTATGTCATTTCTGTTATACCTGAGATTTGCTTTAGTAGTCAATACTTTGAATATCTCAAACCGGAGTCTATGCCCTTTAAAATATAAAAATCACAAAAGAGAGTCAACTACATCCAGAACAGTCCTGTCACCATTCTCTCACAGTAAGGAATCTAGGTATTTTTTGCCTTAGGGATGTCATGATAAAACTCCAGTTTTTCTGATACATGGTATGGCTTATTTACTATCTATATTCAATATTCAGGGAAATAATTTTAAGATAAAGCAAAATCTCTTCCCATTTCACTGGATCCATGCCTTGCATTTCTCCCACACCTCTGAGTAAGCTTCTTTCAGATTTTTGTTACTCCACTCTTTCTTTTCAGCGTGTAAAGTCTTTGTGTCAAGCCCCAACCCACAGCAGCTGAAAACTCTCTCCTGGTCCTCTGAGCTTTCACAGCATCTTTGCCTGCTGGTCTTTAGGTTCGCAGCCCTACAAATCCTCTTCCAGACTCCAAGGTAAGAAATGCCCATTCCAGTTACCAACTTTTGCTGGTGTTTGAGTGTGTGGGGAGGATGCTTCTTATTTAGTCCATAGCTTCACTTCTAGCACAACTGAACAAATCAGACTTGTGTGAAACAGCCATAAAAATCATTCAGGTAATTCCCAGTTTCCTGCTGGTTCTCTCCTGGAAAATGTTAAAATGCTTTTCTTAAAAAAAAAAAAACTTTCTTTCCAGTCAAATATATTTTCATGGCACATAAAATTCTATTCTGATATTTTTTTAATAATCTGAGATGAGAAGACTATTCAGTAAAAGGTAAACATTCATCAGAGGGTGGCATAGTCCTGAGTGTTAACAGACTTCACTTCCCCAGCACCTGTGACCCCCGAAGCACTCATCAGCTTAATTTGCAATCCCCATGCACAAGCTGAGGTCACAAATCACAGTGACTGGAGTTTATCATGATGTAATTACCCTGGTAAAATTACATTGACTCAGTAGCAAATGTCTTCAATTACAATTAAATTACAGGGACTACTCAGTAGCTTAAACAGATCTTCTTGACAGGTTTGCACACTGGGAAACATGACTAATGTAAGATTTCTCTGGATACAGCACATGGTGCGCTGATGGGATTTTTTTTTTTTTTTTACATTTGCTGACTACTCCCACAGTTTCGGCACATTCCAAACCTGCAAAGCCTCCTCTTACAGCACTAGCTGGAGCAAGCAGCTGATACTAGGCACCAGAAAAGCCTCAAGACCATTCAATAAATGCTACTTAAATAGGCTTGACATGAAAAAACCCTTCAACAGCTCCATCAGCCTGGTCCCATCCTTTCTTAAACAACCTTAAGGACTGGAAATCACTGCCTTTGCTTCCTGAGGCAGAGATTTATGGGTCACTACTGGACACTCACTGGAGGTGTGTGGGGCTTGTACTCACCCTTGCACTCTGGCCAGCAATGAGCTGGTCATCCTCAGTCTGGACACTGGTTCGGCTGCGCACGTCATAATCCTCCTGCTCAAAGTCTGAGTCGTCCTCGAGCTCCTCAGGGGTCTGGAGAGAGACACAAAAGCCACAGAGAGGAGATGACAAACTTAAAAAGGACACAGACCAAGTCCTCTGCACATTGAGCTCTTATTTCATTGACTACCAGCCCAGGAAATGCTGCTCCGTTCTCCTCTGAAATGAATTTGTCTGCCCCAGCAGTCAGGAACTGAAATTGAATTGTCTTAAAAATTAAATTGTTTCAACCCTAGTTTTCTTTACAAATGGCATTTGTCATTATCTTGCCACAACTTTTCTTGCTGCAATTTCTCTTAACTTTGTTAATATGATGAATGCAGTTCCAGGAACAAATATCCTTTGGAAACACTAACAACTGGAATGCAGTATTTCAAAATAATGTTAGTTCATATATAAATGGACACTAACACTATTATGTTACTGGAAACTGCATGTAATCTTCAAAAGAGAAAGTAAATATCTGGGAAAAAGCAACTAACATCCTGGAAGAAAAATTTATCAAAGCAAATAAAATATTTCCCATTGAAAGAAATTGTACATTATGTGAACTGGTTTTGAAACAAACATGAAATTCATAATCTGTGTAACCTTGTTAGTTCACATGGTCCTTTTCATATACAGAGCTTTGGAATTTGACTCATTCCCCTGCTGAGACAACAATGTCTCCACTGCTGATGCTCCAAATGATGGGAAGGTTTCCTGGAAGATTGATTAAATCAAGTTACATATTTTCAGGCTTCAGATTGTTTAAAATGTTGGAAGGAGGGAGAAAAAAAAATGATGGATCTGTTCATTTGGGGTTTTTCACCTTCTAGCAAAAAGTTCTGAGAAAAAAAATGTACTTATATAGAGAGAGATAGTCTTAAAATCAGTATTTAGTATGATATTTAATATAGATGATGCAAAAAAGTGGAATCTTTAGAAAGAAGATTGTATTCCATTTAATGGTTGAATAGAATCTGGTACAACAGCCTGAGTAAGTTCTGTGGGTACCAAGCATGACAAAGGTAACAGGAAAAGAAAACCACAGTAACTGCTGAGAAATCCTCACCTTCCTGGACAGTCATCACCCCCAGTAACAGCCTGGAAGACCAAAGCACTACAGAAGAAATCATCCAGGCTGGCATTTGGTGCTTGGAGGCAACGTCAAGTTTCCTAGCAGAGGTGCTAATCACTGCCAGTTGTCATTACAGCTCTGTCTGGGGGATGCTCAGTCACCAGGAATGGCTCCAAACCCTCTAACGTAGCACAGAGGAGTCTTCTGGTGATATTTCTGTTCCAGCCTGGCTTCCAACACCAAGTGCACATCCCTGTTTGTAGCTGCACAGTGAAGTGCACGGGATGGGGAGAGTAAAACACAGCCATCTTCGTGTGACTTGGACAGTATGAATTAAATATGTGCTTTGGTGCTGAGCTGGAGGAAGAAACAGCCAAGGGTGACAGTGTGGTAATGAAACTCGGTCTGCACCTCTGAAGAGAGGCATGCACAGAGAGCGTGTGTAACAGGCCAGGCAGGAGAGGAAGTTCAGATGAAAAAATGAATTTACCTTCTCTCTACTGTCACAGGTAAAATAGAAGGGTTAGTACCCATCCAATGGTCTTGTTTTCCAATCACCTCTAATCTCTTTGTTTCCTCTGATCAGATGCCTGAGGGCAGGATGAGACCTTAAAATCTGTCATAAACAAGCAAGCTACAAAGAGAATCCTACAACTCCCTGAGCAAAGAGTGTTTTGTATCACAAGGCTCAGCTTTTCATCTGCCTAGGCTTTGCTGCTTAGAACAAGAAGAGGGTGGAGAGCTTCGATAAACCAGCTGGCTCTTCCTCATCCTCCAAGTCCTCTCAATGAGCCAGTTTCAGTGGTCATTGTAAAGCCAGTACCCTTTCACACCCCAAATATACTCCTCCTAGTTTCTTCTGTCTACAGTTTTATAAATAAGATTATAGAACATAATGTGCAGTCCTTTCCAAGGCTTTCATAGTCGAACTTGAAGTAAAGATGTAATATTCAAAATATTACATCTTGACATGGCAACCAGTAAGGACATGAGGCTGCCTCTCAAAAACAAAAAAATATTCTTAAAATTCTATGCAAGGACTTATTCTTGAAGAATAAGTCCAGAAAAAAATGCATTGCTGTTACCGTCTGGCATTCATGATCTTGAAATCTGTGGCCTTTAAAAGACTGAAATTTAATAGGTATAAATGTTGAACTTGGAGAAAATGTAGTGCAAACCAAAAGGGCAAGTAATGCAACTGTTAGCAATATACTACAAGCCCAAGACATCTTCCTATTTCCCCTCTGTACAAGTGAGATCTAATTCAAAGTGATCTTTCAGATTCACTCTTTTCATGTTTTCAAGTGTGGTGAATTTTACACTCTTATTTTCTTCGCCAAACAGCTGCATTTTGCATTAGGGTTAAGAAGTGGGGTTAAGTTTTCTCTGTTTGCTGCCATTTCAAACATTTTCACATTTTTCACCGTTGCACAATTTCTTTGTCTCAGCTGATCCCCTGGAGATGCAGCCCATATAAAATAGAGTCTCTCTTCTCTTTAGACACAAAGGTACAAAAAAAATTAATTATATTGAATTTGACTTAAAGGACTACTCTTAGCAAGGCCTTCTAAACACACCAGAATTACTCTAATTTTTGTGCACAACTAACAGGACCTTGATATTTAAAACCTTGTTTCCAAGACAACAGAGTCAGAGACTTCATTTCTCTGAGCTGGAAGATGGAAAGACTGATTCTATCTTGCAGACACCTGGATTTATGGTTACACAAACGTAGGAATCACAGATCTGAGGTTGGAGACAGCTTCCAAACAGAGCTGACAGCCACCAGTGGCAGAGGAAGCTCAAGTAATATTCAAAACTAATGAATTTCATGCACTGATTGCTTTCAGCAGAAAAATGGACCATTTCCATAATTTTTAATCTGTTTTGTAGCACAAGCCATAAGAGTTTCCAAGATTTTTTTTTTCAAATACAATATCTCTACTACACACAACATTCATCTAACTCGGAGGAAGTCTTCCAGTGAAGAAGAATTTTCACAATCCCAGATAAATCACACAATAAATATATGCTTTCTCTTTTAAGATGCGTGTTTTATTTCTAATATGAATGTGGTGACTTTCAACTTCCAGGCATTGGAATATATATATATTTTAATATCTCTCTGGCTGTTTGATTGAAGAGCTTGCTGTGAACAAAATATCTTCCATCTATGTCATTTTTTTAATGTTTTGTGACTGCAGTGTGAAGATGTGAATTATACAAGTAACAGTAATAAAATGGCATATATATGCAGATTTATAAATGCTATTTGTTTCATATTTCACCAACTCAAATGTACTTGATGAAGATATAAACCCCACTTTGCTATGCATTTAAAAATTGTAAGATGCAATTACAAGATTTTCAGCACTGTTAACACCAAGTCAAGCTAACCTTGTAATGAGAGCAAAGATGGAAGAGATTAAAAGATCCTCCCCTATTTTTTACAATGAAAATTTCCTCTAATTCTAAAAGACAAGGAGAAAAAAACCCCAGACTTTACAAGGTGCTCTAAATCCAGCTCCACACTATTCTGTACATTTGTTGTGGTACCATTGCAGCCAGAGTGACTCAGCTGCAAGCAGCACCTGAGAGCCTCAATCAGAGACACTCTCTCACTGCAGGTCTTCAGTTGTTTGGTGATTTACAGTCAAATCCAACACTTCAAATTCAATCCGAGGAGCAGCAGGCACTCAATGGAAACACTGGACCCCACGACACCCTTTGGAGACAGGATGTTTCAAAAGATGATGGGATTCTGCATCAAATCTTGTTTTACAGAGGACCTGAAATGTTGCAGCACTTTGGATTTCACCCCCACCCCAGTGGCTACACCAGAGGTGACAAGTCTGGCAGAGGAGAAGAGCTTTAATACACCCAAACAGCTGGGGCTGAGGACCCCACAGTCATTTTTACTGAGGTGTTCTCGCAAGAAAAAGAAAAATCCCTTAATGACAGAATAGAATAGAAATGGAGTTAATAATAGAATGAAATATCCTGAATTGGAAGGAGCTCACAAGGACCATCAAAATCCAGCTCCTGGTCCTGCACAGGACATCCCCAAGAGTCACAATTTGCTCCTAATAGCATAATCCAAATGCTTCCTGAATTCTGTCAGGCTTGGTGTGAGAGACTGAAATGGTTAATGGCTTAAACACTGCTAGAAAAGGACTTTGCCATTACTGCAAAATTGTATAAAGAAGCTGTGAGCACCGAAGCACCATTCAAATCTGCCTCCTGAGGGGAACTGGGCTGTGAGTTAAGCCACCTGATGGGAACTTGAGCAAATGTAAAGGTGGTACTATTGTCCAGGTCTAAAGAGAGGTATAGGGAGAGCTAAACAAGGCTGGGGGAGCAGAATCAGTGTGGTTTGATGGCAGGGAAGAGAGATTTTGGGTGCATGACACAGGGAGTGAAGGCCCACCTTACTGGGCAACCCCAATGCAATGTGCTCTGACTCCATGATTCAGAAGGCTGAACAGATGCTTTATTAAGCTATACTAGATTACACTAATACTATATTAAAACTATTGTAAAGAGATACTATACTACTAAAGAAAAACCTGTGACTCTTACTGGGGGTCACAACACAGCTTTGACTAAATTGACCAATCAATCCAAACAACCATCAGCAGAGTCCAATTAACCACTCACTCTCGGTAAACAATCTCCATAACACATTCCACAGGTGCCAAACAACAGGAACAGCAAGTAGAAACAAGAATTGTGTTCTCCTCTTCTCTGAGCTTCTCACTACCTTCCCCAGGAAAAATCCTGGAAGAGAGAATTGCGTCTCTCTGTGTTCAGAGAATGTGAATACCACACCACCCTGCCTTACACAAACTGGCTCAGTTGTGAAACCCACCCGTGGATGGGCAGCCACATCCATAGAACATTCACATGAGGGGCAGCAGGGGAGGGGTCACAAACCATCAGAAAACCATCAAAGAGCCCCAAAACACTCCCAGACTCATTGCTGAGGCCCTGCAGCAGAGAACTGCATGTGATGCAAAGTGATGCCACAGACCCAGAGTCTGCTCTAACAGAGAGTTTCAAACTTGTCCCCCCAGAGGAGACACCAGGCATTGCCAGGTACCCAAACATACATTAACCCTGTGTTTTGTGGGACCCTCACCACTGAGAAGACCAGAAAAAGAGGATCAATGAGATGCTGTCAGGATCCACGGAGTGGTGATATTTTCTGTTTAATCTGTCATTCTTTTTCTTTCCCATCCTGCCCCTCTTTTTCTTTCTCTCTCTCTACCTCACACTACTGTTAAATAAAATCCATATGATCAACTTCAGTATATGGTCTTGTTTGCACCTTAACAAAGGCAGAGCCATCTCTCTAACAATTTTAATAACCAGATCTCAACACCTGGTGCTGTGACCACTTCCCTGGGGACCCTGTTTCAGTGCCCAAGCACCCTCTGGATGAAGAACCTTTTCCTGATATCCAACATAAACCTATCCTGACACAGCAGCTCCAGCCATTCCCTCGCGTCCTAAGATGCACTCAGAGAGCATCTCCAGGTATCCCCCCCAAAGAATCAAATTTACAGATATTTAAATTCTACTCTGTAACATGAACTAAAACATGGCATGGACATTGACTCCAACAGTGCACTCCTGAGCCGAACAAATGTAACACTCAGGTTGAGCTAGATGCCTCTAAAGAAGAGGCTGCTAATGGCAAAGGCCATGTTTAAAAACAATACATAACAATAAAGTGGCCTTGGAGATGCATAAGAATGAGAAAAGTTGCCATTGTGAGTCCTCTGACTGTAGAGAGGGTTTCTGGCCAGTAGCTGAGGGAATTTCATAAGCAGCTATGAAAACACAAAGTGCAATTTCATCCTTAGACAGTAATAGGAAAGGTGTTGGAATGAAGTTATTATTTTCTATTTTATTTCTGGGTTCTATAATTATACTCTTAAATTCATTTTTACTACTTCTTAACTTGTGAAAGAGATTTTTTTTCTGAATAGATAATAATAATTGTCTTCAATGAAAAAAATTAGTCTCCTTTCTCCTCCAGAGGGACAATAAATTCTCTCCTTTTGAGGGAAAAAGAAAAGATCAGAGACTATCTACCCTTTCTTTCAGCTTACTAAAAGTAATAATACCAACTAAAATTAATTTAAAAAGTGGCTTTATTTACTCTCTGGCATGAGGGGACTCATCTCAGATAAATTCAATCTTTCACAGCTTGCACACAAACAATCACTGCCTGAAAATAATTGTCTCAGATGCTCTAAAAAGTTTGCAAGGCTGGATTTTTTCATTTTTTGCAATTCTGAAAAAGTTTTACCACCTGAATTAAAGGGTGCATAATATTTCACAGATTATTAGATGAAAATATTCTAAAGGCTTTTATAGCCTCATCCTTTTTCAGTGTGAGATGTTCAGATGGAAATGTTAAAGAGTATCTCAAAGTGAAACTAATTTTGTTTTCCACAGCAAACAAGGTTCTGATTCAGCAAACTCTGGTCTGTGTAAGCTTTTATATGTGGATTTTTCCAGTTAACTCACATGGATAATGAGTCCGTTTATGTGCTTTAGTTCTTTGCCTGGGTAAGGAGTATTACATTGAGCTCCATAAATAAGTTAATTGTCTGAAGGCAAAAATAAGTCTTCCTAATCTGGGCAAACAGAATTCATTACCTCATATCATACAATGGGTGGAAAGTCATAGTAATATAATGTAAAAAAGTAACTTGGGATTTTCCCAAGGAGACTGAGAAGCCTGAATGTCAATTTGCTCTCCAGGTACACAGAACAGTCAGGCAGTGACAAAGGAAGTGATCAGGCCTTCAAAAGTCAAAATTTAAACTTAAAAACATCTCACCAGGATAGACATCTCATGCCAAACTCTTGGGGATAACTCTGTTGCTGGAAGATGGAACTCTGTGTAGGGAATTGGAAAACCTGGGTTTATAGGAGATCCCACCTGATGAGTCTGTGCCACAATCACAGTTTGAAATTACTAGAAAAGATTGAAGTGTGCTAAGCAGCTGTTCTTGTCATAAGAAAAGTGAAACTTTTTTTTTTGAAACTGTTGTTACCAACTAAGGAATTGGAAAATCACAGGGAAAACACAGACCCTTCACTATGCTGATCTTTCATTTCCCAGAGTCATAGAATGCTGGAATGGTTTGGGTTGGAAGGGACCTTAAAGCTCACCCAGTCCCACCCTCTGCCATGGGCAAGGACAAATTCCACCAGCCCAGGTTGCTCCAAGCCCTGTCCAGCCTGGCCCTGGACACTTCCAGGGATCCAGGGGCAGCCACAGCTTCTCTGGGCAAACTGCCCCAGGCCCCTACCACTCTCACAGGGAAGTAATTCAAGTAAAGATTTTCCTCCCCTTCCCTTTCCCTTTCCCTTCCCTGCCAAACCTCTAACACTGCACTCCCAGAGAACAGGATGGGTTTGCCCCCACCACAAGCCAGGACTATAATTCAGGCCACCTGGGATGAGCACTGGGTATGAGAATGGAATTTATGTTTGGCAGTTATGAAATTAAGCCTGTCAAAAGCTTTTTCTGTAAATGTTAATGCATAGTGGCAGATGACTAAAATGGAGCTATTTTGGAGTGTTCCAACTGCCTGAAGTCTTACATCAGTGCCATAATGCACTCACAACCACAAGTGCACGCTACCTGTTTGCTCAAAGGGATCAGTTGATGTTTCAGCCCTGTTATTTGCCTCAACATTTCCTCTGTGATTTTCTCCATAGCTTTACTTGTACATGGCTTTCATTAGGGCAGATTCAAGGTAATTTGGGTTTCAAATAACACTTTCAGTTGCTGAAGAGATGGCCAAACCAGGTTTGGTTTGCTGTTTTCCTTTTTTAAGTCTTTGTCTGCTGACTAAAGTGAAAAGCAACATACACCTACTATCACAATAATGATGTTCTGTGGTGTCTTTTATTTGTTTGTTTATTTTATTAAAAGATGTCTAAGCAAATTGAATCAACTGGTTAGTCAACATTGAAATGACGTTTTTTACCTTGGTAAACATTCAAAACCATCCCTGCAGTAGCTCACTGGAGCAGCAAGATAATTTATTCATTTAGATTTTAACCAGACCTACCTCACATCCCAGGCAGCACACATACATTGGGAAAAAACCCCAAATAAACAAAAAATCTACACAAACTTTGAAGAGCTTGGCAAATTAATGCTATTACTATGGAAACAGTAATGAAGTTTGAATCTATTGGCAGTTCTGATCAAAACTTCTAGCTGATTAACATACAAATTGTGATTCACCCACTAAATAACCTCATCTTTTTATTTACTAATTCTTTTGTTGTTGTATATACTTGTTTCATGCCTGTTTCAATGTCAATCTTTTATGCCTTATTACAAAACGAGGCTGATTCCAAGGACCTTTTGCATTCCTCTT
This sequence comes from Passer domesticus, assembly GCF_036417665.1. Taxonomy (NCBI): domain Eukaryota; kingdom Metazoa; phylum Chordata; class Aves; order Passeriformes; family Passeridae; genus Passer; species Passer domesticus. The sequence continues at coordinate 80,134,090 of NC_087477.1, forward strand.
ATCCATGATGCCTGTAAACCCCAACTTCTCCCTCCCCAGGTGCTTTACATACCCTGATCATCAGGACAGCTTTCCTGATGTCCCGGACTCCGTCGTAGACCAGGCGGGAGGCGTCGATGAACTCGTTCTCCTCGAAGGGCTGGGGCACGTTGGCACTCAGGGCTTCAATGGCCACCTCCACTTGCTCAGCAAAACGTGGCATCACTGGGTTAAACACAAGGAGAGGCAGGAGGATTAGGTTTGTGTTCTCTCCTGAACACTTTGCTGCTGCTCTGGGGCATGGATAGTTTCCAGGAAGCAGAGCACACGCTCCTGGAAATTCCCAGGCAGAGGGAGGCTCATGGATGGGTTTGTACCCACCCTGCCCATGGACAGCTCTGGCACTTTATCTGATAACATGGAAATAACCATCCCTATATACTCTCCTCCAACTGTGCAACAAAGAATAGAAAACTTCCTTCCAAAACTGTGATTTACTAACTTCTAAAAGGCTGCAAGATACCTGAGCAGTTAGTAAAGTTCGTTTAAGAGCTTTACCTCCTGCAATGAGCACAGCAAATATTTGTATCATGTGATCAAAGTCAACTGTAGCCATTATGCCTGCTAATTTACATAACTTACACTCTAGCTTATACTAAATAATAATAATTTTATAAGAGACAAAATGCAAAATCAAAATCATTTGTGAAGGCACCTAAATGAATCTTCTGTTTCTTCACTATCACCATGTTTATAACACAAGACAGCCATAGATATTGGCTAAAAATATTATAAACTGTGGTATGAACTTATTCAATATAGAAATTAAAGCTATTATTTACTTTTGTAAATGGTTTCAGAGCATTGCTTGAAGTAGCAAGAGACTTTTCTTTAAATTTCGTGAAGGATTCCTTTGAAGGTATAATCACCTTCTTCACATTGTGCTTGCAGGAAAATAACTCTTCCCCAAATCAGTCCTTTAACAACTGAAACCAAAATCCTACAAACATGAACATCAGGTCCCACTGATTATACTGCACCGACATTCCTGTACTTGTTTATTCCTCTTCAAAATTTTAACATTAATATTGGAGGACTGTGCTCATAGAGGACAAACATAACCAATGTTTTATTAGAAACCTGGATGAAAAGATGCAGTTGGATTAATTCTTAAGAGTTTGAGGAACTAGGGTCAAGTTTAAGATTTATAGATAGCCATCTTTTCATTATATTCACATCACTTTTATTCTAGCATTTACGTATCCAGATCATGTATCACTGACTTTACTATTTTGGCAATACAATTAGAAGAACAGGAAATTATTATTCCCACAACAGTTATTACCTATTTTTTGTTGTTAAAATATTACCTTTTTTGCCCATCTTTTCCTTAAACCCTATTTTTAATACACTTACTGGTAACCTGAACCCAACTGATGAAAACAAAGGGGAATTTCCAGTGGTTTTATCTTCAAAAGCAGTGACATTCTTTCCCAGGAAGTTCTACTGTGATAGGAAACAACATTTTCTTCTTGACTAAATGTTCTTAAACATTTAGTATCTGCCTTAAAGTAAAACCACAAAACCCCATTATTTAAGAATAGTTTACATTTTGAAGAAGTGGCAGCAACCACGAACTCAAAACTTTCTGTTTCTGGCATTTAAATATTACGCATTGGATGCAAATGAGGAAACTTTTAAAGGGATATAGTGACTCAAATCTAGTTTATACATCACTATATATATATATATCTGTTCATACAGAGAGATGAAAGAACAGATTTGTATTTTCCATGCAGATAAAGTTCAGTAAGTTCCTGGGATACACAGGAGAAACAGGAAAAAGTGACAACAACAGTAGACTTTACAAAAGTAAACATTAACAAAACATTGCCAGGCAGAGGGGAAACATTTTAATTAGAAAAGGATTTTAAGAGAGATGAAAGTTTTGGAAAGAGTATTTAATAAATGCATATATCAAATTGCCTTAATTAATAGAACACTTGAAAGTGTAGTACGAGACTAATATGATTGCATAAGGAAGTCTCAAGACTGAATATCAAAAAGCAATCATTAAAAATGCAATATAAACAAGTAAACCTAAAGAATAAAAAATAAATTATATCAGGTTGTTGGGATAAAACAATCTCTAATATTAGAGATGCAATAAGGAGAGCAATAAAAAATAAAAAAAAGGGAGGTAAAGTACCCTAATGGTTATGGTTAAATTAAATTTAACCTTAAATTTCTGTCTAAAATTTCTTAACTAGCAGAGGTGGTCAGATATTTGATATAATTAATAGTAGGTGCAACAGGCCTGCATTAGGAATGGGCACTTTGAAGAACATCTACATAAGCATAAGGAAATTTATCTTTTACATATGTGTTCAAGTTAACAGTATAGTAAAATTAACCCTGCAGTTCTTAAGAAAAAAAATCAAAGCAATTTCTGAACCATTTTTGGAGAACTCAAGAAAAACATTAATGGTGAAAATTCCAGGGATTTGGGAAAAAAAAAAGGAAGCACTAGTTTATTTTAGATAAAGGCATATAATCCTAATATAAAGGTTATTGTAAAGGTAGAGAAGAAAGGAAGGAAGATTTATATTATATTCAACATAATTTCAGTTGAAATTTTATTTCTAGGTGAAATTTTATTTCACCTAGAAAGAAAATTAAACTTGACATGGAGCAATTAATGTTTAATTATCTGTAAATAATCAGCAGATGCTGGACAGGCAACAGATTAATGGCAATAAGTTGCACCAAGCTTTTACAATATTTCCCCTGACAGAGCAGTGATGGGGAGAAAGCAGATATGACACAGCTGGATTTGTCATGGCCACATATGACATTCTTAGAAGAAAACAAGGAGAATGTAAGTTAAATGGATGTAAGGTGGAAAGTTACACTTTATTCATATTCCTGAACACAAGGTATTCATTCCTGACCACATTTATTACCTCCACTGGGTGTGGAAGCTTCTCTGACCAGTTCTGATTTTGCGGACCTGACTATAATTTAGTCCCTAACTTGCATTATGACATGTAAACATTATCTGCTGTTTCAAAATGGGAATAGATATGAAACTGCTTTATGCTTGCTTGCTTGCCAATCGTATTTTCACATCAGTGCTGACTTTTGATTGGATAAGCAAGAAAAAAACACCTTTAATAGGGGGCTATTACTTATTGCTTCTCTAAGCATATGTTGTCATTTAATGCAGTGAAGGTTTTGAAAATGAGAAAATTGAGTGGACAAATGCATTATTCTCCAGTTAATATTATTGAGCTCCATGAAAAAAAAACCCTCCAGTTTTCCTTTATTATTTACCACACAAAGAAGGATCTTCCTGTGCCAAAGGTGAAAAAACCACAAGTAAAATTCAGGCAAAGGCATGCATTTGAATCTGGAGTTAAAACTTGCAGATGTATCAGACAGAGAATGATTCATTTATTATGCACAGAGAAATTGGCTATAAATTTTAGATTCAGAAGCAAATCAATACTTCTGGGGAAAAATTAAACATTGGTTTCTTAGTTTGAGCTGTGGCCTTGAAAGCAGTCACACATATGCTTAGACTGAAAAATGTGGTCCATTAAAATCTCTCAGCCTAACTACATGAATTAATTAGGCACCTGCATAAATGTTGACAGAATCAGGTCCCAAGTTAATAGAAACACTTCTAATTCATTGACTTTGTCATTCCAACAAAATAAAGATTTGAAAGCCTTTCTGTAGATGAGGTTCCAATGGCACAGAAAGCAAGACCAATGCCAACAAAATCTAGGTTGAACGACTGCTGGAGAAAAATCTGGAAGCAGAAAAGTTGAAATTACTTCCATTTTATCAACTGATTAATTCTTTTGAATTATATTTTTTTTTTTTGGCTGATGCAAAATAGAAATCCAGCATATCACCATGTGTGAATTCATGCCTTGATCAAACTTGCATTTTTTTGTGAACCCCTCTGTTCCAAAAAGAAAATATTTCCTCTGAAGCTCTTCTTGTTTTTCTCCCACCCACCCATATCTCCTACATATTAAAGTTATCAAGCAATTATCTGTTTCCAAAAAATATATTTCCTGTTGACTTTTTCTCCCATGGCAATCAGTTTGTACTGCAATTTTTGTACTTAGAAACATCACTGCAAATTTGTTTAGTGATATGGGAACAATAGATCCCTGATAGACAGAGAAATGCTAGGTTACATAATAAAATTATTGAGATAGAAATTAAAAAAATGTTTGGGCGTTCTTGTTCGTAGCATTAGAACAAAAAGTTTCATTAATATGCAAGATCAAATTAATGCCTTGCTGATTTATTGTGCTTTTATGGCCTTATTATTTAGGAACTTGAATTCCTCAGAATCTTAAGTAGATGTGAATGTTCAGAAATGAGGAAAGGGATAATTAAGACACAAAAAAGCAATAAAGGTCAAGGACCCTTCAGGTGCATGGATTTCTAATTCTCAGTAGCATCAATGGGAGTGAGGAAACTTGTCTGGTTTTGTCTCACATCATACAATTGAAAGTTTTAAATCTTTCCTTATACCAGGCAGAGAACAGTAGATGCTTCCATGAGACAATTAATCACACCTACCCTACACTACAGACTCAGGTTCGGCTGGATAAAATTCTGATTTTCCTCTGCCCACTGAACAGAGAGGGAGGTGTTTGGCTTAGACCAGATGTCTGCTTTAGAGAACCAAGTTTAGGCACAAATCAACCCCATTTGCACCAAATCCTGGCACACTCTTGGCTCTGAATCAGGCTGAGCACAAGGTGGCTCCTTTCCATCCCAATCTCACTGGAACTGATGGGTTCCCAGGGCTCTCATCTCATTTTTCTGGCCAGAAGATAATTTTTGAAAAGCAAAAGCTATTCAAACCAGCAGAGCTATTTCTTAGAGCTTCATTTTGAAAAGACGAGCACTTACTTGACTGTTTTTAGAATCCAGGAGCTTGGATCCAAGGGAAGCATCCTTCTCAAAGACCAGGGGTTGTTCCCTCAGACAAATCAGATATTTGAGCAGCAGAGAAGTGACTGTTCTCCTGTACCCACTGCACCCAGCTGTGCCTTCTGGCTGGCTCTCATACATCTGTATTTAAGCATTTGTAGCCATCCTTAAGAAAACTGATTTTCCCTATGCCATGTTGATAGAGACACATCATTTAAGGTGCCAATCACCTTATCTATGTAGCCCTTTAATGGCTTTAAAAATCTGGTCAGTTGTAGGTAAGACTATTCAAGAATGACATGGCAGTCTAAAGGTTTGCTAAAAGTTTCAGGGTCCCTGAAAATGTCTGTGCTTCTCCTGAACATCATAGTTGTTTGTGTCACATAAATCAAGAAAATTATCCAGAGTGACAGGCAGGATTTTAAAGTTATCAGGAGAGACTAAAAATTTAAAAAAAAAAAAACAAACCAACAACTATGAATGATCAATTACACTACCAAAAAAAAAAAAACCCCAAACAAAACAACAACAAAAAAAATCCCTTAGAAAAAAAAAAGCTCAGCCATTATCCAGATTTGAGAGGTTTTAGTATTAAACATTCATAAAGTTACAGCTTAAAAATTCAGGGCTCTGGATGAAATTTCTTCTGTTATTTTTTTGTGTTTGTGTGACTTGTTTTTTGTTTTGTTTTAAATTGTTAATTTACTTAACGGAAAAAAGCATGGAGTCTACTGAGAACTTCAAGTATTTAAAACAGGTATTTAAAAGATCATTCCTAAGGGATAGCTGACATCCTCTGTCAAAGACAGCACAGTTTCTCTGTTTCCTTTGACAGATGAATAAGGAATGAAATATACCTTATTTAGCTCAAACTATTTGTCAAAGTCTGTTTCTAAAAGAACTGTACATTCCTTATCAGGAGATTCTAAATACTTCACTGAATGTTTTTAAGTCCTGGTCTCATATAATTCACATTTCAGTCGCAGCTATTATTCTGCTAATTGAAAAGAAAAAGCTTTGTAAAAGTCTACTGAAACATTACATAACGTATCTTACAATCACAGAAGCATTTGGGCTGGAAAATATCCCTCAGATCATGAAGCCCAACCCTTAACCCAGCACTGCCAAGGCCACCACTGACCATGTCCCCAAGTGCCACATCCACACAGCTTTTAAATCCCTCCAGGGATGGGGACTCCAAACTGCCCTGGGGAGCTGTGCCAGGGCTGGACAAGCCTTTGGGTGAAGAAAACTTCCCTGCTATCCAATCTACACTTGCTGTGGCCCAGCCTGAGGCCGTTCCCTCTCCTCCTGTCCCTGTTCCCTGGAGCACAGCCTGACCCCTCTGGCTGTCCCCTCCTGTCAGGAGCTGTGCAGAGCCACAAGGTCCCCCCTGAGCCTCCTTTTCTCCAGGCTGAGCCTCCTTCCAGCTCCCTCAGCCTCTCCTGGTGCTCCAGACCCTTCCCCAGCTCTGTTTTGGTTATCAAACCCTGTGTGTCTCACACTGGTGAAATGTTTAAAAGTCAGCTGTAAAATAATGAATAATGAATAATGAGATCCTACAGCAGTTTGCAGTGAACACAAGACTTTCAGGAAGACTCAGCCTTCACTGCCAAACACGGCCCATAAAAACAAAATTCTCAGGCTTCCTTGAATTTATGGCCAAGTCCTGACCCTCTGGCCCACTTGTGTTAAGTCTTCTGACACTTCCCAGAAGGCTCCAACTTTATCTGTGGGTTTATGCAAGCCAGCAGATTGATGTGGGAATGGAAGAAATGGACTTGCCCATGTGCAGCCCAGGTGAGAGGGACATTACAGAAATCAATGGCACGTCTGGAGCTATGGTACCACGTGTTGGGAGACAGGGACACACACACTAAAGGGAAAACTCATCTTCAAACTTTGTCCTGACTGAACTACATTGACAGAAAGATAAATGTCAGGGCAGAAGTGCTGTTTGCATCCTGGCCAGCACAGGAGGCCACTGATTAAGGACAGATCCATCCCAAAGTGGACAGAGGAAGGTAACAAATGTCAGCTGCAGGGACATTTGTATCTCATCAGTTTCAGTCTCACTATCCCCTCTACCTGTGCTCACACTGTAAGCACTCCCAAAACATTATTACTGCCAAACAGAACACCCTTCAGGTTAATATTTCAAATGAAAGCAAACTCTACATAAAATTCCCTCAAGAAAGCAGTCTCATGCTGTTGGAGACCAAGTAGGTTATGTAAAAAGCAAACCACCCTTGCTGGCTTAGCTAGAAGTTTGTGTGTATCAATATGTAGGTGTGTGTAGGCAAGGGGATGCAAGGAATACCAGTGCTTTTATTTTAAAACATTATTGTACAATTCACACTTGTATTCACAAAACATTCTGTTGGAGTTGGTGGATGGATATTGACTCCATTTCTCTGCCTGTATTTTCTAGACCTGGTAAATTTCTTCCTACTTCCAACACCACCCTCCGAATTAAAAAAAAAAGGCTTTTAAGAGCATGAAATATTTTTGAGAACACATTTGAACAGTGACTAAATAATACAGGTTTATGAAAATGGGCATTTCTATTACATTAACCCACTATTCATCATAGAAGGTGTCTGGCACATCCAAAATAGATAACCCTGTGTTTTTAAACTCTCATTGAGTTAATTCACAGCTAAATCTTGAATTTATTGATTATGTAATCCTGTAAATATGTATCAATTCATTGATTATATAATTTATTGATTATGTAATCCTTGTCTTGACCTTCTTCCATTTCTGGAAGATCTTTAGACAGTGGAGAACAAGTGGAAATATCTCCTTGGGGTATTCAGTGAATACCCTCCTATAAGCACAGCCTAACATCTTCAGCATTGATGTGAAGCTGCTGAGCATGGAAAAATATGATTTCTCAGCTGCCCATTAAAATGCCACAGTTTTTCTGAGACAATGAATTAACTCAGAACCCTTCTGTCCATGCAGATAATATAGATTTAAGTGTTCCATTTACCTAGAGTATTAAATAAAAACACCTTTTAGTTTTGTCTCTCTCTCCCAACAAGCCCAAACAGCATTTTCCTTTTGGCAAACTTTGCTGCTGCCTATTCACCTGTTAATGAATGCACTGTACACCAACCACGGCGCTGGCCCTGATGTGACACAAGATTTCCCTTTCTGCTTGCTGAGAATTGATCACTTGTGCTTTGCCTTGTCACCAGCTCTTAATCCATCAAAGGCTTGAACACTCACCCCATGGTTACCTGGTTGCCAAACAGCTGTGGGTGCATGTTAGGAAAAGCCTTTGAAAATCTACATCAATTACGCTATAGTCTCCTTTAGCACCCTATTCCATTTTTAAAAGTGGAGAGAAAAAGAACTAGCGCTTCAGCTTTGAGCTACAGTGGTGATTTATTAATCTCTTATGTCTCATTTAATTGCTTTGTAATGCATTTTATATTATTTCTTAGTGTATTCCTCTGTATATTGATCAAAGTTTCTCTGGTTAAAAATTCTTTGGATCAAACCAAGCAGCAGTGGAACACAATCTTGGGTGTTCTCTGGTCCTTTTGTAAAATACCTTTACTTTAATAATGCATTACATTTTTCTTTTGTGGGTGGCACCTTGACCTTTGCATTCCAGTTTAGCAAAACTTTAAAGAAAATGCTACAGTACTTTGCAGAATAGAAGTCACAATTTGATCAGAACTCCTGTATAAATGATTTCATGTACTCAGGATGATGGTATCCATAAGTTTGACTATAACTACCTGAACTCCCATAAAACATGAATTTAACATCATTTATTTTTTAAATAGGCTCCATTTCACATTTTTTACCTCTCCCTCAGATTCAATATGGGTTTTTTTTTTTTGATTACAGCTATGCTTAAATTCATCTTCTTGCTTCTACATTTTGTTTCCCTTCACATCACTGCTGAAAAATCCATCTTTCCCACATTTTAGTATTAGGTTTGATAACATCATTGAGCTGCCTTTTCCTAGTGATAAATATCTTTAAAGTTTGCCCTACTCACACTGATAAAACTCTCACAGGCTTATTGCTGAATTGCCAGTAGTGCTGATTTTCAACTTCAGCCCATTCTGATAAAGACAAAATAAAACAAATTGTGTCAAAACAGAAGTCAGAGTGACCTACTTAAAACCAGTGAGTTACAAAGTTACTGGGATATTTTTAAAACATGCTAAAAGCTGAAACTCCAATTTCTGGTGTGAATCAGACGATTTCAAATTTCCAGTGTCCCTCACAGGAGTAACCCAAGTAGTATGGTACTTGCTGTTCCAGGATGGTTTCCAGACAGCCCAGTGCAAACCGGAGAAAAAAAAAAAAAAAAAAAAAAAAAAAAAAAAAAGGAAGATTTCACAGCCTTTCCCAGGCAGTTCTGGTCCTACTTGTTCTGCTCTTATCCCTTTCATTTCCCATTCACTTCCTTTCATCACAACCCTGCAATTTCTAATCCAATTTTCCCAGCTCAAACCCAACTCTCTTGGCCTTTAAAGAATGTCATGGCTTTTTCTCCTTCCTGAACCTCAAAAATCTTGGAAAATAGGATCTGGTCTCATTGCCTGTTCCTTGATTTCTTTCTTGGGACAATTATTTTTGTTTAGAAGGTCAGGCTTCTTCTCTTCAGTTTTTACAACTTTTGAAGTAACTGCTGAGTACACTTGAGTCTCCTCCTTGGTGAAGGCAATGGGAAAGTCTCAGCTGGCCTTGACTACTCTGGGTACTGAGCAGGATGAGGGACATCAGTATTCAAACAGCAATTCTGCTCTGTTTCCTCTTACTTCCTTCCCTTTCCTTTTGCCTTTATCCTTGCTTTTAACTTTTTCTTTCTTCTCTTTTCCTTTCCACCCTTCTCTCCTTTTTCTCCCGCCCTGGACAACTTGTAACAGGATGATTTCACAGCTTTCTACAAATCTGAATGACAATATAACACTTAACAGAGGCACCATAAAATAACTCAACCAAACAAAAAGAAAACCACAAAGAAACAACCAAAACCACCTCAAAGCCAACCAATTAACAACAAAAAAAATTTGAACATTGAAGCTCTGGTTTACGAGTAACACGAGTAACATCCACTAAAATCTATGAGTTTGGTGTTTGTTCCCATCGACTCTGTGGTTTTATAGATTTCATCTTTGATTTATAAGAAAATCAGCAAGCAAGAGCTACGTTTTTGGTGTGGTTTTTAAAGGAAAATGAAAGTCCTCTATTTTAAAAGTATGTTAACCAGTCTGTCACTCCCTAAAACTGCTGCCAGAGTAAAGAATCAAGTATCAAGTACTTGGCTTTAAAGGCAGTTTGCTAGACAGGCACAGGCAACAAAGCACTGAAACATTAAAAACCCCACCCCATATATTCCAATGGCTGTAAATTAAAACAACAAACTAATAAAACTTGGAGGTGAGACTGGTTATTGAAGCAATGTTTGCAGCTTCTCAGAAACTATCAGCATCATTTTTATGAGAGATTAATTTTCTCCCCCCTAAAAAAAACCCAAAAAAACCCCCAAAAACAAAATAAAACAAAACACCAAAAAACAAAACAAAACAAAAAAACCCACAAAACCACAAAAAACAAAACAAAACCAAACCATTATCAAGGTACTTGTCTTTCCAAAACACCGTATCCATTTCTCCACTGTGAATCCAACCCAGTACTCACAGAGGTTTTCCTTTTCGAAGTGGACAATTAAAAGCAAATAATAATTATAAGAGAAAGGTAATCTGTTTCTTTCTTTTCCATCATAATTTAAATAAATTTTTCCCAGCTTCCAAAAGCACTTCATTTAAAATTAAATTAAGGTCATTTAAAAAACCCCCAAAAAACAAAACAAACAAACAAAAAAAGGAAGGAATAAAGATTAAAACAGTGAGATGTTCATGACTGTGCTTCTCATAGAGATTTTGATGTGCACATGTGTGGGTGGAACCTGAATCCAAATCAACCCAAATCAATCCCTGCCATCATTCCTGAGCGTTCAATAACACCTGGGCAGGAACTTGAGGTGAGGAGCTGAAAAAATATTGAAATAAATGCATGGATCCATAGGTACCCAGATCAGGGAATAACTGAGGTTGGAAAATACCTCTCAGACCATCCAGTCCCACCATTCCCCCAGCACCACTGTGCTCACCACTGCACCCTGTCCCCAAGTGCCACAGCCACAGGGCTTTGGACACTTCCAAGGATGGTGATTCCAGAACGGCATAGGGGGACTAAATTCCATTTTAATCACTTTATTCTAAGGCACAGTTAATTCTGCTTCTTTTAATCATACAGAAATCATAATCAATGCCTTTGTAAATAGCCTGAAAAGCTGCAGATAGAAATTGTGCTCCAATATTAATGATTCACATTCACAACTGGCAGCAATTGTTTAAGGTTCATCAGCTTCATTGAATTTGGGCTCACTCTATTCCCTGAACTACTGCTACACAATTTGTACATGATATAAAGTTCTTAATATTATAAACATAATATTTTCAGGTTTTTTTAATACTCACAAGTTTATTTACACTTTATAAAATAAAAAAATAAATAAAAAACTTTGACTTGGAGGAACAGGGACTTGTTCTTAACTATAGAATCCCAATGATAACACATTGATGTTGTCAAGATGCACTCAGTCCACAGTTTATAACACTTAGTTATAATTCAAATTATATCAAAAACTGAATTAAATATGGAATATAAGTATTTGCTGTGCATATTATTGATCTATATAATGACACTTTATACCTGCTTGTTAAAAAATTTTAATAAGAAAATTTACAGAAGTTGGGTCACAAATTTTAGCTCAATATAAAGATCAAACATACATTTTGTTTTGTTTAATAAAGAAATCTTAATAGTAGGAAGAATTCTTCATATCTCCTCCTTGACCAAAAGACAACTTTAATAGAAGAGTGCAACAAAATATTTTTCCACATCAATCTGGCATTATTTTCCTTCTGTGAATTCATAAAACCAGCTCATAAACTTTTAAAAAGGAGCAAAATTTACAGTACTTATTCCACTGATCTATTGTAGGGTAATAAAAATAGGCTGACATTAAGCTGGGGCTACAATACCACAAGTAATATTTAATCATCCCCAAATCAGTTTTTAGCTTATTTGTTGATTCCCGTTCTCAAAGTGAACACAGAGACTGCAGAGCTAGAACAATTTTTGCTTTTCCATCTCACAGGGCAATTCCTGAGCTTTTGGTCCAAAAGCCACATTTGATGTGTCCTGAACTGGTGCAATATTCATTTGTTCCTTCTAAAATAATTTTGATGTTTTTAACCTCAGGTGAACAAGTGCAACAAGGCAGGGGAGGATCAGCTCAGACACCCACAATTCATGCACCTCCATCCTCCCAGGGCACCTGATCAGTGTGTGGAGACCCAGCCTGTGAAGTCAATGAAATTTGGAGCATGATTCACCCAAAACCACCCAGAGCCACTGCTTTCAGATGAGAGCACTTGGCAGCACTGCCTGCACTGAATTACTGAGAGCACTGATATAAAGGGCTTTAAAATGACCAGCACAGACCTAATCACCTACACTGAGATGAATCCAATCCCTGCTCTGGCAAGGCAAAAGCAGATTGAAAAAAAAAAAAAAAGAAAGAATATTTCTTCTCATTCTATCAATCTTGCAGACTTTTCTACTTTTATATAATCTATGTATTTTTATACAATCTAGCAGACTTTTATATTTTTTCAATCAGGTGGTGCATTTTCAGTTGCTTATATGTATTTTTCAATGAAAAGTTGTTTTGTTTAGCAACACTTCAGTCATCAACAAGTATATTCACATGCATAGACCAAAGAGTAATGTTTGCAGTGATTTTCTGGAGATGTACAATACATAATCAATCAACTCAGAAGAAAGGGCTGTGTATTATTTATTCAAATCATAGAAACTTTGATGTAGTGGCCTAGTCTTGATGTGTTACTGAATTTCTTCTCTTATATGGCTCCTGTCAGTATCAGTTCTGCAACATCACTGAGAAGAGAATAAAAGACACACTCCCAGCCATGAATTTATTTGTTTGTACCTTGCTTTCAAGATTTCCCTCAGAGTTACCGATCTCAGACAACCAAGTGAAAGTTTCAAATTACTAAAGAGAATTTCAATAATTCTTTCAGCGTTTCACCAAACTCACCAGTTTCAGAGAGCAGTTTGGTAGCTTCCAGCACCTTCTCAGTGTACACCCCAGTCTCATAGTTCTCCATCTCTGCGTTGATGATGTGGATGACCCTGGCTGCGCGGCCCCGGATGGCGCCCGCCGTCCTGTCCAGCGTGTCCACATCCCCCTCTTGCAGGGCAATCACACACTTGTTCACATCTTCCAGGATGTGGTTTTCTGGAATTCGGGTTAAAAATGCACCTGGGTCAACTGCACTCTTCCTCACAGCAAAGCTTACTCATTTGGGCAAATGTCAGGATATTAAAAAATGGATATCTACCTTTATCCAAGCTGTAAAACAAAAGCCCTTCTGTGATATTGTCACATAACAGTAAAAATCTGTGTGATATTTATCTTTAGTAGGGACTGGGCTACATCATCTTAGCTCTGCTGTGTGTCCCAACCTGTAATTCCTTGAAAACCAGTAATTTAATTTCAAACACCACACTGAATTTTATCATAATGAAATTGTAATTAAAATGAATTCAAAAGGGATAGCAGTCAAATATTCTGTAGATTCTATAATAAACAGCTGGGCAATTTTCTGAAGGTGAATTTACACTCTCCCATAAAAGTTTATTACATTTGGCTCATTTTTGCCTAAGTAAGTCAGGAAAAAAACATCACATTGAAAAGACAACAGCAAATGGCCTTTGTAGACAGCACAAAACCTGGGCATGAGCAGTTCATCTCCCTCACTCCTTCTATGCCAGAGAATAAGCTGGAAATTTCTAATAACACACCCTTATAATTATGTGTTACTTTGCATAATCTGAAGCAAGAGATGACAACAGTGACTCTGCTCATAGGAGGTGATATCAAGCATCTTAATTGGATTCTTGGGAGATGCATTGTTATTTTTCTGTCTCTGGATCAGATCATCTACTCTCATGTGCTGCAGTATCAGAATTTATGTAGTATTCTCACATACAAATTAGTGAAAGCATGAAGATTCTGACTAGGCCAGGCATTCTCTGCAGCCAGTAGAGTCAAAAATAATTTTAGTAAGACCAAGACTGAATTTCATACTTGACCAAACCCAGTCTGAGAAATTCAGTGACTCTAAACAGCAACTTGATTTTCTGCTAGAGACACCTCTGAACTGAAAAGGAAATGCTGTTCTTTGTAGTAGTAGTAAAACAGAATTAATCAGTTCACCAACTGTTTTTTGTTAATTATCCTTTGCCACTAGAAAGAATGACTCACTAATCTTCACAGTTAAAAATTCTGAGGTTGGATTATTTGAGGATTTCAGAAATGTTTTACATGATGTTGAATTTTACACTGCAACAACTTTGGATGGAAACTGAAAGTTCCCTGAGCTGTGAATCTGAGTAACTTGCAAGGCAAAATTCTTTGTTTAAAACACTTCCTATACAGAATGAAAAAGAAGTCCTTTGTTAAAATTTTTCTTTGCTGTTTCCATTTCACCAGCACCAATTTGCTTTTATCATGGCACAAACAAATTCTGCCCAACAAGAAGCAAATTTGGCCAGTGCATTTGGAATATGAAATAACTTCTTAAAATTATGGTCAGCTCTCTTTTGGTAGCCACCATATTACTAAAAAATACCTTCAAATGTGACTGTCAATATGAAGAGGAGGAGGTGTCATTTCAGGAGGTACATTTAACCAGATAGTGGTATTTTGAATGCTTCACTGGTTTAAGATCCAAAAATAAAAATACTCTGTGTAAACTGAGGCTTCCAAACTTTACAGCAAGAGCAACAGGATTTCTGTTTCCTCATGTTTAACAGAGATGTCTGTGCAAAGAATTAGGAAAAAAGGAATCTAAGCTTTACGAAATAATACTTCTCAGCTGCCTAGGAAAGTTTGGATTTAAGTGAAAACTCTGTTTGAAGGAATTAAGATTTGAGAAAAAGAAATTTAAAAAGTCATCATCCATTTAAATTACTTCTGGTTTATGGACACAAGCACTTGAAGTAAGCAAAGTCCTCAAACAAAGAAGAAAAAGGACATTTGAGCCAGATTTCCAGCATTTGCACATGGACTGGGTCTGCAGTTTACAGCCTCGTCATCCCTTTCTCTTAGAACTAGTTCTGTCAGAAAGTCTTTGTCAGCTTCAAATCTCAAATAAAAATCAATGTGCTCCCATATTCTGAAGTATCCTACTATTCAGAGAGCTCATTTTCATTTTCTTGCAATGGCTTGCAGGAAACACTTGCAGGGCTGTTGAACAGATGAGTGTAATTAACTAAACCAAACCATTTCCCTGTTAATAAGGGTAACAGGATACAACCAAACAACATAAAGAGTGCAAAAAAGGAAAAGAATGGATTTTTTTTAATTAATTTTTTTTCTTTCAATATTTTTTCCCCATAAACCTCTTTTGGAAAATTTAAGAAATATCAAGGAAAATAATGTAGAACAAAGCAACATTTTGGCCAGACTGTCTCATGAAGTTTGGCTCTTCTGAGATATTCGAGTAAGCAAAGGCCTCTTGGCACACTCTATGTCCTTACTCAACACTGCAATTCACCCTTCTAAGCAAAATAGAAAAATGAGTTTTCTGCAGCAGAAATTAACCCAAGCCATGCACCACTTTGTAACTACACCATTCATTGGGTATGATCAAATTATAACAATCCACTCTGCCACAAGTTGTAGCACTTTACCAGGAGGATGGAGGAAAGACTGGGACCCAGGGTCAGTGTCCTTCTCTTCTCCATCCCTTCTTTACCCTCCCCACCCAAACCATCTTGTGATTCTGTAAAATCCACTTTTCCTCCTCTTTCCTCACAAAACTGCACAAGATTACAACAATTTCTACAAATACTCTCGGCCTGTAACAGGTCTGGAGCTCATTTTTAGAAGGTGGGCAAAATCCTACTTTGTGCGTGAGTTGAAACAAAGCTTGTCCAGGAATAGAAGCACAAATAGGTGCTATTTTCTGGGAGGTGAAGAGGGATTGCTACCAGGGATTAATTAACACGGCGTGGCTGGTCCTACTGAGTAGAGAAAATCAGCATTCCAACCCACACAGACTAATGGATTAATGATGCTTTAGTAATTATAGCTTTTAACTGCTCTGACCCAATACTTTAATTTAGCAGTATATTTTTGGAAAAGCCTCTTGATCCCAGTACCTGAAACAGAGAGGAAATCATCCACTGAAGTGATGTCGTCGACAGCCTCAGTGAGAACTCGCACCTGTTTCTCCCACTGGTCCTTGAACACATCCATGTTGTCCTGGGCTACTTTGCTCTGGGGTCTGGCAGCCAACGTGAGTGCAGCATTAATTACCTGTTAATCAAAGCCATTTGTTACAGGAGGATTGGTAATTTTTTTTTAAATTATGATTATTTGGGGTTTTTTTTTAAGGGAAAGAGCAAATAGATTGTGGACTGTGTTAAAAATACAGCATTTGACATGAAGGATCTCAAGATATGGATGTATTTTTCACAGTTCATGGAAATCAGGCTACAGTCTCATGACAAAGACAAGGCTATGTTCTTCTTCTAATGCTTTTCGGTGCTAAAAGACTTCTCAAGTGGATTTTACCAGGAATCTTCACTCACCTGTGGGCACAGACTATCAATCTGTGTGGCTGCCATACGGACTAACTTCACACCTTCCTCATTATTGGAGATTGAACAGGCCAGATTTGCAACCTGCAATGAAAGCATGAAATCATCAGAATGAGAATCAAGTTTTAGTCAAGTGAGCCATTTCATACCTTTCTTTGTTCTTATTAAGCTTTGCCTGAAATGAAAGAGTTTTTTACAAGAGGAATAATACATCTTCTGTGCTGGTGAACAGAAACCCATGCAGACTATTTCCTTACTAGCAAAATGAACTACCCATCTTCTTTAGATTTTTCTCAGAATCTTCCTTCACTGTAAAGTGTTTCCCATCCTCCTCTATAGCTTGAAAATTATCTGCTGAGAAGCCACATAAGGAATTCAGAGCATTCAGATATCTGTACATTTCCTCTTCTCAGCTCCTTTTCCCTCTTATGAACTACTTTCATCATTAATACAGGCAATCAGGCTCATCTATATGCTCTGAGCTTGGCAAAAGGAAGGGTTTTTGATGTCCTAACACATAGAATCATACTTTTCAACCCATAACCAAAATTGATACTGGGCAGTTACATATCTCTCAAATATCTTCATTGTTTCTGATGGTTTTGTGCATATTACAATAATTTTATTTTTCATGTAGACTTCTTTATTTCTATGTGTTTGTCTGCCCCACAGTGAAATATCCATTAGCAACAGTAAAGTAACTTAGAGATGTGAAATAACTCTGTTGAAACCTTGTTCTGTAATATACATCTGAAGATCTCATTCAAAGGTTTTTAAATCCACATTTACTTGCCCTGTCACAGCTTTGGGAAGGCTATTTGGATAAGATAAAGACTTGGAGAGACATCTGAATGAGATCTAGAAACCAGACCATGTCTCCAGACACAGCAGGGCTGCATCTCTGTGGCTTGGATTCAAGTGGAGGAGCATGTTCTCCCAGCTCAGACAGCTCCTCCAAAAAACCGATTCCCAAAAGTTTTGTGCCAACTCCATGAATCTGCCCTGGGTTTTCCAAACAGCAATTCATGTCCCAGTGCACATTGTGATATTTAAATCACTAAGGTACATTTTGGGATGGGGGAATACAGGATATTTTTTAATCATCCAAAATTATGGCACGTCATTCTAATCTTCATTAAAACAAACTTATAAAATTTTAAATATGCTTCCTTGATATTATTCACTGTGCCTGAAGGCATAACTATCAGTTGGAAATGATTCATGAATTAGTTCAAATGCCCCCATCTTCCCAATTTTCCTCCAGTCTCCCCTTGTGCTATTAATCTGTTCTCATCTTCAGTGCACATCCCTGCCTTAGCCCTGATCCATCTGTTCTGCATGGAACCTATTTCACTTCCAGTTCTGTGCAGCGTGGTTTGCATAAATCAGAGTGCCAAAGCCCAGGCAAGAAAAGAACCCAAGGCTTCAAAGAGTCTTGCAGGCATTTCCTAGTCAAGATTTTATCAGAATGTTGTGATTTTTTATTTTCATTTCATGATGAGACAAATGAGTTGGTCTGTTTGTTAACAGCCTTACAGCCCTCATGTCAAAAACATTCTCCTGAGATGACATCTTCCAATTAATTTACCATTTTCTGTAGTCACTTCTTTGCACACATCAAACAAAACCCTTTCATCTTCACCAGAAACAACAGCTAAGCAGGATAATATTTAGAATTCATTAACATGAGTGGAATTTACAGACTTTAAAAACTAGTAAATTATACTGAGTTTAGCAAGAGCCACCTTCCTGTATTGGAACTAAGTGGCTTTTCAGACTGCCCTTACATTTTGTGATTAACACAATGAGAATTTGTCCCAAGGCTTCAGATGTAGCATTTACTTTTTTGCAGATAGAAATATGTGATGAAGGTGGCTGGGTGTCATGAAATGGCCATCAAACTATAAAGCAAGTCTTTGAGTTCCTCTGGGATGGAGCAATGCAGATATAAGCAGCAAAAAGTAAAACTTAGTAGTTCTCTGTGTCTGTTCATTACTCTTTAAATAGAATATGATAGACAATATTTGGATGTTGCAAAGTGCTTTGCTATTCCAAGAAAGCTACAGACACAACCAGAAAAATATCTTTTTCCCTTTTTTGTAAAATAGAGTTGTACGTTGTTTTGGGTGTTGCTATCAACACAAGAGTACAAATGCAATTATTGCTGCATTAAATATATATCAAATAGCATTGCAGTTATCTGTTTAAAAGAAATAGGGATACTCATAATGTATAATCCTAAATTTAATAGCTTTTTGTGAGATATTTCAAGCCTTGCATAAATCCAGCCCTGCACCATCAGCAGTCAGGCAGCAATACTGCTCCACAATCCAGCAGGGAGTGTGCCAGCCTGCACCACAGCAAGATCTGATTATGTCAAATAAACACACAGATAAGCAATTTCCACAATGGCAGATGCAATCTGGATAAAATTGAATTCAGCACTATAAACCTATGACTTTACCCAAGACTTAATTTTTAAAAGATGGCAAGAAATAGCCTTTACTTGCTCAAGCCTGAGTTTCAGTGCATAAGCATGGACCTGTGAAACAACACAAGCTTTGGGTGCTCAGTCACCAGATACCTCATTTCTTAATTACTTTGATTGACTTTGTTATCAAATACACAGTCAAGTCACCATCAATTAATATTCTTGCCACAGCAAGGTCCACATGTGTGCTCTTACTTGATAGAAACTACAAGGCAATTCCCCCTGCTTAAGCTTATTATAAATTCAGCAACTTCAGATATTTTTCCTACCTAAAATTATGAATAAAAAAATTAATATACAATTTTCATCCCACTTAGCTATCTGGATTAGGTGCCAAACTGATCCCTTTGGAAAATGGGTAAAAAAGGGGAGGGCCCTTCCAGGGGCTGTTCCAGGTGCCAGGTGCCTGCTTGGATCATCCTCTAGATGTGTCTGGTTTATTACAGCTGCCCTGGTGATTGTTGAAAAAGGTATTAGTGAGATAAAAGGTGTTTTACTGGTGAATAATAACTTGTTTGGCATGGGTGTATTTAATAGAACACGTTTGGTGAAGAACACAGAGACTTTTGAGGGTGGGAATTTATTTAATGTGCCACTCCTGGGCTGGATGGAGCAGAGAGCTTGGAAAGGAAAATAAAAAGGCTGTGTATTAGTGCAGCTGCCAATTTATCAGAACTTTGATTTGAAGCCTTTACTTTTGCAGTTCAAATGCTCTGTCTCCACCAAAGCACTGAAGGGCAAGTTTCCTGAGAGGCTACAGAAGCAACCAGGTAGTTAATTTATTTTTCTCTTTTTTTACTAAGTTCCTTGAGAACACTGAACTCAGTGAGTGCCTAAATAGAATTTAAGATTGTATTGAGATCAATTTGAACTGTCTGAAGAGTATTTATATCAAGGAACACATTTTAAATACCAAAATCAATGAACTGTGAATCATTCTCAAAAATATGTGGAGAACTTAATAACAGTGAAACTGCTGTGTAGATGAACATTATTGTCCAGAATTTCAGGTCTGCTAAGCTGCTCTTTTACCATCAAAACAATGGCTGAACACCTTAAACCTGTCCTGCAAGAGCACAGAGAGGTAATGAGCAGGAAGATAAACATCAAGCTTCAGTGATGCTGTATTTTTCTGTAATCACCAAATCCAGTGAACCAATCCTAGAACGGGGGGTGTGAAAAAGCAGGAACCAACTCCTCCATATGAATTTCTATCAGTGGCACTGGCAGCCCAAGATGCTTTTCTGCGCCTTGCCAGTATCTGTCTTTAATCATGTAAGGAGCTCCATCAGTTTCAGTGATTTAAAATACATACAGGACCAGTTCCTATAAAATTTATCTGTCTGTATTTTTTTTTTTTTTATTTTAGCCTCAGTTTCCTGCCGGATAGCAGATTGGGATGGGGAATGACTTTGTTTCTAATGCAAATTTTATTACTCTTTGTGGTGACCTTAGGAGAGGAAAATTTTATTTCTGCCACAAAATTGCACTTCAAACTACAAAAGTAATCAGGGATCTTTCATTTCAATTTACTTCATTTTTACACTGATTAAAATCAGGTGTAGCTACCTTTTATTGTGGTTTTAAATGAGACTATTTTCAATTTTTGACTTGAGCCCTTTGTATTATTAAAGGTAACTATGACTATCAAGATGCATTGTGCTCTTCTGACTACCAAAATCCATTGTCTTCTGGTTCAAAATTAAATTCAAAGATTTAACATGGCCATTTGGAATTCAACCTAAGTGAAATGGTCCAAAAGAAAAATCTATTGCTTAAAGCAAAAATATAAAAAAAGGAAGCAGTATAAGCTGCAACAAAAGAGCAATAGCAACACAAAAGCTGCAGAATATCATATTTTTTAACAATTTTCTTTTATTCTTTTTTTCTTGCCATAAATTGCTTAGAAGAAATGATACTGAAAAGGCTCTGTTGAGCTTCCCCAGTCATTTAACTATTCAAAGGTAGAGAATGTAATCTAGTGTTTTTTTTGTTTCTTAGTTTTCCATAGTTTTTTGTAAATATGTGATTTCTTCTTAAACATTTTTTATTCAGATTTTTCTATTTATGTAATTTATGTTTCCACTGTAATTAACTGGTGGAAGTAATAGGAAGAAAATAAATTGCAAGAAATTATTCTCTATTTAGGAAAATGCAGAGTAATTTACACAAAGCCAAGACACTGGTAAACTGATATGTCTGCACCACACATTTGAGAAGCTGAAACTTTTTGAGGGATTCAGCTTGAGTTGAAAGTGGTTTAAGTCAGAGACTTCTGCAGCACTCACAGGGGACTAAAGACAAGCAAATAATCAATTACCATGTTCAGCTGATGAGACATAACTTGCTGAGCTGTCCTATCTCAACTATTTGTAATTATTTATCCATTCACTTAGTAATTTATCCAGATATTGCTTCAATCTCTGAATCCTTAAAAATTCTGACATATATTAATGTTGGTACTGCTGTAGCAGCCCAGTGATATTCATGGAGCCACAAATAAGAGATATTTTTTTAAAGGAGAGCAAAGTTGAAGCCAAGTTACCCAAGATCTTCAACTTATTTCTCCTCGCTGTGCTCACTCAAGCATTCCATTATGAGCAAAACTCTATTTATCACTGGACAGGATGTTTTTGCACATACACAAACAAGTGCCAAAAAAAATCAAAATGTCACTGAGAGTACACATTGCAGCAGATTCCTGTTCCTCGTCATGCTCTGCAGTGCCAGCTTGTACTGCCATGCAAATATTAGACTGTGGCTTCTCCCTCCCAGCCTATTCCATATGGCATGGGGAGAACCTCATACTGGATAATATGGCAAATTTTCCCTCATTTATATTAACCAGTCACTTCTCTAAATAAGAGATGGATTTTTAAATTCAGCTGTACATATATTTCACATCTATTAAATAATCTAACTGCATGCAAAGCAGTAAAAAAAGGCATTACTTTTATAAATTAATAATGACCTGATTTACTGAGTTTTATGTTTGCTTTGAAAATTTCTAGCACTAAACCCTGAACATATTTAACATGAACTGCTCAGACATTTACAATATGTATCTAAGGAGATTGGTACCAGCAGGATGTTAGAAAGCTACAGTGCATGTCAAGCACAAGAGCTGAATGTTTTATTTCATGTCTTATATGCTGCCCACTGAACCTATGAAAACCTCTTTTCACTCTCAAAAGGTCAACAGCATTTTCTTTCATACTTACTACAGGAATGAGGCTTTTCCACACACTCCAACTCCCTTCAGACTTGCTCTGTATCAGATTTAGTTGGAAAAGCTTTAAAATATTTTTGGTTTGGGTAATGTTCCAAGTGCCTCAGACTTCAATAAATTCAGCAGGTCTTTGTCTGATATTTTTGAAGGAAACCTAAGAGTGTTGGAAACCTCATGTGTACAGAAAGCTCAACTCTAAATGAAAAGATCCTAATTTTAGACTATGTCAGTGAAGTGTTGTTAAATCATTCTGAATCTCCTTCATTTTCCAGGACCATTCTGGTGCATGCCACAATTATGGCCTGTAGGATGGAATAAAAGGGAGATCAGAAATGAAGTACCTTGAAAAGTCCTTCTACTTATTTTCATAACTGAAAAGAAGCCAACATTGGCTCATGTTCAATTATAGAGCTGTCAGTGAAGAACAGAAGAAAAAGGTATCATATTATGTTTGATATTTTACTTTTCATACCAGACAATAATAATGATTTCAGATATAAATAAAAAAAATGTAGAAGTAAATACCATCTCTTCTCTTCTTTCTTTTCTCTTTATATATGGAATTTGATCACAAAACTCTGTCTTCTTGAAACAGGGCAAGTTTTTACACCACATTGATGAGCCTGAACTGTGATAAATGTGCCTGATTGCGAACTCCTTACTGTGTCTAAAGACATTTTGAAAGAAGAGTGGGACAATCTGATTTTAGACCATCTTTCCAGGTCTTTGTGATTTCTCAGCAGGATCATCCCAAGAATTCTCTATGGAAAACAGAAGGAAGCAAATTGATTAAAGAAAAAAGCAGGTGATTGTCTCAGGGCATTTCTCCAATTTAAACATGAGAAAATCATTCTAGAAATTACTTCAGTTTTACTTTTTTTGTTTGTTTGCTTGTTTTGCTTTTTCTGGTGCTGTTGGTTGGGTTTTTTTTTGTTTGTTTGTTTTTTTTTTTCCCCAGGGTTTCAGTTCTACTTTACTTTCATTTGTAAAATTATTCAAGCAATGCTGTTGGACACTTGCAGTGGACACTGCCCAGAACTATCAACTGCATTCTCAGCTGGAACCAATGACCCTGACAGCAACTGCCCCAGCTCCTACTTGAAGATTCAATCTCACAATTAAAAATCCAGGCCTACATCTGTCAGGAATTCTCTGTTCCACTGAATCTCCAAATAGCTTGAAATTCAGGGACTTTAAAAAAGTGGATGTGGATGTTAATCCCCAGAGCTGAAACCAGTGGAAATGCTTTGTGCTGTGACTGAAAACTCCCTCAGGAATTATGGATGATCCTCCCTTGCTTTCTTAAGGCTATGTTTGTCAGCCATTCAGCTGGAATAGAACTAAATGATAGAAGCAGTGGGGAGCCCAGAGATAAGGACAGCAGGAAAGGGGTTCCCTCCTGAGGCTCACTCCCCCAGGAGCTGGGAAGGGAGCAGGGCACTCAGCCTCCTCCCTTCAATGGTTTGCTCACTACCTTGACGTAATTTCTGAATTTTCTCTCTATTTATGTGCACCCACTGCTGAAGAATTAAACAGCAAAGAGCTGGAGTAAGTCAAGAAGAAGAGCAGGACTTAGTTAAGACCAGATTTGTACTTTAATTTTAACTGGCCTTGAGCAATGTAGCATTGCACTGATAGAATGCAGTGAGTCTTTCTCCTACAAGAAAGCAGCTTGTAAAGATGCAGGGGATCTGTTCCTGTTGTTCATCTGTCCAGGTGGATCATGGAGTAGATAACCTGTTTTAAACAGTGCCACTCACATGACTGCTGAGCCTAGATAGTCTAGCTAAAAGTGATTAATTTCATTTACTGACTTTCTGAGTTACAGATAAAGCTGCATTTTACATCACATTGGTACACCTTCTTTCCTTTCCAAGAAAGCAAAGGGAAAATGCCCAACTACAAGAATTCCTTCTTCTGTAGAGGTCAGAGATCAAAGACCCATCTCAGAGCTTTTTCACCTCTGTTAGCAAGACTGAGTTCCTTTTCTATTTAATTTGATAACAGGTAAAGGATTTCAGACACTATTCCTCCATTACTGGTCTATTCACAATGAAACACCAGTGAACAAAGAATGCAGAGGAACACAACAAAAATGACAGCACTGGCTCTGAAATATCAGAGACACATTGTCACACACAACAGAACCTCTCCCCTACAGTAACTGTTATGTTCCAAGTGTGAAAAATGGTCAAAACAATTTCTTAGTCTGGTACATCAACAAAACTCAGGAAATTTTGTGTATTAATCCTTTCTGGTCAATTTGCAACCAAGGCCCCTGCTACTAAAATTCATCATGAATTATGAGCAATGGATCCTGAAATATCCAAGGAGCAAGAGGGCTCCTATGGTGTCCTATGGAAAGAAGATTTACAACACTGCAATGTGTGTGAGTCGATCCCATAAAGCAATTTTGACAACATACCCCTGACAGTGCTGTAATTAATAGATATTAATAGCAAGTAGTTACCAAAGCAATCCATCTATCTAATAACAGTCCACTATTTGGCAAACTGCTCAGTGACCCTGGGACATGGATGCATGCCTGACTAGGCTGTGATAATTAAATGTTAGTTATATTATCAGGGAGCTGTATTTTGACAGCTGTTGAAGAAAAAGAGGGGACTGTGTTGGAACTCAGAAAAGTTCAAGACATTAACAGAAGCTCTGAAGGCATTAACAGTGTGATATCAGACACCCCAGGGCATAAACAAAGCACAAATTATAATCACTGATCCCTGAAGAAACATAACTTGCAAGTTGGGTAGGACCAACCTTATTTAGCTGACCAATGTGGATGGAGCTGAACTTGGCAGGGGATGCAAAGAACAATAAGGGCTTGTAGAGGTACCTCAGCCAGAAAGGAAGGTCACAGAAAGTGCATCCCCCCTGATAAGCAAGACTGGCAAACTGGCAACAGTTTGAACAGAAGAAACTGAGGTACCCAACAACTTTTTTGCCTCAGTGTTCAACAGCAACCTCTCTTCCCAAAGGAGAAAAGGGAGCAAAGTCCCTCCTGCTGACAGAGAAATGAGGTTGAAGGCCAGCTGAGGAAGCCAAATCCACAAATCCATGCACAAATCCATGGGGTCCAATGCACACCAGAATCTAGGGGGAATTGGCTGATGCAGTTGCCAAGGCACTCTCCATCATATTCACCAAGTCATGGCGGTCAGGGCAAGTCCCAGGTGGCTGGAAAAAGGGCAACACGGCTCCCATCTTTACAAAGGGTTAAAAGGAGGACCCTGGGAGCTGACCCTGTCAGCCTCACCTCTGTGCCTGGGAAAATCCTGGAGCAGATGCTCCCAGAAGCTCTGCTAAAGGAGGTGATTCAGGACAGCCAGCACATCTTTGCCAGTGGCCAGCAGAGCTTTGCCAGTGGCCAGCAGGCTGAGGGAGCTGTTTCTGCCCCTCAGTCTGCCCAGGTGAGAGCACACCTGCAGAACTCAGCACAGAGAAGATGTGAACCTGTTGGAGTGGGTCCAGAGGAGAGCCACAGAATCAGAGAGCTGATTAGGGGTGAGTGAAGAAATTTAATTTGGAGTGGGAGTTGAAAGGCTCACAAAGTCCCATTCAGAGAAAGACTGATTTTATATGAACCCAATTTTTGTGCATGAGTAGTTTATGAAATGTTTTTACAATAATTTAGTAATGGCTCAACAGGAATGCAAAACCAAGTCATCTGCCCAGAACCAGAATGTGTAGACAAGGCAACAGAACTGGATGTTCCCTTTCCTATTCCTCCTGTCAGCTTTAACCCTCGCATGGAGAAAGCTCATATTGGCTTAAAACATCATTTAGTTTACTTGTCAGCTTAGAAGCCCTTTTTTCTGCTAACAAATTGCCTTTTCTCTGGAAAAGTGATATTTATGCTGATTATCCTTACAATAAGAGTGTCTGACAGCAAAAAACAAACATCCAGAGCATTTTGCAGAAAAGTTGTATGTTTATATGAGGTATTTTCCAAGTTTTGTATTATAAAAAACTCATCAATCCATTATTCTTGACTTTTTGTCCTGTCACTGTCCATCCTTGTGGTTAGACCAGAAGAAGAGATTTCTTAAATATATTTGTTTACCAGCAGCTGCATTTATTCCAGTAAGGTAAACACAGACGTGAGCACTTGCAGACACTCATCCCCCTTTTTTCAACTACAAACATAATCCTAGGCAGAATTTTACCCTGAATTACTTCTGGTATATCACATATGGTCTCTCTCATATTTATTAAAAAGATGTTGGCCAAAATGTTGGCACTGAGAAACCTCCATGTGCTCTTAAAGATATGACAATGGGCTGAGAAAAACTAGTTTTATATTGACGTCTCTCTTCTCATCTGAAATGGGGAATATGTAAAAAACAACCCCACAGTATTAATTATTCAATGTGCAGGGATGCATATCCTCAAATAATTTCTCCTAATTTAAGACTGCACTCTTAAGGGATTTTGCATAGAATTTTGATTTTGTTATAGTAAACGTGGAAATTTTCATCCTAGTTGTGAACTCAATCATGTTTATTTGACTAAAAACCATCTGAGTCAGTCTTACATTTTTGTCCCAGTTGTGACATGTTTGCAGTTATGTGTATGAAAGCTGATTACCTTTGCAAAGGATCACCATTAGCTGATAAACACCCAAAACCATTTCAACAAAACCCAGATTATTTATTGTGTATTACAGTGATGTTTTTGACTTTTCTGTGGCTCCTCAAAAAAAAAAAAAAAGTCATATGAATGCAGCTAACAAACAACTAGTTTTTAATAATGAGATTTTATATCAAGAGCTCTTCATTTAACTTTCAACATTAAACAAAGAATGGAAACAAACATATATTTAAAAAATCAATACTGACATCAAAATTCTAAACAGAACTGCAGACACCTTTAATTCACTGTGTTTTGATTTATACTCCTCCTGGCACAGAGAGATGACAATAATAAGTCAATTGTCTGTGCTGTTAGTTTAAAAAGCAATAGCACTACGAGTTTGGGATTTTTGGAAATTGCCATTTGAAAGTCAAGGGCCAGTAGGTCCATGATGAAGCTGAAGAGAGTCTCTCCAGCAGTCCACCTTAGTAATTTTTCAAGCTTTTGATTAATTTAATTCAAAGGAACAGAGAAATGAAAATTAAATTCAATGAAAAATTAAAATTTAACAAAAATTAAATTTCAGTGAAGGAGACAAACCTTGTTATCCTCCTAATGCCTCACTGAGGAAAGAGTTTAACTCATGGCTCACAGCAGGGAATCTGAGTAGCTGAGAAATTTCTTAAAATCTGTGGGAAAAAGCTTCACTTGGATCTGACACTTGACTGCAAACTACAAATCTCTAAGAAACCATGATTCATCCTGTCTGGTGTTTACAGAGCTGCTTCTCTGAGAGAAGAAAATCCTTCTTCCTAAAAACCACAGCAAGAACTGCACACCTGAAGAACCTCTGGCTGGGGAGCAGGAGACTTTGGGTACATGAGGACAGGCTTGGAGCTGGAAGATGTCCCAGTTTGCTTCCACAGGGCCTCGTGACCATTGGGATAATTTGAAATTAACACTTTTAACATCAGCCTGGATGTCTGAAACCCTGCACTGGGCCAAGGAGAAGCTGCAGCACTTGGGTTTCAGGTTTCTGTAAGAACCTTTTAGTAAATAATTACTTTTAAAATTAACCACTGGTGAAGGAATGATGAGAGTACATTTCCCCACTGTGTTATTGGGAAGTTATCTTTCATCACACTACAGGTCATCATTCAATTTTCCAAGAACTGTTTTTAGATTAAATGATTTCTGAGATGTCAACCTGGAACAGGAAAAAAATTGAAGGAAAAAAAAAGAAAATGCAAGGAGATATACAATAAAATGGAGTATTATTAAGTCCCATCATGGAGCTTTCAGAATTGATAATTTCACTCAATAATAGTCCAGGTAAGGTGATGGATGTTACCTGTATTTTTTTTTTTTTTTTAACCCACAGATTGCTTATCCGTGAAGCAAGTGAGGAATAACCCTCTGTCCTTTTGGAGCAGGCAAATCTAGTTTATTTCCATGTTGGGACCACGGTGGCTAAATCTGATCAGTTTTTACAGGAGACCAGAAACCACAGAACATCCATATCTCTGCACTGACATTAATATAACACTACCACAAGTTGTGGAAATTGGAGCTGAAAGGAAAGCTGGCAGATGATGCTCCTGTCTGAAGGCAGGATCAGCAGTGCCTGAACCACTGCTGGCAGGTGTTTGTTTCACTTAGAGCCTGCTTTGATAGCAGTTGTATGGATTTCTGTACATGGAACATTTAATTAGGGAAAACAAACAGCAGCAGTGTGTGATGAGGTCAGATTTACTGCTCCAACTGCAAGGAGTGTGCTCCAGTCTGTGCTCAGGGCCCATTCAAATGTATATTAAGAAATTGAGTAATGACAGCAACAGGAGAGTAAAAAAACTCAACCCAATAAATTTGCTCTGCACATTTCTCCTTTGCAGACTCTCTGTGAGCTAAACTAGGTCTGGTCTGTTCAAATTTGTGAGCGAAGACAAGGAAAAATCACATTTACCTACTGTACAGAATATTTGTATCCATTAGGACTATTTTTGCTTATAATATATTCACAGAAGTTTAGGACTTTAAAAAACCCCAAAATTAACAACAAACAACAAACCAAAAAACCCTTAAAATGATATATACCAAAAAGATAACACCAGAGGAGATGACATTTTAAACTAAAAAAAGTTTTGACATCCCTTCATGCTGTGTTTTTTGTATGTGCATTTCTGTGCTTGGAACATGACCCAAGGGATTATTGGCCGAGTCTAAAAAATAATCTTTTAAATTAAATTGCCACATTTTACCCAAGTTCTTACAATATCTTTATGCACTTGGAAGATCAAAGAAAAAATAAAACTAAAACATATCTTTGAAGGATTTTTCTTTTTCTCTGAGAACTGCTTTGTATCATCAGAACAGGTGACATGCTCTGATGTGTTTAATGTGTTGTTGCTTCTCCACTCAGATGTCTGTAATAGCTCAGACTCCCCAAACAATGCAAAAATAATGATGAAAGTTTGATCACTACTTATGTCATCTAAAGTGGATTGCAGTCAACTCAATTCTGAAAACCAGTCCCTGTTCTTAGAGTGAGAAAGAGCAATAGAAGCCCTGAACACTTTAAAAAAGTTAGCAAACTTTAAATATGGATTCTTTAAGTTATGTGTGTGAGAGCAAGAGATAAAGGGGGGTCAAGTGCAACTACAAACCAACAATTCAGCACTTGCACAGTAAAGGTTCTATTCACTGTCTCACTCAATAATTCTCAATACACAAACCCCATCCAGCCTCACACAAAATGATGGAGCCTCTTCACTCAAGTCATCCCCTGAGACAAAGCTGGAGATCCTCAGCTCATGTGGAGCAGCAAAGCTTCAGTGATTTACCTCAGCCCTGGCTCCTAGAACACACTCTGGTCTGTGAATTGTAGCTTTGAATAACTGAGGTAGAAATGAATTCCACAATCAATCCACCAACAGTACAAATGTTTCTGTGTTTTCACTTCTCCATCTGCACAATGGCATTCCAGAATGTTCAAGACACTCTGTGTAGAAGTGTCTCTGTAGTGCCACTCGATGTATTGAAATGAATAATAAAATAGTATTTTCTAAATGTGACAATTGATCACCAAGGCTTTTCTTTCACTGGCATGAACAAGGTATGATTTGCTGGCCAAAGAGCATGTCATAGTCTATATAAAAAAATGTATATACCATTGCTACCAGAAATAGTGGGTAATGCATTACAGAAATACATCAATCCTACATCCTTTTATTCTTCTAACCCTCAACTCTTCAATGGTTAATGTGTTATGTATTCTCTGAACAGCCACCAGCATATATTTGCACTACCACAAACTGGAATTTATTCATCTAGCTGCACAGAGGGATTTGTTAGTTATTGGGGGTCAGTGAACGCAGCTTTATAAACTGATATTGAACAGGAAGGAACTGCATTAGAATGAAGCCAGAATAACAATAAGCCAAAGAGTCTGGTGAGTA
Source organism: Passer domesticus (assembly GCF_036417665.1). Taxonomy (NCBI): domain Eukaryota; kingdom Metazoa; phylum Chordata; class Aves; order Passeriformes; family Passeridae; genus Passer; species Passer domesticus. The sequence goes on from NC_087477.1 coordinate 80,164,520, forward strand.
TTTTTTGCTTCTGCTCTTAAATACACTTTTTTTTCCTACTGTCAGGAAGCTAATCATATATGTCCATATATATGTGTGTGTGTGTGTATTTAAAATCTTTACACTCTTTTCATTACTCTGCTGTTTAGCTCTTTAAAGCCCTTGACAGCTGCTGTGTAACAGGGGTTCCTCCCAGTGACAACAGGTCCCAAAAGGCAGCAGGTGCTCCAACCTCTCACTGCTAAAAGCTTTAATCCTACTTTTTCCTCTGTCTTTCTCCAAAAATGTGTTTCTGATATATCAAATTATTGATTCCTTCTGTGTGGTTTGTATTACAGGATCACCTGCCACAGGAGAATTAATCCTGATTTATGCTGGTGTGAGTGACAGGTGAAATGAGCTCAGTGGTTTTGGGGTAACAGCTGTTGAAAATGTTTATTTGTGTAAGCTCAAGGAAATCAATTCCATTTCTGAGGCAACGGAAAGAGAACTTACCCTAGGCAACTCCCATCTGAGAAACCACCTTTTCTGAGGGAATGACAGACAAATTGTCTGCAGGATATTAACTGCTACTTACACCAACATTACACTGCAGTCTTAAGAAACTCATCAAGAAATGAGGTAAATTCACCCAGAACTGTGCTGTGACACAAGAGTGATATTTGAAAAATATCACACCACAAACACCAGTAGTCATGCAGCCATTCAGGATTATTTAAATATTAAAACTTCAAACAAAAAAAAAAAAAGTATTTTTCAGTATTTCAGTTGAGGTCAAAATTCCTAAATTGTTGTTTCCTAGCTGTCAAAACCCAGTATAAATAAAGGCAAATGGACTTGTGCTGAGGATATTTGAACATTTGATATTTGAAGCTGAGAAAACACTGGTGTATTTAAGATCAGCATTACACATTTCAGAAGTTCACAGAGGAACAGCTGATTTTCACATTCTGTTATTCCCAGTTTAGACAAGCATTCAATTTGAGAAGGGAGCACAGAGGTGATTTAAATTTAATATCTCGATCTCATTTCAAGAGAAAGGCTTAAACGCAAACACGGTCAAGTTGAAAGTCTTAATGTTCTCCTTGAATTCACATGATTTATGGCAGGGCAAAAAAAGCCCTGCAGTGTTTCAACAGCCTGAGAAATGCTGGTTTCATCTACATGGGCTAGAGGAACCCAAATTCAAACTGCAGACACTCAAAGTAACATTTGACACTCAAAGTAACATTTAACACTCCAGCTGAGATTCAACACTGGCATTCAAACAAACATTCCAGCCAGGAATAAATCTTCCTTTGAAAAATCCTAAATATGAAATAGGGCAGATACTGCATTCATCTCCAGTGGTATAATTAGACATACAGGACTGAACTCATGTTCTTATCCTGGATTTATACAGTGCAATTGAAGCCCATCTTCAGTCCTCAGTCAAATGCCAAATATGCTGCTGAGAGGGCTCAAGTGGCAGCTCTTTCTCCTAAGAAATGCTGTTCAAATTGGAATTTAGATGCCCAAATATGCTAGTGAAAGCTTCTCAAGTATTTTGAAGCATTTTTATCCATTTCCAGAATCACTCATTGGCTTTAGTGAGCTGTTCTTCATGTTAGAAGTACACTCATGTATTAACCAAAATTCCATTTTTCCTTTAATAAATGGCTCTTTTTCTCAAGGCATTGAAGTCTCCACTGCCCAGTTCTCTACACATTCACATCAGAATATGAAAGGTGAGTGTATAATGGCAAAATGTGACAACCTTGTGCTCCTTTCTCAGAGACACCTGTACCCAGATTGCTGATATTGTTTTGCAGACCAAAGTCAGTGTATGAGACCATAGGCTTTCATAAAACCCCCCTAAATATGGGTGAAACAGAACAAATGCCAACACCACGAGCTTCAAGCAGCTCCCTGAGAGGTTTTTACAAGCTAATCTTTACCTGCAAAACACAAAGTAAATTTATTAAAATTTATTAAAGAACTAAACAAACTCCCTCATTTTGTCTGCTCTGAGGGAAAAACTTTCCTTTATACAGTGGATAAGCCAATTAGAAAAGAATTCCCACTAAACCCCAGTAATAAGTATTCTATCCAACTTGAGAACAACTCACTCACAACTCACTTTTGGAGTGGATGTTTCTTTTCTGGACTGCAGGCTCTTTTCAAACTAACTGGGAGAATAATCCTCCTTAATATTTACTGATGGCCCAGCTGCTGCTATCAAGCAGTTTTCTGTTTTTAATGAGATAAAACCTCATGTCCACTGTAAAAAGGTAGATAATAATCTGCCTGGTCTGAATTGGGAGAGCATTTTAACTTGGCAGTGATGCCAAAATCTGCATTAGTCTGTTAACAAAACGAAACAAAAAAAAAAATTCATGATGATGAACCAGAGACAATAAGAATTGGAATATTTTTCCTGCTGCTGTACTATTTTTTCCACGCTAATACCACACGTCAGGAAGTAATGAAGGGCAATGCAATTCCAGAAGTGAGGCTCAACTTCTGTCTATAATACTATAAATTTGAAACTCACTTGCTGTAAGTGATTAAAAACTTCTGTGCCCAAAATATGTTCATTTTTCTGCAACTTCATCCAGTTAACAAAACCCATAAAAGTATTTTTACTCAGGCTCTCAGGTTACTAATGCTTTCTGCAGCCAAAGGAACACTTGGGTTTTTCATTCTGCCTTAGCAATAAACACTTGCTTCAGCAGCTCAGAGCAATTTGTAGGAAACCAAATTTACAGAGTCTCAATCTGCTTCTGCTCTCACAGAACGAACAAGAGCCAAGGGAAAATCCTCTCTACCAAAGGGTCACAGCTGGTGACATTTTCCAGCAGGTGAAAGTCTTTGTCCTATCCCATTTCACCTTCCCAATAGCAGTGGTGACTCCTTGATTTTGGAATTTGGTGGGAAGAAGAGTTAGTATTTATCCATCCTTGTGAAACAACTTAATTTTTAGACATTTGGACCATTTCTGTGCTTTGCCTGTGGGTGCACAAACAGCTTTAACCTCTGCAGACAGGTTCCAGAGCACTTTTCACTTCTCCCCACTGCCTTTTGTAGCAAAGCATAAACACTGTGCAGAAAAACCTCTGGGATTCAGTGAAAATCAGAAAAGGTTTTGTTCCAAACCCAAACACAATCAATAGCAAATAATTCTGAACCTCCTTCAAAGGGTATTTGAAATAAAACAGTCATTCTTTGGCAAAACTCAGGCTAAAGCAGATAAAAGTGCTAAAGCAAGGGAATTCTAGTTCTTGAAAATCAAAGCAATCCTATCTAACCATTTATGTCTTAAAAAGGAAAATGTGTCAGCATTTCCTAAATGGTGTATTTCTTCAACAGTGAGCAAAATTTATTTGAAGAGAGTAATTACACACAATCCTTTATGCTGATAATATATGATCCTCCTTTAAACTGCTACAGGGTTCAGAAATTCTAACATATCTACTTTTTCTAATAAAACTAGCTTATTTCTGTAAAAAAAAAGAAAAGAAAAAACCCATCTATATTCCTTCAACCTACATAAAACACAGGATTTCCTTTCTATCTGAAATCACAGATCACATATCTCAATCTGTTGACTTCCAGGTGAAAAGAATGACAGAATGGTTTGGGTTGGAAGGGACCTCAAAGATCATCCCCTATCCACAATTTCCATTATCCCAAACCCCATCCAAGGTGGCTTTGGACAATTCCAGGGATCCAGGGGCAGCCACAGCTTCTCTGGGCACCCTGTGCCAGGGCCTCCCCACCCTCACAGGGAAGACAAGCACAGAAAACTGAACATGAAAAGTTATTTCCTTCACTCCTGGACAACTGTGGCTCTCCAATCACATGGGAAAAAAAAAAAAAAAAGTTTTCATGTAGAAATAACCAAGACCATGTCAACCTGCTGTTTCACTTTCCCCCTAGTGCATGCATTAAATACATGTCAGGATCAACTTTATTTTCTCTATTATCCATAGGTTGTTTTTATCAAATTGACAATTTTTTTTTTTCCCAGAACAGTCTGGTGGTTTTTATAACAGAGTTTATCAGCTGTTTACAAAAGAACCCTGGCATTTCCACATTTCAGCTTAAGGAAGGAAGTGAAGAATGTATCAGCTAAACAAAACTGAGGGGGATGAGTAAAATAGTTCCAAGAGCAATTAGTCAGGGCATTATGTTTGATATTACACACTACTGCAGGAAACATGACCAAGTTTCTAAAATATGCAAGAATTCCCACACAATTTCAAAAGATGATAGTAATACAGTAATTTATCCTGTGTTTTTTCTCCACTAAATCATTATTGCTATTGAAGTAGAAAACATATATGGCTGAGGGTTGCAATTGATTATAAACATATATGACAAATTCAGGAAAATTCTTTCATAACAAGAGAATAAAAACAAAGAAATTGTGCCAGACATACGATCTGTATGTGAAATATGTGCCAAAAATATAGCTGTTTAAATATTATTTTTTTTCTGTTTGGTGGCAACAAGGAAAAAGAATCACCAAAAATTGTGTCAGGTTGATATCAAGTAAATTCCTATTGAGCAGATCCAGCCAACTTTCACAAATATATTTACATATATTTACAAATATATTGGCCTAAAAGTGTATTTCTTACCAGGAAAACATTCATAGGAGATTTCACACAGTTTCTTTCAGGTCCCAGGTTTTTCCAGAATAATTCAAACCTATATTTTTATACTATATGCATTTCTGCATTTAACATTCCCAATGTACATTTGTTTAGAGGTGTCAGGAGATTTTGTGTTCAGTTTTATGGATTCATTCAGCAGCTTCTGAGCTGCTCCCCTGTTATTTTGAAATAAACCCACTACTTTTACCTGCCAGCTCTACCCTTTATTATCAAGGTTATTTTCTTAGTGTTTAGGTTAGCATTTAACATCAACCCAAACATTTAATGAGCTGTCTTATTTTTCAGTGCTCCTTTCATTGAAAATTTCTGCCTATTTTTCATGGAACTGACATTTTGCTGCACCATACTGCCATTTTTCAGCCCCATATAATCACATGCTGTAAATGCAGGTATATTTATCAAACCATTATCATCAATTGCCTGGGAGCTCCAGCTTCTGAGATATTTTATGAATTCCTGAAATTTTTCAGGGCACTGACATGACAAAATATGTGTCACTATGTTGTAAAATAGTTGAAACAGCATAACCAAAAAATGATGTGGGGGAAAAAAAATCATATTAACTACTACCTGCTACTACCCTTATCATGATCATCCTGCCTGTGCACATTTCAGCAAACAGTTTTCTGGGAAGGAACTTTTCTTTTCAAGGCCATTATCACAAGAGTCTCCCGGCACAAAGTGATTTCCACAAATGATTAAACACTATCCCTTCAGATTATCCATGTGCTCCCAGAAGATCTTCCCTTAAAATGCAACTCACTCCTGTAACAAGGGATGTAAAGGGTTGCTTTAGAAAGAGATATTATCCTATGTCTGCATTGTTAAATAAGAGAATTCCATTGAATTATATCAGCTCTTGCTTGAGCTCTCTGATCCTCCTTTATTCAGAATTACAGATATGTCTGCAAGGCCAAAAGTCTTAACTCACTGAGGAACTGCCAAAGAAACCTGGATTTCCTCGATGCCCATCAGACAAAGTAACTGCAGAGCAGGGAAAATATTAAGCAGAAACAGAAATTCTATTGCCTGATCAATGAGAAGGAATTATAACAATCCTGACAGGTTACAAGTACAGATGACAATCTATTGTAAGATTCATTTTTGTGGGAGCAGTTTTCAAACCTAAACAAACCAGATCAGAACTAAAGCATCAAGACAGAAGCAGATAAAGATGTTGAAGAAATAGTGATAACTTAAGAAAATGCAATGAATTTTTAATACAAACCACTGAAAAACTTCACTTAAAACAGTCCCATGTAAAAAGAGGAGCAGAAACTGAGAGGCACAAAGAGTTCCCAGGAAGTTTGGGGAAATAGGACATTAAAGGAAGCTTCAGAAATGTTTTACAAATGCATCCAAAGTAAGTGCTTGGGAAGAAAAAAAAAAAATAACCTCACATTCTGGTATGATTTTTCAAACCAAAATTTAGAAGATTTGTGGTCATTGTCAGAATAAAATTCTGGAATTGCTTTCCAAATTGCTCTTTGATGTAGAACTTGAAATTTCCTGGATTTTACAGATTAGAAATTGGACTGGAATTAGAAATTAGATTATTGAACACTTAGAGAATTTTAATGATGATTTATTTTCTCACACTTTGTTTGTCTGACAATCAGCCTATTATAAGCAGGGTTTTAATTGCCTCCTGTTTAGGCTTTGGTTTGTTTGTTTGCTGTTTTAGTCTTGTTTGTCTTTTCAGGCAGCCTCCTCCACCTTCATAGCAAGTATTCTGCTCTGCTGCTAAGTGCAGGATCTCATATATGCTATGAGAAGAATTTAATTATTTGAAATTTTAATTCTGCTCTGTCTTCTAACACAAGGCTCTCTTAGACTCAAGATGAAAAAATAATAATGATAATTATCATATGCATGACAGAGTTGCAGAATGAGGCACAAACATGAAATTTAATTTAATCAGAACTTCTTGAAGATGATTATTTATATAACACAGATGTATTCTTCACTTTGTAATAAAATTGCTTATGAAATAAAAGTAAGGTTTCAAGCCACAATATTCTTCCTTTATTTCTCTCTCCCCCACGCCTTCTATGAATCATCTCAATAAAGACTAAATAAGTCCCTCTTGTAAGATTCAGATTTCCATTTCTCTATGTACACAAATATAGCGGGGCTTTTTTTATTTTCAAATCCATATTACAACAAAAAATGTCATACTTAGACAAGACATGAAGAAGAGCACACAAGAGCTTGTTTTATTACTTATAGTACTGAAGAAAAATTCACATAGGAAGAATGAAAACAAGTACAAAAATCTATGAAGAAAAAGCTTTAGAAATAGATTTCTGCTTCCTTACTATAACAACTTCTATTGACAGCATCTGTATTATTTAGTTGCATAAAGTTGTTTTGTCCTTTTTTTGAAAGCACTGAAAGAAAATTATGCCATCTAGAACTAGACTTAATAATGTGCTTACATCTGGCAAAGGAAAATCAGTTTTCCAATATCTTTGTAATCAGATCGTGGTATCTGCTTGTATCTGTAACTGTGTGTGTAACATTTGTAGTTGGTTTAATTGAAGAAATCAGAATAAAAGGCCCTTGTACAAAGCACATGAGAGTTTCCCAGCAGCCCAAAGGAAGCAAGCATCAAATATGTTACTGTGCTACCTCAGTCAATTGTTTTTTAAAATTCAAGCATTCCATGTATTCTGCTCAATTTTAAAGAACGTGTCAAACATTTTTAAAAATATGATTCAATGATTATACACACACACACACACACACACATATATATATATTTAATATTCAAACTCCCAATCAGTGTTAGCTGAGTGCATTTACACTCCCACCCAACAAATGGGACAGGAGCCAAAAGGATGGAGCCTAAATTCATGTCTGAAAAATGAATCTAGGATGTGTAAAGGTGTAATAATAATCATCTCTAAAGACAAAAAACTGTTGAGAAAGGGTAAGTAAATGTTAATGAGACCTTTATCCCTCCCTCAGAAGCCAAGGGTACTTTTTAACTGCTTTTTAGTAACTCCTGTCTTTTACATTTTACTAGATATATAAACTTTTAGTGTTTATTTTTCTGGAGGGGATTGCATCCCTGAGTTTTGCAGTGGAGTACCTGAGTTTCTCCCAGAATTCTCTGTTAGAAAATAAAACCTGGCCGGTTAAAGATTTAGAGCTGGTAGCTAATGATCTTACAATCAGCCTAAAAAAGAAGGTAAATCCCCAAAAAATGGGGGCATCAGGAGCTGAAAACAACAGAACAGTGAGACCAAAGAGAAAATCATCTTGAAATGATTGAGATGATGTGGGCTGACCATTTCTTCAGCACCACTTTTCAATTGCCAGTGTTCCAAGCCCTGTTTGTCCTCAGCCTCTTTCCAAAGACAGCGAAAATCATGAATATGACTTTGGAATCTCTCCTAATAAAATCCATGTGTGCTCCTAACAACATTGTTTTCACTTCCTCATCTTGGTTGGAAGAAAAATCTAAGTTTTCCAGGCATTTCATCCCTCTGGTTCTCACTAAAATCAATGGAAATCCCTTCCAATCCCACAAAACCTCTATGAAAACTGCCCTCTCAGCTATTCCCATTGCAGGGTTGCAGCTGGCACTCGTTAGCTTGGTCTAGAGCATAAGAAGTTCTTGGAAGTTTATTTTATGGTAATAAAATCAGTTTAGCTATTTAAATGCTGAAAGTAGAGGTCAGCCAAGATGCAGCACGTCCCATCTGTTGTGTTACAGTTACATGCCAAGAGAGCTTTCCACGCACACAAGATGGAAACAGGAGCATCTTTGACAGACACTGCAAACTAAAATAAGCTTGGGCAACTCGAGCAGGTTAAGATCCAACTGACCCCATGGGCAGTGGCTCCAGGATGTTATTCTTTGGCTGCAGCTTAAAAGAAAATATCAGGGAAACATATCTTCAGCCTGCATGAGGTGGGAAATGCTGATGCTCCCCTAAGACACACGTGCCACTGGTTGTCTCACTTGCAAAGAGACTTGATATGATGGTGTTATTACAAGGGAAGGATTTGATGTAAATGAAGCATTTCAAGCTCTCACCAGAAGGTAATTACATGAACACAACATCCCCTCTGCAAGAAACTGAAGGCAGATTTAGAAGCACACCACAGGAAAGAGCAGCATCTTCTGTGGGAAAAGATTTTGCCACAGACATGACTTTTGACTTTCCAGAGGTTTCACCATATGCAACATATCGTGACCTGTCTAAATGACATGTTTTGCTCCTAATTGTCTAAGATCCTTAGAGTCACATCCAGAGCTGGAAGTGACACACAAGGATCATCAAACCTGACCCCTGTGTCTGCACAGACACCCCAAAAACCCCATCCTGGGCATCCTTGGGAGTGTTGTCCAAACTCTCCTGGAGCTCTGGCAGCCTTGGGGCTGTGCCCATTCCCTGGGGAGCCTGGGCAGTGCCAGCACCCTCTGGGGGAACAGCCTTTCCCTGATATCCAACCTAAATTGCCCTGACCCAGCTCCAGCCATTCCCTGGGTCCTGTCCCTGTCACAGAGATCTCTGTGACCCTGATGAGGTCTGAGCCATCTCCTCCAGACACAACAGACCAGTGATACCAGCTGCTCCTCATCCAGCTTCCCTTCCAGATCCTTCTCCATCTCCACAGCTCTTCCCCTGGCTGCTTTCTAACAGCTTTCTGATCTTAAGTATCAGAAAGCATCCAAGGGAGAGCTGCAAAGAGGGCAGATCCCTACGAAGATGCACTAGGGAGAAAGCGATATTCAGTCAATGCATCCCACATATTTTGCCCGATCCCTCTACTTTGGGATGACAATAAACACCTTCTAAATTCCATCTCCTTACTGTGCTGTCCCAGAGGGTACAGACAATAGCCATCTAAAAGGTTAAATTTGGGCAAAATTAATTTCGTCTTGTATGTCAGCAAGGTTCTAGCTATTTAAAATTAATCCTGGAAGTCTACTATGTTTACTTTTACTGGCTTAAATATAGTAAAGAGTAGGCTGCATCTAATGGTTTCTAAATGCTCAGAGTTTTTTGTTCACTTGTATCTAGTCTACTATTTTAAGTGATATGCAAACAAGTCAACCAAAAGTCAAAAGATATTACGGATAAAATGCAGAAATTGGAACAAGGAGTCTGAAAATCTCACTGATGAACCACTGATAGAAATCACAATGATCAGATCCTTTTTCTCCATCTGCCACAGGTTCACTAATAGGATAGTGCCTACAAAGTGGAGATCATATTAATGATGAAATTTGAAAAGCATTCTGAGTAAAAAAAAAAAAACCAAAACCCAAAACAACAACAACAACAAACCAAAACAAAAACAAAAACCAACAAAAAAACCAAACAAAAAACCCAAAAAAAACAAAACAAAACAACAAAAAAACCCCAAACCAAACAAATGAAAAAAAAACAACCCAACCAACCAAAAAAAACCCACAAAAAAAACCCAGAAGAAAACACGCCAAACCCCCAAAACTGGTGCAGGACAGACATTTGGTGCTCTTGAGCACTAAATGTGTTTGAGGCAAGAAGTATCACCTGAAGAGAACCAGAGCTGTTGTAGTTCTAAGTTCAGTCAAGGCCTGGAGTTCACCCCTGTTGATGGACACTAACATTGTGTCTGTGAGGATGGAGGAAGATTTATCATTTTATCCCAACCAAGCACCTTGTTTTACACGTTCACCTACAGCGTGAAAAATGCCAAAATCATTTGTGTCAAACATTACAAAAAAGAAAGCAATTAAAATTGCTATTCTGCTTTGAAGTTGTTGGAAATAATTGTCCTCTACAAGAGAAAAGACTTTATGAAGGCAGGTAACAACAAAGAATGGGATTGGACTCAGCAAAAACACTGGGGAAGGATTTTTTTGTATTTCTAACTGTGATGCATAAAAATGATGAATCACTCTGATGATTGCTACCAATTTTAGGTATGTTTGGGTAACACCTCATTCATTTGCAAATCAGGAAATTCAAAAAATGGGGACAAAAATGCAAGTTCCTCAGAAGAATTCCGAGTTTTATTAGAAATAAAACTAAAATAAAAGACGATTGATGGACATGATATGGATGAGAAAGAAGGCAACTTCAGTAGCAAAAGGCAAAGACAGAAAGCTGTTAGGTGAGACCAAGGTAAAACTGTGCTTGCACATTTGCTCTCCAGAGCTCCTGGTGCTGCCTGGCTTTTTGCCATCTCATTCTCTGTACACATTTCAGATGGGAAAACTGCTATCAGCGACTTTCAGAAATGAAAATATATGGTGTGACTCAGGAGTGCCTCTCTAATGCAAAAAGGAATGGAAAGGAGAAAAAAAAAATTTACCTGGGTTGGGGTGGAAGGGGGAAATAATGAATACTGGAATATTATAGTGCATTTGAAAGACTCATTAACCTCAATTTTTAATTGAGCAGACAGTAAATAAAGGACTGACTGGAAATAATCAGATTAAATTAATGATCTATGGTCTTAAAGCTTTTATCTGTTAGGCTTTTGAAAATCATCTGTCAGAAATGAGTGTAATTAATACTTACATTGATGTAGAACCTTCTGTATAATGCTGCCAGTGATCTGTTCATCCTATTTATTTATTTACCAGTATCCACTGAAATGGGCAAAGACTACAGGAATACTGACATATTTGTGTGCAAGCCAAGGTAGAAAATTTCATCTGCTCTTGCTTTCTCTCACAAAGACTGGGAATGTGAAGTGTTGCAGCTTCCTATTTGATTATTTACGTGTTTTACTTCTTTAAACCAGTGGGTGTTAAGGTAACTCAGTGATTAGCTGCAATACCATGCATGATTAGAGGTTTAATGTTACACAATATTGTAAGAACTGTGGTCAGTAGCAGCCATTCCTACCTACATTTCAATTTTTAGAACGCAAACCAACAAAATCACCAAACACTTTTGTTCAAAGGGATGTCCTTTGACACTGTTATTACCTGAGAAGGGTCTCACAAAACTCCAGTGTTTTTCCTCTCCTGCATAAACTTCACAACTATATTAGCATCCCAAAAAGAACAATAATCCCTCTGAGGACTGAGTCAAATAAGGTATCATTCATTATTGCTTCTTTCTCATTTCCCCCTCCCCTCTTAAAAATGTCTTTGCTCTACTGTTAATACACACTGCTGAGTACCTTCATGTTCCTTCTGACATTGCAGCAAGAACAATTCCTGTAATAAAAAAGTATCCATGGCACATTCAGTCACACCAGAAACAGTGGTTTCAGACCTTATGGCTGCACTTGCCTGTTCCCTTGGCCATGATAAATCCAAATCTTGATATTTCCAAATCCCCTGAAGCTCTGAACAGTACAAACTGTGTTTTGGGAAGGTAACAGCTGATGTGTTGCACATTCTGCATAGCTACAGTCAAAAACTGTCCTTATTTCATTACAACTAAAAGAAAACTAGAGTCCATGGATTGGTGCCCCAAAGGGCAGGAGTATGAAATTACAGACTATGAGGAGACAGCAACACCTCCATTTCTGGCTCTGTGATAAAAGGTTCTCACTGCAAAGCAGTGACTTGACTCTGTCACCCAGATAAATGACCCCATCATCAGGGTGATGGCAGCAGCCTTTCAGTTGCTCATCCTTCAGAAGCAAGACATGGATCCTACAAACTTCTGACTGCAGGAAGTTGATAAAATCTGGACTTTTCTTCCCTTCTCTATCTTGTGCTTTTTCAAGCATAACATATTGTAAGGAGATTAAGGCTTACAGAAGCACTTTTCCTCAACTTTTGAAGTCTTGGAAGCACTTCATGATCCTCAAAACAGGAATTTTATAACCTGTGTACTGTGAAACTAAACTTACTGTTGAGATTACACTTTCATGCTAAAATCCTTTTTAAGGCTACTTAAAAGTTCCTTAAGAAGTTGTCCTCAGGCTGAAGTTGCTGCTGCCTGCTCTGAGGCCATAGGAAAAAACTTTCTGAGACTTTGAAGAAAATCCACTTAATTGTTTTATTTGATTTTCAGAAGGCCAAGGCTGGAAATAAAGCAGTGAAACCAATGATTTTTTCAGGCTAAGTGATGGAGTCAGTCCTCCTTTATTACCATCAATATTTCATAAAAGATTTTCTAGTGAAGCCTGATCCACAGACTTGTCATAATGTTATTCTAACACAATAGTGAGGTGGTTTGTTTTATCTTTGAAAATTTAATTAAGGTAAAAAATAAATTTTCAAACACTAGGGAGATTTGTTATTAGGCTTATGGTATTTTACTCAGTAATATCTAGATATTTTCTAAATGAGCTTGCTGCTCTTTATTTTATGAGGCTTTCCAACATGTCTTCATAACTGAGCTCAACTTTTCACCTGGGATAATTCTGACTAAGAATACTTTCTTTCTGGATCCATATCTACATGACATGATGAATTTTCTTCTTGAATCCATGGGTAGTCAATAAGAAAAAAAAAAAGGAAAGAAAAAAAAAAGATAAAAAAAATATCTAGCCCCATATGTGCTTGACATTCAGCAGCAGCATTACAAGCAGGTATGAATAAAGCCACTGAAAATTCACCCTAAAACCCCAGCAGCTCTCCCAGATCACTATTTCCCACAGCCTGCTCTGTGCCCATTCATATCACCATCCTGATTTCTCCTAAAATTTCCCTCATGCAATTCTGTAGCAAAAGCTTCCAGCAAGAGATGAATATTTTGTCCAAACAACAACTGTCCTGAGGGAAACAAAGACATGGTTTATCTGACTCTACTGCTTATCTTGAGGATCTGCTTTGACAGAAAAGTAGTTTAGAGCTGCACAGGCCATTCAAGGCTGAGACTATTGGCATCAAAACACAACAACAATAGTTACTGAACCAATTCAAAATGGCAAAAAGTGCATTTTTATTCCTGAAAACACCTGGGATTCTAGGAAAACACACAAAAGAAGCAATGTGGGATATATCTATGACTGGTTTACCATAACCACGATGCTTTCTAGAATCCAGCTAATGGGATAGAGGGGAAAAACCAGGTAAAATCCACTATGACCCACACCTTGCATCAGCTGTAGCAACAGAGACACTCCAGTGCAATTCCAGAGTCTCTTGATACTGTGATTTAAATGCATATTTTGTTCTGGATTAATAAATTAACAAATCAATTTTATTACTCAGTGGTCTGCATTTGAATATTTGACACTTGTATTTTGCTTGCAAAATCTTTTTAAACCAAAAATGCTGTAACTTTTGTTCAAGATAATTTCTAGATAAAGGATTACAATTTCTTGTTCTGCATCAGTTCAAAACTCCATCATTAAACATGCTGTTCCGTGCTCAAATCTTTGACGTGTATTTTCTCTGGATATCTACTCATTTTTGAGCAGGTCTGAATGCTCTCCAATATTTCTGACTCACAATTTCCTTGTAAATGATTTTTTTTCAATTTCCTCAGAATTACTTACAGCTTTTACTGAACTTTCTGACTTTGTATATAGTTCTCCCCCTCCATTTCTTCCCTGAAATGGCTCAATTGTTAATGACAAATTCCCTTTCTCTACACTAATTAGAGCTGCTTGTTTAATTTCCTATTTTGTTGTAACTTTGGAAAAACAGTGTAGGTTCCTGTATTTCATCCTTTCATTGCCCACCACTCCCATTATTTCTCTCACACTTTGTGCTCTAGGACAGTCTATTTAATTGAGCTCTTACAGTGTAAGATGCTCATGAAAAAGCACAGTGCTAATATTTAGTGATTGAAATATAACCCTGCCAATAAATCACAGAACAAAGGCCAAGATGCTAAACTTTTTACAGAGTAATAAAATGTTAACCTGTTTTCAGTAGCAAGAATTTATCCAACACACAGGTTTTAGAAGGCACATTGAGGTACCCATTTTAAAGAAGCACAAGAGAAAAACATCAGTTCTGATTAGAGCACAAATAAAACACTGTACCAAATAGGATATGAGAGTAAAAAAGAAAGAAAGAGGGTAATTAGCTGGGGCTGTATAGAAAACATAATTTCTGAACATCCAGCATGCCAGATGTTGTACTGCACCATGGCATACTAAGGTTACAAACTCAAACAACTGATTTGGAGGAGCTATATCCTTAATTTCTGCATTCCGTTCATTAACAAAAGTACCAAGTGCTCTTGATTGTATTATTAACAAGTTATTGATCACAGAGACCGTGCTGTGATTGGATTGTAAGGGATAGTAGGCATAAATGGATACTAGAGTTTGTAGGAGTCCTGTTATTTTGGGAAAATATGAATCACACAGCACAGAGCATGATCAGACTGAAGTGAGAAGAAATTATTCACTAGAAAAATATTTTTAAAATATTGGTGATTACAAAGGAAGTAATTTGATTTTATCTCTTTTAAAAAGGCCTAAAATAAGAACGGTTAAAAGTTAATTATAAAAAAATCAGGTAACTGGAAAATACTGGGAAATTATTAAGTTTTGATGTAAGGAGGTAACCAGATATTTCTCATGAAAATAAGTAATAGAGAACACATAAATATGTGAAAGGATTACAGAAAAAAATGGGAAGAAGTGTCTGCATTACACTTTTGTTGATAGGAAATCCTCCAGCATTTTTTTCCAAGGTGTAAAACCACATGATAAATAATTTGTTAATGAATTATGACCTTTAAGAAATCAGATAACAGAACCAGCCCAGCACTGGCTTTATGTTTACAGTCCCAAAGCTAAAAATGCTTTCAAGTTGCCATGGGGGATTCTGCAGCAATTTCCCAGTTAGTATTTTTTCAAATTTAATTTTTAATCTTGTACTCTCCTGGGAAGGAAGAAAACCATCATCATTACCCACAAGTTGCTAACTTCATGTAGCATTTGATTCTTATTTACATTACAGAAATACGTGTGAACAAATAAAATTATCCTTCAACCCTTTTGGTGCTGCTGTGAAATGCAAGAGTGCAGCAGCCTAAGAAAAAAGGGATAAATTAATAGAAAATGATTATTCAAGAGAATAATTTCACTGTATATACAGCAATAGTCTCACTGCCTCTGGTGTGATTGTTTACTCAGGTGTTGATAGGTAGGAAGAAATTTTGGGACAGAGTTATATTGCCAAAGAAGCCATAAGATAAGGGAGCTCCTCCCCTTTCCAGCCATCCTGGATTCCTTGGCTTTACTGGAAATCTGCCAAGGGCAGGTGTTGATGGATCAGCATCTGCTGTAGCAAAGTTCCCCATGTCCAATTGTTTCTTTTCCCCCCTATTTCTGTGTCAGCAATGCA
Source organism: Passer domesticus (assembly GCF_036417665.1). Lineage (NCBI taxonomy): Eukaryota > Metazoa > Chordata > Aves > Passeriformes > Passeridae > Passer > Passer domesticus. The sequence continues at coordinate 80,180,375 of NC_087477.1, forward strand.
GTTTACAGAGCACAGGCTCTGCAACTGCTCCCTGGCCAAGCCTTGGAGTTGGACCCTCACAGCCTGAAAGCAGCGCTGGCTTCTGGACAAAACCAGTCTTGACAATGCAGACATTGAGTATTTACCTCCTTAAATCACCTACCTTCTTCAGAGACAGGAACACCAGAGGCTCTAAAAGTCACAAAGCAGCAGTTGTTTCTGTGTCTCAATTTGTCTAAGGCACTTTGATTCCATTTCAGCATTAATTGAGACACCAGAAGATGAAGCTGGCATGGACCCCAGTGGAGTATCAATACTCAGTAGTTAAAGTCAGTACAAAAAGGAGATAAAGAGTTCACCCACACCAAACTTTCTGCATTACCAGAAAGTTTATCCTGAAAGAACTGGAGCTCATTTTGCCTCAAAAGCATTCACCCCTCCAAGGAGGACAAACACATAAGATTTGGCTGCAGAAGGCACTCAGGAACTTCACTCAGAGTCCAGACTTCTCATTTTCTCACTGCAAATAAGTGGATTTGTGGCTTTAGCTACGTCAGTACAATCCTGATGTTTACTAGGAATTAGGAACACCTGCTGCACACACAGGGAAGAAAGGTCTGGGATGGAAAATAAAACTGAGCAGATGAAACATTAGGACACAAAGGTAGCTCACAGCTTTAATTTCAAATAAAATCTCTCAACTTGGATAAAGAGCTTGAATTAAACAAATCTATGACCTTCTTAACACTCCTTGATTAGAAGCAAGGATTACCACCTCCTAAACAGTACTTCTTAACTAGCTCAAATGTCAGCTAAAAGAAAAATGCAGAGTACAAGCTGATCAGTCTGTAAGATGTACAGATTTTTCAGGGTGCAAGTTGGATGCAGAAGCTATGACAGAACATTGACACTTTTTCTCCATCATCAGAAGCAAACAGCTAGGTGTGCACTCTGATGAAGCAGCAGTGTGCACTTAAAAAAGAAAAAAAAAAAAGAATAGAACATGTCAAGTACGTGTGAAAATATCAGCAGGAACAGTCTTTGTTCCTTGAACTGAAGTTGCAGAAATAAATGAGCCAATTTTTTTTTTTGCTTAGACTTCTTCTTCTGGGTTCTGTCTGTCTTAAATTAAAATCTGTCAGTTCATGAATTTATACAACATTTACAAAAGCACAAAGAAAACACTGTCACCTATAACTTAAGAAGGCCACTAGTGCCTCCTGGAAGGAGCTGAAGTGCCACACGTGAACACCCAGCACTGCATCCACCTCAGGTGCATTGCAGAGTTACACAGATGATCTTCACACTCCCTAGGAGAAAGTCTAGTTTTGCATTTCTTATGAAGCAAATAATCTTTGTGGTTTTCTGAGAGTTATTTCTGGAAAGAAAAAAATACTGGTTTGGATATTAGTTCTGTTAATGCTGATGTAAATTGAGATTAAATCCATTGTCGACCACCAGAGTAAAATCTTCTTTCACAATTTTGCCCCTTTTTTCTCATTGCCAAATGAGCTAAGAAGGGATCACTGAGCAGGCCCAGCTCTTTGTTTTGTGTGCTGTGCACATTGACAATGTTTTTTTCCTCCCCTTCTGTCGTCAGCATGCAATCCTGTTTCCACATTTATCATGGGAAAGATTCGAATCAGTCTGAATTAGGAAGCTCCAAGTAATACAATTCTTAGAAAATGAAAGGTAGCCTGAATTGTGTCTCATAAAGTAGTTGAAACTCTTTTCTTCTTCTTTTTTTTTTTTGCAAAATTAAAAAAAACCCCAAGCCCCTAACTGTCCCAAAGTAACCCCATTACCACCTTTGTGTGGTAGGTGTTAGAATTATCTCTTCAAAGTGGCAATTACATGGAGAAAATTAATAAAGGCTCCTGCAAACTTAATGGACAGAGACACAATAAACCAAAACCAGAATGATTCCGTTAGATTTCATCTGCTACAAATTACCACCCAACCTCATGATATTATTGATGTGTTTTCACTATATCCACTTTAAATCACCACAGATCATTCCCTAACTCAGTTCTTCCACTGGCCAGGTGTTCATACAAGGCAACTTTGATTATTTATCATGTCTCCAGAAATCTTTTAATTTCGTATGAGGTGAAACAGACAGATCCATGTGGGCTCCACAAAATTCTTCATAAAAATCAATTATTGAAAAGCAGTAAGGGACTCTTGAAAAGTTGATTTTTAAGTGCTTAAAATATGATGCTTCATCAGCTCATACTGAAGAAGAAAACACCCCTTCATTCAGGTTTTGTTGGAAATAAGATTAATGCAATTGAGTTTAACTCTTGGAAATGTTCACTGACCACCAAAATGGTGAAGTATTTCCATAAAAGCATTAAAACTCTCCAAAGGGAAACAACTAGTAGAAAATCTCTTGGACATTTACCCATCCTTTTGAGAATGGAAAGTCTGACCCAATCCACTATAATTTGAATTCCAACTGAACAGCCTGCTACCATGGCTCTTAAGAGTTTACTGGATGCTGAAATTCATCAACCAGGAAAATCTGTTAGATTTAATAATTTATTTTTTCAAGAAACAGTCCAGGAAACCAACAGTTAAACCGAAGAACCTCTAGTAAACAGAAGAATGAAAAATAATTAATTAGCTTCTTTGTAGTGCTTTGATAGATGCATTGAATAAATCTGAGCTGATTTATCAGTCAGGATTTTTGTGTGGTAGATATTAGAATTATCTGTCATTAACCTTATGCTACTAATGAAGGTGCTTGGGTAGAGAAGTTAAATGTTAAACTTCCCAAAGTCACATCTGAAGTTGGCATTACAACTCAGGCATTTACTATCAGTCACTGGAGATAATTTCTTAAAAAACATAAAGAGATTCATGAGGTACAGATCATGACCTGGAAAGGCACCATCATTTCTCTAACCTCAGTTTCAGAAAACAGAAAAAAAAATTGAGAGATAGCTGTGAAAAAACATTGCAAGGAAAAGAGTTACCCATCCAAGCTTGGAGTGGTACATCTAAATTCTGTTTTATTATATTATTACGATTTACCCCTGGAATCTGTCTGACAATTTGATTTATTGTGTATGATTTACATTACAGTTAAGTGACACCTCACTCTGTGTTTCCAACAAAACCCATAGACAAATCTAGCTGTCAGTGAATGTCTCAAATAATGACAATCCATCTTTGTTGTTATTAATGTTATGGTAAGAGGTAGGGAAGGGAAAATATTATATAATGAAAATGGCTTTTGAGAGAAGATTTAAATATTCTGGAATATGGACTATGTAAGAAACTTAACCTCATTAAGTCTCAAGCTGAGAAAATATATATTTAAAAATGTATTAGCTATGCAGAGAAAATTCTGCCATTTGTATTCAACAAATATCAAGAAGTGCAATTTTTTCCCCTCAGGTTGGAAAAATGCAGGTTTCTTGTAAAGAAATATTAAAACATGTATTATTTTTTCCTAACCTTTTGACAGGCTGCCTATTGAGCTTGGTAGGACATCCAAAAAATTCAGATTCAGATTTCAAAATTAATGATTAATACTACAGACTTTTCACAGTATTGAACTGGCAGTGCCAAATTCCTCTACCATGAGCAAGTGCAACTCCACGCATTTCAGCAGAGCTGTGTTTGCATATCTTAGCAAGCAATTCTGGCCCCGTGCCTGGGAAAGCATCTTACATTTCATAGTCACTTGATTATGGCTCATCTTTAAACCACACTTTACTATTTGCAAGATACTTAACCCACAAAACCAGAGAAGTCCATCTGCTAAGATTCCATTGTGCATGAGTAAGTAAAAACCATGAAGCTCTTTGAAGTGAAAAATCTAGTATGAAATGGACATAAATATATTCCAAATATGTATTTGCTTCTGCAGACTGATGAACTTAAAATTTAGGGTTAAAAATTTCACTTGCACTAGAAATTCATTTCTTCAAGATGCTTTTTACCTGAACCAGAAATAGTTCTTACTACTAATAGGGCAAGATCCACTTAAAAAAAAAAACATCCTTGGAAAAAAGTAAGAATGCACCCACAAGCCAGTAGCAGCTGTCACAGACATATAGGATTCAATTAAGAATCTGCTTCTAATAGTCTGGAACAACTAAATGGAATAAAAAAATATTAGGTATTAGCCTGAGACATCTATTGATACCAAAATTGTTGTTTTTTGGTGGGGAGCAAGCTAACCACATGTCAAAAATCATTAACCAACCTTCAGTTTGGCCTAAAATACTAATCTAATGTAATGTAAGGCCGAGATTAAATAATTGAAACTGTGCTTTATGTTTGGTTCCAAAGAATCATAGAACGCCCTGGGTTGGAAGGGAATTTAAAGTGCCACCCAGTGCCACCCCCTGCCATGGGCAGGGACATCTTCCACCAGCCCAGGTTGCTCCAAGCCCTGTCCAACCTGGCCTTGGGCACTTCTAGGGATGGGGCAGCTTTTTAGGGGGCATCAGGGTCTCAATCATGCTCACAGTAAAGAATTTCCTCCTAAGAATAAACCTAAATTCTCTCCCTCTGACAGTTTAACAGCATTATAGTTCTTTCTTCTTCCCATTACAGTTGTGGGTTTTCTGGCAGGGAGTTTCTGGCTTTTTTTTTTTAACTACACCCCTAAAACATATTTTTTCCTCCTTTTATGGCATTACCTCTTATGATATTTTTAAAATATCTACTTAGCTATTTTTAACTTTTTAAATAATGCTATTAGACCTGTCATTGCAACACTTTTCTGCAAATCTGTGGAGGATGTGACTGCTATAATACTAACCCCACATATGTTCATGCATATATGCCTACAACTCCACTGCCACTATAATATAACTATGAACAAACATTGTGGAGGGGTTTTCCATTTGTTTGGGGGTTTTTTTTTCCCTCTCTTTATACACCTACCAGCTATTTTCTTTTTCATTGCCACAGCTCCAGTCACAAGGAGGCAGCAATGAATCTTTGCATATACACAGGGGCTGGGAGGGAAGGTTGCTGACAGCCCTGTGATCCTCTTGCAGACAGCAGCAGTAAACCTTACTGGAATCAGTATTGTACAGAAATTTCAGACCACCAAGACCCTCCTTTAGGTACCTACAATTTAAGTACTACACCAAACACCAGATTTCCAGGGCACAATAAGGTACCTTGACTCCCTGTTAGGTACATGGCAAGAATGAGATGCTCCAAAACATTTGAAAACACACACCCACTGTAAAAACATATCCAGACACTTCTTTTTTAGGGAACTACCCAGATTTAGTCAATATTAACCAAGGAACCCTGACTCTTTGCCTCAGGTTCTACAGAATTAGGATGTTTCTTTTAACAGAAGACATTCAGAGGTATAGTTCAGTATCTGTCAGATCAGTAGTTCCATAATTGCATTTCCCTTTGCTAAACAGCACATTGTGTGACAAGAAAATATGTTGCAAAGGGGCTACAAAGCCTTCAAAACATTGCGACTGCAGAAAAATGCCACACAGTGTTATGGAGCAAATCACTGAGTTATATTTATCTTCGAAAACAAGAACCTTTCATAGTTCTTGGCCTGTTGGAGGGCAAACCAAAATTAACATTATCATCATTGTATTAGATGTCCATTCCATGAGTATCCAAGGTTTCAATCATTACATTTTTTACTCCTTATGGTAGAATAAAGCTATTTCAATATCATCCCTGGAGACTTGTAATTGTCACTGGTTGACTTTACAGTGTGTCTCCTCAGAAAGAGAAGGTACTATAAAGATATATATATATATATTAACTACAGACCTTTCAACACCATATATGTTCTTAAGGCTGTGCCTTCTCTGTAGGTCCTTTCCCTATTTCAGTTCAGACTGACAAATAATTAAGTCTAGAGCAGTCCTTGGATAGGACCAGATTGTGAAGCACTGATTTGGCTTTGTACTTCATAGACATTCAGCTCAATTGTACTGTTAGTGAAGCTGAACTGAAATGTAATTCTTGTTGCTCGTGTCTTGTGACAAACTGCTGGACACACCATTCCTAACATGCTCAATTACATTAATGAGCTACTAAAACACAGCATGTTCCTCTGCCCGTCATCCAAACATTTCCGGGGTGACACCGGTATGAAGTCGACCAAAACTCCTGGAAAACACCTCTAACATTTCACCCAGTCTGTAACTTTTCCTGCCTCTCCTGGAGGTGCCAGATGGAAATCTGGCTGTGTCAAGAAGGTCACTTACCTCCACTAACTTGTTGGCGTGTTCACGGAAGACCTGAGCGTATTCCTTCACTTCTTTCTCGTTGCCGCTTTTGGCGGCCTCGATGAGAACCAGCAGAGGGACGTTGGTCTCCAGGAATGAATCTGATATGTGATCCATCACTGCCTTCCGGAGCTGTGACAAAGGACAGCAGACCAGTAAATAAAGGACATTTATCAGCACGCATTCCCACTGTTCATATTGAAACACTGATGTGTTGCATCTTGCAGTGTTATGCAGGAATTTGGATTTTTTTGCTTTCTTTTCTTCAATATTTACAGCAAGCAAAATTAAAAACTTGAGGGCCTAGGCTCTGCAAACCCCTCCTGGGATTTGTGCTGACATACACCTAATCCTACTGGCCTGAATGGATCTGTACAGAATGATGGTGATAACTCATGTAAGACATAGCAAATTGATGAGAATTGAAAGCTCCACACTACTTGAAAAAACAGTTCAGCTCACTAAAAAACCAAATACAGATTAAGGAGCTTAACTCCAAGCAACCATTAAAAAATATTAGCCTGAATATTTCTAAGCCTTCTCTAATTCCTCCAGTGAATAGTATTCCATGCAATAATTAATATTTTGTGTAGCAGATGCCTTGTGCTTTGTATTCCCGTTTGAATAGCTCCAAGAAGTATAAACAGAAATCCTTTTTAGCATTTTCCAGGCAGATTAGAAAACATATTCCAATTTATTCTAAAGGAAGAAAAAAAAAAACACCTTAGAAGTTACTGAAGATTTAACACCTGTTAGTCCATATAAACATCTATTTGAAACAATATTACTGTAAGAATGATATCACTAAACTCTTTCCCACCTTGCTAATGACCACTAATTAATGTCAAACTTCTCCAAAATTTGAAAGACAGCCAGAAAGATGACTGAAATCTTAAACAATTCTTCCTGGAAGCTTAATTGCTCTGCAAGAGTGGATCAGAAACATCTTGATTATGTTTTCTCCAGCTTTTGGGTTGTTAAGAATGAAAAAGTGTGGACTCAAACAGAAGCTAGGAGCTATTCAGCCTGGAGCTGTGGGTACCCATTAGTCTCCTTAAATCATGCATTTTTAGTTAGATGAAGCATCCAGAGAGGTAATTTTCTCTATTCTGCAGCCCAGACAAGAAAGCTTTATCTAGACAAGGTGCCATCAAAACACCCAATCACACTGAAAACTGGCCTATTGTCAGACACTGCAAATACACAATCCAAGATGCATTTGCTGTTTGATGACAGCAATTCTCAGCTCTATTTGAATAAGGAGAAAGCTAACTTTGAATATTTTCCTTCATTCCCTGAGTGGTGCAGTAAAAACAAGCAAAGCAAAATAGCATATATGTGCTTGTAGGAGGCATTCGTTTTATTTCCATCACAACTGAAACAGTCAACATATTAAGCAGTTCTCAATTCTCCTTAAAAATTAATTCTACTCAGATTCAACCTGGAAAGTTTTTTTTTTTCCACTTTCAAAATGATTAAAGGCACTCAGAATAGCTAACTCAGTAACACATACAAACAGGGGGAGGAAAGAAGACAAAAAGAAGAAAAGAATCATCTATCAGAGACCTGACAACAGTTTGGAAGCTGGTGTGTGTTTGCTACCACCTATTACATTTCCATCTTGTACTCTTTATTTTTTCTCCCATCAATCTGCTTCCCTCCACTTGCTGACTCTTATTTTATTCTTACATTAAAAGCTCTTTCAGACCATGCTTTGGGTCTATTTGCACAGCATCTCACACAATGGGACTCTGATCCATGAATAGTTTTCATAGGTACCATCTCAATATAAATAACAATATTGTTCCAAATACATCAAAACATTGTAAGAAAAAGAAGAAAATATATTCTAAGATGCTCAGTGTCAGAGAATAGTGCAGCAGCACAGCACCCTGCATTATAAGGTTGATAGATTTCCAGTCAGTACCTATAAAAATTTTTAACTTAAGAATTCAGACACATGGTGGGATTCTTGGGGTTGCTCTGTCAAGGACAATCAGGAGTTGAACTCAATGATTCTTGTGAGTCCCTTTCAACTCAGGATAGCCTGTGATTCCCTATTAAATCAGTAGTTGCACCTATAGCCAGCATTAAGAGAGAAATACTGCCAGAGAAGGTGCATCATAAATTTGCATAATTCTTCTCTGCAGACATCCATTTCCCAGAGTGTAATCTGGCAATCTCCAGATCAGATGCCTGATTTGTGTGCCCATAGTTAGAGTTTGATGCCCATTGTATCAAAAAAGGCCAAATGGTGGCATTTCCAAAGGAACACACCAAGCTTTTTAAAATTCCATGTGGCTTCCAGCTCATTCTCAGTGAAAGATCCTTAAAAAATTCCACTTGCTCAAGCTGAATATATGCCAGTGAAAACCTGCTGTCCACTGCACTAAAACCCCTTACTTTAAATGCTAAATGAGCACCAACACTTTCCTGTTTGTGTCCTGCCATAAGGAGGGATCTGTTCCAAGGCTTGTATTTATTCAATGAACAGCAATTCAATTTTTAATCCAAGGTAATGTGGTGTTATGGATCAGGTTATAACAATATGCCCCATGGAATTGTAACAGCAGTCTCAGGATGTTCAGTAAGCAGCTTATTTTCATCACTGTTAAATATCTTCAGCCTACAACCGCATACCAGAAATCAATAAAAAGGACAGCAAGAGCATCAGCTAACCAGCAATTTGGGGTTTACCATAGTAAATATAGAGTAGAGCTCTTTCTGAATCAAAAGGATGACTAAAATGGATATCTCATTTCTAATGGTAACCGTGTGTTGTACTCTGAGGTTCATAATTGCAGCAGCTGAAAAAAAAGAGTCTGAATTCTGACTGTCACAAGTTTAATAAATACAAAATTAATACATTCCATTTTTCTTCTGCTGTGTTAATCATAGATGTCAGTGGGATATTTCTGGCCCCTCTTGTAAACAGGCACTATAATTTCTTTAGGAATTTGTTATCTGAGTTTTAGGATGTCCTTGCATTGAAGTTGAAAGGTAGAGTTAACAGGTTTAATGTACGCAAGAGACCACAAATTTTGCCATCCTTCACCACAAGCTGTAAAGAATGACTTGACAAAACCATTTGTTAAATGTGACAGCAGTATGAAGGCAAGACATTCATCCAGGAGCTCAAATGGATACATGACAAGGTAATATTAATGGCACAAGACAAGACATTTAAAAGTACTGGCTCACCATTACCAGTCTATTTGATCCAATTAGGGCTATTCATCAAGGTAAATAACTACTGGGAAAGCAATCTTGTGTGTTCCTGTGCATACTGCAACAAAGTCCAGTCTAAGTGATGGCTTGTGCACCCAGAGATTTCAGTTTCATCCAGGTAATGTCACTTCAGAAGGGAATGGGAGAAGGCTGTGACTTGAATTAGAGAGCAGCAAAAGCCCGTGGTGTTTTATTCCAAAATCAGCACCAGGGCTTTGCTCATGCACCTGCATTAACAAATGCCTTTGCAACGCCTTAATTTATGCTGAGTTCTGATGTAAATATTATGACATACACTATTACTTGTAAGACAACGCTTCAGGGTTTTTTCCCCCACAGGATTTTTAATTTAGAGATGAATTCAAAGCACAAATTCCACCATGTGAAACTTCATTTATTAGAGGAGGAGGCACGTTAAATTAAGGTCTTGCTTAATTCATTTTGTCAGAGAGAAAACTTTATTAATGTACATAAAGCTAACAGATTAATAAATTTGCCACACCAACAAAAAATATAGAAGGAAAATATCAAGACCTGCAAATATTTTTGAAAGCATGAATGGTGCACAGGCAGATTTTATGCCTTTCCAGTTCAGTCAGTTTTGTCAGTTTATGGTGCAGTCAAGTTGCTGTTTTTGATAGCATCATGCTCTACTGTTCTAAGCACTATTTAGGGCTGTTTTATCATTGTCAGTTCACAGCCATAATTGAGCTCAAAGAGGTTAAATGCCCACCAAAACGATGTTTTCCATGGCTATATAACAATTTTAGAACCAAAATGTCTCAGTGCTACTTACAGTCTAGTAGAGAATTAAATGTCTAATCCTGCCACTGGAAGGTAAAGCCACAGCAGGAGATTAATGACTCCAACAGATTGTTAAACTTTATAAAGCCTGGCAGTGCAGAGCTGCCTGTAACAAAAGTTTACCAAGGAGCACCTTATTCACCATTTTCCATTTAACAGGTGTTGCAACCAGCTCCAGTTTGCACCTGCAGAGAGCTCCCAAACAGGCATTAATTCAATTGAAAGGGATGAAAATAAAGCCTTCTCCACTGCAGTTAAGGTGTGTCACCTCCAATATGCTGTGAAATTGAGTTCTGGAGAATAAGGCAGGGACCATTAGAAGCTGCTGCAGTTTGGTGCTAAAGAGAAAGTCTCAGTCAATTCTGCAGACTGTGTCACGTAGGAGGTGACCAAAGAATGGTAACTTGGGGGATGGGGACAGCAACACCACCAGTTATGTCTTGGCAGATTAAACAGCAAAAAGACTAACATTTAGAACACGTATCACACTTGGATACTGAAACTACAGATCTATAGAAAAGATTTAAAAAGTAAGATTTGAGCCAAAGAGAAATCAGGAAGAAATGCTGTTACAAAGACAGGTAATACTTACTAGAATCATGAATTGGCCTGGATCTTAAAGATCATCCAGTTCCAACCCCCTGCCATGGACAGGGACACCTTCCACTGTCCCAGGCTGCTCCAAGCCCTGTCCAGCCTGGCCTTGGACACATCCAGGGGCAGCCACAGCTTCACTGGGCACCCTGTGCCAGGGCCTCCCCACCCTCACAGGGAAGAATTTCTTCCTAAAATCTAATCTAAACCTGCTCCCTTTCAGTTTGAACTTCTTAATATATTTTTAATGCGTGAGCTGTCATCTCTCTACAGAGAAGCAGCCATAATCAGGAAAAGATTTGGGGTGAACTTGCTAACAGAAAGCAAGCTGAAGTGACAATGTTTTACTAAAAATTGAAAGAGTATAAGAAAAGCACACAAAGAACATTCCTCCAAGTCACAGGCCACTACAAAGGATTTCTCAAAATAGTTCATGGCCCAAAGCATGGAGGAACCCAGTTACAAAGTGCTAAGGTACTTAATCCCCATTGATTTAAATTTGTTTGTCTGTTTGCTGGGGTTTTTTTGAGGGTCTAAGGTAGATTGCTTATCAATTTTCATGACAGAAAAACTTTATACTGCCTTTTCAAAAAAAAAAAAAATTCATTGAGGGCAAGCCTCAGGCTTGCTAGCAATATTAGTGAATAAAAAGCAGAGAAAAAAATTATATTTTTGGGGGAATGATAACCACATACCCCCAAACATGTGAGTATTATCAGGGTATGAACTCTTTCATGTCTGGATAGAACAATAAAGACCCAACTCCAATGGCAGTGCTGGGATTCTATTAAATACTTATTATTTCTAAAAATAAAGAATTATAAAGGGGATTAACAGGTAGAGGACAGTACAGAGATTCCCATGAAAAATGTGGGAAAACCAGAAATACAAGTAGGAACTGAGCAGACAGTGAAAAGCATTATGGAAGTCAAAATAACCCAGAAGTGAAAAGACAGTGATTAACTTTTGCATTATGTACGACCTGAAAGAGTAGAATTGTGATAAAGTGAATGTGGGAGGATGAAATTGCAGAACAGGAAATTGCATGTAGGAACAAAGAAGGGAAAAAAACCTATAGGTTATCCCAGCAGAGGAAAAAAAAAAAAAAAAAGAGATAAGACTTTGAAAAATAACCTTGTGAAAACTGAAGGGGACTGAAAAGTATCAACAATGTCACCAAAAGTGCAAACTTAAAGAGTCTGATGTAAAAGAGGTGGAACAAAGAAGAGGGTAATGAGGAAGAATAGAGATAATAGATTAAAAATGCAAAGATTTAACAAAGAACCACAATCTATTGTGTAGCTTAATTCACTGTCTCAGGCCCTGTTGAAATGATACTTAAATCAAGTAGAGCTTTGGAGCTTTATGGGGTTTTTTAACCAAATACAGTAAATAAATAAATAAAAGGGAAAAAGCTGGTCTGGGGAGATGAAATAGCTATTTGGTCAAGATGGGAAGGAAATTTTCTACCAAAACTTATAATGAAGTTATCCTCACTGTGAGCAGTCGGATCCAATAAGCCTTACAGGTTTAATACAATAAATGTCACACGTGTCACACTTGCAGTCCTACCTAACCCAGCTGCAGGAACAGCCTGGCATAGTAAATATTGTCTTCAGCTTCTCCAAGACCTAGAGACTGAGCCCAGTGGAAGCTGATGACAGCTCTTGGGCAGACTTGTCTCTAGAAGTGCCAGACAATGGCTAAAACAAGATTAAAAATTGATTGTGTGCTGCAAAAATGGATTTCTCATCACCCTGTCCAGGAGTCACTCAAAGTCACCAGTGGATCTTGCCCAATGGACAGAGATGATTGATATCTGATACTATCAATTATCACCCATGCCTTTCAAAAAGCCCTTACAGCAGTGATATCAGTCTGGGTTTTGTTCTTGGGTTTGGTTTTTTGTCTTTTTTCTTGTTTCACTTATACTTTGTTTTCTTCTCCTTTGCAGTAATTTTTACACAGTAAGAATTGGAAACTAACCTTTTATATCTGGTTGCTTAATTACAAGTAGAACATAACATTAAAGATATTTCATAACACTTAGAAATAGAGTTAGTGAACAAAATTAATGTCAATTAAGAAACAAATATAATGTTGAAATCCCATTTGGCAACTAAACTCTATGTACTGTGCCACTGCTCATAAAGCCATTAGGAAGATGGAATTAGAGAAGTCTTTGGAAAAGGATTATGTTTTCCTCCACATTTATAATGATCCCTAACTTATGCTACTGCACCAACATTTGAAGGTATTGTTATGAATCCGAACTTCTCTAAGTGCCTTTAGCTGATCTGACTACAGGTCATTCTTGAGATGATACTACAGAACAGTGAAAGCTTCTTTATGTAAAACAATTACCAAGATTAATCTCTTGAAATACATTTCTTGTGTTTTTTTTCTTATTTTTTTTAATCTAGTTTGTGGGTATTTTTATTTATAATGTAGCCACTTTACACACTTCCATGAGCTTCTCCCACATTTACAGTGTTTTTTATCAAAAGGGTTTTTTTTAAAAAAATCCATAATCATTCCTCTGCAGTGATTAGAGAGGTAGGCATCTTCTAAACACAAGGATTTGTTGAAATATCTGAAGTTTTATGAGGGCTCAGTATTTGAGGAATAATGCACAAACTATGTACAGTAATCTCTTCCAATGCAATAGAGCTGCCACTGAGTTCTGCCTCCTAATTCTTCTGAAGGCACTTTGAAAGGCCAACTTTCTGCTCACTTAAAGTGACTTCAGTTAAAAAAAGAAAAAATAAATAGATAAAATCAAGCCCCTATTTCAAAAAGCAAAAGCAGCCATAGTTACTACACCAAGGCTTTTGCCAGAAAAAAAAAAAAAAATCCATCATGAATGTTATGTTGCAGCTCAAAGTTTCCTTTGTTTGATGAAACTGTTTCATACTGCAGCCTTACCCAAATCTACCTGATAGGGCATGGTTTCCTGAAATATGGCACCATATGTGCATCAGTAAACATTATGTGTAGATAAATTAATCCAAGCCTTATAATTAGGCAGTAAGGAAATTACTGCAGACCTGAAAGAGTAAATCAGCAGTATTAAAGCGCTCTCCATTTCCTCTGAAGCACTTCAGAGCACCATAAAAACCTCAATGTCACAGTGATAAACACCTAGAAGTGCTTTTTGAGGGAGACACAGACATGTGCATTCAAAGTTGAAATCAAAATTCTTCTTGAATGTAATTCAAATAACAGCATTCTCCCTAACTCTTTAGATCAGATGTTTGAAAATTTTACTAAAAGTCCTTTCCTGAAGTAAATACTCCAGTTATTCTACCAAATGGGAGCAGACAAAAAGTATTGATCAGCATGCCAGAAGCTCACAGCTCCTCCAGACCATGCTGGTGACATTTAGCGTGTCCCTAATCCTGGGGCCATAAATTCAGTGGAAGCTGGAAGAGCACAGGACTTCATCAAGTGGGGCATTGCTACATCTGCCTTCTAAGCCAGCATCACATCAGAGTCCAACCTAACACCTTTGTACCTAGAAAACAGCTACAAATCTAGAAAAGAACTACACACAATGCAGTGCACCTCTATTAAATGAGTACAAGGCATAAACATGTAGCCCTGGCACAGAAATAAATCTGTACTAGCATTTGATAGACTGCTTTTGGGAAGCCAACTTCCACATTTCCATATTCAAGAGCACTGGAGTCACTGCAGGTGAAAATCAAAGCTATTAAGCAACAAGGAAAAGGTGCTGAGCTTCTCACAAGCAAGAGCTGATACCACAGGTGGCCCTAGGTTCAAAGAGGTTTAGATTAATTTGTGGCTGGCTCCCTTTAAAAAATGCCAGCATTTTGTCAAGATGTACTTTCATGCAACAGAGTGGGGTAATCTCAGCAATAACACTGCACTTCCCCTTGGAACAGCCAAAAACTTCTCCTTGGTTAATACAGCACAGACTCCTGTTGATCATCTATTTAAATGTGACCTTGCTTCAACTCTGCCTTTTCAAAATAAATCTTAATAAACATTACTGCCAGACTAAATTCTCAAGTTACAACCTCCTTGGATGTTCTGCTACTACTTCACACTTGCATGAAGTTTTGCATTTTCAGAACACTGCAGAAGCTCTTACAAACTCACACAGTGTTTTGTGAGCTAGGGAAGGTCTGTGACTATTTAATTCTCTGTTTTCTTCCCTTATTTAAATTATACAGATCTTGAATTAAAATAAAAAGCCCCCTTCAGGATTTATAACCTTACCCAATGTACTCTTGTTTGCAACAAAAGGCACATCAGAGAAGGAGAACAGAGTTCCCCAGCCCCCCCAGTGATTGCTGCACTATCAACTGGCTCTAAGGATAGCTGGAAAGCCAAAGGGCTCCTCACACAAATCTACCTTCAGGGGGCCTCAATTAGGAATCAGATTGTTCATGGCTCCCAATGTATAAAGAACTTACACAGAACACATCCTGGAAACACCCTCCAGAGATGAACTCTCCAGTACTGCCAGGGAGGCTGAAGGAAAACCACTTTTATTTCACCACCTGATTTCTATAACTGACATCAGCTGGTGTGAATGTTCAGAGTTCTCTCTTTCCTCTTCCCCCTATGCCCTCAAGTATGAGTTTTTTGTTTCTTTGGGTGTGCTCTTCATTATCTTTGGGAAGCTGAAAGGAGTTTGTTATTTATTGTATATTAAGTTTGATTTAGAATTGGGTTCACTGTTTTCCACTGAAGATTTTGTTTTGCTTTTTGAGCCCTTATGCTTCCCTTGGGCTCATATCTTAATATTCAGATGCTGTGCACCTCCTAATGCTGGTACAGCACAGAATACCTCAAGTGAGGCAGCTTCACCTTCAAAAGCAACTTATTTTCTGAGCTTCAGATTATTCTTCTAAAACTGGACAGTAAATCTTGCTAATCCTCACAGAGCACAGTAAAGAGAGGATAAACAAAAAAAAAATTAAATCAGTTAATAATGATTTAGAGCACCAAGATTTAATTTCTAGGTGCTGCTGGCCCTCCCTACAGCATTTGCAAGTCATCTGGTCTGGGTGTGAGACAGCAGCTTTGCTGTAATAACAGGATGATAAGATTTCCTCTTTTGGAGGAAGGCCTGTGTTTTCCTCAAAGCATTTGCATTCTGTGAAGAAGCAACCTGTGCATATCTTTGAGTATAGAGATTTAAGCCCACAGACTGAAAACTTATATATGTGTCTATCGATAATATAATTGACATTGTATGGGTTAGGTGTGATAAAATCTGTTCCAACAGAACACATTCTTTCAGTTTTAGGTGTCCCATCAGTCTAATTCCATGAGTTAATATTCATGCTTTTTATTCTGAGAGTCCTTCTAGAGTCTACACCAATTTTTGGCAGGCTTCAAAGTGCTAAACTTTTTTTTTTTTACCCTAAATAGCATTCATAAACAGCAATACAACTTAATCTACGTGGAAGAGAGTAACAGAAAGAGCAAATGGAGACACTGCTGCTCAAGGAACAGAGAGAGATGATAAATAAGCCTAAGAACACACTGCAGCCTGGGATGTAGTTCAAACTGGTGGAACCCATGTTAAACAAAGGACAGAAAATGCCAAGTCCTTTCAGAGACCTATGAATCTGATACAAACTGAGTATGATCAAGGCGTTGTCCCCAAGGTCTTTGTTTTACCAAATTTGCACAAATAAATTACAGGAGGTATTTGTCTCATCAAGCTTTAGGCTTTTGCAAGCTTGACTTGCAGCCTAATACTGAAACAATACCATCAAGGATTTAATGATCATGGTGGGTGCCTTCAAACTCAGGGTATTCTGTGACTAAAAGATAATATAATAATTGTAGATTGAAGGGAGGGATGTTAGAGAATATGGCTGATAGCAGGCTGATGAAAATCATGCCCAGAGTCCACCAAGTGTCTTACAGAGGAATTTGCAAGAGCCCAGCTTAGCACAGGGGAATGTAAATGACTGATCAAATATACATAAGGGTCATGTGAAAGGATGTACTTACTGCATTATACATAAAGAATTGATTAGAGGTGTAAAAAGAGCAAATATCACCTGGATTTTTTTTTTTTTTAATTTGGCTTCTGCAGAGTGTGTGCCTGGTAGAAAGACACCACAGCACGGTCACTGTTAACATTAGATCATGCCTAAATGGCCAAATCTGATCCTGAGTACCCCAAAGTGTGTCCCCATTCCTAGGACACTGATAGTGGCTACTGGAAAAAGCAGAAAAGAAGCAATCAAAATCCTACCCCATCAGAAAGAGGGAAAATTCATCTAAACCAATGCAGAAGCCTTGCAAAAACCTCTCTTACAGCTTTCAGCCTACCAAGGAGCTCTCATTTAATCACTAGTAACAAGGACAAACCCCAGATACACCTGAAAGCCATTTTTGGGAAACTGTATAGGAAAACAAGCTCTGTGGCACTGTGGAAATTACATAAAGGGTTTATTTATGAATAGTAACCTGCTATGGTTATACAATTCCAATGTTAGTGCAGTTGCAGATAGCAGAGGAGAACAGAACCATGCTCTGGGCTTTACTTTTTGGACTTGTGTTCTGAGGGAATGATGCCCATCACAGCAAATCTGCCCTTTTATTTTTCAAACACATATTAATCAGTTGGCCAATTTTAAAACCATCTGACAGAGAGAAAATATCTTAAAAATGGTGAATAGCTGGAGTTTGATGTAAAATTGTCTGGGTAGGAGAAGGGTAACCCAAATCAGTGTCTTGTGGAGGGAAATTCCTTATGTGAAGTCAGAAGCTGGCTGGCCAGAGTAACCACAGAGGTACCAGCTGAGCAGGAGCCAAAAGCAGCCCATCACTCTCTGCATTTCCCCTGGAGTAACAAATCAGCCTCAGATAACGAGGAATGAGAAGGGAGAATGATGGGGGTGAGAAAATGGGAGGAACCATGAGAATCAAGGACCTGACGTTATTGCTGTAGAAAGCCCTAAACAGACAGCACAATGCTAGAGAAACAGAATTTCATTAATTTAGATGTTCACAATTTTGGATTTCAGTCCTGTGTCTACACAACATGGGTTCCTCAGAGGTTTGTAGGATGCTGTCTGGAAAAGACAATCTGAAAAAGCACAATTTTGATAAAAATAAGTGCTGAAGTGGAATGTTTTGCCTCAGACATTGGTATGAAGAATTCTTTTTTCCATATTCAAAACCACTACCTGTATGTAGCTACTAAGAGGATGTTGATGTTATTCTGCTTTTTGTGTACCTGTCCAAAAACCTGAGCTGGATTTTACCCAACAACACACAAAGGCCACAAAACTATAATCAGATGGCAAAAAAAAAAACAAACCCATTTTTGATACTGCATACAGAAATTTAGATATCTAAAAGTAAAATTAATTTATGTGTTCACTCCATTAAAGTGAATGCCCAGGTTGTCAGACTAAATGTTCAAAAGAATTTATCAAAATGCAACTGGTAATGCAGATATTTCAGGACTTTCGACTCCACAGTTCATATTAATATATATGTTTTATAGAAGTTTTCTTGCCTAAAACTGCAAGGAGAAGCAGAAATCCAATATTAAAAAGAAACAGTACTTTTTATTTTTTTCTTTTTTCTACTTTCAGATGAAACATGAAAATTTAAAAACCATCAAAATTCTTTGAAACAAAGGAAAGTCTCCTTGGCCATTTTAAAAATGAGGGTTTAATTTTTAATATTTATTTTTATGTAAATATTTGTATTTGCAATGCTAGGCTAAAAATAAGTTAATAATTTTCAAAATGAAAACTGGAAACTGGAAAGTACTGGAAAAAGTCCACACTAGACTTTTCAAAGCTCTCAGGCTTCTTAAAAAAAATTCTGGATAATTTCTGGAAGTTTTCCACTTTTTAAGAAAATGATACTTTTCTGTGGAGAATTTATTTCATGCAGTATTTCTAAGCAGCTTTAGTAATAACATAAACCTCAGTCTGTAGGAGTTGGATGAATTCTCCTTAACAGCTGTATGACAGTATAATTTCCAGTATAAACTGAGAATTGGTGGTGAAAAAAAAAAAATTTCTGTCCAATTCCTTCCACTTGGAGGCACAGGAAGCCATGAACAGGCAAAAATTAAATAATCCAGGCAGGCTGCTGTAATGGCAGCACAGCTGGGTGGTATTTAAGGCAAAACAAATGGTTTTGGTTATTCCACCTCGAGTGGCTCGTGCAGAATGAAGCAGCTCAGCTTCAGGGGTGGCAGCAGGGACAGCAGGTGGGACGGCAGTGGTGGTGGCAGCAAAACAGTGGTGGTGACAGCACAGCTGCTGCTGCTCTGAGCTGTGCTCCAGGGGCTGTGGCCAAACCCTCTGGTGTGTCCTGCCTGCCTCTCTCTCTCTGTGTCACCCCAGAGCTGCAATGTTCAAAATGTCAGGTGTTCCTGCTGCTCTGGGGTTACCTGTGGCGTTTGAACTCTTGGGTTGGTGTTTCTCTTTCCTCCTATTGAGGAAAAATTAACAAAACAATTGGAATGAACCAATTCACTGCTGGCCTGGCTTGGTGTACCACATGCCTTTGTTTAGCTTTCGGGTTTTGTCTTTTTTTTTTTTTTAACTACAGGCTTGCATACCAGTGGGAAAAAGAGATTCCCAGTATTGCCAACTGACACAACTTCTTATCAGATCCAGTGCTTTCTCCAGCTTGTTCAAAATGAAAGGCTGATTCAGCCTGGAGAAAAGAAGGCTTCCAGATCTTCTAGCACCTTCCAGTGCCCAAAGGTGCTACAAGAGAACTGGACAGGGACTTGTGGAATGGGCATGGAGTGACAGGACAGCAGGAAAGGCTTTACACTGCCAGAGGGCAGGGTTACAGAATCACAGAAATTTTAGGGTTGGAAGGGACCTCTGGAGATCATCCAGTCCAACCCCCTGTCAAGGCAGTGCCACCCACAGCAGGTGACACAGGAATGTGTCCAGGTGGGTTTGGAATGTCTCCACAGCCTCCCTGGGCAGCTGTTCCAGTGCTCTGCCACCCTCAATGTGCAGAAATTCTTCTTCATGTTGAGCTGAAGCTTCTTGTGTTTTAGTTATGGCCATTGGTCCTTGTCCTGTTGGGCACCACTAGAAAGAGTCTGGCACCATTCTGCCTTGGAAATATTTATATGGATTTATGAGATCCCTCTTATTCTCTTTTCCAGACTAAACAAGCCCAACTTCTACAGTATCTCCTCATAAGGGGGATGCTCCAGACCCTTCAACATCTTTGTGGCCTCTGCTGGACCTTCTCCAGTAGCTCCTTGTTTAAATTGTACTGAGGAGCTTGGGTTAGATTTTAGGAAGCAATTATTCCCTGTCAGGGTGGGGAGGCCCTGGAACAGGGTGCCCATAGAAGCTGTGGCCACTCCTGGATCCCTGGAAGTGTCCAAGGCCAGGCTGGATGGAGCTTGGACACCCTGGGCTAGTGGAAGGTGTCCCTGCCCATGGCAGGGTGTTGGATACAGATGGGTATTAGGGTCCCTTCCAACCCAAACCACGCTATGATTCCATGAAAATCCTGTGAGGAATGGCAGCAGTAAGCCATGGGCTGGTGAGGTGTGTCTGCTTCCAAGAACCTGCTCAGTCTGACTTAGCTTGATGTTCTTACTGGCAGTTTATAGTAAGACATATAATTAGATCTCCATAGTCATCTCCTGATTCCCAGGAGAGTTTAAATGATGTAAGTTTAAAAGATGTAATTCTATCAGAATAAGAAATATTGAAGTGACTGTGAATTGTGAGGCAGAATTTTAGCACTGTGTGTTCCATCCACAATCATTTCCCATGTCTGCATGTTATGCAGATAATGAAATCAAATCTCCCAAATAAAGAGCTAAATGACCTGGGAGAAAATGAAAAATCAGTCTTAGATGGGTGAATACTGAAGTCTTGCAAGGGAGCCTGACTACCAATTGGGGAAAAAAAATCTATTTATCTATATTTGTATTTTTCATCACCTAACTCTTGTAGGTTATCTAGTTTTAATGGTGTTAACATTAAACATCCAAAGTCTGAAAAACAAGCTTTAAAAGGGATTCATTAAGACAAAAGGCATGATGGTATTCAAAGCTGGTTGTCTCTCTAATGATTTTGCCCAGAATACAAAAACTGAAATAGTGGGACACTGTATCCTCCACCACAGCTCATTTCCTCTGAACCTTCAGGCCTCTCTCCCCAGCCATCCAACCAAGCCCTTGGTGACACCCTCACATTCTGGAATTTAGCAGGGAGTGCACAGGCAGGTCTGGGCAGCCACACACAGGTACTCTGCTGATTATATTCATGTGATGAAGCAGAACAGTGATCATGATTCTGAGGGATCATGATTTACAGTCAGAATGCACATTGTTGAAAGCAGACTCCGTCTTCCTCTATGTTTGTGCAAAACCCAGCACAATTATGATTTAATCTTGATTAGTTTACTAGCAACTGCCACAATTTAATAAACATTATACCTACGTGATTAACTTCCATAAATATCAGAAACAGTACTAAAAGCTTCATCCCCAAGCAGGAAAATACAATATCTGTGCTTCATTTTACCCACATCCAGAGTTCCAAGCTCTCTGAGGCTGACATTCCACGAGGGTGAATACACATGAGAAGCACACAGCTTATTAAGACAGGTGCCATTTTTATATCACGTTTCAGAGTAAATTTGGCTTTAGGGATGAGTAATTCAGGCAACTGCTGAGAGCCTCACACAGAACTCACTCATGTGTTAGTCTGCTACTTCCTTGAGGCAGTGAGAACAGAGGTGGGAGGCAACACATGGTCCCAGCTCCACTGCAGAGCTGAGGATCCCACAAATTTGGAGGTCAGAACAGCAGAGATCTCTTTTCTGTCATTAGCTGAGCAGCAGATGTGATGCCAGGCTTTATATAGGAGACTCAAAGTGATTCATATTGTCTGTAGGTCCACTGCAATGGGTTTGTTATTTGGCAAAATAAGCTCTGAGATGATCTCCAAACACGTCTGCTAAAGGTTAAGGAGGAAGAGCTGAAATAAGCTGAGTTTTAGCAGTGCAGAGCACTGATTTCAAAATGCCTACAGGGGCCACTCTCTCCAAAATTATCATGCTGCAAATAGGTACTTGAAGATGCATTTAAATCTTTACTTGGTTTGGCAGTTTTCTGGATTTGGGATCACTTTCGCAGAGGCCAGGTAGAATTATTATTTTTTTTATTTTTTTTTGGTTAAAAAATGCAGAACTGGGATAATCTCAAAGGCAGAAAAAGTAGCTAAAAAGAGGCAATCTATCCTGCCTTTACTTGAAGGTGTAAAGAGAAACCTCCCCCTTTTGGTTGCCAATCTCCTTTCACTTTTCCATCTCAAGTTTTTCGAATCAACCTTTCTTTCTTTTCACAAAACACAATGATAAATGTAAGAGAAGAAAGACAAAATGTATGGTTTAAACTAGGGTTTTGCAGTTATTCATAAAATCATAGGATAGCTTGGGGCTATTTAAAGGTCATCTGGTTCATTTCCCTGTGCCATGGGCAGGGCCATGCTCAACGAGATCAGGTTGCTCAAACCCATCCAATCTGGCCTTGAGTGTTTACAGGGATGGGACATGCACCTCTCTGGCAAAATTGTTATTTATTATGACTTTCTGTATCTTCACAGGATCTTTATTTACTACAGTACCTTGGAAGTTCTCTTTGAATATATTTTACTCTTACAATTTTTTCTTTTTCATATTCTGCTCATCTTTCCTGTTACTCCAGTGAGTGTGTTCAAATAAAACACAAATAAGCACATATGCCAGTGTTTTTATGACTGGGGTTTTGAGCTGCCAAGGCAGGGAAGGTCTGGACAATCTGCCTCCTCTCCCACATGGAAAGACCATTGGTGGTTACACTTGGAATGCATTTCCTTCTCCCTTTTTGTTTTTTTTTTTTTGTCACAGGAAATGGTGCTACTTGCTTAATGTCATGCGCAATGTAGGGCCATATCTAAATGAGGACACCAATTCTTTACACCTCCTCATGTGGAAAACCAGCCTGAAGTTGTAAAGCAATGATTTCCCTGGAGAATCAGGAAACATTATGAAAAGCAAGGCTCACCTGTCTCCGAAGGTCTCGTGTTTTCTTGGTCATCTTGTCAATGGCAATGTTGAGTGGGTCTCCCTTCTCCTTCCTTCCAGTCTGTTAAAAACACAAGATTTTAGAGTTAGAGAAAAATCCTCTAGGCGATATAAACTTTAAAAAAAATATAGTAAGGATTCATCAAAGGAAATTATTGCAGCTTTTTTGTTTGCTACCATCAAGTTGTTATTTCCAAAGTAATGTTTTTAACATGTTTATGTGCAGTAGGCACAGAAGATTATTTTAGAACAATCCTAAATGATAAGAACAAAGATTAAGGTGACTCACCGGAGAGTTCAGAACTTTTCCACCAATAAATTATGTGCATATATTATAGCTAATACTCCAAAAAATCTGGCAAGACCTTTCACTATAAAATGAATATTAAGAGTTTCTAATCTCCATCCTGCCAAGCACTGGGAATGTTAAACATGATAATAAGCAGCAACACAGCTTGAGGACAGAAGGAAAATGGTCCCTACGCCTGTAACAGGAATCATATTGGCAGACATTAGGTTCAGTATAAAGAAGAATTCCACTTAAAACACTTTCCTGCAGGAAGTCTCAAAGCAAAACTCCTCACGAAGATTAAAAAGGGGGAAAAAAGCCTTTTGTGTCTCATAACCAATGGGGGGAAAATATGGTTTTCAGGTTCAATGGCACAAAAAGCATTAAGTGACTTTGTTAGCTGTATTACCTTTCTCTTAAGAGAAAAGTACTTCTCTAAAGATTTGTCACATCTTTTGCACATTGAACTCTGTTTGAAAGCTTTTCATCAAGAATCAAAATGATCTTCCATTCTTTCTGGCAGTACTCTTTCCTTCCCAAGGCTGTTTTCAAATGCTTCTATTTAGAATTGTTCCTTGCATATGATTAAGAGCGATTTTCTCTCTCCAGCTGAGCCTAATAGCACACGTTTCTGGGAGCTATTGAGAAGTCACTTTTGGGGTGGGATGGGGATTAAAGACACTCTTTCAATGATACCCTCTCATATGTACACCACAGTTATCAGCCCTACATTGGCACAAGGCCTCTGTTCCAGCCTTTGCTTTAGGCATTCATTCCAGAGAACGCCTGCTTTCTGTTACTGCCTGTAATTCTAATTATGACATGAGGCCAAAGCTTTTATGATCATTTAAAAATCTGTAAAATCCATCCCCTTTTTTTAATTTAGAAATTCAAACATAACAATATCAAGTGCCACCAGAATTTAATACAAAACATAAATTTACCTCTTAGCTTTCTAAAAAGGATCCATTAGAAATTGTGAAGTTAATCACACAAATTGACACCAGAAAACAGAGAGAGAAAGCATTTGCTGTCACACAAGAGGAGGCATCTGTGTCACCCGCTGATATTTTTATCTCACTTTTCTTGTGTTCATCCTTTGACTGAGTTCTTCTGGTCCCCAGCTGAAGAACCACATCTCTTCAGCCTGAGCAATGTCAGCACAGGCTTTTGGTTTTAGATGTCCCAAATTCAGTCCCTGGTATTTTGTTCCAGACAGCAGGTGTCATATGTGCACACAATCGAGCCTGTTTTTCAGGCTGAAATTTCACAATAAAGCTGAGGCAGAAAATTTTGGACCAGGAAGCCTCTCCTGACTGTTGGAATGATTCAGCAGAGACTTCCAGATGACCCAGTCTCAGCCAGGTTCTGGTTTGTTAGACTGCAGAGTTACAGTCTAAGAAAACTTAGAAAAAAAGAAATTAGCTGTGTGCTGTGCACTTGCTAAACCAAGTTTCCTTGGTGACATTCATGTTCTGAAATGCCTTATTTTCCCGGTCAAATAATTCAGTTTATCTAATATTTAAATTCTTCTCTTCCTTCTCATTGTTTAAGCTTTAATGGACTAGATTAGAAAGCTCCATAACCACAGAAGACATGTTAACACTTTTTTTTTTTTTTTTTAGGGCAAAGATAACCTTTGTTTGGCACTTTTTTCTCCTTTATTTTTAATAAAATCAGGGAATAATTTCCTAAACAGGCCAAAATTCCTGTGAGACTAGCATAGTGTGAATAATCAAAGAGCAAACACCAAGACACTTAAGACTACACAGGGATGGTATTTTACAGGTCTCAAATAAAACAAGTTCACAATTCCACTTCATTGACCTCATGCAGGGCAGATATATTTATATATATTGGATATATTCTCCACCAACATGGTGAAGTCAAGCAATTAATGCTTGGCACCCACTTAGGGGGTCAGAAAGTTGTCCTTGAGCAGGAACTTGGGAGTCCTTCCAGGGTAGTCAGCTATGGGACACAGTGACAATAAATAAATTAAGCATTTGATAAACTGCACCATTTAGAGGAGAAAGGCTCCTGGGCATTGGAAAAAAAATAAAGTAGAAATGTTGAGATTGACTTCAAAGTTTGTAATTTAGGTTCCTAATCTGGGTGTTTGGTGTGTCTCATAGGTGGGAACTCTCACTGAGAGCAGGCCCAGGCAGCCTAAATCCAGCATCCCTCCTAAACCTCCCTTCAAATCCATCCGGTAACTTTTCAACTCCAGTTTTAAATAAACAGTGTTTATATAAACAGTGGCCCTTAAGGTACATCCTATTGTGAAACAGAAAACAACTGGGAGCCCTTCTGTGACCCTTAGGCCACACAACACAAACTGTCCACATCCATCTGGCCAGTCCCTTGTCCCTCCAAAGCACAGCAAAGCCTGTTCCACATTGCTGCGTGCAATTGCCCAAACTGTGCCTCAGTCTGCCTGAGATGCTAAATGGGATGTGCTGGAAAACTAAACCAAAACAAGAGATCCAGTTGAGCTCACTCAATGGCAGTATTTTATTAACTCACACAAATATGGCTGAAGTCTCCCATTCTGCACGATTTTTACTTATCCAGGAAGTTTAACTGACTTTCACCTGTTACTTATAAAATGGCCTTTTAGTCTGTATACAAACCCCCTTCTTCAGCATATGATTTCAAAGAAATTTGTTTAGTAAATCACATTATTGAAAAATAACTAGCATGGCATGTGATGCTACATAGCTCCAGGCAGGTCTGTCAAATACCATCTGCTCTGCGCTGAAAATATAAGTTTATTAAAGTTTATTTATTTAAGTCCTTAAATACTCTTATTTTATTGTTGCTCTGTGATAAATTTTTGGCCTTCATTCCTAGAAGGGATAGAAAGGAATTTATTGGTTTCCTGAAAAAATGAAAAAGCTTGGTATTGAGCCATTTGCCATTTCTCTGTTAATCTTTCTCTGCAAAGGGAAGAAAGATACTTTGGGATGAAAAGGAAGTAAAAATTGCTGCTGGCATTGGGTTAAAAGGAGAAGGAGGAGAAATGCACAGAATTCCTTGAATGCCAAACTATCTGTATTCAATTTCCTATGGACAGAATTACATCTATTCATGGTGTAATGAGGAGAACTTTGCAACAGGAGAATATATTAATCAAGTCCCTGATTTCTTGTGACCATTACCAGCATTTGCATACTGCTTGTACTCGAGATATTTTCAAACAATTTTCTCAGTCTGAGTTGCTTCCATTCTAACTTCTTTAGAGCTTTTCCCTGCCCATCTGATTTATTCTCAGCTCAGGATGAGCCAATTCCCACAGGCTCTGGCCAGGGGCTGTGCTGCTGCAGACTCCCCCAGGTCAGGAGAGGATCTTCCACTGCATTTCTACCTCAAGGTTGCAGTTCCCTCCCAGGTCACTCAATGTCAGATCCAGCTCCCTGAATATAATATTCAAGTGGTTTTAAGCAGGATTTACCACCTGACATGAGAAGTTGTGTAGTTTCTCAACACATCCATGTCTGGTAGTGGAAGAAATCAAGGTACAGAGTGTTCTATTACTCCAGAAAATGTCTACAGTCTCAACCAGTGCCAACAGTATTACCTGAACAATAAAGACAGAACACAATCATTTATATCAAACAAAGTCTGAAAAGCCTTACAGGTAAAACTGCATGGTATTAAAGCCAGAATTAATTTATACAGGGAACTTCAACTTCATTTGGTTAGGAAATGAAATAAAATAAGAACAAAATGCACTTAAGGATGATGAGAAATTTCAGTATCTGCTGAATGCTAGAAAGATCTCTGCTAAGGTATAGCACTGGTTTTCTTTTTTACAAAGACCTTTTCCTCTCCTTCCATTTTTCCTTTTTACACTTTAAACTGTTAGAGTAAAATATTAAACTCTCTAAATATGTATCACAACTATTAAGGACATTTACATCCCACAATTTGCTCATTACAGAACTCTTCTGATCAGCATGAGGTACTTAACAGGACATTTTTCTAACCCTAGAGAATATCACAGAACCAAGACAAGGACAACCAGGCCAATCAGCCCAGAGGCTTGGTGCATTTTAGATGAGATATGCTCAACCTTGGAAGAAGATGCTCCAGACTGGAACTGTGTTGTTGGTTTTTAATAATTCCAGATACCACTAATGAGGAAATCACAGAGCTCAAATTTCAGCACATGAAACAGATGAAATTACTACTACCAAAATTATTATGATAAGGACAGATGTTATTGTAAAGAATATCTTTGCATCGAAAAGTTAGGATCACCTAGAAATGTTGGGGAAGCAAAGCCAGTGCTTTCAGCACATTATTATAAAAAAATACCAGACGAACAAGGCTGACAATGGTAAACTGTAAATGAAGGGAATGGAGTGCCAAGAAATACACAAAAAGTGGGGCAGCAGCAGGCTACAAAATAATACCACAGACAAAACCCCAATGTGTATCACAACTAAAGGAGTGATTGTTAGAGAACACTATTTTCCTTTAAAGTTTGCAGTTTAGAAGCTCAGGGATTCAGTTAAACAGTAAAAATATTAACAACAATAATCTATGTAAGATGTTTTGGAACCACCATTTTGAGACATTCCTCTTTTTTTTTTTCTCTGCTGCTTCAGATGTAAGCCAAAATATCTGGGAGAGTCAATCTCTTCAAACATCAAGTGTTGCATGTCCAAGACATCCTCACTTCTGTTTCAAGTAATTTAGCCTCCAGGAGACAGCTGGAAAGATTATCTATTGATCCAAACGCTACCAAACACTGATCTATTTTTATCTTTTCATCATCCCCTAGGTAGAGGGCTACATTATTTACAGGTTATTCAGAACTTCAATATCACAATGTTTTGTTAAGGCACAAATTGCTGCTCAAAAATATATCTGTCCTAATATTTTATTTTAAATGTTGAACATCACTTCTTTAAAACTATGCCAATGCTCAATAACCCTTTTAAAAGTGATGAAGAGAAGCTTAGTACTAAAAGAAAAAACGTTTTGAACAACAAGCATAGGCTGCATCAGTGCTTTTAAGCAGAAATCTAGGTTTAAACATACCAATACATAGTCCCCTTCTGAAAGAAGACAATTCATTTTAGGTCAGGAAAAGGCTTAACAATATATTCCAGGAGAAGTAGAGACTAAATTTCACTGGAAGTTGAAAATTCTAACAATTTTCTAAGGAGATGGGTTAGGAAAACAAGTTTAACAAAATCTGCATGGTTCCTCTAGAGATGATCTGAAAAAGACTTCTTAAAATAATAAGTTTAAGGAAAGATTGAGTGTTAGGAAGTCTCTTGGGAATGTGGTATGAACATGAATTACTGTTGTACTCAGTTCAGTGATTTTATCATATTTTTACTTGTATAAATTATTTTGGTTTTAGAATTTATTCTAAGGAGCTGCATTGGAGGTTCTGCAGTCATCCATTTTCCAGCTTCAATTTTGCTATAGTAACGCCTCCTGTGGAACTAAAATTTGTATGTTCCTATGCCCTCCTAATAATTCATTTATTTTCTCAGGAGAAAGAAAAAAAAGAGATAATATTGCACAAAAAAGGTTGCATGGTAAGGTCTTTAGAGCTTTGTTTAGGTGGTTGCAAAGGAGAAAGGCTAAGTTACCACTGAAAAGGAAAAGACAGAAATCATGGAATAACAGCATGGTTTGGGTGGGAAGAAACATTAAAGCTGATCCAGTTCCACCCCCTGCCATGGGCAGGGACACCTCCCACTAGCCCAGGTTGCTCCAAGCCCTGTCCAGCCTGGCCTTGGGCACTTCCAGGGATCCAGGGGCAGCCACAGCTCCTCTGGGCATCCTGTGCCAGGGCCTCCCCACCCTCAGAGAGAAAAAATTCATCCTAATATCTGATCTAAACCTGCTCTCTAAACCTCTCGCATAAGGCCATCCCCCCTTGTCCTATCACTCCATCACTTGTCAATTTTCTCTCTCCCTTTTTCCTGCAGGTTCCCTTCAGAAGCTGGAAGGCCACAGTGAGGTCAGCCCAAAGCTTTCTCTTCTCCAGGGTGAACAATCCCAAATCTCTTGGTTTTTCCTCCCAGCAGAGCTGCTCCATCCCTCTGACCATCCTGGTGCCTCCTCTGGAATTGCTCCAGCAGCTCCAGGTCCCGCCTGTGCTGGGTCAGCTCTGCTGAGGGGGCAGAGGGCCAGAATCCCCTCTTTCCTGCTGCCCACCCTGCTGTGGATGCAGGGAAATCCCATCTTGGTCACTGAATTACAGCCTCATCCTTCCACAGAAATGCTCAGTTCTCCAATGCCACTCACTAAATAATCTGCTCATAAATGTATGATACAGACTATAAGTTCTCTTTAAATAAAACAATTGCTCCCAGCAGTGTTTAATTACCTTGTGACCAGTGAGTCTATCTGGTTCCAGGGTAGCATGAATAATTACAGCTACAGAGAAAGCTGGGGAAGCCACATCCTTGCAATCTCAGATAGTAAATAAAGTCAATAAAATTAAAATGAACCATGAGCTGGACACAGTATCAGTACCTGAGGTGTGCAAATCTTATCCTTGGCCTGCAGCCAAGCAAGTTTTATCTAGGGCTGTACATAATTAAAACTAAGTATGTAATAAAATAAAGAAATCATAAAAACTGTACCCATTAATGGTTGAAGAAGACTCTCTTGTTATATTTTATGTGTGTTTTTTATGCAGGCCACATCACCACAATATCTAAATGCCTTCAAGTGGTGAATTGGTGAATTAAATGGTTTGTTTAATATCAGCCATGTGCAGTTTCTTCTTTTAACCTCTCCAAAGTGGGAAAACTTGTGTGTAGGGGAGTATTTTAATTGGTTTGTGTCATTATTTTTCTTGTTTTGCATAATTCACTTTTGTAGCTACTTCTTGTCTTTTGGCAATAACCAAAGATTTCCAGAAACATCATTAGTGGCAGCGGTTGGATTTGAAAATCCAGTTAGGATTAGGGCTTGATCATACTGGTTCCCAGGTGGCAGCTGCTATTATTGACTGATATGTACCCATAATCACGTACTGGCATCTGAGCTTCCAAAAAAAAAACCCAAAAAACCAAAACCCCAAAAACCAAAAAAAAAAACTGGCTGAAGAATTTACATATAAAATTATTAGAGGTTGCATAAAATGGAGAACTTTTTTTTTTTACTCTTGAGAATGAAGGCAGGAATGTTTTGGATTTGGTGATTTTTTTCTTTTTAATTTGTAGAGAATATACTGAATAGTTCTGTCTTTCTGTGTATTTTTGAACAAGGGTTTCCAACATCACTGTGGTGAGAACATATTCTTGCTTTTCTAGCTACTAGCCAAGACTGGATTTTACAGCATTCTGAAGCACTGAAAATTAAGAAATGGCATCTGGTGGGCCCTTCCTAAGTGCAAAAGGTTGTGTAACTTTCAAATCTCATTGATTTTTTTATCTCATAAAATACATGTATTGTTTGGAGGGGTTTTTCTTGACAAGGGGTGAAAGCCATGCAGCAATAAGAAATTCTTCCCCCTGCCATCATTAACGAGGTGTGCCATTTAATTAAATTCAGATTATAACGTAGCACTCTCTGTCATTCCAGAAAGCAGTGATAGTGCTCAGGGTAGGGCCATCCCATTTAATGTTGCCATTCTGAAATACTGAATCAAATATAGTTATTTTAGCTCCTTCTATATTCAAGATATAGTGACAGGCATTTTTAGAGCACCCATCTGTCTTGCATATTTATTTTAATACAAAGTACTTATCATCACAGGGGATTGCTTCCCTCCATTGACAGTGGAGGGGAGCTTGAAGCACTTGATGATTAATTCTTAGAAGAATACTGAGGTACTTGACATAAACTGCCTATTTAATAGCTGCAAGGAGTGTCCAGCCCTCCTAAGGATCAGGCTGGAGGTTTTATCTTGGAAAAATGTATGACTTGCATTATTTTCTTTCAGAGAATTAAAAAAAATACAGCATTATAAGGGCATGTTTTTTTACAAGGTTCTGCAAAAGATATTCTTGTCCTCCCAGGATGAGATATTTTTTTAAAAATCCCCTTTCTTCCCACTGTCTGAAAGAAACACAGTTCATAATTTAGATTCAACATTTAATCTTTAACACTTTCAGGTCCTTTCCAAGCTGGCAGCCTGTCACCAGTGGGGCAATATTGATCTTCAGGGATCAATATTGGGCTCAATAGTGTTTAATATTTTCAAACAGGCAAAAGAGAAGTGGGTGGGCTGAAAAGGTCCAGAAAGGGGCCAGGAGGATGATCCAAGCACTGGGAATGCCAAGAGAGGAAAGGCTGAGGGAACTGGGTCACAGAAACACCACAACTTAATGAAAAAAACCAAAAACCCCTCCAGTTACACCTGTATTTCTCTAATCAGGTTAACAGACATAGGGCAACATCACCCTAATTTGGAGCTGAAGTTTGCTGATAACAGGGCGAAACAAGGGAATGCATCTGCAGGAGCTGATTCCCTGAGAGAGGATTTCTGATACGTCCTGGAGAAACCTCTGGCAGTGTGTGTGTAATGTGATCTCTGTCCCTGGGAATGCAGAGGACAGGAGTGTTAGCATGCAAGTCTATTTCTCATCCTCCTTTCTGTCCCACTGTCCTTGGAGCTGATGTCTGTGAAGCTTCCCCTCACTCCTTCCTGATTCAGGGATGATTTTATAGCAATATGTGGTAGAATTTTAATCGGGAGGAATATTTTGTGCAGTTAAAGAACATCTTTTCCTTTGCAATGCCTACTCAAAGAGGGAAACATCAGGGTTTTCATAGAAGAAACTGCACATTTCTATTCAGAAGATGCTGGTACAGAAAATTGATGCTGTTACGCTTAAATGCTTACAAAAAATAGAATTTTTGAAGAAAGAAATGTGAATGATGTAAACTGTTATAAAAACATCAGCCTCACTGAAGCCACACTAATTTACACCAGCTGAGAATCTCCCCACTCATCATTTAAGCAAAATCTTGCAGATGTTTCCATTTAGAAGGTCAGAAATGTTTACTCCAGAATTCAAAATTATTCTAATTTCTTCACAGACTTCTACTTGCAAAGGGTCCACTACAAACTCCTCATTTAACCACCAACTGCTTTGCAGCTGTAAACTGCAATCTGCTTTTAAATTGCTCCTGGATGCCTTCTCTTAATCTAAAATAATGAAAAAGAGGAGATAGTACACATTCTTTTTTCTTTCCATTCAGACATCAAAGCCCTTAGTGAAGGACTATGCAAATAAAAAATGTCAAAATTTACCTACTTAAATGCAAGCTTTTGAGAAAAGTCTATTCTATTATTTTAAGCATAATAATGTTCCTGAGTCATATACAGTTATTATCAAAACCTTGTGCCATGCATTCTGTCGGTGAAAAAGTTGATGCAATATAAGCAACTAAAAAAGAGGAGGGGTAGAGAAGTAGAGAATCTTACAACACGTGATGAACAATACTTCATGCATCTAAACTCTGAAATATATTGACTAAATCTTTGTTGTGTCACAGATTAGTGGAAATACTTGTCAGAGCTCTTAGTGGAGGTGATATCCATGTCTGGTATTTCTGTCAGTTTTATGGTTTATCCACTTTTAAACAGCACCTGTACCTCTTCTCTCCCTGGTTGGATTTAGACTAAAGGGCACATTAGGAGTCACAGGAATTAAATGCAGGATTTCCTGAGACATCTCGGCATTCCTTCAAAACATCCTTTCAGTATTTTCCAGCTCTGTCTCTTGGAGGAATAGCAGAACCACATAATACTGTTTGGTTAGAAGCAAAGCCTTTTTTTTTGTTTAGGCATTTAAGAAACAGGCTCCATTTGGTAACAACATTTGTCTGCAATGTTGGCTTCCACACCGTGGATCTTTATGCATGTTTTTTTTTAGCAAAGAAGCTTTTTAACCAATGAAGTGACCACTGGAAGTTCATCAAAGCACTCACATTTACAGGTATAAAATGAACATTTCTCATGAACATATTGAAGCCCCAACACTGCCTTTCTATTTAGGTGCAGAATTACTGTTCAGGGCACAAAGACAAATATTACACAGAATTCAGCCCCCCTCCCCACCAAATGTCGCCTGTCTGTGCCCTGGAAGCACAGAACTGTTTGGCTGCACTTACAGTGCTTTGATTAACAAATATCACTGAAAAATGGGATTTCAACTGGTTGGCTGCATCGGTCACTATGCAATAGACCTCTGGATGAGATGTGTATTGACTATTACATCTGCATTTCTTTCTTTTTAATTGCATTGTGCTTGTATTCCTTGGGTGATCCATGAGGAAACAAGTGTTGTTTATGTCCAATCAAAAACGTGATCATCACGGCAGGCAGCTGAAAGTCAATGCCAACTCAATATTTCTACTTATAACAGAGGATTAAATACTTTATCCAATGAATTCTTAGGTTTTTTCCCCTTATCTTGCTAGTTTCTTCCAGACCACCCAGGGAGGCTTTTTTTCTCTGTTCATTCTCTTTAATAATCCAACTTCCTCTGAACACTTTATTACAGTACACAGTGAGACAATGTTTGACATAATTTTGGGTGACGTTTCTTGCATCCAGTGAAACCACTGCTGCTTTCCAGTGCTGGACCCCACTTGGCAGCTGCTGTGCTGCCAATTACCTGTGGATGTATCAATCCCCCAATTATCTGGGGATGTGTCAGACTTTCTGAGGGCACGACATGTGCTTGTCAAGAAGGGTTTTCACTCTGACACTCTCCTGTGAAAACCCCAGCTTCAAGCAAACAATGAGTGTGAGCTTTAATTGCACATGTGCCATAACTTCAGCTCCTGTTTGGAATGAATGGAGACAGAGCAAAGAAAAGAACTCAATCCTCATTATGGTAATTAAGCTTTCACTTTGAGTGCAGGCTCCTTTGTGTCCACATGCTCCTTTGCAGGACATCACAACTGTGAGGCAACAGGGATGAAATAAAAGAAAATAAAATTAGAAAAAAAAAAAAAAAGAGTTTTAAAACTCCAACCTGACTTCCAAAATAGTTCAAGAGCAAAGAACCAGCTCTATTTTCACAGAGCAAAGCCATGGTCTATTCCTGCCACTGCCTCAGATCAATGTGTTAAGTGATATCCATTCAAATTACTTGTCAGTTTAATCAGAGGAAGTGAAACACAATTACAGGGCATTAGTGTAAAAGCCAGCACAAAATAACAGAATGTCCATGTGGGATATCTGCAGAAAAAGCCTGTTGAAAATAACTCTGTGACATTTTCATCAACAGTCTTTTTTACAGAAAAAGAAACCCTTTGGAAATGCTATTACAAACTAATTAGGCATAAAATAATGCTTTACTTCTACAGACTGATTAGAGGCCTTATTTCCTCTTGTAGATATCAGAAATATTTTTGGCTTTTGTTTTGTTATTAGAATAAAATTAAATACATAAAGACCTTTACTGAAGTGATAACTGGTACATTTACAAAGCCTCTCTGTGCTCCCTCTCAAGTCAGCAGGAGTTTTGCCATTATTTCCACTGAATGATTGGAGCATTCATTTTTCATGGACACTCCAAATTTCCCTTGAATAAAAGATTTTTTTGGAATCCTCAAGCAGATTACTTGGATTAAGTGGCTGAAATGGGAGCAGGGAAGGGTAGGGATGACTCCTTCTCCTGCTGAAGGCAGGGCTGCACATTTGGTAGATTCCAAAGGACAAACAGATGCAAACCTGTCCTGAAATTCCTGCCTGGAGTCCCCAGGTGGGATCTGCTGGCATGGATACTGTGCCTGGAGTCCCTCTGACTCTTTTACCCCAATCTGCACCACAGCCCAGTTTCACTGGAACAGGTAGAAAAGTACCCAGGTTCAGAGGTGTAAAGGAAATAAGGATTTGTGAAACCCCATGATAGGACAGTAGACTGAAGCCCTACATGATCCTCAGCCATTAAAATTAAAGTGTAGAAGGTAGAATAACTTAGATTTTTTTTTTTCCTAATTTAAAAACCCCTATCAAGGCATGCCTTCAGGACAGAACTGAAAAAAAAAAAAGGCTGGAAAAAGCCTTCTCCTTCCAGACCTAATTGGATTTTTAAGATCCAGAAGAGATGGGGGCCTGGAGTTTACTCAGCACAGTGAATCTCCTGGAATGAAGTGACTTCACTTTTTTCAAGAGCCACAATGCATAGCCCAGGTACAGGTGCCCCTATGGTAAAATCACTTAAAATTATCATCTTGTAATTCTGAGCTCAGGGACTCTGGGTCTTTAATTGGATTTGGCCCTTTATCTTCTATATTCATGAGATAGTAATTAATTTGACCATCCCTGCCTGGTCCACAGGGTAATTGAATGAATAGCTCTGCACAGCACATAAATGCCTCCAAAAAGAGTTATTACTATGACTGTGCAGTGTGACGAGTTAACTCTGCCCCGTTGGTAATGATGGCATTGAAATTCCCAAGGAAAGTGCCACTGGAGCCCATCTCACAGCTAATGGGAAAGGAAGTAAGTGAATATGCAACATGTAAAACCATTGCAAAGTTGATACTCTGCCCTTTAAAATAGTGACAATTGAAGTGTTATCCTATTTTTCCAAGTTTCCTTGCCACAGCTTCATCTTCTGGCACTACTAAAACCCTGAAAATACCTCAGAAAGGGTTAAAAGCAACTTAGTTCTTTTGGTAGATTGCCACAAAGACTTCTTGTAAGAAATGAAGTGGAAAAAATGTTAAGGCATGTTAAATGAAATCACAGCAGACTGAAACCTGTGGTTCCAATGCAATACCTGAAATAAATTTGAAACAGATGCTAATTGGCACCACCTTCACTCTGATGTTCATAAATGAAATGAACGAGACTTCAGAGGTGCCAGAGGAAGACCAGCCATCCAAAGAACATTAAAACAGGCCTGGATTTGGTTTTTCAGCTCCAAAGTTATTTATATCCCTCTGAGTCATCTAGATCCTTCTGAAAATTCATCCAATGAGGCACACGTGTACATTTTTAAAAAGACTGAAAGTCTGTGGAATTGAAATTCTTAAATTACCTGGATGTGCCTTCCATTAGCAATCAGATTGGCTTTGGAGGTGAACTCCAAATCCAGGGTTGTACTAAGTTGCTCTCTGCAGGAGATTTTTCCCTGAGGAATGGGTAATGGTTTGTATCAAGACAAACAGGGTTGTTTGCAAGTCTCAGTGCAAATCATGCACGCCACAGACATCTGCAGCTGTTTGGAACCCCTTTTAATGACAAATGCTTACAAAACTAATTGCATGTGATAAAAGTGCTGACTGACCACTACATCTGGTTTGATCCTTTCCCTCCCAAAAAAACCTGATGTTACAAATCAATCTTATTTTTAATATATAAGGATATCAAGCATTTTAAATAGTGTTAGTCCAATAATTCAGCTTAATTCAGCTTTTAATTCAATCTTCTGTGACTTCAATATCAATTTCTGTATTAATACAATGCAGCATTCCACACTTCCTATTTATTATTCAGTTCTTATATGCCACAACCATAATCCCACTGACATTATCTTTGGTATTATAATTGAATAAATGCCTACTATAAAAATGAATGATTTCACTAAAACAAGAACAACTGAGGAAGTTCTGCATGTTCCACTTGGTTGTGATGTGCACCAAGAGGAGAACAACTGAATCCACAGTCTATGGGAATTTGACTCTACTTCTAATTCCCCTTCCTGGTATCTAATAGCCCACATTTTAGTGAAGTTTTCTTCAGTATGGCAATTAGTGTTAAGGGTGAGTCAATTCCATGATGATCAAACACCTAAAGAAATTTTAAAAAGAAAAAACAAACTAAAGCTCTGCAGGAGAGGCTCTGCGGCTTTCCACACCACATGATGCTTTTCACTTCAAAACTACCAAGTAAATTACTGAGAAAAAGTTGCTGTGAATAAAATGGGCTGCACTGTGTAAAGTAATTATTTCTAAAGTGTGAAATGGGTAGGAAGTATCTCATCTCAAAGTAGTGCCATGATGCATATTACCTCTCCAGTATAAAGTGAACAGTCTTTTTTTTCCTCCTCTTTTCTTTATCTCACAGGAGCAATCACAAGAATGAAAACTTTTATTTTTCTAATGATTTTATGTGTGGGAGAGAAGTGTAAAACTCAACCTGTGAAAAACTCTGCTGTGCTCCACTATTTGTCTTGTGCTAGGATTTCGAGGAGAATTTCTAGAGTTTCATGAACTGTCAGGAAATCACAGAATGGTTAAGGCTGGAAAAGACCTCTAAAATCAAGTCCAAC
The DNA here is from genome assembly GCF_036417665.1 of Passer domesticus. NCBI lineage: Eukaryota > Metazoa > Chordata > Aves > Passeriformes > Passeridae > Passer > Passer domesticus. The sequence goes on from NC_087477.1 coordinate 80,217,784, forward strand.
AGCACTGCCGTGTTCACCACTACAAACTCTCAGCAAATTATGAATACATTTGAGTGATACTCCTCATTTAAGGAATTCAGGATAATGATGTGTTTTCCTATGTCAAAGACCAGCATTTCTGTGAGTGTTGAGGGATGCAACTCAGGGAAGATTTGATTTTGGAACAATGCAGGACACTGCTTGCATTAAGTTTGTCTTTCAATCATGTCATGCCACACACCCATTTTGCCCCTCAGTCCTGAAACCAGTGGTAACAAAATGTAATTTTAATTGAAAAGTTTCCTCACAGCATGGAGTAGGAAAATACCCTTCTTGCTTCTGAGAGAACAGAGGGGATTCTTGCCATTAATTAACACCTAGATGCACAACAATGGGCTGCAAGAAGAAAAGGCTGGGGGTTTTTGTTTTGTTATGTTTTTTTAAACAACTGTAATTAAAAGTTGCATGGTTTGAGAAAAAGAAAGGTGAAAACCATGTCAAAATCAAAGAGGAGCTTTCCCCAAGACAAAAGGTGACACAAATTGGTCGTAATGACCTGGCTAAATACTGCTGTCTATTTAAAGAATAATTAAACAGACATTAAAATATTTATGCAACATTCATATGAAAGTCAGTTCCAGATCAAAATCAAGAGATAGCCGAGATTAAATATGAGAATCCTAGTTCAGGTTTAATAGCTGACAAGCAGAATTATTTTTCCTTAATATTTTTCCTTAATAATCTGTTTCAACAACATGCAATACAATTTTTTGCTTTCTTTTGTTCATACACATAAAAGATTAATTGCAAAAAGATCAGAAAGGGTTATTTTCTGAGATTAAAGATCACATGAATATCCAAATGATACTTTGCAGGGCTGTGACTTCTGAACACTCAGAGCCATTCAGTGACTGCCTAAGATAAAGAGCAAAAGTGCATCTACAGAGTGTAAACTCATTCTGGCATCGGTCCTGAAACTATCTTTGAGGTTTGACCTTCAGAAGAACTTCACAGAACACAGATGGGTTGACTAGGGCTGGCCACAGGAAAGTGTTTAACAAGTCAGTGTTGCACAGCAGTTGGAAATGATGCAGAACAGGACTCTAAATAGATCAAGTGAGCTCTGCTGAGATAGCTGTGTGTTCATAGCTTGTTCTCTGGCAGCAGGAGGGGAATGGACAGAACAACTGATTTTTAATAGAGTTTGGGAATTATATGATATTATTTTTTATTTTTAAGACTTTATTATTTAATTAGTTTAATAATTAAATTTTATAATTCAGTAATTTAGTTAAATGTTTGAAATAATTTTATAAATGTGCGTACTTTCAAATACAGTAATTGCTAGGTGGGGTTAGCCTGTATTTAGAGGTAAAATGACAAGTCATTTTGGAAACTTCCCTGTGATGTAGGAAAATGACACAAAGTCACCAATGCTACATCAGGAAAGGCCACTTTGTCACATTCCCTGATTGCTGCATTCCTGCTGGGCATGGACAGGGAGTGGACAACCTCAAATCCATGACCACGTCAGACAAGGTACTGATAAAATTCTCTGGTGAGCCTCTTTCATCTCACATGCTCATGCAAAACAAAAGGAATGAGTTTGTTTACAAAGTTAATATTTCATCTGCTTCTCTTTACACAGAGATCTATGTCTTTTAAAAAAATAATTGCCTTAAGTGCACAACAGTGTGTACACATTTAAAAATACACATATTTTTAAACTCAAAAATGAAATTTCTTTTCTTAGATGACTTGCTAAACCAAGAGAAGAGTGCCCATCAATCATTTAATATAGCTAAATCCTGGTAAAGAGTGCTTTTTTAAAAAACAAAATGAGGCTGGTAGAACTACTGCCTATGCCAGCATTCACTTTGACTGATGAACTTCAGAGTAGTTTATTACAACAAATAGCATCTCCTACTGAAATTCTCTCCTTCTAATATCATTCTGTCTACAAAAACGTGGTTTTGGCATCAGAAACAAATTGCAACAACATGCAGAAGAATGAGTTGTTGCCTCTGAAAGCTATTTCCAAAATACCACATAACTTCCAATTTTATCAAGACAAAAAGAAAGCTGGGTGACACATATTTATTCATCTGTGTGTATGTAATGCTTTTGTAATTCCAATACACCATGTTTTACCATCAAAATAAATCAGAAGAGCCATGTTTTCTTGACTAGTATCATTAATAATTTCAATGCTAAGAAGGACAGGGCCCAATATTATGCACTGTGTTAAATATCTTAATTCAACTGCCATTTTTTTTTACTTTAATGACACTGCCCTTCTCAGCTGGGCAGGATAAGGTCAAGACAAGGACAAGGAGAGATCCCTCACCAGTTCCTGTCATGGGCAAAAGAGAGTTAACTGGGACAAACTAGTTTAAATTATTACCAAGCAAATCAGAGTAGGACAACCAGAAATAAAATCAAATCTCCAAACACCTTCTCTGCAGCCAGATAAATTATTTAGAACAGCAAAAACTGATGTGGAAAAATATTTTCTTCTGAATACAGAATTTTACAAAAACTTTTGGCTTTGTATCCTCATGACTTCTGGCTTAAATTGACTTTTGAATTATATTGACTTAACTAGTTTTGGTATGGCTGCTGATATTTTTTTATTATAAGACAAGCATTATTAGAACTGGTTATTTCTGTAAACCTTGAATCCAGTGAGTTAAATGTGACCATGATTCTTCCCTTCTGTAATAAATCCTAATAACCCAACTGGATTTATAACAGCCTATTATACAGCACATTCATGAATATAGACCAATTTTCAGTTTCCTGGACTAGAAATCATGATCATGTCTAATCTCCTGTGCCTGACAATAAGTTTATGATGTTTAGTGAAAAAGCTCACTGACTTCAGAGGTCACTGAAAGAGAGCAGAAACTATTTTACACAGCACAGTTTTTAGAAAAAGAACCTGAAACAACACCAAAACAGCAACAACAACAACACACCAACAAAACCCAAAAAAACCAACCAAATTAAAAAAACACCTCGTACAAGGAATATAAACCAAATTCTTCTATTGCTTTTTGTGTTGCTCTGTACTACATGGATTTTATGGGCCTTTTGATACCACAGATGTTATAATGAAATAAATACATAAACTCAGAGATTTTTTTCTCTTTTCTCGACTATTTGGGAATTTCAAAGGTCACATTTTGAGGTTGGATGCCCCATTCAAGGTCAAGTTGGACAGAGGTTTGATCTAGTGAACTCACAGCAGAGGGATTGGAACAGATGATTTTTAAAGGTCCACTCTATGATTCATTTGGATTCTGAAGTGTATTTTTGATTCAGTATGTTTGGGTTTTTTTCCTAAACATAGTCATTTAAACTATTTAAAACCTGTCCTTGGTATTACCAGAATGAGAATTAATTCACAAGTCTAAGAAACAAAATTTATATTTCTGAACATGCCCCAGATTTTGTCTCTGCATTCTCCCATTCTCCCACTCTGTGGAGTAGCTTTGAGCTCCTGGTTGAGCTCTGCTGGGAAAAGATGCACAACAGTGGCTGGATCAGCTGGAGAGTTCAGGGAATTGGAATTTGGGCTCAGATCTGATCCCTCACCTCCAAACAAAGGGCAAGACTCTACCTAAACTGTAAATAAAAACTGCAACTTTGTGATTTCCTGCACTGATACACACTGTAAAAACTATTACTTTTTAAAGTAATGCCTTGTATTGAATTGAGCACTGTAAAACAAGCATTTAAATACAATAATCCTTTTAAAAGAATGCATGGAAAATGAACAGATCTGCTTACTGCTTCAAAAACAGAGGGTGAAATGCTCTGCTTTGTAAATATGATCTGCAAATATTTATTTTTAAAAGCCAATAACCTAAACATTCTTCTGCCCAGGTCTTTATTTAAATGTCAATTACTATAGCACCAGAGAGCATTCTTACAGCTAAACGATGCTTCAACCAGCTTGCTTTGATAAATGTTCTATGACCACTATAGACTATCTATAAAATTCTTTTTATTTCATCCATTTGCAAGACTTGCATTGAACTAGCAAACCAGAGGAAGAGGAATAAACCCTCTAGTGATTCCTAGAATGCACTTTATAAATATAGTAGGGCAATTTTAACAAATTTCAACATTTACTATCTTTGCAAAATTCCTCTTTGAGAGCCCTTGTGGGATGATCCCCCTCTTTACATCCCTTTCAGGTGGCATTAGCACACTGTACTGAACTTAATAAAGATAAAATCCATAGATACAATAATGGCTATATGGAGAGTTTGAAATAGACACATAAACCCAAAAGAATGCTGCTTAAAATAAATTTTTAAAAATTTAAAATTAAAAGCCTTTTTTTTTCCTTTTTTTTTGTGTCTTAAGATACTGTGCTTCAAATATCTCCAAGCATGCCCATCAGTTTATTGTTTATTAGAACAAAATCGGGAACATTTTGCTTGAAACGAAGATATGAGAACTCAGAACTGAAATGTTTGGTGATATGGAAACAGCAGAGCTAGCTACAGCAACCACAAAACATAAACAATATTTACCATCCTCCTACTGCACCATCAAAGCCCTTCCCCGTTCTGGGGCAGTTGCCACCTACTCCCTCTGCCTCACTTCAGCGAAGGCTGCAAACACCACCCAACATTTCTTTTATGTTCCACAAACACATGCAAATCCTTGTGCATATGCATAAGCACAGAGACACGCCTCCAGAATGAAGCTCAGCTCCCTCCATCAAGGTCAGCGTCCTCAAACTCCCAGCTCCCAAGCCAAGGAGTCTGATTGGAATGGGCATCCTAGTGGGAAAGGGCAGACTGGGAATGATATTGTCACAGAGGATCCTTTCAGGCTGCAGGGTTCAATCCTTTGCGTCTCCAGTTTGGAGATTCTTACATCTTTTCTACCTTTCTTGACCACAGGTTCAAGGTTTTCTTCTCTAAGTGGCAGTTCTGATGTTTATTGCTGAATTTCTGTCTATTTAAACAATCTCAAATTGACTGCCTGGGCTATTGTTGTTTTCTTACAACAGAATCACAATTCTTTTTGTGTTCCTTTCTTTTCCCTCTTTCCATACACCCACTAAATAACCTGGGTTTCCTCTGACAGGCTGTCCATACTCTGCAGAACACCTGTGTGTGCTCAGGAATCTGCTCTGCTTCCAGAACAGTGTTTTTGTTCCCTTGGCTCAATATATTTTCTTTGCCTTCTTGTTTATCCAAGTCATCCTCATTCACCCATGAAATAATTGCTGGACTTGAGACACCTGAAGAGCCCATGAGGCTCCTGTGGAGACACCTCCTGGTTTGTTAAACTGGAAATGCAGCCCCTCAAAATATCAGACTTAAATCTCCTCTGCCTCATTGCTTCCATTTCTCTACTTCAATGCTGCCCCAAATTTTTGGACCAATTGACTTTTCAGCCTTTACTCTCTCCTGCCATACTGGATCAACACAAAGGTTTATTTTGAACAGTGGGATTGAATGTTGTGCCTTCATAGAGACACATGAATATCAAATGTGGAAAAGATTAAAAAAAAAAAAAAACCCCAAAAAAAAAACCCAAAAGGGAGCATTTCACAAGCCCAGAAAAATATAAAAAAATTTAAATTGTATATATTCTTTTTTAACCAGTGATTTTGCACAGTGATAAGTACGACAGCTAACTGTATTTGTGCAAACTCAATAAAAGGAATTGAAACACAAAATGTTGTAAAATAAATGAAATAATAGCACCAGTCATCTCTGAAATCATTATCGTACTTGAAAAACATAATAAAATTCAAGTGCATGAGACTTTCCTGGAAATTTCCCACACACTTTCTGAAGACATCTGTTCAAAGCAGAAATGTAGGGTAAATTTCTGGAGAGGGAAGAAAAGAAAAACAACAAAAAAGCTGCATCTTCTGGATTTTCCTGATAGATTACACGATACAGAGCAATTTCTTTGGGGCATTTTGTGACCTTTTCCGCTTGTCTGAACCTTTCCTGTGCTCTGGGGTGCTCCAAGAGAAGCCCTGAATCAGCTCTGGGAAGCTTCTCATGAGGAACAGAAATGGACTTTTAGCCTGGCATTCTGTGTCTACAGACCCATCTTTAACTCATTCATCCCATCTAAACCCAGTGCTGGTGATGAAGGGACACCCCCAGCACCCACAGGAACCTTTTGCTGATGCATTGTTAACAAATTTCCTGTCTGTGCTGATATCAGGGTACCATATTGCACTGATCAAACCCCATTAACCACTGCCACAGTTACAAACACAGGCAAGAATTCAATTTAAATGTCATTTTAAATTCCCACTATTAGACTTTGTCACTGTTACTACCCTAATTTTTTTTTTTCCTTACTCCAAGGCTACTGAGCATCTTTATGTTCACAGATTTTAATTTTAATTGCACACTCAACTATCCTAAATTATTAGGCAATGTACCAAGGTAGCGGGAAATTTGCATTATAGTGTTTTCTCCATATGCTAAGCAGGTTAAACTATATCACCCATATGCTAAATTCCTCTCTGCTGTGAGTAAAACCAATTAATATGGTCTTTGTATGCCTGTAACAAACTGCAGAACTGTTCAGATCTGCTGACAGCTTCAGCAGACCTTGAGGAACCAGCACCAGTTTTACTGGGCACATTTTCCTCTCAAAGTTCTAAATATTAAATCACTGGGCCTATATATTTGTATAACTTCTGTCTCAAAACTAACATTTCTACCAGTTCCATCAAATACTTGAAACTTACTCACAATATCAGTACCTGAAAATTTATGGGCTTTCGTCCCTGCTTTTGCCAATATTGTATTTTTCCATATCTGCTTTAACTCCTTCTGAGTCAGTTCTGCCTCTGTGCTCTCTCCTCTCTCACTACTCACCATTTCAACCTCACAACCAATACTTCCCTGCCTTTTAAATCCAGCTGTAATCCCTGGCTCTCCATTTACAAGCCATCCTTTAACCCAACCCCTCACAAAAAGCCAAAGTGCCTTGACCAGCTCAGCTTTTCTGGCCACAACAAATATCTGAGATTCACAGGAGAGGAGAAAGGGTTGCAAAAGCTGTCAGTGGTTCCTGCCTTAAAATTGCAAGTCCAGTAAAATCTTGTCTAGTGCCAGCTCTGAAATTCCATTCTGGCCAAATGATCTGGCCTGATTTGGGAACCAAAATATGGGACAAGGAACAGGCAGAAAACACTGAGGGGGGAACTCATAACTTACAAGGAAGAAAGCTCACACCCAAAAACCATATTGATCTGCAGGGTGAAATGGCTCTTTGGAAGGTGGTGGTGCCAAAACCTCCTCCCAGCCAAGCTCTCCCCAAGTCTGTGGCACAGGTTGGTCCAGGCAAACAAAATACTTTTAAAGATCATATTACAAAGACTCACTCCTCTAACTCATGATACAAAACAAGACATGCTCTGCATTAAGTGTTTCAAGGGACAGACAGATCCCAAAGGCATTAGGATTGGGATCTGCCTTTGGGATTTCTTCTGCAAATGCTTCTGCACAGCTGATGCTCAGGTGCAGAAAAAATACCACCACCACCTTGTATGACCATTGGCATGTGGCCATCTCCTGCTGCAACCCCCAAACCAAAGCAGGACTCATGTCCTGAAGGAAGGAGTAGCAGCCAGATAAAATGAGAAGAAGATCATAATTAGCAAGAGAGATAATAGATTTTACCACCCAGGGAAAAAAAAAAAAATCCCCTAAGCATTTAATAAGGAACATGAGATTTGAAGCTGCACTGAGGGTAGTTTTGTATTATAAAGAACATTTAAAAACTGTAACATGATTCAGCAGAATATTTCCACAGAGACTTTAAGGCTGTGGTGTCAAAAGGATGGAGCAGAACAGCTCTGAATCCACCTGCTGCCAGCCCTTTCCAGACCCCACGGTGGGAATATCTGCCTGGAAAACAGCACAACTTCTCTGGTTCACCAAGGGCTGGGGACAGGGGCCACCTGAGAGCCCAGGTGTCACCAGCCCATGTGTGACAGTGAACCCCTTCAGAGAGGCAGGTTACACAAAACAAATCCTGAGCTACAAATAAAGGAATGAGAAATACAAAAGAATAAGCCAGCTCTGGACAAGCTGCTCGTTTTTCTTTCCATGCCTCACTGAGGTATTATGACCTGGTGGGTATGAAAACCAAATTTCTGTGTGGGGGTGAGCTGAGCAGGATGTTTTGTGCAACAAGAGACAGAAGAAAAGGATTGTATGCCCACAGTGTCAGTTTGTGATTTCTGAAGCAAAAAATCTCTGCTTCAGCATAGGAATCCTGTGTGGTGTTTGTTCTCTTTAGTCTCTGTTTACCTTCTCTATAAGCAGGAATATTTCATGCAGGTGTTTTGAAGATAAATGACACAAAGAAAAATACCGGAATTGCAAAAATACTATTGCACTGGAATCTGCAGATATACTTTAGATAGCTGGAAGTGCCTAGAGTATTGGACAGGTGTCAAATAAATTGTAAGAAATATTATAATAGATCATTCCACATAAGCCAAAGTTTCATGGAAATGCAGTTTAGATAATATAAAAAAATCCTGTCAGTTTGTCATTTATTGCGTGTGTGTGTGACCTTGTAAATAACCATCCCAGCAAACCAGACCAAAGCAAACCTCTTTGGGTATATTCCCAGGAGAATAACACTATGGGAAAAAAAAATAACAGCAGTTTTATTTCAGCTCAGAAAACCAAAGGTGCCAAAGGGTCACCTCAATGAATATATTCTGCATGTGAGATGGTCACTGACTAACAGGGATGAAAAAGGCAGGCAAATATACCCAACTTAATGCACATAATACATTCCAGGCCTTCACTGCAATAGTTAATGCCTTTGAGTGTCCTCAGGGGCACAACTGTCCAGCTCCATCAATTTTTACACATAATGCAGGTAATCAGTAATTCAAATGGTATACTGAGCTCATGGAGACAGAATAGATTAATGTAGTAAGTCTTCTCACAGAAGCTCTACAGCTAGACATGAGAAGGTGTATTTATTTAAAATAGTAGAATCTTATTTCATATTAAAATAAAATTTAGGAAAATCCATAATTCAGCACAAAGTGATTTGTGCATTTAAATGAATGCTTACAATTCTCGAGCTCTGTGGGAAAGGCTGTTACACAATGAAATGTGGAGATGGGAGCTGCAGTTGTGTGGGCACCTGTGGGATCAGAGCAAAAACGAAGAAAATCCCTTTTATTGTGAGTTCTTGCAAATTTTCTTATTTAAATTACAGATCTACAGACTTTCTGGGCAGGCAGAGGAATGAAATATGCATTGCACTGCTTATGCATGTTACCTAAACACTCTTTCCTTCTCGTTACAGGACTCAGCTTGGCTCTAGGAGAGGAGAAATTCTGTTTTGTTCTTCCTGTGTCCTGCTCGTGAGCCTCAGATGGCACAGAGGCACAGTCAGGTCACTGTGACTCAAGCAAAAATTGAGAGGAGAAAAGGAAATCTTGGTGTAGGCAAGCTTTTCCATCACCACGCTTGATGCAGATACTTCCTTCTTTACACAGTTTCATTAACATAATATAATTATCCATGCTGTACAATGCACTTTTTACCTACAACAATTCACTTATAAATGACACAGAAAGGTTTTTTTCCTGGGTCTATCTATGTTTCATTATGTTTCATATCATCATTAATGACTTGGGTGATAGCACATGGACTATCCTTATTAAATTTGGAGGTGACACCGAGCTGAGAAGCACTGAAAGTGCTCAGGAGAGCAGAAAAAAAAAATCCAAAATGATTCTGACAAATTGCACTTATGTTCTCAAAAAGGAAAAAAAAAAAAAAAAAGATGCTATTCCAACAGGGTCATGTGCAAGATGTTCACTCAGTCAGGAAAAACAGCTATAAAACCCAGAACAAGTAGCAGCTCTATAGAAAATCTGCAGGAGAGGCTCCATGGGCTCTTGCACATCACGGGAGGATCACGAGCCACCAGTGTCACCCAGCTGCCACAAAGGCAGGTGCCCTTCTCCAGCAGGAAAAGCCAGCAGCAGCAGGAGAGCCTGTCCTCCCTGTCAGCAAGGTCTCAGCTTCAATACCTTGGGGGTTTTTTTGGCACTGTGTACTCAGAAAATGTGGAAAGTTTAGGAGGGAACCAAAACAGATCACAAGCAGCTACCAAAGATCAGCATAGGGCTGCACCAACAGGAGAAGCCTGGGTGCACTGGGCTTGTTAAACTCCTGGAATGTGAGAAGTGAAACACAGAATTGCAGATTACAGACTACCCTGAGTAGGGAGGGACCCACAGGGATGGCTGAATCCAGCTCCTGGCCCTGCACAGACACCCCAACAATCCCACCCTGGGCATCCCTGAGAGCAGGGATGTCCAAACCCTCCTGCAGCTCTGGCAGCCTCGGGGCTGTGCCCATTCCCTGGGGAGCCTGGGCAGTGCCAGCACCCTCTGGGGGAAGAACCTTTTCCTTGAGAAGCTGTCAGAACCTTCAGGAGGAGCTGATGTGTCAGGAATGACCAAATGAATATTGCCTTAGAGCAAAGACATGGACCAGGTGATTTCTTAAATCTATTGCACTTCCATGGACTAAGAAGTCCAGCAATAAAGCAAGGATGTAGCTTGTCCAGCTATAACAGATAGAAAGAATCATGTAAAACAGAGCAGAGCAACTTTTTAACTCTTATTCAGAGGGTTTTATATTTCTTTAAGGAGGCTGGGAACCTCCAAGTAAAGCATTATTTATAAGGAGGCTCCAAAACAGGGTCAGGGCTGAGACTCAAAGCTTTAAAGGTAATGCAGAAATCCTCATTCCACCATTTTGGTGAGAGTCCACCTCAGCTCCAGAGGATCTACAGATCAATACACATTCTTAAACTCTGTCTATTCTCCATATTCTACAAACACTCAGCACTGAAGTCAAACTTATTTTAGACTTCAAGTAAAAATATTTCAAAAATTAAAATGAGCCCCTAAAATAGCTCCACTGTTGTATTCTATCTTTACTGGTTAAAGTGGAAGCTAAATGTTAGAAGTTTCTGCAAAAGATGATGTCCTACATATTGACTAAAACTCTATTTTTTGTCCTTAAGGATTAAGTGCAACATTGGAGAAATAAATCTTGTGGACTTGATTTAGTAGTGGCCTTGGTGCATCATCTTAAAGGGCTTTTCCAACCTAAATGATTCTGTGGTTCTATACTTACTGCACCTATCAATATTTTTCTGTTTCTTAGTATTTTGATTAAGCTGACTGGATTACACATTTCATATGAGGGTGGTTTTTTTTTTTAAATTCCCACTCTGTGAAATGTTGTTTCAGCTTTATAAACTGTCAAGCAAAACTTAACTACACATGGAATTTACTCCGTTAGCCTTGACCTGATGTTATCTAAACTGGTATTCTCTAAAATTCCAATAGAAAATATTGCAACAGAAAATTGCAGGAAAGTAAATATATTTTTACAGTCTCCTGTAGTTGCTAAACTACTCTATTCTGTTTTGTAGAGAAACATCTGGAATATTGACTTCAGAATGAAAAGGAGTGTGATGTATGGTATATAGCAAAAGTAGACACTTTTTTTCAATTCCTGCAGTTGTTAGGCTAGAAATAAACCATAGAAATGGCTATAGGGGAAATTCCACTGTATATATAAAAGTAATTATTTATATTTAATATTGTGCTACAGACACAGCAGTTAGAGTGCAATATCCATTGTAACACCCACCATTTGCTCCAGATTTTGATGGGGCCTCTTAGGTAATGTCGCATTTGCAATCTCTGAACACAGCACTCAGGGAAAATCCAGTCAGCAGGAAACAATGAGGATGTGAATGTGCTTGTGAGCCATCCAAGGAACTGTCCTTGACAAGCATAAAGGAAAGCCAAACACCTGTCTGCCTATTATCCACTACCAATCTCTTTTAATATCAAACACCTTTGCATTTCAATGGATGCCTCAGTCTGTATAGCACTGAAAGAGAACAAACACTCCCAAACTACTGCATTTGCAAATACCACATCATCAGGTTTTAAAACCAGACCAGCAAAGGGAAAACATGCAATTTTGGTTTGGGCTCATAAACGAAAGATCTTATTATAAGTAACAATTTTATTTTATCTAATCACCAACATGAGAAGATTTTACAAACTAGGAAAAAACAAACAAACTTTTTTTGTTGTTTTTAATTTATTGAGTTACTGAATTCAGAAATACTTGCCCATATGAGTAAGATAGAAATTTTAAGGAAGAAAATTTTTATGAAGGTGTGTCGTGGTTTTGGCTGGGATAGAGTTAATTTTCTAGAGATTTGGATTTAGGATGAGAATGGTGTTGAAAACACACTGATGTTTTAGTTATTGCTTAGCCGTGCTTACTCTAAATCAAGACCTTTCCAGTGTCCCATGCTCTGACAGAGAGCAAACACATAAAAACTGGGAGTGAGCACGGCCAGGACAGCTGACCTGAGGTGGCCAAAGGGATCTCCCATCCATGGGACACCATTCCAGGGAATAAACTGAGGAGAGTTGGCTGGAGGGGCCAATCACTGCTTGGGGATGGGCTGGGCATCAGTGGTGACAAGTAATTGCAATGTGCATCACTTGTTTTGTCCATTATATTATTATATTATTATTATTATTATTATTGTTGTTGTTGTTGTTGTTGTTGTTGCTTTGTTGTTGTTGTTGCTGTTGTTGTTATTATTATTGTTATTATTGTTACTACTACTACTACTACTACTACTACTGTCTTTACCTCAACCCACAAAGTTGAATATTTTTCCCCAGCTCCCTTTCCCATTCTAGCCAGCAGTGGTGGGGAAGGTGACAGTGAGTGGCTTGTGGTGCTCAGTTTCTGGCTGGGGTAAAACCCCAACAACCCTTTGGTGACTGTTTTTCCTCCACAGGTTGAGGTTGATTTTCCATTCCACATCCTCATGTCCTCTCTTGTACAAATGGGGTGGCCTGTGAATGTTGTGAACATTTCTCCTCTCTCCTGAGCAAAGAGATTTTTACTCCCAAGAGCTGAGATACAGCTGGGGAGTAAGTTGAGACCAGGACGGGGTGGGGAGGCCCTGGCACAGGGTGCCCAGAGAAGCTGTGGCTTGGATCCCTGGAAGTGTCTAAGGATAGACTGGATGGGGCTTGGAGCAACCTGGGCTGGTGGAAGGTGTCCCTGCACATGGCAGGGGCTGGAAAGAGATGGATTTTAAGGTCACTTCCAATTCAAACCACTCTGAGATTCCATGATGTGCAGTGATAAGCAATATCTGGATTATTCAGAACAGGACTTGCAGGAAGCAATGATATTTACTACCCCTCTCATAAATACTATGCTCTCACCAGGAACTGTAAGATTTGAATGGCTTTTACCAGTATTTAAGTCATTGCTCTGCTGTGCTCTCTATTTTATTCAGAAATAACTGGCAATGACCTTTCCCAACACACAACATCTTCAGGACACATTCCTACACCACATCCTCACTGATGCAGGTGGCATTCAGTGGCGTTTTAGCAGTGAAAAAAATAGAGTCTTATAGTTCAGGTGCAGGGACAAATCCACAAACGTATGCTCTGCACTCCCTAATAGGAGCAACAAGGTCTTTCCAGCCCTGGAACAGAATTTTTGATGAAGTGCCTGGTGGCGAATTTGAAATACTAGCCTGGGGGCCCCGATGAGACATAATTCATTCCAGAACAAATCCAGCTTCTACATCCATTCCTCTAAAGTCATTATTGACCCAAGGGAAAATGCTGGCCTTAAGCAAGTTTTAATAAAGACTCTGGTGGAGTCGTTTCTGCAGCACTAAATGCGATAATGAGAAACAAGCCACTTAGCTGCAATAGACCCAGGACCTGTATATAACCTGAAAGTCAGTTTTCTGAGGTTCTTGGGATTCCTTCCAGAGATGAAACAGGCATCCAAAAGAGATCTAATTACCTTGCACACTAATTTGTTACATAAAAATCAGTCAGGCTTAAATGGACCAATATTCTGCTTGTCCTATATGAGTGTAATTTATTTTAATACCGTTTCTGTGAAGTAAAAATATCCATAGACTAATCAAGTCTGGGTTGAAAATCAAGGTTTTTACTAAACCAATAAAAGTGTGAACATATAAATCTGGCCTTAAATATTACTCTACTTTAAAACGTTTCTTCAGTTTATTTTACACAAGAAATGTTTGCATCTATGACTGGAAGACTGAATATAAAATAGCAAATTTTCCTACAGACTCTGGCAGATTGAGAGTTTCTTAAGGGATTACTGAAAGTTCTCTATGGATGAAGTAGGTAAAAAATCCCTGATAAGTAGCATGTATTAGTTTTAAGTTAGATTTGTATGTTTTTTTAAAAAATAACTGTCCTTCACTCTGTCCCTTTCTAACCATCAGCCTAAAAATAAAACCTTGCTAGTCACAGTGGAAGTGATTTGAAAATTAAACTACAGTCTTGATAGAGAGAGATAGAGAAAGGACCCTTTGTGTGACTGTTATGATCCTTAGCCTCCATCCCAGGCAGAGCAAGCACAATCTTTTGTGCCTGTGGTTGATGTCTGGCATTCACTCACAGAGAGATGCTTTGTTTTCTGGCTTCAAATTCTACAGGCAAGTACTGAAGTTGTGAAAGTCAGCAGAGGAAAAAACAGAAATAGACTCCTCTGCACTGGTGCTTTGGTGATACAATTGATGGGAGGGAATAGGAGCACAGCGAAGAGAGGCTGAGTGTGGCAGTGCTTCGGGCAGGAGGGAAACAGGAGAATATTCCCATGGCTAAACCATGCAGAGAACCCCTGGGCCAACTCCTGCCCTCACCCAAAACAAGCTGAATCCAGGTATATCATTATGAAATTCACAAATCTACAAATTTTACAGGTCTGATCAAGTGTTTACTATGAGCAGCAAAAATAAATAATTTGGCATAAATCAGGGGAAGATACACTTCATAGCCAGACTGTCAAACCTGAAGCCAGCATGCTGTACTTTCAATCAACCCCTTCTTTTATTTCACACAAAAAAAAAAGTTTGGGGTACTAATCCTTTTTTATTAAAATTCCCCAAATATTTTCTAAAGTTACGGGGGAATCAGTGTGTGCTTCATGATCCAGGAGGATTGACACTCACAGGCCTTTTTTTTAATCATCCTTTCGGAACTGTTTGAGTTGAAATCAGACACTGTGTGGTAATTTCAAGAAAAGTAATATTGACTCACGTTTCTGTGAAACTCGTAGCTATTTATACGAACGAGATGCAGGGGCGGGGGCACGGAAAATATGACTGGTTTGAATGGAGATGAAATGTCAGGAAGACTGGAGTTGCCATCTACTGGAATGTGCAACGAATGACAACTGCCATGCAAAAAATCCTGAATTTCAAGCGTTAGTCACAGTAACAGTCCAGGTACTGCCTGGCTCCCAGACAAAAAAATACACACACAAAAAACCCAATCAAAATTACAAAGTAAATCTCCAAAGACAAAGAATTAATCTCCACTCAGCTTTTGAGAAGTCAGAAGATGCACAAGGAGGCTGTGTCAAACCAATCTTATTTGCCTGTGTCTTTATCCACATTCAGCAATAGATTATATTTATCACTCCTCATCAGAACACTGATAATTGCACTTGCCAGCTTCAAAAGCACAAAAGAATGTCAGAATCTGAAAAGGAGAGAATTATAAATTCTTCAAATATGGGCATCTAATCACCACTGCATTTTTAAACCACCACTTTTTCATACAAGATAATATTTAGGAATATCTTCAGCTGATGAAACACAGAAAAACATAACACAAGTCTTCTTAGAGCTGCTTATCATCAAAGACAGTTAGTCCATATTAATTTTGCTCTTCCAATAATGTGTAGTAAGTTCATACCAGAAAAAAAAAAGTATTCAAGTATTCACTCTTGTGCTTGTAGATGATCTAAAGCAGAATTTTTGTTTCTCACATCCAGGCCTTGCAAAAGACCAATTATTTAGCTAAGAAAGCATATATAGGAAGTCTTTACAGCTGGACAGACAGACAAACCAGACTTCTCCAGGGCAATTCAGAGGAGAAAAGAAAAGAGATATGTCCTGAAAGTGCTGTGACTGAAATGACACCAAATGAGGAGGAGACTTGATGCTGACAGCAGCTACAGCCCAGAAATTCAAGGTATTTGCAGACATCAACAGATCACATCCCACCTCACAAGATCAAAACTATACACCAGGATTTTCTGCAAGCAGTTTAATATTTTCTCATATTTAGTGAAGATGTTTATTAGTCTCTTAATAAATGGAGAGTATGAAGTGACTGGAGAGAAGTATCTGACATGTGAACTCTGTTATTATGATTAATGGAGTTCACACATAAAGGGTTATTTCTGTGGAAAACGTCAGATTGAATAATTACTGGAATTACTCCCAAAGGGCTTTAGAAAATGTTCTGCCCAGTTTCAAGTCACGTTCTTATCACAGTTTTCTTTTGACTAGAGGGTGATCTTTAATTGCAGTTTTAAGTAAAACAAGTACTGTAAGCAATTCATTAAACATTATGAAAAATGATGTATTTCTCTAACAGTCCTTGAAAGCACTTTTTACTTTTTACCTTCATCTTTAGGCAATACAGAAACACCAAATCAATAAATAAAATGGCTTTCTTCTGCCTTTGAAAAAAAAAGCACACTGTCCCTGTTTCCCTGCACCAGACTAGGTATAGAATATCCTAGAATTGATATATAGGAATATTACTGGCAATATTATTAAGATAAGTAGGGAAGAGATGATAGCATTATTTGGTCTCTTGGATTTCTTAAATCTAATCAGTATTTAATGGATACAACGGTGCCAGAAAATCCAGACAGTCAGAGAACATAGCTCAGAAGCTTCTGAATGTGTTTCAGGGAAGTATCCCAAGGTCAGCACTACTTTGCAGAGCTGCAGATGCTTCCAACAGCCTCCACGGTCCTGCAGAGTGAGGGCCAAGGAAAAGCAGCACAGATCAAAGGATAAAGGCTTTCAGAACAGATTTTCTTTGGGCTGAAGGTAAAGAAGCCAATACCACTCAACTGCATCCCACTGGCACTAGGGAAGCTTCTTCCCACTAAGTTTTCAGTGTTTTCTGCTGCTCAGTGCTCTCATGACCCTGTTCCCTGTGGGAACAGCTTCAAGTGAGTTCTGCTGACCTGATGTCAGTGCCTGGCCCAAGCTCAGCTGCACAACAGGCTGCAGAAACCTCATTGTACAGATCCCATACCTGGGAGCACTGCAATACACTGAATTCTTGTCCAACAGTTGCCTTGAACACCAGAACTGTCTTATTTTAATTTTCATTATGGTTAGAGCACAGCTCATGTGGAGCCAGGCTGGGAGAGCTGTGGGTGTTCAGCCTGGAGCAGAGAAGGCTCCAGGCTGACCTCAGAGTCCCTTCACCTAAAGGGGCTCCCAGAGAGCTGGAGAAGGACTTGGGACAAGGAGTGGAGTTCCAGGACAAGGGGAATGGCTTTCCACTGCCAGAGGGCAGGGTTAGAGGGGATATTGGGAAGAATAAATCCTTGACTATGAAGGACAGGTTGTCTAGAGAAACTGTGGCTGCTCCATCCCTGGTGTCTGAGGCCAGACTGGAAAGGGCTTGGAGCAACCTGGAATAATGGAAGATGTCCCTGGCCATGGCATGGGGTGGAATGAGATGATGTCTTTAAGGTCCTTTTCAACACAAAATACCTGTGCTTCTCTGCTTGGGACACAGAAAAAGATCTTCCATGATGGGCAATATGCAGGGACATAGGAAGAGACAATCCCAGAAATTAAGAACTGGAAACAATAAAACCCAACAAAAATCAACAACAACAACAACTGTAGATGCAAGAATAAATAGAGCACAAAACAAACAAACAAACAAACAACAAGAAAAAGATATACAATTAAAAGAAGCAAAGTGAGGGTCTGGACCTGCTTCCAGGATTGATTTTTAGCAGGTCTGGCACTCACTATTGTGCATTGCTGAATCACCTTTTGTCCCCTACCTGCCACAGGTACACAACATCCTCAGCCAGCATTCACAAACCACACCAAGCGTGAAGGGGGGATCATTCAGGAGTTTCACACCAAAGGTTTTCCAAATTTTTAAGATCGCTGCAAGGAACATTACTGATGCAATCATGAAAATTGGTTATTTGTCCACTGCCATGTGTGCATCACACAGCATCCACTTAAACACAAACACGTTTTCATAGACAAAAATATCTGAATAATGGGGAAAAAACTACAATATATCTTAAACCACAAGCATTTTACAGATACTGACCTTTGGTTTTGATTTAGAGGCTCTAACTAATAAAGCTTGGCTTTGCACCAAATCTGAAGAAGAAAATCAAGTACACTCTTGTCAAATCATAATTAATTTGCACTACAAAAAAATAGCAGAACTAAGCCAAGCATTCTTTAAAACTGGTCTGTAGAATTCAAAACACTCCATAAAATGTCCTACATCTTGAAAAACAGGATGATATTTTCCTGCCTTTTCAAATTGATTACGCATCTTTCCACTCATTTAAAATATAAATTGAGTTTTAGGAAACAATAAGCTCTTCATTTTACAGGAATATTAAAGATTCAAAAGTACAGCAGTAGGAGAGGGAATGTGATTATGAAACACAGCTGAAGTGAACCCTAAAGTTTTGTTACTGTCTGCCCCCCAAATCTGCTGTTTCACCATTAAAAACATGGCAGGATCATTGACATTCATACTACTGCACAGATTTTGAGAATGTATTTGGTGTATTCTTTCTAAAACCTTGGAAAATTCAGGATCTTTGGATATGTTACTAGAATTTGGTTTGCTTCTATATATTTATTAAGAGTAACGGAGTAATACAAACTTTTTCTTGCTTTGTTTCTTCATTCTAAGACATGAAAAGTCTTCAAAACACATTGAAGCAAAACCAAACAAGAGTCAGGAATCCATTTTTCAAAGATTGCCATTGGATCTCACAAAATTAAATTAGCTGTTGAGCCAAGTTGTGTTTCTAAGATTACACACACACCACACACAAACCTCCTCCACCATATAAACTCTTCAGTAATGCCTTGAGTATTTTTAAGTTGGTTTAAAAAAAGAAGGTCAGGTTATTCTCTCTTTTTTTTTTAAAGGCATGACTATCTTTTGTTATGCCTTTAAATATGTCCTTCTGAGACTCCTGACCCATGACTATTTCTCTTAGACATTACATCAGTTGCAAATAAAACGTAATGAAACCATAAATATTGCAGGTAGTCAACAAACCATCGTCTTTAGGCTTGCAAAAATCACAATGACTTCTCTCTGAAATATGAGTCTTCATCCTGGTTTCTGCATTATTAATTCTGTCTGTGAGCTAATGATCCAGAGGCCCTCTAATCTCCCTGTAAGATGCAATACACATGCAACCAGGATTTCAATGCATTTTATCCTGAGATTTCCCTTGAGAATATAGATACCATTGGCTGGACAGGGCTTGGAGCAGACTGGGATGGTGGAAGATGTCCCTGCCCACAGCAGGGAATGGAAGGAGATGGTCTTTAAGGTCCCTACAACCCAGGCTATTCTCCAATTTTATGATTCTATTTTTGTGTGGAGTCAGTTCAAATGGTGTTCTATGTGATGGAAGAGAACTCAAGAAAAGTCTTATTCAATTTCAAAATACCAGCACCAATTTCATAACTAACCTGTGTTTCTAGAAATAATGTATCTACAAAGGCCAGCATAAAGTTCTTTTGTAATTTCTGATTTTGGTTTAAAATACATTTGGAAATGAGCACAAGAAATAGATTAAGAACAACTGGTTGTCTAATGCTGGGAACAGATTTTCTGTTCTGGGAAAATTTTCCAAGAGCAGTTCATCCACTTGTAAAAAGACTTTCCAGAAGACTGCCAGGAACAGCTTTTAACTTGTTCATCCTTGATTTTAATAACTGATTTCATAAATTCCTCTCAATTCTCCATATGTCCTGCACTTTGGAAATCTAAAAAGTGTTCACGGCCCCTCAAGGTATTGCTAAAAAGAAGGAAGGGTTTTGCATCACGAAGGTTATTCCAATCTGTTACCAATGACTTCTCTATAGCATGGTGCTACTGCATCCCCAGGTGTGACCTCACAACTTCCCAAGCAACACAAGTTATTCTGGAAAAGGCCACAAAATGCTGGTAAAACATCATGGGTTTAGGGTCATAACTAGTTTGGCTACAGGGGGGATTTTTCACAGTCCTAAACAATCCTGCTATTCTGTCACTTTATCCAACCTCTTGGTAAGTCTGAGTAAATATACCAACAGCCAACCAAGCAGCCAATTGATCAACCCCAGGTGAAACACCTGAGAGAAGCAACATCCATGGAAGAACAGAACCTTTCCATCAAAATGAGTCTCAAAGCACAAATAAAAGACTGTTTAGCACCAGAATTAATAAAAAAATAACCCTCACAGATGAACTATCAACAGTAGCAGAGGGCACAGTAGATGTATTCAAGAGTGTGGATAAGCTGTGGCCCTCTCTGCTTTTAAGAGAATTGGTAATTAATTACAGTTAATTTGCTGGTACCTCCAGAAATCCTTGGGAAGGTCTTGAGATAAACCTTTGTGAAGTGTCTCACTTAGCACTTCTGAAGGTGGAACTAATTGATTTCCAATCAAATATGATCAACTAAAACCTTCACACTTGCTAATCATTGCACTCCACAGCTGCTTCCTCCATGGCTTTCTAAGACATTTTTAGAGATATAAATTAGCAAGGGTTAATCAAAACCCAAGGTTTAAATTTTCACTTTTCCTGCAAACCAGGAGTTCCACCAACTTGGTAACGTGACAGTAACACACCAGCCTTTGCCTAGCCAGGATGTTACATGGTCTTCATGTGTTGATTAATCACAAAAGGATAATTTTACTTGTCTTTTTCCCAATTACCCCTGGCCATTCAGAACCAGTAACACTGTCAAGAGTTTTGCCATCATGTCCAGAAATCCAAAGGTATTTTCACAGATACTTAAGACAGCCAGTCCTTTTTTAGCTTATTCAAGTAATCTATGGGTCATGAATGGAGGAGAGAGCTACTTTTTCATACTCTGGATATGTTGTCCTAAAAACTGACATTTCTGCACTGCACTGACAATTCTGCACATGGGTCTCCTCTGTCAGTGACTTTCTAGAGCTATGCATGACTACCTGCAATGTGGCTGCTGAGGATGGAATGACTGCAATGAGACAGAAAAATGTTTATCACCTTGTCAAAAACAAAAAGGTCATTTACATAAGAATATCTATGATTTAAAGGTAGCCAGAAATTCAATATGCCTGTCAGGTACTGTAAGAATTTAATGATATCTGGAGCCAGCAGGACTATTTTAGTCAAAATATTGCATAATGTTACTCATTTTAATATCTACTAAAACAGACATGTTATAGAACTGGACTTCTTATCAGCTGAAATCCTAAATTTTATACAGAAGGGGCAGCCAAAAATGTTCAGAATGAGAATGACCAAGACAGAAATACAAGAGAAATAACAGATGTAGTTTGCTTTACCTTAGGTCATATCTTTTTTCCCCCTTTTCTGCTCTTAAATGTTTCTTTTATGCAAAATGCCATGGTTCAGCACACTTGAAAATTAAAGACTACCAAAGATCAAGGTTTGAGTCCTTCCATTCATGAAAGGAAATTAAAATCATCACTAAGAGCATCACTTTTTTATTATTCTGATATAAACCACTCAGAAAATGCCAAAAGGAAGAAGTATACTCAGTATTTAATAGGTTGTTTTGCCTTTTCCTATTTTGGTGGAGAATTTATGAAAAGCTGTGTATATGAATAGTTAGACATCAGCAGCCACATTCTGCTCTCATGCACTCTGTCCCAACTCCATCTGTCCAGGACTGGAAATTCAGGTAAGGTGAATACCCAGGCACAAACAGCAAAGGGATATCCAAGGGATTAGCAAGAATTAAATTATTCTGAGGCCAGTTAAGTTATATGGGACATTTAATGGTTGGACTGGATGATCTTAAAGGTCTTTTCCAATCTTGATGATCCTATGATTAATCTGAACACAATATTACAAATGTGTAGAGCAAACACATTGAAAGGTGTTTTTCCTTTCCAGACTGAACAATTCTGACCATGGCTGCCAATGAATTATCCTTGTCATGACTACAAGAAGGAGCTTCCCATCTAACCTTTCTAAAATTTTATTCATGTTGTTCTTCTGTAACCTACTTTGCATTGATTTAATCAAGCTCCTTTAAACACATACAAACTTAGTTTGCCATTCTTAAAATGTTTTATAATAGCACATTTAATAAAGCTAATTTAAATCTGCTAATTTATAGAGACTTGCCAAAGGCTTTGAAACTTCAGAAAATGTGTAAACTTAACAGTTTGGCTGTGATAACAGCTCAGACAGTGGAAATTAAGCCCTTTGCATTACAATCATCTTCAAAGTGGATTCCTGGTTTGATTGCAAAAAGGGTACATTGCAAAAATACAGTAGGACACCAATTTACAAAAGATATTTCACATGCCCCAGTTCTTGAATTTGGTCACTACTGTGCCTCAACATCAGAGCCTCAAACATACACTGAGGTCTCTCATCTTAAAACTACCTGGACTCTTTTTTACAACCAAATTTTGGATAAGAGCAGAGTTTCTTATTCAATAGCCCTCTGTCAGAGCTCTGAGAGAGTGCACTTAGGGCCATTAATTCTGGGTCCCTAATTCTGGTTGTCAGTCTTCCAGCTGCTGCTATATAGGTTTGCTACTGTCTGCTCTAATTCCTGCCTTTGAAAACCAAATGATAATGGATTATATGCCAGAGTGGGAATAGGCACGTTGGTTGGGATCCAAGCTGTATCCCAGGTGATAACAAGGAGAAGCAGTGAAAGAAAAAAAAAATCAGCTAGTCAGTGATGTATCAGGGAGCTTCATCTCTACCAGAAGAAGTCTTTATACATAGCATTTAAATGGTAACTAAGTGATCCTTATCATCATCTGATTTGCAGAAAATGGTAGCTTTCCTTGAAGATATAATTAAAATTTTCAGGGCTACTCTTGCAGACCTCTCCCTAAATTTTTACATGGGAGAAGGCATTAAGGCTTCCCCTAAGAAGACTTGTAGGGTTGCAGATTTTTTAGGGACACAACCTCATTGCTTTGAAGCTTTTTTTCAGTATCTGTGAAGTTCAAGTCATCCTTTAATTTTTTTCCCCTGCTAATTGCACCAAAATATTCATCAAGGCAATCTGGAATATATTCTTGGATGGAGTTTTTTAGTCTCTCCTGCTTCAATGCTTTTTCTGTCGGTTCTGTCACTGCTTTCCCTCCTGCTTTTGTGTACCGAGAAACAGAATTAAGGTGTACTGCAACCAGTGGACACTTGCATAAACAGCCTGCTTTGAATAAAACTGCATGATCTGGGGAGAAAAAAACCACCTTCAGCTCTCCTGTCCAAATGCTAAAACATAGATGAGGTTCATATACTATTAAAGCATCACATTTTTGCTTTGAGACCACTGAAATGTTGTGAAGAGCAGAAAAATGTAAATAAACTCAACAGGGAGCATAAAAGCACATTGATCCCCAGGTTCTGAAACCACAATTTAAATGGTTTATATTTGTAATTTATTTAAGACTGTTTCTGGCAAATCCATTAGTAATGAATCTCCTTCACACATTTTTATTTTTATGCACAAGAGCTTTAAGTTTGCTAGGACTTCTGCAAAGCAACTTTTACTGCATCAAATTACTGCATTCCTTGATCTCTCCCAGCACACACTCACAGCAGCCACACTCAAACACAATGTTTAGCTCTGCAACAGACACCTCCAAAACAAGGAATTTCTTTTAAATTAACACAGCTGTGAAAAAGAAAGCAAATACAGTGGTTTTTCCCTGTCCCTTCAGCATTTTGCATCCGATGTCCACTTAAAATCAGCCCGATCCTCTGCAATCCTTGCATCCTAAAATCCGTGTGGAACTTCTTCATTGGGTATTGATGCAGAATTGGGAGCTGTCAGCTCCGATCGCTCTCACCAGCACAGGGGCTTGAGATTCTATTTCATAATAGAAAAAGATGGCCAGCGTTTTCGTGACAGAAACACCGTACATTTTTCAGTCAGTAAAAATTACAGAGCTCATTGACGATGCCTTTCCCATAGAGAATGAGGACTGCAAAATACCCAGCAAAAGATTTTTTTTTTTTTCTTGGAACACTGAACAAAAATCAGCACGATCTGCTAAACTTATTAAGTAATGGGGTTTGAAACCCCCTCTTTGCATGCTGCCGACACGCTCACAGCAACCTATGCATTGATCTCATTCAAAAAGCACAGTAATCTTTATGCTGCTAGAATTTGAGTTCTGTGTGCCGTAGCATACACTGCAAAGAAAAATGAAAAAAAAAAAAAAAAAGCCTTTAGGAAAGGCATGTGCTGAACACACAAAATATGCAGGATGGAAAAAGACCAAATGTAATTAAAGCTTATATGAAATGAGACATTCCTATTTGCAGAGCTCTGGCTGCATTTTTCAGAGAAAGAATGCACAGAATTTCAAATCATGCTCTATTTAGACAATGTCAGAAGAAAAAAAACCACATTTTCCCCCCACACACCCCTCAATCCCCCACCCAAAGACCAAAAGGCAAATCTCATCATCGGAATTAGAGAGAAAAAGCAATCCAAAAAGACTGGTTTACATATTCCTTCCCAAACCAAGTGATCGAGTCTCTCCCTCTCCCGGCTAATAGCTTATAAATTCAGACTTTAAACAAAAGCATCCGAAGGAAAAAAAAAACCAAAAAAAACAGAAAGAATCCTAATTCTCAAGCTTCCTACTTAGCACTGCCTCGCTTTTGATGATTTGTGCGGCTGTGTGTGCGTGCCTGTTTGAGAAATGGCGAGATAGGCTTAAAGTATTTTCCATTTCATCAAAGAGCATATATTACTTTCCTGGTTCGCTCCGATGTTGGTTTTATGCCCACCCCTTTTCAATCTGCCCATGTCTGAGATGCACAGTGCAGGCGTACAATCATGAGCAGCTTACGACACTCAGTGAACACTGGGTGCCTCTGCATGCTCTAGCAACATACTGCTCAGCTGAAGGGAAGGGATTCTTGCTGTCTCTCTCTGCTCTAAGCATCACCTAACAAGCAAAGCGAACAAAGAATGGGAAATAAAGCGACCCTTAGCCGGTCTGTGAATGAATGGTAACCTCTCTCTGGAGTAAAGGTTGTGCCGGTCCATGGTCGTTGCAAATGATGGACATTAAACAGATTGACAAATCCTGTGGAGTCGTTAGTAAAGAGTTTGGAGTTTTTTTCACGCCACAGTGTTAACTGCAGAGGAAAGGACAGAGGGAGAAGGAGAAGATCAAGCTCATGTACATAGTTCTGAAACTTGCAGGTCCTAGGAGGCAGCTCAAAAGCTAGCTGGACAAGCCTTTCGCTCGTTGAGCAGAAGCGAAGTGAGACATTGTGAGCTTGCCAGCCTTGCACAACATTGAAAGGGACTGAATTTGTAGCACAGAGGGGTCTTTTTTAGCTCTGCATATAATTAGTCCAAACACAAAGGAAGCAACTGAATGGAGGTTGTCACTCTCTGGAAAAGGGTGGGTAAGACACTTTTTAATTAAATTCTTTCATGAAGAAAGATTTTTTTTTTTCCTTTGCTGCAGCATTTAACATGAACAAAATCACTATCATTTTACCTTTGAATGTCTGTGAACTTTAATGCTGCACAGCTCCTGCATGCTGTAAAGTGAAATATTTGCCTCTGTGTTTGTTCTGTTTGCTGTTTTGCTTTGGTTTTCGGGCTTTGTTTCGTTGGTTTGCCTTTTTGGTTTTTTTTTTCTCCCTTAAATAAAATATGATGTAGAATTTGAAAAGACTCAATGGACATTCTCAAGCATATTTGGAAATATTCTTGCTAATGGATTTCCTTCTTATTGGTCTCTGTTTAAACTGGCTGCTGAGGAAGCCCCCGGGGTTGATATTGTGTACGCTGGGTATCTTTTCTAAAATGCTTCCAGCTGTGAATAGTGGGTGTCCACAGCTCTGTCGGTGTGAGGGCAGGCTTTTGTACTGTGAATCACTGAATCTCACAGAGATGCCTCGCAACCTGTCGGGCATGATGGGCTTGTCTCTGCGGTACAACAGCCTTTCAGAGCTGCATGATGGACAGTTCACAGGGTTAATGCAGCTCACGTGGCTCTATCTGGATCACAATCACATTTGCTCAGTGGAGGGGAATGCCTTTCAAAAATTGCGGCGAGTTAAAGAGCTCACCCTGAGTTCCAACAAAATAACCCAACTGCCCAACACCACTTTCCGCCCCATGCCAAACTTGCGCAGTGTGGATTTATCATACAACAACCTGCAGTCTTTGGAGCCTGACCTGTTCCACGGGCTGAGAAAACTGACAACTTTGCACATGCGGTCGAACGCCATCAAGTTCGTGCCGGTGAGAATTTTTCAGGACTGTCGCAGCCTGAAGTTTCTAGACATAGGATACAATCAGTTAAAGAGCCTGGCTCGAAACTCTTTTGCTGGCTTGTTCAAACTCACTGAGCTGCACCTCGAGCACAATGACTTGGTGAAAGTGAATTTAGCCCATTTTCCCAGGCTCATCTCTCTGCACTCCCTCTGCTTGCGAAGGAATAAAGTTACCATTGTAGTAAACACTTTGGACTGGATATGGCAACTCGAAAAGATGGATCTCTCCGGCAACGAAATCGAATACATCGAACCTCACGTTTTCGAAAGTGTACCTCATCTCAAATCCCTGCAGCTGGACTCCAACCGGCTGACCTACATCGACTCCCGAGTCCTCGACTCCTGGAAGTCCCTCACGAGCATCAGCCTCTCCGCCAACGCCTGGGATTGCAGCCGGAACGTCTGCGCCCTGGCCTCGTGGCTGAGCAACTTCCAGGGTCGCTACGACAGCAACCTGCTCTGTGCCACCCCCGAGTACGCCCAGGGAGAGGATGTTTTGGACGCCGTGTACGCCTTCCACTTGTGCGAGGACGCCGACCCCACGAGCGTCAACACCTTCTCCCCGGTGACCAACAACAGCGAGCAGACGCTGGGCTATGGCTCGGCCACCGCCACCTACGACGCGCCCGACGGCGACGAGGACCGGACCACGTACGCCGTCACCATCACCATGCCCGGCGAGAACTCCGAGAACGCCGTGCAGATTCACAAGGTGGTGACGGGCACCATGGCACTGATTTTTTCCTTCCTCATCGTGGTTTTGGTGTTGTATGTCTCCTGGAAGTGCTTCCCAGCCGGCTTAAGGCAACTAAGACAGTGCTTTGTCACACAGCGCAGGAAGCAGAAGCAAAAACAGACCATGCACCAAATGGCTGCCATGTCAGCCCAGGAGTATTATGTTGATTACAAACCCAACCACATTGAGGGAGCCCTGGTGATCATTAATGAGTACGGATCTTGCTCCTGTCACCAGCAGCCAGCGAGGGAATGCGAGGTGTGATTTTCCTTTGGGATTTAAACAGTGTGCAACCAAATAACAGCGTGCAGGCAGACAGTGGCACGGGGTGGGGGGGGTTGCTGGGCTTTGCTGGTGATTTCTGACGTGCACCCCTGCCCAAATTGTTTAAGAGGGGCTGTCCGAGAGACTTGATATTTTAGCTTTATCGTGTCTTAAAAACCTTCAGGACAGCCAATCTTAAGGTTTCATATGCTAATACTCCCTTTGAAGATCTGTCAATATTCAGGAATCTGAGAGTGTAAAAAAGGTACCAATTATTGATCTTTTGTAAACTAAGAAAACTGTTTAAAATAAAAAAAAAAATAGCATTTACAGTTTTTACAGACTGGTGTATATTACATGAATGGTTCCCTGTATACAAAATGCAACAGTTTAACCTCTCTCTTCATGCTGAGTGTTGAAATGAAAAGTCGAGGAGCTAAGAAGCCACGTAAAATAGAAAGTTTAAAATTACCCAGGTGGCTTCCCATTGTAATTAGCACACATTCACGTCCATCATGTTGCTGAAGATATGAAGCATGACACTGGAATTCTATTTTTGTTAATGTGCTACCTGTAACTGGACGTCAGTACAACAAGGAGCCAGAGCACCTCAGAAAGGCTGAAGTTTTGACTGTGTCACTAGGACAGGATTTCTGAGGATTTTTAAGTACAGCTCACTTGTTAGTTGCTGTAAGATCCATAAAAACTGCATTATAACCCCTAAAAGTATTTTGTATCAAAACTGATGATATTAAGACTCACTAACAAAAAACAACCAACAAAACCCAAACAAGTGAAACACTGCCAAAATATGCTCATCAGAATTTTCTTTAATATTAAAGAACAAACAAAAAAAAGTGCTAAATTTAAGGGTTTTTATTTGCATTTACCACTATTATGCTTGTTTTGAGCTATGCCAAGAGCAAAGACCCCCTTGTTTTGTGCCCTGTGGTGCCATGGTGAATGGAGAAGAGCAAAAGCAATTATTTGGGTCTCAGTGGTGAATCTCAAAAGCAAAACCACTGTCAGGGTAGGACAGAGAGTTTTCAGAGAACCCTTCTGGGTCCTGTAGTAAAGGGCTGGCAAAGCCCAGCTCATGTCCCTCCCCTGCACCACCAGCCTTCACTAACAAAACAACCCCAAAACCTCTGCAGAGGCTGGAGGCAAATGTACCCTCCTTACCAAGGACTGAAAAATGGCATTGATGGATATAAGCAGTGATTTCATGATGTAGAATCCCACAGCTGTTTTATCTGACTGCCCTTAAATAAAGGCTTCCTTTCCTTGTATTTTGGATTTTTCATTCCAGAATGTGAACAAGCAAACGATTGATCTTTTCAGCAGCTCCTCTCACACTAATTGATGATGAGGGAGTTTTATAATATCAGGCAGAGCATCTTGAAATTTTCTTCCTACAGCATTACTTGTGAATAAAATGTTATGGATAATGAACTGGGTGACATTTCTATGCTTTGTACATGTTTCTCTATCCTCAGGTTACCACCAAGAGAGGAGCAATTCCAAAATTTTACATGTATTTTAATGTAACACAGATTTTCAGCTTTTTCATTGCATTACAGTGCCATCTACTCTTACAAGGGTACAGCAGACTTCTAAAGCAGAAAAAAAGGCACAGAAGAAATAATCTGCTTTCTTGCATAGCAGATTTTAGCCATTAATTTTAAATGCAAAGAGTGAATTTTGTGTTTCTTTTCTTACTGAAATTATTTTTAAGGAGTCAGAACTTATTTTCCTCTATTTGGTACATCTCATACCATGTATTATAAAACAGGAAAATAACCTCTTAATCAAAATTTTTACTCAAGTGAAACTATAATGTCATCTGTGAAAGCAATGAGATTGTGTACTGGGGGAGGACAGTGCCACAGAAAATTTAATGAAAAACAACTGCTTTTTTTTTTCCTAAAGCCACTGCAAATTCACCCACAGCTTTCAAACAAGCAAGCACTGTTAAACCCAGGCTTTTCTCTCTTTAAACAAATGCACATTTCTTTCTCTGTGCCTCAAGCCCACAAGGGCCTGATCCATCCTAAAACTCCCAAGTGACCTGAGGAGCTGAGTGTGCATGTGCAAGCCTAACAGGAGGGGCAGAGGGAAGGTACAGAGACCCTCCTCTCTTTGGGTTCCTGACCATGCTTGAAGCAAAAGTACTTTATGCCATGCTAAGTGTGGGCCCAGCTATATTTATTTTCCCCATTAAACCCTTCTCTGAAATCAATAGGGAATTTAACTGTGAAAAATTGGCTCTCTAACTTTGGACTGGGCTATGTGCTCCCCAAGCCCCCAGGCAGCACTTGGTTACAGCCACTTGCCAGGAAGCTTCAAAACCAACCAATATTGTTAAAATACTGTCAGCATATGGTAAAACAAAATATGAACTGGGTTTATTTTGATAATGACCCCCTGTTGCTGTCAGGAAATGTGTTGGTGCAGTCATGGTTTTGACCCTGTGAACCTGAGACAAGCCTGATACTAAAAAATAACAAACAATCATCCCGTGGTTGTATTTCTGTGTATTTTTAGCATTTTTGTGGGTTGTATTTGAAACACACGAGTGACTGCACCCCTCTGGAGTCATCCCTGCTGTTTATTGGTGTTAGCAACCTCCAGCTACGTTTGCAAAGATTTGAGCAATTCTGCCTTTGGAATTTATTCACCTCTGTGCTCCATGCATCTCACATTGACAGCCCAAGTAAATGGAACAGAGCATTTTTCTTTGAAGGTGCAGTGATTTCTTGAGTGAGAGCTGATTTGGGGTTTGCCTGTTGCCATTTCTCCTGGAGAGAGGTGATGGCCACCAATGGCTTGCCACCCTGAGCAGGATGATGGATGGATCCCTCCATGGAGAGCACAGCACTTATTAAAGGATGCCTTTCAAAATCCTCATGCAGAAATCTTTTCTAAGGATAATCCCTTCTAGGGACAACCTCCTGGTGATCCCCAGAGGATTTCTGGAGATCTTGACACCCTCTGAATATTTATTGGAGAAAAGAGGGTGTCACTGCCGTTACGTGGCATGAAGGCACTCCACAGGGTGCCCACATCCAGACTGAAAATTTACATGAAATATGTGTGGGCAATAAAGAAATAAAAGAGCCTGTATGTCATTTCAATCCAGCTATTGCAAATCCAGTTATTCATCCTGCTCCAGGCTACTTGCATTGGTGTATATGAGAGTTATTATATTTGTACTGCATTTAGAGCAACTGCAGGGACAGATTTTCCCCAATTCTTTCTTCCAAATTTCATGTTCAACAACTGCCCAGAGATAAGTTACTCCCTCTCTTTTTCTGCCTTATTATGGCCTATTGAATGGCTCCAAAATTCAAAAGGACAAAAAAAAAGAAAAAAAAAAATGATGCTTTTTGGTGAGTTGTGAACAGTGTTTTGTCCATTAAATGCTTGGGGGATATCAAAGGAAGGGAGATATTTTAAATTTTCCCTTTTTGATGTTCCACTTAATAGGACTAATCTCCCTTTTATAACTAAGTAATTAACATTATTTTTTTAATATATTTAACTGTCTTTTTGCACACAAGACAGGGTGAAAGGCAAGCAAAAGCACTACCTTCCCTGAGCTGGTTAGCAGTACCAATGTTACAGATCTCTAATATGCATTCTCTTGCTGCTAATATCAATACCCACTCACAGTGCACCCAGTGCTGAAGGAACTGTTGCTGTGTATGCTTTGAATGTATATAAGGGATGATTTATTTTCCTTTCTGCTTTTTTTCCCTTTCTTTCTGTACTACTTTAAAAAAAATGGTATGAAACCACAGAATCAATGCTAATGTACCACATTCTGTTTCTGGCCTGAAAATATAAAATACAAAGAAATTCTGTTAAAGGTGCCAATTCCCTCCTTTGCCATGTCTGGGTGCTGCAGGGGGTGAGCCCAAGGGATGAGCCATTCCTTGTGGTCACAGCAAGGATGCTCTGGACCAGGCTGATCCAGCTCCCTGCCTACCTGTGCCACAGAAAGACCATGAACCATCCCTAAGGGTATTTTTGTGTGCTTTAATAGATTCTGTTTGTTTTCATGGCTAAGGCATTGAGGGGTAGTTGAAACGAGTCTATTTGATGATTTTCTTCAGTGCTGATAAAAAACGCCAAACAATTCTCATTTGCTTTTGAGATGGACTACATTTGTTCCTTGTGTGAGTCTCATTCTGCATTAACAGCAAAAGGACTCTCTGAGTCCCCCTTCCTCCCCCCTCCAGCTTCTATAGTGGTATTCAGAATGGCAAAAAGGGAGTGTTTAATGAGGAAGCTCATTTCTAGTGCTATTATAATAATAACAGCAGTGATAATAATGAAATTAAGAGGAGACAAAAGATAAGAGGAAAGACTGGAGTAATGGCAACCAAACTCAGGGTGTTTCTGGATTCCTCTGCCTTTTCCTTTTGTAAAGATGGTTAACCTAAAGAAGCAGCACAGATGAAAAACCAAGACTGAGGGTGGGTGGCGAAAGCAGTTTTAAAAACTGTGCAAGCAGGGATGAAACAGCTTCTGCAAAGGAGGGTACACCACTAAATAGCTCCATTCAGCAGCAGAGAGAAAAGGAAGGGGTGAAGGGACAGGATGAAAGGGATGATGAGAGCTGGTGAGGAGGCAAGGGGGGCACTGTGCACACATGGGAAATGAGATTTTTCCGTGCCTTCCCCTCCCACGTTCGGGCTGTGGCAAGGACAACAGCAGGGATTTAAGGAGGATGCCCAGCATCTCTCTCTCTCCCAGCAGAGCAGGGAGGGAGGCGCAGCCGGACACGCTTCCCCAAACACGTGCCCGCAGCCCCGTCATTTCCTCCGCCACCTCCCTGGCTGTCCCCTGGGAGCACAATGTCCCTTCATCATCACTCTGCCTGCCCACCCTGCACTCTGCCTCTGCCACCAATTCTTTGGGCTGCATTTCTTAGCTATCCTAATCACAGTTCACCAAAGACTTGCAGGAAAAGTGGACTTTTCTACCCAAAATACATTTTTCTTTCTTTTTTTTTAATTTTTTTTTAAGAAACCCTCATCCAGAGGGATGGGTGATCTTGAGCTACTGCGAATTCTCCTGCTAATTATATCTACACTCATAGTCAGCTTTCACTTTCACAGCTCTAATGACAAATAGATCTGAGATATTTTTGCTGTGTTCAATTTACCATTATGCACCAAGGTTATACTCTTCCTTGACCTGCCCAACCCAGTGTAATATTAACAAATTGAGCATTTATGCGAGTTCCTTTCCAAGCATGAAGTTGATTAGGAATTTAGGAAATGCTGGTGATTTAAAGATTAACCTTTCATATAATTACTGACATAAACCAGAGCTATTAAGGTATTAGAAGCAACTATTCAGAGCATATTCTACATTAAAAACGAAATCACATTTAGAGACATGCGAAAGACTTTCCATACCAGCCAATTTTTTTTTATTTTTTTTTTAAACAGCAGAAGAAAAACCTGGTGAAAGGAAAGGAGTAAGCACAGCCTACCTCTAAAGTTATAGGGAGGAAAGCAAAGCTATAAAAATAATACAGAAACCAAGCAACAGTCTTCTGCTGGCAAGACACAGCTTGTAATTGGGTGGGTGGCTGTGAAGAGCTGAGATGAATGCTGCAGAGCACTGTAATTTTATTGCACCCTGTCTGCTCTAAAGTGAACATATTCGCAATGAAATCGGTATTTCTGTGAGAACAGGGCAATTGGGTTTTTTGGGGTTTTTTTGTTTTGTTTTGGTTTTTTGGGTATTTTTTGTTTGTTTGTTTTGATCTTCATTAAGATCATAACACTTGCTGGCATTCAGGCACAGTTCTGAGGCTTTAAGTAAATTACTGTTCTTACTCCCTTTGCTGGGGAGATAGCTGGGGGAGACAGTCAAAGGGAAGAGGCTGCACTGAAAGGAGTTTGAGCTCCAAGTCCCAGATTTGCATGACAAGAGGAGAAATTCAGTTGAAAATAAACACCAGCATTTCACCTTTCCCTCCATCTCTCCTCTTCCTAAAAATCCAAATATGTAAATATGATAAAAATCAGAGATAGGTGGCAGTGCTAAAGGATTAATACATTAATGCTATGCATATCTGTGCTTGGCAAACAGCACCTACTATTCTGCTAAGGCACTTTTCTTTTTAAATCATTTCCCTGCTCTCATGTTCTTCACATCCTCACCATACACAGTCACTACTGCCAGAAACATTTCTTTCAGCACGGGTGCTATGGGAACATGACCAATTCCCTTCAGTTTCTGAGCTAACAAAGACTAAATCCAAGATTTCAAAGGCAATAGGTGAGTAGTAAAATCTACTTCATCACTGAATTATCACTTTTAGCACAGCAGATTTCTCTGACTGACGTGATTAGACACTAAGCCCAGTTATTCATTTATTACCAACTTTAATCTGGCCCTTTTTGCTGATGTGCCTTTCTCCTGAGAGCAGAACAGAGCACAACACTGCAGAGAGGGTTGAAAATTTTTTTTGGTAAAATCTAAGATTTATAAAAATATGCATGGACACATCAAATTGATTTAAGGGCTGATCCAATGAAAAAAAAATGCAGCTTATGTATAGCAGATCTTCCTGCAGTAGCACACCTCTGTACCCTAGTGGTTACAGTCAGGTATGAGCAAACATCCTCCTGAGAGCTCGGGGACTCAAACTGAAAACAGATTTCTGAATACCTTTCAGAAGATATATTTTCCCTCTAATTTTTAACCCTTCTTACCCATTCTCACATTTTTCATTCCCAGAGCATCACAGGCAGGGTGAATAAAAAAAAAAAAAAACAAGAGGGGGAGAAGGAAGAGGAGAGCTCTGAAAAATCCCAAACTAAGCTGCAAGAATAGTCCACAGCTCTTGAATTCCTGAGGTTTTGAGCCTTTTCACAACAGTCAGCCCATTGAAACATGTCTGCTATCAACCCTCCTTGCAGGATGAGAGGTAAAGTGAGCTCCCAAGAGTAAACCTGGATCTGTCTTTGTGGTCCAGTGCCTCTCTGACAGCCTGGCTTGCTTAGAGAGCCTGGTAAATATTAAAGAATGTTAATAATAATGAGATAAACCATCTAGGGATTTTTTTACCCACTCTTTTTTTTTAAACTTGGCTCTATGATAAAGCTTATCATGACAGAAAATTTACTTCTCTGATCCACATTATTTCCCAAAGCTTTTTTTTTTCCCACAGCAAACAAATTTGTGGCTGCTGCTCAAAGGTTTGCAATCCTCGTGCTAAAGAGGCCACTGGATGTCAAATGTTTACCTTAATTCCATGTAAATGTCACTCCATATTGGACATTTTGTGTTTCTTTACCAGCAAATTCAGCTGCCTCCACCTTCACAAACCTTCCCCCTGCACCATAACTCCTTTTCCAAACAGCCCAGAACCTGCTGCTCCTGTCAGATCAAATTCCCAAAAAACAACTGGATGTCATGAATTTATTATGTAATTGCTGCAGTCTAATAAATAGGATGTGCATCCCATGGCCTGAGAGATGAAGAAATCATGGAGACAGCAAACAAGCAGGGGGAATGCAGCTGACATTCTCTCTCTGGGGAAAACCCACAAAACAAAATCCCTGCGTGGGACAGTGCTTGAGGAAGGTGGAGGGCACAGAGCACCAGCTGAAAGAAAAGGGGGAATTCATGTGATAGAAGAAATCACTGCTAAAAAATAGTGGGGGAAATTGTAAAGGGGACAGTTTGGTCCCATAACAGAAGAATCAGAAAGAGATTTAGATGAGAACCAACACAGCTGATCCTCACCAGGTGATTACAAAGCTCTGTGGTGATTTCTGATAACAAAACAAGCCTATATAAACCCACATCTGCAGTGGGAAACAGAAATCCACAAAGTCACAGGGAGCTGAACCCTGGTCTTATTCCTCTGTCCATCTTGGCTTTGTCATGATTGGCTTTTTGGTTGATTTTTTTAAAATTTCTGCTTTTTTATTGCACTCATGCACAGAACTGAACCCATGGAGATTGTGCTTTGGCTTCATGGGGAAATATGCTAAGCCAAAAGTTGTTTTCTCAATGGGTGGCACATCTGAAGATGTGAAACAAACCTTCCTATATTGCTTTATGTGTCTATTTCTCTGATTCTAGCAACTGTTGGGAATTACATTAGGTTATACTAGGTGGCAGAATGAAGAACTTCCCAAAAAAGTTCCCTGAGTAGTTTTATGAAGTTACACTGAGTATCTTTCCTAATAAGAGTTGAAAACTCTTTTTTTTTTTCCCCTGGTTCTCTTTTCCCACCATGTAGAATGCTCCAGCCCCAATCTGTCATTTTTCATTAGCACAGGAGTCAAGCTATGGCTATTAATGAAAACTCTTAATGAGGATTTGATGAATAAGTCCTGGAAAATCAAACTTGAAACAAACAAGCTAAAATCTGTGTCAGATCTATTTTTTGTATGCTAGAAATTGGGAAATGAAGGCCTGTATAAAGCACTAGGGAATTTAAAACAACAAATCATATTAGGACTTTTGAAGAGCTTTTGACAAGATATTCAGTTTCCCATAAACAAGACAAGCTCCATTGTCATAGAAAACTAGGTAGGAACTAAAAAATACAGTGGCTTTTTATTCCTACAGGGAAAAAATGGAGCACAGTGTGGTCCCAGGGTCAGGACTGCTGAATCATCTCAGCTATGATCAGGAAATAGATGGCATTTTTCGAATGACAGATTATTTATATTGTGAAAAATAATGGAAATTGTGTGGATGTGCAAAGGGACTTCCAAAGGCTGAAGCTTATATAAGCTTTGATGGATGAAATTCTGAATTGTCAAATACAAAGCAAAAGATAAGATATAAGGGAAACTGTTCATCTCTGCCTCGGTGATGTAAGTTATAGGCAACAGTTGGACAACCCTGTCATCCAGGGTATTGCATTAAAATCTCTGCCCAGTCTGCAGAGAGGGATAAAAAAAGAGGAAAAAAGAAAAGTGGAATAACATCTCTAATAGAGCAGCTCTCAAGAAATTAAATAGTGTGATATAAACCACTCCTATGGCTTCAGCTAGAAAATTCTGTCAAGGGTAAGTTAGAAAGGGATCTGAGTGCTAGATAAGGATAAACTCCTGCCAGGTGAAAGGATGAGTGATTTGGGAAAGTTTGGGAGGAGGGAGGCGAAGAAATCGGACCTACAAGAGCGGCAGGAGAGAAAAACGTGGATCCACCCCCCCTCTAGTGGCCGGTCCCCACCGGCTGCTGCAGAAAGCGCCCGAACCACCGGGCAGCAGCTTTCGAACAAGCACACACCCGTCATTTTTTATCCAAAAAACTTCAATTTGATGTTGCTTCACCGTACATTATTATTTTCTATTCCTCATTAAACTGCCTGCTGCATTCCTGTGTTGTTTCTTGTCATTACTCAGTGCACAAGCTGTTGTGCAGATGGATTTTTTTTTTCCTGCCTGCCTGCAAGAAGAGGATGCAGAGTGTGACAGTGGCCACACACCCCCTCGCATTAGGAACAATCATAAAATTTTAAAAATAACATTTGGAAGTCACTGTATAAGACATCACCAATACCAAAAATAAAAAAGCATTGAAAACAAGGAACAGTTGTACAGTAATGGGAATGTGGAAACAATTTGGTACATACTTCCCTAAAACTTTTTAGATTAAAAAATATACTGTTTTAGGAACAGCATTTGGGACAGAATATATGTTTTGTTTTATTTTTTTATGTCTTACTCATGGACCAGTCACTGAATTTCCATGTTTCCAACCAACCTGCACAGCTGGGGAAACTGAGGCTGAGTGAGCCCTTCACATCCCCACATCCTGAACACACACAAGTTATTCTTGGTCACTTACTCCTTCCTCTGTTTTCTGTAGGACATGCACTAAAACTGGAAGAATCCCCATTTTTACGATTTTTTTTTTCCTGAATAATTCAATATACCAGACCATCTTCTGCTGCTATTCTGTAACAATCTAGCCTGGAACACTTTGTGGACTGAGGAGAGGAGATGCTGAGCTGGGTGCAGAGAGGGGCTGGGAGCACCGAGCAGGAGCTCAGCCCTGTCTCTGGCTGAGGTAACACCAAGCACTTTGTCAGATCTGGGTGTTTTGTCAAACTTGCACATTTTACCCCCCAAAAAAACAAGAAGAAAACACAAGAAACCTGGAGCAGAAGTGAACATCCTTCAGCTGCATCTATTACAGCCCCAAGCTAATTAATTCCAGTGTACCAGGCTGGGCTTGTAGGGCAGATGAGAAGTCACAAGGAGTTGTATTTGCTTCTTGTAAAAATCTTTCCATCAATCTTTTCTCAATCCCTGCTTCAAATGTCACCCTCAGCACTGATTTTTAAGATGCAGCAGGTAAATTTATGTATTTGATAGGGAGAAATATTAACCCTTTCTACAGGTGATTTGCTAAGAAATTGCCTAAGAATGCATTTTTAATTAAGGCTTGTAAGACACTCTTGTATGCATTTTAATAATTAAAGAAGGGCTGCTGCCCTTCTATAAATTATTCTGAAATTACCTGTTGATTATCTAAGATGGTACCTTTTTGTGTCCTGTAATGGCTCAGATGGAGCTCAGAGCACCCTTAATTTAATTCGAATAATTAATTTGTTCAACTGAAACTGAAAAAAAAAATCACAAACAAGGCACATTTTTACTTTTCATATGCTAAATTTAAAGAACAAACCCATATTCAATGTGTCTTGATAATGGGAGCTTGCTAAAAATAGTCAGACAACAGATCATTCAAGATTTGTATATAATGATGTAAGCAATTTGCTCTTCCATTACCAAATTAATTCAAGTTTCTGTACATGGCAAATATTATTTGCTAAGTCTCTTCTGTGTGTATTCTGTGCTTCCAGAGGATTAAAGAAGGAATTTTGTCACTGAAAGAATAGGAAAACAGATTTGCAGATGTAGCAATCTTATAAAACCCTGAGCTCAGGAAAAAAAAAAAAAAAACATTTGCATTGCCACCAAGAAGGAAAAATCATTTCCCAAATTGTCCCAAGTCTCTTCCTACAGAGATTAAAAGGACAATGATGCACTTCCTACGTGACTCTTTTCAGCTGCCTGCAGGAACAGGCCAGCTCCCATTCCCTTCCCATGATTAGGCTCAGGATTATTTCACGCCTGTCTCTTCGTTCCTATATTTGTCATGTTAGGCATTTTTTGCAAGGTGAACACAAGTTATTTTATTCAGAGGTGTGAAAAAAATAATTAAAAAAAAAGAACTGGTTCTTGCTGCATTAGTCAGGTTTCCATCACTACGAAGTAAAGCATCAATTGGGATGAAAACTCTAGAAATCACTTTTTTTTTTTAATTCTTGCCAACTACATAATTACGCCTCAAATGATTTTGTGCCAGGTGGTTTGGCTAACAGATGGAATGGTATATTTGTTCATTCTTCGTAAACCAAGCTCCTTTCAAAAGCTTGTGAGCCAAAAGTATCTAAACTATTGATTGGCAGTTATATATGCCTAATAAGTAATTAAACTAGCTACAAATTACAGTGACTCCTGTGAGTGTTTAAAAAAAATCATATAGAAAATATGTGATTTCCAGTAACATTTTTAAATCATGGCAGATAAAAATATTGGTGTGAAATGATGCACTACAGACAAAGAGCTTTGGTAGGAAGCACCTTAGAAATGTCTAAAGCAGGACACTTTGCATAACAGGGATCAATGGGCTGAGACAGGGACCTGGGAGAACCTCAGGAGGTTCAGCAAGGCCAAGTGCAGGGTCCTGGCCCAGAATGAGCCAATCCCAGGCACAAACACAAGGCTGAGTGCAGAATGGATGAGAGCAGCCCTGGGGAGAGGGAGGTGAGGGTGCTGGGGATGAGAGCTGCACATAACCCAGCCCAGAGTCCCCCGTGGGCAGCAGGGGAGGGGGATTCTGCAGGTGAGACCCCACCTGAAGAGCTGCCTCCAGCCCTGGGGTCCAGCAGCAGAAGGAGCTGGAGCTGCTGGAGAGAGCCCAGAGGAGGCCACAGAGCTGCTCCAGGGGCTGGAGCCAGGCTGAGAGCTGGGGATGCTCACATGGAGAAGAGAAAGATCCAGGGAGAGCTCAGAGCCCCTTCCAGGCTCTAAAGGGGCTCCAGGAGACCTGGAGAGGGACTGGGGACAAGGGATGGAGAGACAGGATACAGGGAATTGCTTCCCACTGGCAGGGAAGGATGGGATACTGGAGAGAAATTCTTCCCTGTGAGGGTACTCAGGCCCTGGCACAGGATGCCCAGAGAAGCTGTGGCTGCCCCTGGATCCCTGGAAGTGTCCAAGGCCAGGCTGGATGGGGCTTGGAGCAACCTGGGACAGTGGAAAGTGTCCCTTGCCTACAGACAGGGTTGGAATGAGATGAGCTTTTTGGTCCCTTCCAACCCAAACCATTCTGTGATTCCATAAGATTAAAAGTTGTTCCAAAGGCTTACTTAACCAACTAGAGCTTGTGAGCAGATGTAACAAATGCAGTCAGGTTCTCAAGACTCTCCCAGACAACACATCCTCAATATAACCACCACTCTGGGAGGGAGAAATTAAACTGAGATCCAGCCACGAGGTAACCTTTGCTTTATCCATCCTGCATTGGGAGTTATCTGGGGCTCATTCATTTCTTGCCTGCACATCCCAGAAGGAAATGGCCAGGAGTCCATTTCACCAGGAGGTGTCACAATGACTGGGAATGTGCTCAACACTCATTTAAGGCACAGAGTAAATCCAGCCTGGCTGGAAGGTGCTGCTCTTGGAGCAGATCATTGTGCTGAGGAGGCACAGCAGGCATTTGATGAACAGCACATGTCAGCAGGTACTTTCAAGCTGGAAACAGCCTGGATTTTCTCCTCCTGTGCCCATCAGCTGGGCTACAAAGGTACAAGAACTCTGTGACAGGGCCGACCCCGTCCCATTAAACATTTCCCTGAACATCTGCAAACATCACTGATTTCCCAGCCTGTGGAATGAGCCTCATCATAGTCCCACCGAGCTGAGGGCAACAACAGATCCATTTCCCACCCAGCCCTCCCATGGGAAAATAGCAATTAATTTAAAGAAAAACAAAAAATGAGAAAAGCTTTTTGTCATAGTATATTAATATCTGTACTATTGCTATCACAGAGCTGTGCCAGAAACATTGATTTAATAGGCACTGGAAAGCAATTACCATGCAAATAATATTAGCCAGCAATTTATAATTTTTTTTAGTGAAGTCCTTGTTTTGGCTAGCAGACCACAGTAACAGATTCCAATAAAACTGGGTAATTGAAAGAAATTGCAAGTGTCTAAATAGCTGTGACACCAAACATATGAAGCAGCAGTTCTCAGCCTGGCCTCTTGGTCTGCTTGTGATTTCAAATATGGACAACCTGGGGAGCCAACAAAGGAACAGCCTACACAGCAAAAAGAGAGCACTGAAGCAACCAGAAGGAAAGATACTGAAGAAAACTCTCTTCATAGTGACATTGGCAAGGAGGGCAATGGAGAATAATGTAGAGGGTTTTAAGCCTCTTAGAAAACAGCATTCCCACCTCAAATCCTTCCTTTTCCCCTGGTTTTATTCATAAGAAAAATATTTTTTGGAGTAAGGCTATATTTTTTGAGGCAATATAAGTTCATCTATTTATAGCACAGGATTGGAGACTTGTTTACATTAACTGAAATGTTAATGTCCATGTTCAGCTTCAGAAGTTGCCCATTGAGCCTCTCGCCTTGGATTGATCAGAGCAATAGGATTTTACCTGAATCACTTTTGTGTTCTTCCTGTGACTACCAGAAAACAAAGTAAGTTGCTTAGCTCACACCAGAGTGCTGTGACATTCACAAAATTAAGGAAACTGCACATTGCAAGACCTCAAATATTTAATTCCCATACAAAAGAGATACTGACAGCTGTGTACTTCGAGACATAACGACATGGCTAACAATTAAATGATGCCTCCTAGGAAATCTGGGGCAGGAAAACATGTCACAGTCGAGTCTGTCATCCCTGGAAAGACCTTTGGAGATCATCATATATGCACGCACTCTCTGAGCAGGGCCAGCAGTAGCCAGAAAGGTCACTGGAAAGCTGGTAGAAAATGCCAATAGCGAAATAGATGAACAATTTTTACAAAAAAACTTTCAAACTATTTGAGACAGCAAAAATCTCTTCATATTTTCAGCACCCAGTTCACTACAGGACTGAATCAAAAAGCAAGGGAAGGGTAATGGGAAGAGTCTGTGCTATGTAAAGCAGGTTTATGCACAAACTCAGCCTGTTACTGAATCCATCCTAATGTAAGTGAACAAACATAAATGCATCATAAAGCACATGCCTCCATTGAAATAAATACCAGTCTCTTAATGTCTTTATGTCTCTAATAATTTTAATTATCTTAATTAGTTTTAATCTCTTAATTATGATAATCTTATCTTAAAAGGATACCTATGCTGGCATGATAACTGAATTAATACTTCAGCATTTTGCAGTCAAAATCTGCCTCATTTCCTCAACAGTTCTTCAGGCAGAATGGCAGCTGACATGACAAAATCAGGCAGGAACACATTTGGCATTTGCCACAAACCTATATCAAGATTCAGAGTCTTGACTCTGTAGCTTTGCCAAGGAGTAGGAGGATTCACAGGCAAGGATCCCAGTTTTAGACACCAGAGTTTTAAATACAGTCGAGGTGGTTAATAAAGCACCAACTCTACACCTGAATTCAGTGCTCAGCGTCAAAGCTGGCATGGATTTTCACAAACTGGTGGCTCATAGTGCTGGGCTGATTCTGTCACTGCTGTTTCAGATGTGACACTTTTTGGCAGAGCACAAACCCAGGGTCACTGAGGAGAAGGTGCCATTACTGTTCCCATCTAATGTGAACAGTGGGATGTCTCTCAATCCAAACATGGATCAAGTTTTTCCCATGGAATGGAGGTTGGCCTAGAAATGCTGTGGCAATAAAGACTAAAACCACAAAATCTGTAGGTGAGTTGATTTCGCTCCTCACCACAGAAGCCCTGGAGGAAGCCAAGCTAATTGAGCATAAATTGTAATCTTCTCATTCTGTGTAGGCTTTCACAGCCAAAAGGTTATTTCTAGACATATCCTAGGTCTAGACGTTGGTAGCTCAGCTCATTTAGGTTCCAAGTCTGAGTTTACCACAGGAATCTAAAAGACTGACAAGGACACCAGGATCACAGAGAAACCAGAGCCTCTTTGGTTATGGAGCTTTTCCCTTTGCCTCATTCCACAGATGGGAGCTCAGCATGGCTGATGCTGATTCAACTGGAGCACGTCTGGAGGGATCTGGAGACAGATTTTTTAATTTTTTTTTTTTTCTCAGACACATCACTCCATCAAGGGCTTGGCTAAATCTTACACCAATCTCTAATTCTTAGCTATCAGTGCAGTGCTCCTCAATAACCTTGTTGCCTTCTTTCACTGTTAAGGGCTACCTTGGGTTATTACAAAGCTTACAAAACACAAGCACTGGTGACCAGACCATTTCCTTAAAACTCTGTGAAAAAGAGTAGATATTTGAATCATATCAATGCTATCAGAGAAGAAAAAAAAATTGTTTTACTTCTGCCATGGTAACTAAGAGACGTGATTCTCAGATCACAGTCTGGTTCATCCAGAAGGTTTCTACTCCTCTAGTGATGTTACAGCCTTCATTTTTCTGAAAGTTTCTGCTAAATTTGTGTATTCAGCTGGCTGACTTCAGATTTTTCAAAGATAAGAGAAGATTCTCCAGAATTTTGCTGGCAAGGGAGTATCAGCTCTCCCCAGGTATCTGGAGGATTCTTGGGAAGTGTGAAGGGCTCTGGACACATTTCCTTGCATCAATAGAAAATGAATGGTCCTACATTTCAGAGTCAAGAAGGAACAGTCTTGAGTAACACAAGGACACACCCCAGCAGAGAGGACAGCAGCTGCTGAATGTGACTTTGAACAGCTACTTCCAGAAGCAGCCATAATTTCAGCAGTAAATTCCACTGAAATCACCTCCAGCAAGGTCCTTCAGCTCGGACTGATTGTGCAATACAAGTTTCCCTAGCAAGGCTCACCAACTGTTGCACTCCAAATTCACACCCCACTTCAGAGAAATTCCCTTAAGTAGGTAAGTAATGCCTTTTGAAAATAGAGATTTGCTTAATGTCAGAAAAAAGAACTCCTTGTAATAAGGTACTGCCACCAGCATATCAAATGGCTGAATTAGAGCTAATTTAATACTTTCAATCTAGGCTGGTGTCACCAGCCCCTAGAACTGCATCAGATGATATTCACGGGATAAGAAACTCTATTCCAGACGAGAGTGGCTCTGAAAAAACAATACAAGATTTTCAAGTCTTTTTTTAAGGGAAACTGTTCAATCATCTTATCTTCTATGCAGAGTAAGATAAGAAGCAATCAGCTCAATTTGGAATAAAAGAGATTTGTATTCCATATTAGAAAGCATTTGCTAACTGTAAATATAGCTCAGCACAGAAGATGAAGAAAGTTTTGTTTGTGCCCAGAATTTCAGCATTTTAATCCTTTATTGCAACTGAACTGAATTAAAACTCCTCCAAATAACTGTCAATATTATATTACTTTTTAGGAACTGGAACATTTTGCATTCTACTTCAAAAAATTAAGACCTTCTTTACTTATGTCACCTCATAATATTTTCTTAATTTAAAGAAACCTACACACACAAACATTTAAGTTAAATATATGTGTGCCTGCATGTGTATTCACAAGTTTCTGACAGCACACAAACTGGTACATAATTAAATCATTAAATTGAATTAAGGGAATTTTCAGGGAACATCTAACCTTGACAATAAAGCTGATGTGTAGAAATCCCTGGGATTGCTGGGGTGCTGGGATTCTGAGTTGTGAAATTCCTGAGTAGCCACCAGCCCTCCAGCAGGTCCGTGGGCAGCTGTGGGGAGAAGCTCACAGCAAGGTTTGATGGAAAAGT
This sequence comes from Passer domesticus, assembly GCF_036417665.1. Lineage (NCBI taxonomy): Eukaryota > Metazoa > Chordata > Aves > Passeriformes > Passeridae > Passer > Passer domesticus. Next base: position 80,262,172 of record NC_087477.1, read on the forward strand.
TGGTGTCACTCAGAGGGGCACAAACTCACACTTTTACTTGGAAGTGCATCCATATACTGTCGCTAATTCACTTTGGACAGACTGAACACTGCTGCTCTTCAAGGTAATGGAAATTCCTTTGATTGACAGCACAGACAGACCATTGCTTAGTGATTTTGAAAATAAAGTGTAATTGGAGACTGAAACAAGGACATGCTGTCAGCTTTATTCTGTTTCCTTGTTTTATATATAACATAAAGGTAGAGTAGGGCAGAGCTGTAAATCCCTGGGTTTATTTTATTAAGCTCCTAGTTTATAAATTGGACTATTTTTGATCCCTGCTTTTTTCAGTTGCTTTCATTCCAAGATTTTTTGTTATTTCAGTTTAAAGAAGGAAGATTGCCAGAAGAAAGAATGGGCATCACTAACTCAGATTGTTCATATTCAGAGCAGGACTAAAATTTGAACAATTCCAAATGGGTTTGACGGCAGGGATAAGGAACAGCTTAATTCAGCAATGTCTTTATACTTTCATTTCTAAAATATTGCATACAAGTCTATTAAACATTGTTATTCAGAAGCTAAAATGACAGGAGAAAATAATGGAAAGCATTTTAAGAATTTATTTAGCTTACTTGCCTGCAAAAGTCAAAATCAATTGTATCATTCTTGACAAATATGGCTATTATCAACACCCACCACTGATAAGGATTTTGCAGCATCCTCAGGCAAAATACTTCTCTGCTGTATTCTCCTTATTCCTATTACACTCTCCTTAATTCTAATCTAAACCTTTCCTGCTGCAATGTTATTCCAGAACTATTTCTCCCATCCAGTAGCAAAATGAAACCTGTTTATTCTATTCCACTTTGCAGCGGCATTTTTTGTCGTTCAGGACCTGGAGGAAAAATGGGTGCAATTTTCACTTTTCCAGACAAAACACCAGTTCACTCAATCTCCTCTCATTGATCTGATTTTTTCTAGGTCTTTGACCATTATTTTTATGTTCCTTTTCAATCTGACTTTATCTTTCTTGAAGTCCGTTCCCCAAATTGACACAGCATTCAGCAGTGCTCCTACCAATGTGCTGGGGTGATACATCCTGCTTACCCTATCTTAAAATATCTCAGAATATCTCAGAATATACCAGAATATTTTAGAATATCTGGCTGGCCCAGGAACTGGTTATGGTGCACTGTAACTGACTGACATCTTTCCCAAAGAATCACTGCACACTGGATTTGTTGTCCCTTTTTAGAAAATGTGTGTTTTGGTAGGTAAAGAAATAAGGGAAGAAGACCAAGATAAGATATTTAGGACAACAAGGGGGCTGGAGCACCTCTGCTATGAGGGCAGGGGTGCTCACCTGGAGAGGAGAATATTCCATGGAGAGCTCAGAACCCCTGCCAGGGCCTGAAGGGGCTCCAGGAGAACTGGAGAGGGATGGGGGACAAGGGATGGAGGGACAGGACACAGGGAATGGCTCCCACTGCCAGAGGGCAGGGATGGGTGGGGTACTGGAGAGAAATTCTTCCCTGTGAGGGTGGGCAGGCCCTGGCACAGGGTGCCCAGAGAAGCCGTGGCTGCCCCTGGATCCCTGGAAGTGCCCAAGGCCAGGCTGGACAGGGCTTGGAGCAGCCTGGGACAGTGGAAGGTGTCCCTGCCCATGGCAGGGGTTGGAATGAGATGAGCTTTGTGGTCCTTCCAACTCAAAGCAAACAATTCTGTGATTTTATGATTTTACTTTCTTATGAGTAAATACTGAAACTTTGCATATCCACACTTACTTGTAATTTTTTTTTTCCTCAGTGTAGTCTGTGTTTTGTTTAATATTTTACTTGCATTCATAAAATTCAGTTCTGGCAATACTGTGTATACATGAAACCACATTCTTTGAAGGCACCACTTTAGGTGAAGCAGCTCATTCATCTTAATTGATCACACATAAATTCATTTGCACCAGCAGAGCTGTTAATTTATATGCCTATTTCAGCCAGGTACTTAACCAGAAATATCCTTATCCAGACATATCAGTTTTTAAAGTGTCCTAAACTGGGAATAAGCCATTAAATATAAAATAATAATTCCTTCCTCTCACAATCTTCAGTCTGGAAATGCACCATATTGGAAAACAATTTTAGGAATTATTTGAAGGAAATTTTGTATCAGAAAATAATTTACTCATCAGAACAATTATATACTGGGCAAGACACTACTAAGCAATACTACTTTAGAAGTATATTGACGGGGTTTTTTTGTCATATGAAGTGGTTTCATTTTCTTCTCCCTCCCAGGGAATGGCAGCTATCCTGACAGTGCTGCATCTCTTCCTCTGGATGTGGCCCAAGTAAGCTGACATTTGAGAGACATCACAGAGGTGACAGGAACTATATTAACTTTTATGAAAAGCCAAAGCTGACTTCAGAATACCTCAAACAAAATCAATCATTCAGTATTGTGTAAAACAGGGTTAAATTACATCCCAAATATTATTTTAAGGTCTGATTTTTGTTGTAGGTTTTAATTAAACATTTTAAATTAAAAAAAAAAAAATACACCAAAGGACATATGAGGAAGAATGCTTTAATGAGAATATGAATATTCAGATGGGAGACGTGACAGCTAAAGCTCTGTAATGACCTGATTCAAAGGTCACTGAAGCAAACAGAGAGACTTCACATAGCACAAAATCACGGAATGGTTTGGGCTAGAAGGGACCACAAAGCTCATCTCATTCCAACCCCCTGCCATGGGCAGGGACTCCTTCCACTGTCCCAGATTTCTCCAAGCCCCACTGTCCAGCCTGGCCTTGGAAACTTCCAGGGATCCAGGGACAGCCCCAGCTTCACTAGGCACCCTCTGCCAGGGCCTCAGCACCCTCACACAGTAGAATTTTCCCCCAAAATCCCATCCGTCCCTGCCCTCTGGCAGTGGGAGCCATTCCCTGTGTCCTGTCCCTCCATCCCTTGTCCCCAGTCCCTCTCCAGCTCTCCTGGAGCCCCTTCAGGCCCTGGAAGAGGCTCTGAGCTCTCCCTGGAGCCTTTTCTTCTCCAGGTGAGCACGCCCAGCTCTCCCAGCCTGGCTCCAGAGGAGATTTGCTGTTGACCTGATAATTACCAGCCAAGGATCAGCCCCTAATTGTCAATACACACAAAGGTATCTCACACAAACTTCTGTTTTTTATCACAAATTCCCTGTGGTTTTCTTTCCCCTCTGCCTTAAACAGCTGGATGCACACCAATCTCCCTTTCCTTGTCTCCAAAGCTCACAGCTTTGGGCTGTTCTTTCTTATGCACCTTCCCATTCAAACAGCTTCTTCCTCCACACCTTTCTTGCCTGAATTTTTTTTTTTTTTTTTTTGTTCCATCCTATCCTGTCTGTTTGCAGACCTGGCACCAGCATCTCTCCCTTGTCTCTCTCTCGGCTGCAGCTTTAGCCCCTTCCACATTTGTACAAGCAAAAACATCTTCATGGCACCAGTCCAGAAAGGGTCTCTCAATATCTACAGCCCGTGGCTACAGACCTGAATTTATTATTAATTTCTCCATATCTAGCCACATCCTCTTTTTTTTATCTATTACAAGTGTTTTTCTTCTCTTTTTGCTAATTTCATACACACATTTCCTGCAAGTGCATTGCATCCTCAAGGCTCACTTTTACTCAAAGCACGTATTAAGCCAGAATGCCTTCCAAATATACTGAATTTCTCAGTTTAGCTGTAATATCAGGTTTTCAGACATTTGCTCCAGTTTCTGCTTGGGCTGTAATCTCTCTGGGACATGCTTTGTGTTCTCATTTGCATCCTGAATGTAACATTTCATAATTTATTTTTTTTAAATGTGAATTTTGTTGTTGTTGTTGTCACTTGTGACTTCAGCATTAAAGCTGTCACAGTTAGCATTTGGAAAACTTCGGTCTTTAGGAGGTTTCTGTTCAGTCCTAATTCAAGAAAAAATTGCCTGGATTTAATGAAATCTCTGACTAAATCCAGACTGACGTAATACTTCGATCTGTGAACACTGGAACTTTTCCATGACGTAAATGAATCCAGAGAAATAATCTAGAGACATATTAATAACAAGAACATTTATATATATATATATATGTATATGATTTAATGCTAAAGATTATCTGATTGGAGATCCTTTTTTTGTACATGTGTGTGAGTAAGCACAGCCTGGTATGTCCTGAGCTTTACTACTTTTCCATTACATTTATTCCCAAAAATTCTCATGTGGAAGTAGACAGAAATGCTGATTAGAACACATTAGCAACTTTATTTGGTATATTCAGGATTAAATATATCTTTTTACGAACATTCTTTTTTAACTGTCTCATTTTCAGACTTCAGAGCAAGGACTGCCAAGAGTTTGAATCCAATCAATTTCTTTGTGAGTCCACATGAGTAATTTGGATAAACCATCCTTGTATTTCACATGGACACTCTAGGACTGTTCAAAGCAGCAGTTCATCTCTTCATTCCAATGCAATCCCCAGCTGAATTAATGAATTCACTGCCTGGCCTTGAATCTTTAGTGTTTGATTTAGCACAGGCAGGGTAAGTCCCATACATAATCTCCCCCCTGGCACCTCTCTCTCTCCCTCCCATATATAAGTGTATATATAAGATTATAAATACTATATAAATATATAAATGGATATGTATATTCATGCTGAGTGATATTTCTGTTCCAGCCATGCTATCACTATCAGTGAGATAAAACTAATCCTAAGAATTTCTTGAGTTTCTTGTATTACATTTACAATAATTTAATATCATCAAGTAGTTAATACTTATCAGCATCTTCTGGAGCTCTTAGAACTAATTTTAACAGCAGAGAGTGTGCCCACCCTGCTAAAAATATAGATGCAGTGAAGAGAGAGAGCCTTTAGGAGAAAATAAGTTTCTATTATAAGGACAGAGACAAAATACTTCCTTTAGTTCCTCATTAGTTATCTATTTTAATGTAACTGCTGCTGTTGTTTTGCCTTTAGCAAACACAGAGCCTTGGTGAAGGCCCAGCAGTGATCCTCAGTCAGGAGTGGCAAAGATCCCAAAGAGATTTCAGCCCTATCAGATAATAATGCTGCTGCTGAAAGCCCCTTCATTGGGATCTTTAGATGGCTCTGCTAAAACGTTTTTCTTTCTGACTTGCCAGCAGCCAAACTAACAGGACTTCAGTGACAAATGACCTGTTTAACCCTCCAGAAAGGAATCCCAACTTGGCTTTCAGGACTGTTTCCATTTTTATGTCTGAACGACCAGACAAAGACACATCACCTTTCAAGGAAGTTGAATGCAATCTCAAAGTTTGGAGAAGCATCTCAAAAATATCATTTCACCACAGTGTTTTTGTCTTTTTGTTTGATGGCTTTTGGGAAAAGAAGAAGGTATATACAGAATACAATAAAAATCTGATCTACAGCAAGGTTGCCTTAAATTCCTGAGAGGCTATTTCCCTAATTCAGCAGAACAAACTAATCATGTATGTTTTTACCTTTCAGAGGTGGAGTCTGGAAAAAACACCTATCTCCTCACATTTTAAATGTCATTAATGAGTTGATGCAATGGCAGAGGCAAAGAGAACAGGTGTAGCTGGGACTTCTGGAGGCTATTTAATATTTCCTTTTCTCCGTGTCAACATGTCATGACCCTACACCAGCTAAAAGACTTTTGTTTTTGTATCTCAGACTTTTAAATGAAGTGAGTTTTGTTCTATTGCTAAGCTTATCTTAAAAAATTGTGAAGTTTTATTTAGAAAGAGATGTCCTCCTGCAAGGAAGTCTTGACCAAAGCAGTTAATTTTCAAAGATGCATTAAAAAAAAAAACCAGGAGACATCTGCAAAGTCATCTTGTACTTGAAACGCTCTCAGAGAAGCCAACAATATCTCACTGACTTTAGCATCAGATCTACTTCTTTCAGTACAATGACATTATTTTTATCTAAAAGAAACTGGTCAAGAGACTTTTACTGGTTATGTTCACTGAGCTGGATTAAGTCCATATTTGAAACTCTTGCTCAAGACATTGTGGATTTTCAGCTTTAATCCTCCTTGTATTCATTCCATTCTCTCAGAAACCACTGGAACTAAGAGTTACATAATCAGCTTCAACAATTTCTTTTTTTTTTTTCTGCAATATCCATGCTTTTCAAACACCTACATACATATCACATCCTCCTGAGTTGCTCCAGATCCAATGTTTGAACTAATTCTTCATGACAGGATGTCAATGTCGAGCATTATTGAGCCTTAAACAGAGACACTGATTGCCAAATGTAATATTCCAGCATCTTCCAAGCAAATTGTTGAGAGCTGATTGAAGGGAGGGGCTGATTCAGCTGCACTTACCTACTTTTCCAAAAATAGCTTTTTAACCTCTTTTTTTCTGTAACATCGGTTTCTGTTTCTTTGCTCTGAAGGGTGAAACAGTTCATTGCTCTGAGGGCTCATAGGAGAATTATGTCCAATTTTAATCACTGGAGCAGAAAAAGCTGTGAAGCCAAGGCACAGTAAAGACACTCTTGACAAATAATGTGTGGTCTGCTTTCCTTTCCTTTCACAATGTAATGGGAATGAGACAATGGTGCAGCTCAAAGGAAATTTTCATAGGCTCTTGAAAAATATATATTAAATTGTCTTTAAATTTTGAATCAAACGTACTTTAACAACCACTATTAAGGTGGATGATTCATAAAGAGAGGTATTACACAGGTAGGGAAAAACAAAATTGTGAAAAAAAGTGGATTTTTTTTGAAATTATTGTAATATATTGCTAAACCATCTTTATATACATGCATCTTAAGAAAATAATGACAAAAATTCAAGCCAGGCCACAGAAGTGGAAATCTGGCATAATTAATACTCTTTTTGACAACTGTGAAATTTCTGTTTTCAATTTGTAATTCAGCTGAGCCCATGACAGATTTCTCTTCATCATCACTGATTTATGAGCTCATCTTGTCAACTTTTCCCCCCTTCCCACACTATGTACACAAGCTGAGACATTTTTTTAATCCTCAGAACAAAGGACAGCATTTCAAGAAAAACTAACATAACTGCATTTTGAAATTAAGCAGATTTTGTCTGGATGCCACAGCTCAAGTACTCTAAGGAGAGGACATAAACAGAAAGCAAAACTAGCAGAACAGCATATGATCAGAGTCTGAATGTCTCAAACGTCTTCCCCTTTTTCCAGGGTTTTGGGTTTTAGTTTGGTTTTTAGATTTTTTTATTTATTTAATTTATTGGTTGTTGTTTTCCTGTTAGATGGGATCTGATAATTTGCTCATATTCTACTTTAACAGAAGGACTTTCATGAGAAGCAAGCGAGTTGTTGGATCATTAATTAGCACACTGCTACTAAGATATGATTAATAAGATGAGCAATAATGCATCTAACATTGATATCATCCAAAGAGAAATGTTAAATGAATATCTATTTAGGTATCTATAAAACATTAGCTGATAATGGAATATTTCACATTCCAGAGTTAAAAAGTAAGATATTAAAGAGTAACTCCAATAAAAGCTGGAGATTTGAATCTGAATGTTTAATTGGTTTGTGTTAGAGAATATTAACAGATCTAACTGGTCAGTGCTCTGGGAGGGAAGGGGGAGAAGAACACAATGAAAAATAGCCATAAAAATGCATTTCAAAAGTCAAACCAAACAAAAGGGGGAAAGGAGATTCCTTAATATAGCTATGTTTGGGCTGGAAATTTTAAAACTTTTCATTTTAGGCAGAGAAACCTCTCTGAGCATTGAAATATTTAAAAAATTCCAGCATTTAACTTCTCAAAGCAAAACTCATCACCCAGTTCTTCTTCTCTGTCCTTCCTCTTTTACAACTGCAATCATCTTTTTGACCTCACACCTCCAATCTGAAGAATAAAGCTTGGAAGACAAGAGTGTAGCCATGCAATTATGGTACTTTTATTATCAGGTAGTGTGTCCTTGTATGGAGCTGCAGAACAGGCAGGTGAGAGAGCCTGGCTGATTCTTCTGATTAGCTGAATAATCAGGCAGTTGTTTCTCCAAATGACCTTGCCTGTTATGATACAGTTTATTATTATCAGCTTCCTTACACTGCCTGCTCTCTAAATACTCCTCTCTCTATTGTAATCTCTTCCTTGACTCAGGAGAATATATTTTCTCCTTTACTTTTCTTCCACTGAAATTGTCCACATCTCTCATAGTGCTTCCTCTTTGACCTCTTGGATCAAGGTAATTGAATGCTTATCTCTTGTTTTTAAATGATACCATTTAAAGTTTCATTTCAACACTATTTCACACCACATATGATACACACGAGTTTCTGTAACCCTGCCAAGGAAGGAATTTTCTACAGAAACACCAGGGTCAGTTAATGTTTCCAGTTCACTTATCAAACATCACATTAATTCATTCAGCCTGAAATTCAGACAGGAATTTGTTAATTGTATTCAGGGGTCAAGCTTGACAAAAACCTTGTAGGAAGGATATTGTGCAAGAGTTTCTTGGGTACATCCTCCAGGAACAGTGGTGTGGGAAATCCAGTGTCTTTAAACAACAACATTTACAAGAAAAAGGGTATTTAATTTCAATAACTACCAGGTATGTGGTAGCACTTGTATGTGCTTCTTTTTGCTCTTGGTCCTACAGAGACAAATCAGTTTACCTGTCTCAAATGCTAGGAAAAAAAATAAATCAGTGCAAGTAGTTTTGTTGATGTAATTTATGGAGCTAGTTTAGAAAAAAAAAACATGGAATGTCAGCAAAGGGAACTATTTTTATCACAGTCTATTGTTTAACAACCCTTCACGGTCAACAAATGCAGTGCACCTATAAAATGCAAGGCAGCTGCAGGGGATGAACCAGCAGTTAAAAAAACTAAAGAGCCAAAAATTATCCAAACCTCCATCTCCCTGATCCACTGATATTGCATGGAAGTGAAGTGTATATACAGTTTTTACAAAAAGCTGTCAGAGTTTTAAAATTAGACAATTTTAGGATTCATTTAAAGCAATTATTAAAATTAGAAGAGTGAGTGACTGTCCAGAGCTGCAAGCTGAGTTGCTGTGCTCTGGAATAAGCAGAGAAGTGCTCACAAGCTTGAGGTGAAGTCCACAGAAGAATGTTGTGACATGTAACAGACACAGAGGACCAAATTCACACTTAATGAAACTTTTAACTGAAAATTTATAATGGTCCAAGCTACCATAAGATAAAATTTCATAAAAATAATGTTGTAGGGGGGGTTGATCTTGTTTTTGTTTGATTTGCATCCTGATGGCATGGCAAACAATTGATCATTGGGCTCACTCTCCAGTTTCCTGGGGGAATAAAGGAATGGTTGGAAAAAGCCTTGAATTTTTTCCTTGTTTCATTAGGTTGCATCTAGCCACCAAGTATCTGGCTCTGTATTGACTATTTTTGTCTTTCTGCTTCCATTCCTGCTGCTGTCAAGCCCACATCCCTTCTCTCCCCCACTGAAATCTCCATCACCAGCTCTGCCCTTCACCTCCCTACCTGCTCCTCTTCCCAGCACTCTTGCAGGATTTCATCTCCTCCCCTGGAGTCGAAGATACAGCTCAAAGATTTGGGCATTGACAAATATTTCTGTGAAAAGCTTGCTAAAAAGCTTAAGGAAAAGAAAAATCACTACAAGGAGCTGGAAGCCTGATCCAAGGAGCAATGAAGGAGAACCTTTCCCCACCTGGCAGAAAACCTCCAAGGCAGCACAGGGCAGACTCTATTAATGCTTGGCTGAGTAATATTTAGCTTAGAAATCTGCTGTGTGTAACAGCCAATAAATATTTGATCTGTGCTCTTATACTGTGTGTATAGGACTTGCAGAGCCTCCCTGTACTCAGCAAAAGGTGCCCCAAAAAAGGGATGCATGAGATTAAATTGTCCTGATGATTTTACCAGTGACAGAGCTGGTGACCCCTGATCTTGCAGCACTATAACAACCCAATCCCATCCAAAATCCCACCATTCTAAAGAAAAATCACAGCCATTGTCAGCATTTTGCAGCAGCTTCCTAAGTACTGTGTGTATTTAAGCAGGCAAACAATTCAATTTTATGTTATGAATGCTGTTTTGTCTCCCATTTTGTGCTGGAACCTTCAAGAGAGAAGCATTTCTGCTTCAGCCACAGCACCAAATGTGGAGGACAATCAGAGTCTGTGAGGTGGCTGATTTTTCATTCAAGTGGAAACAGCATGACACAAATAGTTGGCCACTACCCCAAAGAATCCATCCTGCCAGGCTGCTTTACAATCCTCCACTTTAGGAGATGGATCACCTGGTTCCTTTCCCTGCTTTTTTTTTGGAGAAATTTTCAACTAACACTCTGTTATTGCCAGGATTCAGGAGCAATTTTTAATAGTCTGTTTTTCACTTGGAGCGTTTGGTATTTTCCTAAGGAGCTGAAATTTCTTAGAAGGTGCTCAAAAATACGTCTTTGAGTAGGTGGCCTATGAATTCTCCTCCTATGGATAGTTTTGAAGTCAGCCAAGAAAAAGTGGTTTTAGTTGTGGGTTGCTCTTCCTTTGAGGATGGATTAAATTCAGGAGAAAACATGATCAGTGGGAAAAGTAAAAAAGGAGCCTCTCAGATGCTAAATGACCTGCCATAGCCTGATAGCCATGGTCTAATGCTATTTATTCATAGACTCCACTTTTTTTCCATTGGAAAAGCTTATCAAAGTGACAAAAGCCATTTAAACCTGACAGAAAACACAGCAGACATGAAGCATTTCTGTACAATCACAGCCAGGTAACTCTGCTCCTCACATCTTCCCTTTGGCTGAATGTGGGATTTCTACATACTGGACCTTATTATCCCTGCATTTCAGAGATCTTTGATGTCTCTGTTCACATTTTGCAAAGAAACTTTTGTTTTCAGTTCTGAGGGTCAGTCTAAGATCAAAAAGCCCTTGGTGATAATCAAAAGCCTAAAGTTTTCTGTGTCTCTGGATCTTTGACTTCAAAACACCTACCAAAAAATCAGTGCAAAAGGAACAGCATGGAATTTCATAGAATCACAGAATTTCTGAGGTAATTTATCCAGATAATCTCTAACAATATAGAGACAGTGTTAATCAGAAGTATTACCTATTAAAAAGTACCAAATTTACACATGCATCAGCTTTGTGTAAATTCATAACCTGAGTTATGAAGTCATCCAGCTCTTTCAAAAACATTTCTCTTTGTCTTTTGTTCCACAAGAAAATCAAGTGCGTTCTCCTAAGGATAGATTTTCCATATATATATCAGAATATTTCAGTTCATAGCATGCATCAACAAGTGGATATATCAAAGTAAAAAAGAAATATCTTTGCTGAGGGATTGGAATAGATGATCAGGATAAAAATTCAGGAAAGGGTCTGTGTAAGCTGGTAGCTGATGTTAGACTGGGATGGGTTTTCTTTAAATCAAGGAACCCTTTCCAGCTCCCTGCTTTCTAATCCTGGGGTCTAAGAAGAATATTAATATGATTAAAGGAGAATATTTTATACAAGCTAATAATAATATCCTTACCAATACTGCAAATTTTTTTATGTGAGACTGTAGAAGAGTCTGCATTCCTGCTTGCCTGTGTTCATCACTCCTGCAAACCTTCACACTTGGGTTTGTTTCTGTCAGAAAGATATTTCCACTTCTTTGGATGGAATAAAGAGATCCAATAAGAACAGGGGAAATAATTACAAAATAAAATGGGAACAAAGCTGGAAAATGAGTGTAGCACAGATCTGCATTTATGGCTGAAATCAGCCTGGCGTGAGCACAGCAGGGACACAGCACCAAAGTCCTCTGAATGTAACAACCACAGCTTTGGAAATAAACTGAAATCATACCTGGCAGGAAAGAGAGGTGGCTCCTTCACATTTTTTGCTGTGGAATATTCTGTAGTTCCAAACTGTTCCTGAGCTAATTTCACAGTTAGTGCTACAAAGGCATGTGCAGGGAGCACCCCTCAGAAACGTGAATAAATGAATTATTTGAATTCATTCATTAAAAGGGAGAGATAGTTCTGGCATAAACCCATTAGTCACTAGCCTGGTTACATAATTTTTCTAGACCTGTTCATGCTGCTCTGTGTCCCAAGCTTACAGGTGACAACAGAGCTCCTCTGGAAAGATAAACTGATCCACAGACACACATTTTTTCCACGCTAATATTCTCCTTCAAAGAACACATAAACAACCGCACTGGGAACTCCTACATAAATCACACAACTCAATAACTTTTCCACCTGCATATTTTTCTAATCCTGTCTTAAAAGATGCTGTGATTCTCCAGAACAGAAAAAGGAAGCTCTTTGTCTCTGCAGATGAACAGCAAACAGAAAATAAAATACACCATAGAAAGTCAATGTTTGGGATTTTTTTCTTTTTAAATATGAAAATTCTGATTCATCAGTATTGGACAATTTTGTCAAGATTTTATTTCTTTTTCCTGAACTCACTCTCTGAAATGAGGAAGACAGACCAAAAAAATTCCAACAGACAAAGAGCAGAATAAATAAATCCCCTTGTTACAGACCAGTGAATGTCTAACCGTGTATGCAAACTGAACGTTTCAGTGGGAGACACTAATTCCACACTTTTATTGTTTTGATTGCCAGGTTCAAATTCCTGTATCAATTCCTATACTCTTGTTATTTTGTGGTAAAAGGCTGGTCTGTGTTTCAAAATACCTTTTCCATTCCACCAAAAATTTTCATGGCATAAGAAATGGCTTTTGTAACTCTCATTTTCAGTAAATTTTTCTGGGGTATAAACATACAAACACACACATATGTGTAAACAAACACAAATTTACCTCCAAGGACAACAGGCAAATAAAAGGCACAACTGAAAGCTACAGAGCAACATTTGAAATTATGACTTGATTGAAACAGATTATTTCCATTATTAGAGACAGCAGTCTATTAATATTAATTTAAGGCTAAATAACTGCAATACTTAGTTATTTGATTAATCAGGCAGCAAGCTCTTCTTGGATCCTCTCAATAAACTATTACAGATCATTGAGGCTGAGATCTCTTGTGGCTGAGAAGCTGGGACAGCAAATCATGCAGAGACATGGGTTTTTCTCCTCCTATATTTTTTCCTCAAGGCTGACAATACACATTTTGAGAAGACGGGCAGAAGAAATTCTGAGCAAATCAGGCCATAAAATTGTACAATTGTACAGTTATGAACAAAAACTTGCTTTTTTTTTTTTTTTCCAGGAAGGTGTATATCTTTTGAAGTCTAGACATTTTGACATTAGACACAAACATTAAAGCCTTCAGATGGTACCTGAGCTGAGATTATGTGTAACCCAACCAGAATCTGAATCAATTGATTTTTAAGACCCTTAACAGTCTTTCCAAGTCCCCACCTGATCCATTTAATTCTGCCTGCTGCCAGGTACCAAAGGGATTATGGCTTTGCACCTGCTAGAAGTAATTGATTTAGGATGAGAGAAGTCTAATTCTAAGCATAGAAGTGATAACCAGATGGGGATGCATTCCTCAAAGAAATCCAAGCCCTCTGTGTGAATAAACAATGATTTAGGGAAAATTAAACCTGGGATTTTGACTCTGAAGGCTGCTGAGAAAGTTGCTTAGACACGGCAGTGAAATATCAGTGATATCAATGCCATTCTCAAAAGAATTGTGAAAATCTGAGGATTGCACTGAAGTTTGTCGGGGGAAGTCCTCCCTCCATCCTCAGGCTTCCCAAATTGTCTACCTGAGCCCTGATCAAGCAGACACCAGCAGCTATTTTTAGGCTGAGCAGCAGATAAGCAATTAGTAGGGTATAAAATTCAATATTAAGTGCATGTTGTGACAGCCCCACTCCCAGGAATTTCCTGGTGCCACCACAGAGACCATTACTGGAGGGGCTGATGAAGATCACCAGATGTACAAGCTTTGTTTCACTGCCAAACAAGTAAAAATAACAGCTGAAAACAAATGAACCTATTAGCATTGACTGAATGGGGAAGGAATTAAAAAATAAATTAATCCCTCCAAATCAGAAGAATTGGGAGGAAAAATCATTAGCAAAATTTCTGCAAAGGCTCAGGGTTTATAAAAGAAGCTTGAGACCCTTTTCACTTCAGAAGCCTCTTAACAAAGTGATATTCTACAGTGTCTTTTCACTTATTTTTGTATATCCAAAGTGAATGTGATCATGTCTTAGAGGAAATTATTTATATAATGAATCATCAGACATCACCAATCTAAGAAACTGTTTTGACCACCTATGTCAAATGAATTGAGTTTTAAAGGTTAAATTGAGTTTTCTATTGTAGTTATAGACTGGTGTAAACTCTGGGAAAAAAAAAAAATTGCAGCCTATATAATTTCTATCATCATTAAAATGTCATGACATTCAGTCCTTAAGCTACAAAGACCATTCTGAAAATTGAAAGGAAAAGAGATTTTGAAATAAATGACATGACCTTCAGTTCTTTACCACTGAACAGAAATTAAGGTGAAATTACATGCTCCTAATACCCACACTGCATTCACATTTCACCAAAAAAAAAAAAAAAGCCACTGAAAGCATTTACAAGAATTCCAAAAGAATTTGATCCCCTAAATTCTTGGATATCTAAAAGTCTAGATGATAATATAGCATACTTATCAGAATCTTATATGTGATATCAACGTTTTTTTACGAAGCTCTTTAAAATCTGTAACACCACTACAGAAAATCACCCCATTTTTAAAGTACCTGTACCCTTCAGTAACTCAGCCACTAAAATATCATAAATAATCATTTCCCACCTATTATCAGTAAGAAACAAAAGTGAGCACAGGTGTGGAATTTACAGCCTTGATGGTGGCTGAGGGCAGATTGCAAACTCCCATCCTCCCGAGACCATTTCCCACTGAGCTATTGGTGCATCAAGGCTTGAAATCAAACACCGGTCCCATGGTCCACACACCATTTTTCTTTCCAGCATATCATTTGATCAGACTGCAGGAATGTGACCTGGAAAATTGGGAAACCCTGAATCATAAATTATCCCAAACCTCTGCCAACAGGACGGGTGCTGGAGCAGCTGGGAAGTTTCACTTTCAATCCAGTTTAAGGTGTGTTGGCACCGCTGAGCCTCGTGCTGCTGCTCAGCCTGAGCTGGGTGACTTCACAGTTGTGTTTTCTCAATATGCAATAGTAACAAAATGTAATAAAAATGTTAATGAGGTAAATTAAGTGCAAGAAGTTAAATGATGCTGATAATATCATAACTTTATGTCAGCTATCTTGTGCACAACATCCACACTGAGTTAAGGGAAGGAGGAGGTGTCAGCTGCTCTTTGTATTCAATGTGACTGTTTTTGAAACCTAAAAAATCTCCTCAGATAATGAATTCACAGTATAAATTCAAAAAGAAAATATTTTTCAGGGGTGTGGAACATCTTTTGTTCAGATGTTAATTTGTTAATTTTGGAGGGAGGGAGGGAGGGAGGGAGGGAGGGAGGGAGGGAGGGAGGGAGGAAGGAAGGAAGGAAGGAAGGAAGGAAGGAAGGAAGGAAGGAAGGAAGGAAGGAAGGAAGGAAGGAAGGAAGGAAGGAAGGAAGGAAGGAAGGAAGGAAGGAAGGAAGGAAGGAAGGAAGGAAGGAAGGAAGGAAGGAAGGAAGGAAGGAAGGAAGGAAGGAAGGAAGGAAGGAAGGAAGGAAGGAAGGAAGGAAGGAAGGAAGGAAGGAAGGAAGGAAGGAAGGAAGGAAGGAAGGAAGGAAGGAAGGAAGGAAGGAAGGAAGGAAGGAAGGAAGGAAGGAAGGAAGGAAGGAAGGAAGGAAGGAGAAAAGCTTGCAATATACCCAAACACATGTCAAAAAGAAAACAGACTGGATATATACTGGTGATAGTAACCTGGTTTCTTACTTGCTCTGTGCTTCTCATGTATTTTCCCAGGAGCTAGAGTGTGCTTGAATTTCCAGGTATTTGAATTGTAGAAAACAGCCAGACTCCCCAGACAGAAATAATTCTCCTTTTGGTAAAATCACAGAGGAGCAAAATGAGAGGCAGAAACTCCACATCCCACTGCCGACTCCCCTGTGCCTTTGCCCAAGCTCACACCAGCCAAAGGAATACACAAGTACCAAAAAGCTTCAAATCCTCACTGCTAAGTTTAAGGTAAGCTCCCTTGGATTTCTGAAAATGCAGAAAACCTCAGTGGTCCCAAATGACAAGTTGTCTCAAACTGGAAGGTCAAAAGAGAGAAAAGAGGGGAAAAAAAAAATAAGAAGGACAAACAAAAGGAAAACTAAAGAGAAATCATTTACGAACTGGCCATGACCCATAGAGTGCTTCAATATACTGTAGGCATTTTTGTCATTTCACAGCAAGCTTTTATCAACTTCACTTGACAGACACAAAAACATACATTTTATAGCAATAAACTGCAAATTCCTACTTTCCAACTTTATTCTAAAATATGTATTATTAATAATCTAAGCACTATACACCTTGAGCTGGGTATTTTCCTGATTGCACACCTAGACTGGTTCATTACTGACATAAATAATGGCATAGAGAGTGCTGGGGTACAATGCAGTTTATACTGAGATCATGTATCTACTCTAAATTTCAATTATATGTATCCCAGTGTGTATAATATATAATAAATATATATATAACTAATACATTTTCTTGCCTCTTCTTCATATTGCAGTCACTTGCAACTCATGTTCCTTTCCCTTAGCTCTATGCATCTCCCTGTTTTATCCACTTGCATTGTTAATATTCCTCCCACACCTGCATTTCCTGACCTGTGGGGGCAGAGGTATCAGTACAGAGTTCAGCACAAAGATGTGGTACTGACTTCCATCACATTTGAATTTATTTGCTTTCAAGAGCAGTGGAGTGCTTCTCAAATAGAGTTAATTCTGGTTCTTTTTTTTCATGGTTGGATCAGACTTGAGTTCACATTGATGACTTCTCACCACCAGAAGCAGCCTAGATCATCTTGGAATTGCCTACACCTTGTTTTCCTTGACTTCCTTGCACCAAGTTTTATTACACCTGGCTGGCTCTAACATTTACACTTTTACCACCATCCTGCTGTACTTTTTTGGTTTTCCACTACACCTGCCCTGCTGCTGGAGGCCTGGAGTTGCTGCATTTGGTGTCTGACCCATCACAGCCTCAGCCTCCTTCTTTCCCAATTCCCAGAACATTCTGAGGGCTGAACCATCAACCCACTGCCCATCTCTTGCCTCCTCTGCTGTATTGGGCTGCCAAAACAACCTCACAGGCTCTCATAGGTTCTGTCTCCTTTTTATTTCTTCTCTTTCCTACATTTCTGTTATTCTCATACTGCTGTTTCTATATTGTTCTGGAAAACCCATCTTTGAGGATGTTCAAGTTTGCCTGGATAAGACCTGGGAGCAATCTGATCTAAGATGACCACAGGCTTGGAACAGAGTCTTTCACAAGTCCTTTCCAACCTAACTTTTCTGTGCTTGCCTCACAACGAAATGGGAAGGAGGATCTGAATTGTTCATTCTGTCTTGATGCTGGGTACTGCTCATGAAATCTTCACAGCACCATCAAATCTACCAAACTTTGCTCTGTATTTTCTTGACTTCCTTTCTTTTGTATGGAACTCTTGCTTACTTTTTTTTTTCCTTTGCCACCATTTGTTACTTCATGGGTACTGACATGAAGTAATCCTGTACCCAAATTCCATGTACAGCTCTCTGTCATCACTATTTGGAACCATTTCATTTGCTCAGATCTGCTTTTCTCAGCAAATGATTCACAATTCCTATGAACACTCCTGCTTCTAATTACAGATTCATTAACATTTTCAAGGCTAGTCCCAAATACCACAGTTCTAACACTGCAGTGTCTTCTCTTTCAATTTTTTATTCCATGTAAGAGAAAATGTAGAGAGCTCGTGAATAATGATCACAAACCACTGAGGGCACGAATCATCAAAACACACATAATTCCTTACCTTAGTGCCTATATAACTTCTTGAGCTATTTCCTTCCCAAAATAAATTTAGAAATGCTTAATTCTAAACTTGCAATTTCTGTTACCGCTATAATCCCAGTGCTTTTATGCTGGTGGGATGGTGACTCTGGCTGCAGCACCTATGGAAATTTATTCCACATTTTGGACTCACCAGACAGTGATCACTGAGAAGAGCTGGTTTCAGGTAACAGCATTTAAGAGACTGTACCAGCACAGAGAAACTCTGGCAGAGATTCTGCAACTGCAAGTTGTCTTCAAGACTGATCTTCCCTTATCTCCTCCAAACATTTATTTCCTACACCTGACCATGTCTCCAGCTTAAAGAGACACCAATGTAAATGCAGAATTTTAAAGATGTAAAAAGTTTGCACAGGGAATGTTGGAGAGCCAAGATTCCCAAGTATATTTAGCTTTAGAGTATTTGGATTAAGAAAAAGTCCGGTCTTTGGGGAACACCAGAGATGGTTTGTCCAGGGAGGGTGTGGCTGCTCCATCCCTGAAGATGTTCAAGGTAAGGTTGGACAGGGTTTGGAGCAGCCTGGTCTAGTGGAAGATGTCCCTGGCAATGGCAGGAGGTTGGAACTGAGTGGTCTTAAAGGTCCATTTCAATTCAAAGTATTCTGGAATTTTCTGATAAGACCCCTCTTTTATATTGTTTGTTTGTTTGTTGGGGTTTTTTTGTTTGGTTTTTTTTTTTTTAATTTATTGGTCTTCATTAATAGAGTTTTTAATGAAGTCCCATAAATAATTCCACTGAGAAGCACAGCTGGAATGCAGATTTCCCAAAGCACCACAGAGCAAATGAGCAACAGAGGATTAACTGAAAGTCTTGAATCACTTTTCTTTACCATAGAAAGAGAAATGTGAAGCTCTCCCCTAAAGGAAAATTTTATGTAAACCAGAGTGGATTACCAGCATGGCCCCAGCTGCTCTTGGATTAAAATATGGATCTGCAGTTGCAGAAATTAGAATCACCCAGAACTCTGCTGAATTGATGTCATGATGCTGAAAGGGATGTATGGAGGATATATGATGCTATAAAGGAGGCAACCTCAGAACCAGATGGTCTGATCAAAACCCTCCCTATGTCTGAGAAGAGTCTTACTGATTTTTATAGGATTTGAATGATTTCTTACTGTAATAGAACTTCCTTTGTTGCTGGAAGATATTCTCCATTATTCTGCATTTATAAGTTCCGCACATGTCTTAGTAATTTCCATTAAAAAATTCAAACCTTCAGCTACAACTTTCTGCTGATTTATTCCCCTTTAATTTCATAGAGATCATTCATAAATAAACCTGATTTACTGTATCAGATCATTTTTTCCCCTAACATCTTCCTAATACCCCAAAATGATCAAGAAGGCAAACTCTATAACACAGTTGGCTCCTTCAGTATCTGACTGTTGAGATGTATTTTAACAGGTAGGGTTCATGTTACAAGTAGTAAGTAAAATATTTCTTTTCAAAAATATTTAACAGTGGAAAAATAATCACTGAACATCTTCATTTTCCTTGCATCAACAAGAAAATATGGCACAGAATCAGAGTAATAAAAGCAGAGCTCAGCAACCCAGTGAGGTAGTTTAAGAATATTTCTGGAATAGTCAAGTGAAGGTAAATCTTCTCTACTGAAATAAAACAATGAAAGTGATGATTTTAAAATATCCCAGAATTGAGTGCATTTCTGAGGCTACTTCATCTTGAAGTAATACTTTCAACATGAACTTAAAAATTTACCTATTAAGAGAAATCTAAATTTTATTTCCAGTTATGGTGAAAAGATGGATAAAACAGAAATGCAGGGAAATGCAGATTAAAGAAAAGAGTAAATACACTTAGGGTTTAAAAATAAGACTCAATAGCTGTTTGCACATTTTTTTCCTGCATAGGTATTACTACAAAATGTAGGTTCCTATCACTGAAGGGGTATTGGGGACAGCCAAAGATGACACAGGTCATCATCAGAAGGCAGGAAAAGGCACTTTATTATTAGAAATCTACTGTTCTTATAGAAACAATGTTGGACTTAAGACCTGATTGGCCTTTAGAAATCTTCTGTCACACTCTTGGTGAACTATGAATAGCACACTCTGGAGAATCATATCTATAAACCACATCTATAAATGGTTACAGAAAGAGAGATAATTGTTTGAATTCTTTCCTCTAAGTTTCACACAGCTTCTACACAGCTTCCCAGGATTTTCCTGGGGGAACCATGTCTCTCTCTGTTCAGAGGATATGTGATTCCACAGGCTCCCTCTGCTTTGTTTTTTTGAAACTGTCCTTCTGAAGTGTATTCCTTGCTTCCTCACATATTCCATTCCATTTTTGATTCTTCAGTCTCTCACTCTCACTTCAGTTCTCTCCCCTTTTTCTTTTCCTGACAGACACTTGAGTGGTTTTGCCCTTGAGCCCCAACCTTTCCAGCAGTTCTCCATCTAGTGGGATCAGTGCTGCTCCAACAGCCTGCAATGCCCAGGGAAAGGGATGGGGGCACAAGGAGCCTGGCCTTGGATACAGCTCCAGACTGGGGCTCATTTCCCACTTACATTCAACTCTGAAATCCAGTTTATTTTACAAAATGTGGAGGACAATCCAAAATTGCTGTTTGTATTACCTGACCACCGTTCCAAGAGTTCTCAACACCTGTGGATTTTACAGAACATCACAACAGGGATTTTATCTTGCCTGTTTCAAACAAAAGTAAATGCACACCAGCAGCTTGGTATTAACACCCAAAGAGCCAGCTCTGCCTAAAGATGCACAACTGAAAGCAAAGATAAATTGATTCAAGTCCTTCCAAGCTCTTGCAACAGACTCTGAGCGCCAATTTGGTAAATAAAGCATTTAAGCCCTCAGTGCTATGTGGGCTGCTGTAAAATTAATATTTGAAAGTCTTTGGCACTGCAAAAAAGGTCTTTAATTTATTTTCACTCTAGGAATCATGGTCAGCATCAGCACAGGAAACTGGCTCTCTGGTTGTTCTTTTAATAGCAATGCTTTTGTGGTACTTCCATCTCTTGATTTTGTTTATTCACTGTGCATGGGGCCCTGAAGCACTGACTCGTAGAAGGTCTGTCCTCAGCACACAAATAAACTCGGATCTCACCATTGGGCTCAGATTTATTTGCAGCTGAGTTAGCATGTCCCAGGAATTTGGAATTTAAGTTGGCTGGGATTCGGGGCCAGCAAAATGAGCTCACCTGAGCCCAGCCAGGAGAGGGTCAGCAAATGTGTCTCCCACCAAGCAATGTGACATCCAGGCTGCATAAACCCCTCAAGAATACAATGCTGATGTCAGTGAAGTTGGGAGAACTTGAGAGGACTGAATGCAAACCCCTTGTTTTAGATTTTGCCAGCTTGTGGAACAAGGAGCCTCTCTCCCTGTTGGATGTCAAACACCAAACTCACTCCTGCTTCAGCTGGTGCATGGCACACTCACATACAGCCACTCAAAGACACAGAAATCCAGACATTTCTATGCCAGTCCACAGAACTCTGCACACCACAACTGCTTTAAGTATATGGCAACTTCAAAATCTGACATGTTGGAATGAAGGAAATATTTAAGGTTGCTTCCTTTTCAGGAGAGATGGGATAAGTGAACAGTCCAGAAATTATTCCTGGAGTCCAGAAGGACTTTAAAAGTGCTATCATCTTTTATCAGTGCTAATTACGCATGGTTGGATCCACCAAATCCTCACCTGGAACATATAAATGGTTATTTCCAAACCGATGTAGTAGAGTTCATAAGGTAGTTTGGGCTCCTCATGAAGGTAATGGACAAGGCCATTCGGGGCAGAGATGGAATTATTGGCTGCCACAGGTGCTCTGAGTGTTTCCAAGTTAGGCTCTGAATTTGCTATCAGTGCCCCTTGGTGAGGGTCTGTAGTGACAAAGTCCCCATACAGGTACAAAGGAGAGCTGCTGTATTGAAAAAACCAGGCCTTTTTCAGCAGTTAGCCCATTCTCATGGTTTTAAATCATGACAAACATAATTCAACCACCACACACTACAATGTGAACACACAATGGTTATATAACTTGTTTTTCTACCCTTAATTCAGCCAAGTCACTTTCTGACAGTCCTGTTCTACTTAGCCAAAGTCATAAGCCTCAGCCATGGTTTTACAAGGCCTCTCTTTCATAAAGCCTTTTTTATCTGTGACACCTTGGTTCAGTCCGTGAAGGTTTGTGTAACACAACTTCTCTGACTCTGAATGCAAAACAGTAGAACCACAGAACAATTTGGGTTGGAAAGGACATTAAAGCTCATCCAGTTTCAATCCCCTGCCATGGGCAGGGACATCTTCCACTATCCCAGGTTGCTCCAAGCCCCGTCCAACCTGGCCTGGAACACTTCCAGAGATGGAGAGAATGGCAACTTGGACTGCTCTCTTGCGTTGCCTGCTGATCTGAATGGGTTTAAACAGCTTTGGAAGCTCATGTTTGTACTGAACACAGTATTTAGGAGGTGAGACCACCACAAAGCAGAGACCAGTGCAGCACTCATGTTGCTCTGGTGCATGTGTGTGTGTTTATCTAATAATTCCAAGCTACCGTGACTCCAGCACCCTGCATCCCTGACCATAAATGCCACTCCACTGGAGAGAAGAGCCTCATGCTCAGGCACAGATCTCTGCTAGCAGTGAGCAGAACTGCTCTGCAAGTCCCATCTGCTGGGAGGTCAAGGCTTCATTATCAGAACGAGTAAATGAGAAATTAAAATGGATTCCGGCCAATTCAGCACATCTGCCATGGAGCAACATCAGCCACTGGAGCTTTCAGGGGAGATGGGTTATTAAATGGAGTCTCTCCAGAGACAGAGAAGGTGTGAGAGGCACAGCAGGGCTGCAGCTGCCTCTTGCTGGGACAAACCCACCTGACCCCATCCTCAGGAACACCCCTGGATGTGCCACAGCTCCCTGTGGTCTGTGACGTGATGGTGCTCCCATGGCTCTCATGTCCAAAAGTGGAGACATAACTAAAGCAACACAAAACTTCCTGGCACATCCCTGCCCATCTGGTACTAACACCCAAATTACAAATTCCTGAGAAATTCTTCAGTGTGGCTCATGAACAAGAGAGTACCAGAGAGGTGACTTCAATCTGCACTTAAAAGAAAAAGAAAATGGAATAACAAACCCAAAGAGTCTGATTTGCAATATGAACCCAAATCACCATGTAAGCACAAACCACAAAGCTAAGCACATGACTGCTGGTGAAAATCTGGTGCTGAAAATGGTGGTTTAGTGATTTATTATGTTAATTTTATGCAGTAAGACTAAGTACCGAACTGTATTTTTACCAGGGAATCAAGTTTGTTTGTAAAACACCTATTTCATTACCCCTGAGCAATCTACAATAGGTCAAAAACATTTTTCATATTTTTCTTTCCAGGTGTTTTGATGCACCAGTAAATCAATGCTTCAGGTTCTCAATAAATGCATGACTCAAAAGATATCCTAAAAAAATTGTTGCTTTTTTTTTTTTTAAATACAACAACAAAACCCCACAGATACTCTGATTTTTTCAGGAAAAAATGCTTTTCTTTTTTTCCATAATATAGGTTGGTTCAATAATTCTCATGTGGAATCATAGAATATGCTGATTTTGAAGGGACCCATCAGATTCATCAAGCAAAACTCGTGATCCTACCCAGGAAACCCCAAGAATCTCACAATGTGCCATGGAAAGACAAGCCTACATTTTCAATAACCAATATTAGTGTATTTATAATTCTAAATCCTAAAATCTCAGCATAAAATATATATTTACAAATTAATTAAATAAAGGCTAAAAAAGGCTTTTGCTTCCTCTTCTTACTGCCCCATTGTGACTAATTCTTTTTTAACAGGATGAATAATTCAGCAATAGTACAAAATTCTCCTATCTGTAAATAGAACAAGAGGAAGAGTGAGATGCAACAGCTCCAGGAATTATTTTTTTTTAATTAACTCGAATGATGACCGGTTTTTTAGGCTCAGGTCCATCCCTGCAGCAGTGGATGCCAAACTCCACTAGGTGTCGTCTACCACTGTATTTCTACTGGGAATATGAAAACGCTGGCTCTGAAGACACCTCACAGTAATATTTCTATATATTAGTCCTTCCTTCTGTTCAGTTCTCAGGATGAATCTATAAACTCCCATTCTATATATTACTTATGCACGTATCTTATTATTACAGCCACTGTCACTACTCTTAATTAGGCTTCTTTTCTAAGAAAATATACTTTCTTGCAGGCATGGAAAGCTGCCACGTCCTCAGAAAAAATGAAATAAAAATCATCAAACTAATTCCAAAGGAAAACAAAACCTGTTTTAAATGACATCCCTTATGCTTGAATGCTGCTGTTTTTTGTATGAACACACCATTTCTGAGATACAGCTAGAAACAATCAGTCAAGGGACCAAGATGAGGGCGTGTCAGGGAGGGTTGGGGTGGAGATCAGAGAAAGATTCTTCTCCCAGAGCATGCTTGGCACTGCTCAAGCTCCCCAGGGAATGGGCACAGTACCAAAGCTGCCAAAACTCCAGGAGAGTTTGGACAACACTCCCAGGGATGCCCAGGGTGGGATTGCTGGGGTGTCTGTGCAGGGCCAGGGTCTGAACTCATCCTTGTGGGTCCCTTCCAGGATATTCTGTGATTCTGTGATTATTTCAGTCTTGTAATAAAAGCCTTCAGTGGTTCTGAGAGCTCAGTGAATACTCTGGAAATACCAAGAGCACCATCAAACCAACATTGCTGAGAGGCTGCCATTTCTTGGGTAAGAGCTGGAGAGGCTGGGTGGTACCAAACCCAGGACAATAGTCCTAAACTGTTCCAGAGATCTAACTTAAGACAGTCTTTGCAACCCGTCCTGTAAAACTCAAATCTACTCTGGTCATTATAAACACAAATCAAACATTCAGCTGAGATTCCAAACCAGAAAATTACAAGACAAATGCTGTTTTCAAATGCACAGTGGAGTTCATGTAACATCAGCATAAAAAGGTATCATTGTTGCTGTCTGAGACACTGAAACTGAAATGTGAAAAAAAAAAAAAAATCCTTTCACTCCTGTCCAAGGCTGATAAACCCCAAATATAAGGACTGAGAGAAAATGGCTGCCAGTGCATTCAGCAGCACAGGGCTGACTGTGCAAGGAAGGGGACCCAGAGACTTGCTGTGTTTACAAGAGTAAATAAAACCAGAAGGATGTAGTATTTTCAACAGCCACTAACTCTAGAAGAAAACAGCAGCCAAGATTGACTCAAGTTAGAGGACAATTCTGCCCAAGAGCAATTAGATATGACAATCAATTAATTTCAGTTAATGCAGAAAAGATTAACCATTAAAAAGGTTAAGGTTTCTGAAATTACTTCTCAGCTGGGAGTATGAACAACTATTTTAAGGTGGACACTTCTCTGCTTATCAAACTTACATCATACAATTCCTGTTGGAAGAGGTTATGAACAAAAAAACAAACAAACAAACAATGGCTTTCTGAAGCAACTGAGATAATATTACTTTTTAATTAACTTTGTAATGTAACCCTGAAAATGAACATGTATCACAAATTAAATTTGATTTTATTTAGTTTATTATGCTTCAACATTTTACTATCTCAAGACTATTCTCTACCTCAAAGAAACAACACACTGTAATATAGTAAATATTTATTTCTGATAAGGAACCAGATAGCATTGCCCAAGTGCTAATTTTCACTCCTTCTTACTGCATTACTTATAATATGTTTCCAAACTCAGGCCTATAGCTAGAGTTTTTAAAATGTTGGTTTAAAATACTGCAGAATTATTAGTTATTTTATTTTGCACAGAGTTCATGCTACACATTGGACATGGGTGGCAGGAGTTGGAATGAGATGGGCTTTAAAGTCCTTCCAGCCCAAGCCATTCTGTGATTCTATGGTTCTATATTTTTTCTGCGGTGGTTCATAAAAGAGCTAGACTGGAAAATTTCCCAGAATTTCTGACTTAAAGGTGACTTTTGAGAATCATATTTAGCCAATTAACTTTAGTTAGTTTATCTGGTACAAAAAAAAAAAAAAAAAAAAGTCAAAAAATAAAAGAGAAAAGCTCTCCCTGCAGTGACTTTGTGGTTTTTTTTGCAACTTCATCCATATAATCAGTGTTTAACTCCACAGAAAACATTTCCCTTATTATTAACAAAGATGGTACAGCCTGGATCACTTCCCATGTGAGTCTCTATTGTATCTTTATTCCTACAGTTTCTCTTTGCCTTTCCTAATAACGACTTCCTTCATTCCAATCCTTATATCAATGACCATAAAATGTTGATGTGTTGGACAAATGATGCAGTGTCAGACTATCTATATGCACTTCCAATTCCATGTGCTGACTTTGCAAATGCCTTCTCTCAACAGTCACTGAGTGGAAAGCTTTACCCAGCCCATAGATACCTGAGCACCTGAAGCAGCCTAAATTCCCACTATTATGGGAAGCTTTTCCTCCTTCACCTCCAATGTGCATTTATTTGCAGTATTTCCTGCTAAGCAGTGGTTTATAAAAGATGCAGTAGTTGGGCTCTGAATAATAACACTGTCACCTGTGATTTCAGTAGGAGCAGTCAAGTCAGTCCTAAAAACCACTTTTTTTTCCCCACAATATCCCTGCACAAGCCCCTCAGCATGGGGAGACCCCTTAATTTCTTCCCAGCTGATCTTTTTCCATCCTGCCTTTTCTGACTGAATCAATTCACTATTATCATTAACCAGAAATTTCCCAATTTCCCAAACTGCTGAAAATTCAAATGATGAGATAAATCTAATGCTCCCAGATACAAACAAAGATTTACTCTGTTGGCAGCTTGGTTTTCCGTGCTCTGCCCTTTAAGGACACAAGGATTCACATAATATCGAAGACTGAGACCATGTATTTTTGAGAAATCCAGAAAAGCATGTCTAGCACTAAATGCTACATTTTGGTTGTGAAATGGAAGAGAAAGTGAATATTCTGGATGTACCAAGAGCACCATCAAACCTGCATTGCTGAGAGGCTGCCATTCCTTGGGTAAGAGCTGGAGAAGTTGGATGGTACAAAACCCACAAAAGTCCTAAACTATAGAGAGTTGTTTTTAATAAAGAAATGTTTCCACAAACTCTTATATCAGGATTATCCTTTTGGTTCCCTTCCATCTCAGGATATTCTATGACTCCATGTCAGCCAGGTCTTATGGTATTTAACAAGCATCACCAGGAGCACAAACAGTGGGATGTGTTTTTCCAACATGGAGCAGAAAGGATGGAGCTTTACCAGAAGGGAGGATAACAGATCAACATGAGGCATTGCTCTTGCATGGCCAAGACCTTCTCATAGTTGAATTTTCAGACATTTTGTACAGTGTCTACCAGTGTAATGATCAAGGTATAATACAAGAAATATTTACACTCCCTTCTTCCTTTTTGAACCCAAATCCTTAATGGATAATGTTGATACTGGACCAGACCTGGGGGAACAGGTTAAAAAAGTGAGAAAAAACACAACACAAACCATTTTGTGGTTCTACAATTCTATGTTTTCTCACAAATTCTTTCCATATCCAATGCCAGGGATGTAAATGCAGAATTTCTGCCTTGTCCTGAAGGGACCACTGTGTCAGCATTGCAACTACTGGCCTCAAAGACCTGCCAGCTTCAGTTGCATAAAAAGTTCAAAGAGTCATTACTTCAGGGGTTTTGCCCGTGTAATTATAAGGAGATAATGAACATTTGGTCCAGGAAATATTAGGAGTTGCACAAAGGGATCACAGCCCCGTGCTGCACACCTGCTCACATGAAAATGTCCCTTTTATCTTTGTACATAAATACACAGCAACCTGTGCAAGGTCTCCAAATTACTTCATTTTCTTGGGAGAAAGAAACTGTAATTGGGTGGGCTGTGCAAGCTCATTCCTCCTCCTGCTAGTTAAGCCAGGGACATTCATCTTTCCACAAAGAGCCCAAATTGTTCCCGTCTGCACTTGAATGTTTTGTTGTCTCATTTTAACTGACCCATCAGACCATAAACAGCGGCACAAGGCCCTCACATCTATTAACTGGTGTCATTAAGAGTCCTTTCTCATTTATTGTTAAGGACTAATACCTCCTAGAGAAGAACTGAAAGTCTCATGAGCAGCCACTCCGAGGCAACACTGATTAAATATAATTCCTCATTAAAAGATACCAAACAGCTGGGCCTGGCTTTTTGAGTATACAGACATTTCCTATTAAGGTTCAAACCAATAAACAAAGTTCCCTTTGTGGTTTTCTTTATCCTGCATTATTCTCCTCCTGGAGCAGGCTTCTGGCTCACTGTGAAGAACATCAGAATTATATCCATGTGACTCTTAAATTTCACCTACATCTCCCAAATAAAAAATATTATTTCCAATATAACTGCTGCCAGAAAACATTCATCAGCTGAAGGCTGTGAAACTTCAATTAACAGGTGACCTGTAGGCAGCATTGCCTGGCTGCAGGCCGTGAGCACACATAAAGCAGCGCATTAAAACCACTGCTACATTAAACAGCTTCACAGGGCACCGAGCACCTGAAGACACTTTGTTCTCTTTGTGCCTTCACAAAGGAGATTGTCCCTTCACCAATCCTGCAGGACACAAATGGTTCTTAGGGAAAGGCTCTGATTGCAGAACACAGAAGGACATTAATAATGGGATCCGGTCCTTTAGCGATGCGTTGCTGTCTGTGTATTTAACAAGGAATTGTACAGCCTGGATATCCAGTAATAAGGTCATCCTTCTTGCCTGGCCTTGTTAATAAAATAATCTCATGCTGACTGAATGGAGGTGGTTCAAAGGGTGCAGCAGGAATGTGCAGGAGGGCTGGGAGGTGATGGAGCCCGATGGCTGCAAACTGTGCCCGAGCTGTGCTGCCCGAGGGGACACGAGAGCAAAGAACAACTCGGAGATATCTGTGGTAGCCTAAAGAGCCTCCTGGAAGATGAACTGCCTACTGCCAGGCACACTTTTAAAAGTTCTAGCTTAGTCTTGCTTTACATTTGTGCAGGGGAGCCACACAGCAACTGGAAAATCCTTAAATGTATTCAAGCACCTGATTAAATGAAACTGTGTGACTATTCTGTTGGACCCAGCAGGGCTGGTATCTGTTAACCAGGAAGTTTATGGAGCTCTTTCACAGAAACAAGTCATACCTGAGCAACTATTCAGAAATTCTGATTCCACAGGTAATGGGATCTGTCCCTAAAGCCTTTCAGAAGCATATCAAGAACGTCCTTCCTGACTATCTTACTTATTTTTCTAATTTAAAAAAAGCAACAAGAAAATTTTTGGCAACATTTGGAAAAGCAAAGTTTTTTCTTGACTGCTAATGATGCAAATGATAAAAACACTCTTGGATCTAATTTACCTTCCACACAGAACTCTTACACAGAAATTGTATTGACTCAGCTGACAACAGAATTTACTCCCAGTTAATAAATAAAAGCCTCTGTATGATATAATCAATGAAACAAACAAGTTGTAGCACTTCTGTATCTCTCTTCATCCACGGTTCTGTTTTAACAGCTTTCCAAGTCTGCCAGACTCTTCTGTGCTAAGGGTTTTTCTGTTTCCATAAGGATTTGATGAATTATGGACACAGTGAAATCTTGTATATCAATGACATTTCTGCTTTGTCTGGTCTTCTCAACTTTCTTACATCTTCACTGCCCTGCAAACTTCCCAAGAATTATTGGGTAGCTGGGTCAGTAGGGCAGCTACCTCCCTTCAGCATGCTTCCTTCACCTTCCAGGGTGAAACCACACCCTGGAATATCAGAGAATAAAGGAACATGAGGGGTCAGCTTTCCCAGGGCTTGCTTCTGCAGAAAGAGTAGAAATAGGGGAGACCTCAAAAATACCAGGTTTATGTGGTTCACACCTTGTTTTTCTAATAGGCACCTTCAGTTGCATTCATTATCCCTTATCAGAGGTATTGAGGGTAAAAACTAAAAAGAACCATCCCAAATGTGAATGTCATTTCCTGTCACCAGGCTGGAAATAAGCCATTATCATAGGAAGTTGTCTAAATTTATCTGGTTTAAGCCAGCAGGTGTAAAATCATAAATCATTAAGGTCAGAAAATAAGAACACTGAGTCCAGCCATCAACCCAACACTACCATGTTCACCACTAAACCAGCTTCCCACATCCACCTTTTGAACACTTCCAGGGATGGAAATTCCACTCCTATCATGGGTAGCCTGTTCCAATGCCTGACCACCTTTTCCATGAATACATTTTTCCTAATTTCCAATCCAAACCTTCCCTCCTACAGCTTGAGGCCATTCCCTTTGGTCCTGTCACTACATGCCATGCAGTGCAGAAAATTTCATATCAATATACAATGGGAGAAAAAACCCCAAAAACATCAGTATATTAATTAAAAAATACTCATTCAAATTAATTGGCTTAAAATGCAGTGATATAGAAGAATCCATTGTTACAGCAGCAGAAATCAATAACTAAGAATAATTTACTGGTCTTGTCCCCAGTCATCACAGCTGCTCTGAACATGGTTTCAGCCTGACTCTTATGTAGGACAACTACCTAAGGACTCCTTGCCTAAAGTTTCATCCTGCTCCTGTTAATATCAACACAATTTAGAAAATCCATCATAATTTGACACCAAAAAGATAACACCCAAGGATATTAAAAAAAACAGTAACTCTGCAACAAATTCCTTGGATTTATTTTAATGACTCCTGGTAAATGAGCTCTGGGGGAGGCAGGTTGACACATCTACATACAGGGGAAAACCAGAAAGGGCTCTACTGAATAGCTCCAAGCAGATTTGAGGCATTGACAACCCAAGTGCATTCCTTGAGTCATTTTATAATATTCAGTTGGAACATTCTGGATGCTTATTTTGATGAATTGGCTCAAAAGCAAAAGCCTACATATGGATAGACTCATCCCAGATGTCTTGCAGACTTCAGATGAACTGCAAATAGTGTGTCCTTCTGACCCAGTTTCATCTGAAGTTTTACCCTTCTCTACAGGAGGAAAAGACTCTGACTCTCCCTGTGATGGTGGATAAAGATTTATTTCCATGATCCAATACTTGGGCATTGAAGCTGAAAAAATTCAGAACACCAATAAACACCTAAGTGAGAATAATAAACCCAGAGGAAAACTGATTAAGGCTCAGTGAAATGTTCAGATCAAAGCTGCAGGGGAAAGGTACAGATGTGCTGGATGTGCTGGATTTTGGGCAGCCCCAAAATCCAGCCTCAGCCTGGGCTGATCCCTCAGTGGGGCCAGCAGGGGAGGGGGATTCTGCCCCTCTGCCCTGCTCAGGTGAGACCCCACCTGCAGAGCTGCCCCAGCCTTGGGGCCAACAGCAGAAGGACCTGGAGAGAGCCCAGAGGAGGCCACAGAGCTGCTCCAAAGGCTGGAGCCCCTGTGCTCTGGGGCCAGGCTGGGAGAGCTGGGGATGCTCACTTGGAGAAGAAAAGGCTCCAGCGGGAATTTCAAAGACCCTTGCAGGGCCTAAAGGGGCTCCAGGAGAGTTGGAGAGGAACTGCGGACAAGGGATGGAGGGACAGGACACAGGGAATGGCTCCCACTGCCAGAGAGCAGGAAGAGATGGGATATTTGGAGAAAGTCTTTGTGATGGTGGTGAGGCCCTGGCACAGGGTGCCCAGAGAAGCTGTGGCTGCCTCTGGATCCCTGGAAGCACCCAAGGCCAGGATAGACAGGGCTTGGAGCAACCTGGGATAGTGGAAGGTGTCCCTTCACAGGGACCAACAGAGGGCTTGGAAGAAAATGTTCTTTAAGGTCTTTTTCAACCCAAACCATTCTGTGATTCCATGATTCTACACCAACTGGTCTGAGCTGGTTAACACACAAAGCCAGTCTAAACCAGAGCAAAGGCAGGGGGAACAGACAAGACCCTCAGCTGCAGCTCAATTTGTCACACTTTAAGTAACTGAACACATGGGATGACTCTTGAAAGGTTCTTGTCTCTTTTCCACTTACTTAAGAGAGCTAAGGCTATGACAGGTTTTTGGTTTTTTTTGGGAGATGAAGTTGGGTGAGATACATTATTCATCACCTTTCAAAGTAGCACTGACTTTATCACCAGACATAATGCAAGTGGAAATTTATGTCATATGTTATGCCAAAGGTCAGATTACACATAATCAGAATGGCCCTTTTGACTTTAAAATCCATAATGGTTACAGATTAGGAGCAGGTCCCTCGAAGGCAGCACAGTTACATGGATGGGAAACTGATGTGAAATGAAAGTCATTCATGACAACTCAGTTATATTTCTTTTTAATAATGGATGTCAATAAAGAAAGCTCAGTTCATTTTTAAATGACTGAACTTTTGAAGCGATCTGCTAATGGCTCCTGTGACATTGACAAAACCTGAACAACATTTATCAGGTACATAAAGCTGAGAACATGGTCTGTGCCTTGCACCAGAGGAATTTTCCCTAAGCTATCCTATGCTTGCTGGAATCTTTAAGAAAAAATGTCTTTTTTACATAATAAATATTATTACTGTCTCAAGAGAAAGATGATATTAAATTCTTCCACTTCTCACTACTTTTTATCTGCATAGAAGATTGTGGTTTGAGTTCTGTCTGGAAAAAATGCACTTTAATAAACATAACAATTTCAGAAGAGTGTGTTAGGCAAAAGGTGAATAACATCAGATTTACACGATTTTAAATAAAGATTGTCTGAAAATATTTTAATTTTTACCCCATTCAGTTTCAACATTTTCACTGGGATTTGCCAGTGTATGCACTGAAATAAGCAGAATGGGATATAACTGTGAACAGGACTAGAATTTAATGGCAAAAGAGATATATCACAATAGAATCAAAGAACATATTTTTCTTAAAAAAAGAAAACATTTTGGCATCTTCAAGGTTCTCCTTTCAATATGACCAAGGGTTTTGCTGTGGCTGCCACATCTCTGAAGTGTCCAAGGCCAGGTTGGACAGGGCTTGGAGCAACCTGGGATAGTGGAAAGTGGCAGGGGTAGAACTGGATGATTTTTAAGGCCCCTTCCTGCCCAAACCATTCTATGATTCTGTGATTGTTTTCCCCATTCATAACAATAAAACAGTTTCTCTGTCCTTATTATTTATTTTTTAATAGCACTTTCCCACTGACAGAATAGAATTATGTACTTTAATCATAAGCTGACATTTTTATTACTATACTGACATAACATAAATAAAATAATAATGTATCAGAGAAATTATCATTTAGCATGGCTAGGATGGGTAGTAATGCACAGTGGGTAACAGAAGCCAGATGTTACAGCTGAAATTTTATCTGAATATCATTAATGTAATTTCATTTCTCTGTAATTTGCTTACCTGAGAACTGGCAAGAATTTATTTTAAAAACCACTTGGACTCTCAGAAGACTTCTAAACTTAAAATTGAACTGGACCAGTCATCAGCGTGTAGTAGCTAGCTCAGGGATTATAGAACACTTTAAAGAAACCCACACTATAATTAAGTTATTGCCTAAATTCTTAGTGCAAAAGTTACAAGTAAAACCCACAGCAGGAAGAGAACACAACATCTTCCAACCATTCATATTGTCCTGCCTCCTCCTAACAAAATGGGCTACAGGGAACCAGTCAGTTCCAAAATGTTTAACAGCCAAAAATCCTTGTTAATCTTTCAAACGAGGAAAAAGATTCTTACTGCCCCCCAAATCAGCTGATTTGAACATCCTTAAGCAGGTGAACTTAATCTCAGTAGGAGCATCCTGTCCATGATGTAGCTCTAGGTGAGATTGCTCAATAATTCATAGCAAGGCAAGCAGAGACAGAGAAACAATGAAACCAGAGTAGGAAGAGGAATAAAGTCTTAATGATCATGAAAAGCCCTGGACTGTAAGGTGAATATTACATAAACACACTCCAAATCTTAGTTACATCCAAAGGTTGCAATTTCAAGATAAATGTTCTCTGGAAGTTATAAGTCTTCTTACTTTTTCAACACAATCACTTCTAGGAAAATGCATAAGTAAAGTATTTTACAGTTTTCTTTAAATTTTGATCAAATTTATTCAGATTTAGATTCTGTTTCTCTTCAATTTACTATCAAAATTTTCTTAATCAATTGTACAATATTTTTGCCTGTTTTTCTCTCCAGAATTACCACATTAGAAATTTTTAAGATTCACCTACTGCACACAGACACATCACCAGGCAAGGGTCAATGAGCAAGATATAATTAAACTTTTTAAGGCTTGAACAGGACCACCACATCAGTAGAATTTTGTGATTGATTCATTAACAGAAGCTCTTCAAGAATCTATCTGGTAACAAGGAAAAAATGCCTCATATATCTGTATCCTGTTAAAAGATCAAAGACAGTCAATTTTGCCAATGAGGGGAAGTTATGAGCAGAATCCCACAGGGATCTGCTTTGCCTCATTGCTCATCTTCATGTCTCTAATTGATCTAGAGCTGGTGAAGGAGTGAAATCTGCTTATATACCAAAATATTCAGCACAGTTAAAACTAGATGGGTATTAAAGTGTTGCATCACTCCAACAGTAGATTTACAACAATATTTCCTATTTTAGCAATTCACTCGGGAAGGAAATCTTGTGGTTGAGTCGTTCTGTAAAAGCACATTTATAAATGAACAAAAATAATTATTTTTAAAGGCTTAGAGAACAACCCAGGGACCATTACCCATTAAGGTGTGGGGGCACCTGTGCCTGCAGTGCCATAGCTGAGCCAAAGAACAGAAAATACAGACAAGAGTAATAAAGGTATGAAAATTTTTCCATTCAAAATGAGCTTTGTGGAGAAAGAAGAGGAAAAAAAAAAAGGCAGACCCATGCATTTATAAACTTAATGGAAAAGGTGACTAGAAGGTAATTATTCATTGCTCTCATTATACAAGACCTTGGGGAGAACTGCACTGAGTGATTAGACAGAGGAAAATAAATACTTTCTAACACACAAATATTTGTCATAGATATCTTGGAGCCATATATTAAAGAACTCCAAAAGCAGTTAAACAAATTCAAGAATTATTACACAAGAATGTCACAGATGCAACTTTTATCTCAGAAATGCCTTGAATGTAAAAGAGAAGGATAACTCAGCACTTATGGATGACTTCAGGAGCTGTTACCAGCTACTCTCAGAGGCAGTTTAGAGATCTTTGATCTCTCTACCTCTGCAGATATATCTCTGTCCTTAATCTCTGGTGAACATCCTCACTTCACTCCCACATTTTCCAACACCTCCAGTTGCTCTCCACAATGCACCCATAATTCCATGCTGTTCCCAAAGCACAAAATCAGGGACTCACAGAATGGTTTTGGTTGGAAGGGACCTTGAAGACCATCTAATTCCAGCCC
This sequence comes from Passer domesticus, assembly GCF_036417665.1. NCBI lineage: Eukaryota > Metazoa > Chordata > Aves > Passeriformes > Passeridae > Passer > Passer domesticus. The sequence goes on from NC_087477.1 coordinate 80,297,495, forward strand.
CCTGTCCTGGGCAGGGACACTTTCCACTAAGCCAGGTTGCTCTGTGCCATCCATAGAATCTCTTCCCATCCAACTCTCCCAAACTCTGATGGGGTCTATTGGATTTGAGGGGTGCCCTGACGTTGGAAGGAAGGAATGATGAATCTGACTCCATGCTCTCAGAAGGCTGATTTATTATTTCATGATACTATATTATATTAAAGAATACTAAACTATACCTTACTAAAGAATACAGAAAGGATACTCACAGAAGGCTAAAAAGATAATAATGAAAACTCATGATTCTCTACAGAGTCTGACACAGCTTGGCCCTGATGGGCCAAAGAGTGAAAACAACTCCCAGCAGAATCCAGTGAAACAATCACCTGTGGGTAAACAATCTCCAAACACATTCCACATGAGCACAGCACAGGAGAAGCAAATGAGAATAGAATTGTTTTCCTTTTCTCTGAGGCTTCTCAGCTTCCCAGGAGAAAAATCCTGGGCAAAGGGATTTTTCCAGAGAATGTGAATGTGACAGGGGTCCAGCCATCCAAACCTTTTCACACAACCCTGAGCTCTTCCCACACTCCTGCCTCACATCCCTTAACCCAGAGAGACCTTTTAGGCTGTCACAGTTCCTTCTGTTTGATGAGGCTCCAAACTGTGCTCTGACAGTGTTGGCTCCTCTCTGATGCTGAGTTCTCCTACAAGTTTCACTACCCCTGGAGAAGCAAAGCCTTTTTTGCAGCTGCTTTCACAAGGATCAAACCCAGCAAAACCCCTGAGACAGAAAGCTGTTCTCACAAACTGTCATTATTCTGGAGGCCAAAAAGGAGGACATGAAGGAGAGCACCAGGTATCTCTGGTTTCCAGGCAGAATGGGTCACAGCCAATGATTTTCAGAACATTTGCTTCTCTTCTCAGTTCTTTGTTTGGGGTGGGGGGAACATCCTGCATCATTTACTAGCACAAAGGGCTCCTCTGAAGTGTGAATGCTTAGTATCTTTAACAATCAAGCAATTTATTCAAATGTCTAAAAATGGATATAATAGAAAATTATTTCCTTTCTGTCACTCAAAAAAAAAATACACTGAGATTCAAACTGAGACTCAATGGTTTCTGTACTGTCATATCTTATCCTAGAGTGGCTTAAATAAAACCCTTGAGAACTCCACCACGAGCCTATCAATGGGTTAGACTTTTGTGTTAAAAATGCTTCTTTTCCAGAAGGCATAAATAATTGCTGGGAGAACAACCAGAAGCCTCATCCAAAGGCATCCTACTGACTTCATCATACCTGGATCAAGCCCAAGGTTTGTATTATAGCTTAATGTATTTTTATACTGTCACTGCAATGAATTCCAACAAAAATAAAGCTCTCAAATGTTAAAGGGGGAAGAACAGGTTACACTGCTAAATCTAAGGAAATTTTGAAATGGAAGCACTACCTACACTCAGAGCATCAATCCTGCTCTTCTATTCCTGTCTACAACAACATAAAAGTCCCACTAGGTATAAAAATCTCCTCCTAATGCTGTCTCCTTTTCAATACATACAAGACAAAATGCACTCCCTAAGCATATTTCCCTTCACAAACTGGTATTTAAGTAACAATTTCATCTCCTCTTCTGCTCCTTGTTTAACTCCTGCATTCCCTTTCTCCAGCTCTGAACGTCTAAAGAGCTTTATAGCACTTTGATTAAATTTGTGAGGGTGTTTATTTCTTGCAATAATTTATGAAATAATCTATCAGTGGAGCTCTCAGCTCCTCAGGACAATATGCTTGTGAAAACACTCTTCTCTTTTAGGGATAAATCAGATTTTTAACTCCCATTGCTGAAGTCAGACCCAGAGGCATCCAAATCACCAGGACTGGAATTCCTTCAGGAATTTTCTTAGAGTAGGTAAGAAAAATGTTTTGATAGTTTTTGTTTAAGGTGGAAAACTTTACCTACAAACAGAAATTATCACCAGACCAAAGAAAACTAATCCAAAATTATGTTCCTCAAGTAATTATTGGTGACTTTGTATTTTGCACTTTCAAAACATGCCAGGGAAGAACTGGTGAGCACATTTCATGAAAATTATCAAGATGTTATGGTGGAAAACATGGGAATTTTTTTTATCAGAGAGGAAAAAGCAGTAAAATCTCATTCCCTCACAAAAGTTGGGTCATCCAGGATCACAAATCTTGAATGTGAGCATTGTTGTTTTGGGGTTTTTTTTCTCAAAACTGTTAGAATTGAGGTGCGATTGTTGGTTTGGAATCCTGTGCTGTACACTATGAATTTTAGAGTGGAATTTTGTCAGAGATATGAAGGACTGCAGGAATAAAAGATTAAGGGCAAGAGGTGGTGAACTCATCAATATTTGTACTTCTGGAGGACCCAACCACTGGCCACAAGGTCCTGCAGCATCACTGCATGGTCCTTCATGTAGGCAGCATTGTTTATTTTTTTCCCTTGCTCGGTGAAAAATGGTGGCAATTATATAAAACTGCAGAGCCACCAAGAATTTAATTTTGTGCTTTAACAATACAGAAATTAGGCACTGACACAGCTTTTCTAAATGAGATTTGCTTCATTTCCCTGTCTCCTAGACAGAATGTTCCCTCCTTCCAGAATAAAATACACCAAAAATCATAATAGCCCAAGGGAATCCCCTTGACCATAGATCCCCTCCAGAACTGGCTCATGGATAGAGAAATGTTGGGAGGCTCCAGATAGCAGCCTGAAGGAAACTCAAGACCCATACCTGTCCTCAAGCATTTCTTCTTTGCCTTCCCCCAGATTTAAACAGAATCATTTATTTTTCACCTTACCCTAGGTTTGCTAATTCCTTCTAGGCTTAAAATTAAGTTTGTTCAGATGTAGGTTAAACATTTTTCAGCTGCTGAGTTAATGCAGATCCCAGCAGGATCTATGTCCTGGCTGGTAAATGCAGCAAACTGAGCCCTGTGGAAAGACTCAGCAGGTAACAGCACCCTGAGAGCAACTCATAGCTTGATCAGTAATGTCAGCATGCCAAATTATGCTCTGCTTAATTGCTAGACACAGAAGGAGAAATATTTCAGTGGAATAGGATTTGTAAATAAGGATTTAAGCATTAGAATTGGGTTGGGTTTGGAGGGGGACTATTATTTTGGTTTCTAACTCGGCCAAAGCTATTACATACTAAGTATGATAAATGCACTGAAAAGTTACTGATTGTGTTACTGAACTAATAAAAAAAAAAAAAAAAAAAAAATAAATAAAAGAGGGAGCATACTTTAATGTCAGTATTGCACTAGATTATAATTTCTGGTGTCACAATAAAATCAGCTGAAATGCCTACCCTTCCTCCAATAATTTATCTTCCAGGGTTTTTTTGCAACGAGTATTAATGCCCCTTGCTGATCTAATGTCAGTGATATCAGTATTTATTGCAGTTTTTGATTAGCTCTGCTATTATAATTCACGGAAAACAAGGCACAGCACAAATAAGGAATGCTGTAAATCTGCAGAGGAAGCAGAAGCAATCAGGTTCCTATCAGGGCTTGCAGTTTAGGCCAGTTCTAATAACACACTTTATTGGGCACTTGGGCTAAGCCCATCTATGCGCTTCAGGTAGGTGCAGAATTTTGTGCTTTATCACATTTAAGCCAAATTTCCAGGTGCATGAACAGAAGAAAAAGTGGGGATTTTTTTTTGTGATAATGTGGATATTTAGGATGGTCCATCTCTGGAAGTGCCCAAGGCCAGACTGGATGGAGCTCTGAGCAGCCTGGCCTAGTGGAAGGTGTTCCTGCCCATGGACTAAGTGAACTTTAAATGTTCCTTTCACCCCAAACCACTCTGTGATTCTGTGATTGTACATCAATGCATCTCCCTTTGAGTTATTTGGAGCAGGCTGGGACTATGATATCTCCTGGAAAATGTTCACATTGTTCCAGTGGCCTCAGGACACCCACTCCTCAAGAGAAATCTAAATGAGAGCTATCTGAGAGTGCAGCAGCAATGGAAACTGATAAATCTCCTGTCAAATCTAACCAAGAATGAAACCCAAACCTCACGGGATGTGGCAGAGCACCCGGTTCTGTAACACAAAACTAAAACAAAACAGAAAACAACATCAAAATGAAAGAACACACACTGCACCTTCAAGCTTTTAAACAGAGTTTGTGGTGGGGTTAAAACTTTTTTTGGAAGATGGGCATTTGTCCCAAGCTGTGTCAAGGTGAGCACCAGAAACAGTCTTAAAAGCAGCACCAGTCCTTCTCTCCCCTTATGGAGTTTTACCAAGTTTTTCAGACTCTTGTGCCTGCTTCAGATGCCAAACCCATTTTGTTTTTCCATCAGTGAGCTTGACATGATGCTTTAATTATTCCTTAGGAGGCAGGCATAAAAATATAGGGGTGCTTAACATAGTGACAGAATTACAATGTGAGTTATGCAAAATTTATTCCCCTTTTAAAATACATAGTTGCAAATTATCAAGGAATTCTAATGATTTAATTTCATGTATTTATTTATTTATTCATTTATGGGCAGGAAAGAGGGGTGACTGCTAGATTTATAAATATATAAACCCTAAAATTATTCTGGCATTTTTGCCTTGTACATATTGGACATAAAGTTCCACAGAAGTTTGAAGGAAGATAACTTGCAATACAAGGCTCTTCCCACTTCTAACACTGGAAATATTTGGCACACTGATTTCTGGAAAATGTAACTTAGAGTGAGAATTCACTTAACCCCAACCCTAATATAAAGAACTTGGTTTATGAGGAAGACAACATAAATTGTAGGGACGAAAAGATCAGAAGCCAATATGTGAGGCTGATTAAATATTCCACAGAAGTCAGTTTTATATCATAATGGAGAATCTGCAAGCAAATTTCCATTGCAAATGTCATTTATCTATAAATATTAATGCATAAATATTAACTAAAGCTATTTCATACAGCTACATTAATAGAACTTGCATATTCACGATGTAAATAAAACAGTTTACTATTTTTAATTTTATTACTTGTAAAACAAGATTTCTGGGCACATTTTATATAACTAAATTATATAATTAACAAAATAAAATTATGGCTCTGTGTGCACAGCATGGAAGATGAGTATCATCATCCCAGGTGTACTTACACTTTGCAGGAAGAATTGTGACCATATTAAAGATAACAGTAAAACATAAATTTCAATGAGCAATATTATACTGCTTTCCAGATATACAATTAAGAATGCTCTGGAGATAACTATAATACTCTAACACAAGTTATTACTATAATCATACTACTGGTTGAAAGCCATTCAAAAAGAACCCTGAAACCTTCCAAGCTCTGCCAAGTGATGCCTGTTTGAGGGTGGAATATGCTCCCAGGATAAAAGGCAGATCATCTTTAGTTGGCAGATTTTAAAAGATCACAGTAGGAGGAAAAATCCTGATTTTCTAGGAAAACGGAATGAAGGACCTGAAATGGTTTTTTATTCATCTTGCAAAACACTGTCAAGAGATGGAGCAGGGGGTTGGAACTGGATGGTCTTTAAGGTCCTTTCCACCCCAAACCAGTCTGGGGTTCTATGGCCCAAATTGGCAATGCTCCACTGAGGCAAGAGTGAATGAAAGCGAAGAGTTGTCAAGTAAATTTGGGGTGGACATTCCCAAAAAAGAGATAATCCAATGAGGACCTGAAAGCAGAGAATGGGAAGGAGCACAAAATTGATTTTACCCAATCTCAGCCACCCCAAAGTTGTGCCTATAAACTACATCAGACAGAACAGAAATCCATGTTCAGAGCCTGATTCCACCCACGCTAACACAGCAGCTAGGGCAGTCTGTGAAATTATCCTCTTGCCTCCTTTTGTTGGCAACATGGAGAACACTGAAATGCTTAATTTTAATTGTCTAAAGAGTGGGTGAATTGCAGGAAGGGCAGGCCTTGACTTTGTACCTTCAGGAGCTCTGCGGGGCTGAGTCAGCAGTGGGGAGGAAATGAAGAAAAATGGGCTCCAACAGAGATTTCCATGACTTTTCTTCATGCTTATAAAGACTAACACAGATAAATTTCATTTCTACCTTGCTCCTGAAGTAGCACAATTACAGGCTGCTCTTTTCTGGGGGTGTCCTGCTCTGAAAGTTGGTCTAAGCATTGTGGTAACTGAATTATGAAAAATATATGAGGTGATCACTTGGAATTGATTTGTTGCCCGTCTGCATTGTCTCACCCTTCACATGAGACTGAAAATAGAATATAAGTTTTTAAAATGCCTCTCAGTTGCCCCATCTCTGAGTCAGAAAAGAGCTTAATCAAACTTGGATGTCCCTATTCCTGGAAGTTATAAAGGCCAGGTTGGATGGAGCTCTGAGGAACCTGGGATAGTGGAAGGTGTCCCTGCCCATGGCAGGGGTGGGACCAGGAGGTCTTTAAGGTCCCTTCCAACCCAAACCATTCTGGGCTTCTGTGATACTTTTGAACTGTACCTGATGACCAAATCCTGGGTGAAACACACTCTGATAGTCAAGATATAAATGTATTAGTGAAAAAAGTTGTATTAGTTTTCATAATCTAAGAATACACAGAGAACTTTTCCAGATGATTGTGGGGCACTGATACCAAATACAATCGAATATTTTCCTGTCATTTATTAACTTTTACTTTCTTTATTGTAAGCAGGAAAAAATTATTGTATTCCATATGCAAATTTATGCATAAAGAACTATCTGCAAACCAGCATAGCTTGGCTCTCTCTAAATATAGAGTATATTTCTCATGAAAAACTAATAAAATACTAAGAAGAGAATTCTGTACTGGTGGCCCCAGCATTAACAGGTGCTCACATCTCTGCTCCCAAACCTTGGAGATGACACAGCCAGTTGAACCATTTTCCCCTACAAATCCTCTATGAATACATAAAATATACAAACAGATTTTTTTCTGTAGTATTTATTCATTTTTTTCTGGAAATATCTGCTGGTTTCATGAACCAGAGCATGTTCTGAGAAGAGCAGATACTCCCTGGAAATGTGATTCAGGTATTTCCATCTGCTCTGTGCCTATCACAGCTTTGCAAAGGGGGATTCTAATAAAGAATTTCCCAGTGCCTACACAGGCAACCCCTTCCAAGATGCACATAGCCTAAAGTCACAGCCTTGGTCATTTTATAATTCAAATAATCTCACTGCAGAAATGCCTGGGAAATAAATAACAACATTTGATTAAGAAGTCAAAAAAAATGCAGCGGCAGCAAATTGTATCCAATATTCTGTTTAGGAAAGTACATAAATGAAGTTTTTGCCTTAGGGCAGGAAATGTAATTTTCTTTCAGTATAGAGCATTTAGCATCACAGGATCCAAATCTAGCTGATAAACATGTCTAGGCAAATAAAAGTCTTTTCCAATAAATCTGAGCACTTTTAATCAACATGCTTATCACAACTAAATATTTATTTACTAATTAAAATCTAAAACACAGGCTTTTAAGATTAAGGGAATCAAGCCAGAAAGTCTGTGTTTGTTGAATATGAGTTCTGTGATGTTTGCAGCCTGAGGTTTGTGGCTGGGAACCATTCTCCACACTTTTTGCATGCCTCTGTGAGCTTGAACATGATCCTACTTAAAAGAGACCACAAAAACCCCTCTCAGTTAAATCTCAACTTCATACAAGGGCGATAGCAGCTCTGAAAATACCTAATTCTGAAAATTTACATTCAGGAAGGTGCAGGGGACACATCCTAATTGTCACAAGAAGTCTGCAATGTCAACCCAACCTCCACCATCCCCTGGGGAGCCCAGCCACAACTCCCACAGCCCCAAGAGACAACTTCAGTATTTCTGCTGGAGGCTTCTGCTTCCTTCAGTCTAGGCCAGGCTTAAGAGCAGACAAACCCATGAAGAAATGGAGTTTATAAAAGCTGACATGGCAAAAATCTTCTAAATTCAATTTAGCAAACAATCGTTTCATTTGGGAATGGAATCTTGTCTGCCCAAGGATGCCAATATCAACTGAAATGTTGCAATTTAGGTTTCTTTATGAGAATCAAATCTCACCTCACTGGCTCTACAGCAATCACTGTATTTTTCAGCAATTTTATTTTCCTCTCACACTTTGTCATTGAAGACCTTAAATAAAATGGTTAGATATTAAAATAATACTGAAAGAATTTAAAAAAAATACTACTAAGGTATTTTCAGTGTTTTTTTCCCTTCCCTCTTTCCAGTTTTGCAGCACAGTCAGAACGTGGCTCTGCTCATAACTCTGAATGGCTCTGGCAAGTGCTGCTGTCACCTGATGATTTTATTTTTATGATAAAAATATGTTCTTAAATTAATTCATCATATTTTGTTTTAATTTTTATTGGATAATTTCAGCTGGTCCCAAGCTCACTGAGCACATCTTGAATCAGTCTCAAACGATCTTAAGTTCTGGTGGTGTTTTTCCCTGTTCAAGTGTTGTTGCTCAAGCCATTCAGTTACACAAAGAAAAACCCAAAACTTGGTGGACAGTCTGATGAACAGCCAGAGTAAAAAGAATTAAATCAACAAATTATATTACAATAAAACAACTGACAGGTGAACCTCAGCTTTGCTAGAACCTCACTAGCTAAGCAATTTGAAACCGTTTTATCTTTGATTTTCTACTCAATCTGCTAAATACTGATATTTACCAATGTTTTATCTGCTACTACAGAACTGGATGATTCCATTTAAGATAACAAATCTTATGAATGGTGCATAACACACTCAAAACTACAGAGAAGAGACCCGAGCAACTCTGCTGTGCTGGGATTCTCCTTGAGGCTCCATGGAGTTTTCTCTTCATTCCCTCCTCGTACCCAGGTACCCTCAATTAAATACTGCATATTCCATGTAAAAGAAACAGCAAATAGGAAAAGGATTATCTTTGAGAAGCACATTTATTAGCCAGGGCAAAAATCATCTTATGCAGGGTTGATTCACAAATACACACAGAGGAGGATTCATAGACAAGAAGGGCAGTCTTTCTAAATATTTCCTTAATTATGAAAACACAGAGAAATACTGAGACAGAGAGAGAGGTGTGAGGGTATCACACACAACCACTTCAAGGTTGTGGTAGCACCAGCTGCTTTGCCTGCCGAGGCATTAAGGCAGTTGGTAGATATGAGCAGTCCTCTCAAATGAATCCCATTACTCAGTTTAAAAATTTAAAATCAGGTACACATCTAACATCATTATGGCAGGAAACTGGAAATGCTGCTGGCACAACACATTTTTGCACAGTTTACATTGCCCACCAAACAGTGATACACAGTCATGCCCCTCAAGCTCTATACTTATTTATTTTTAAACAATTATCTAAGTTTGACACTAAACTATCCATTAACCATGCAATTCAAACCTAACCTAAACTTGCCTGCTTTGCTTGAAGAGTCTTCCCTCTGCTTTTGATTCATTCCTTCATAACTTTTCCTTGTAAAAAAATCCCCCATGCCTGCAGTCCTTCTGCCTTAACAGACTGGACAGTGGGGAGATCTCCTCTTTACTGCCATGGAATTATTGAATTTAGCAGCAGCATATTCAGGGAAGAAACTCCAGGAAAAAAAAAACCTTTACCCTTCCTGGAATGGGCTACTCACAATTTTTTGCAAAGAGAACTCTACTAGAGGGGCTCAGGGACTGCACTGACACTTAAACTGACACAGATCACATACAGAATCACACAGAAAAATAACATTTTCATTTCAAATTTAAAAAAAAATAAAAATAGGCTGCTGAAATTTCAAATTAAAATTTAAATACCTGTAATATAAATATTCAAAACACCTATAATTTTAAGCCAGCAATTAAAATAAGTGGGAAAAAAAAAAGAAAAAAACTCAAACACTTTCCCGAATGTCATTTGAAATAAATTAATCTCTGTGCTGAAATGGAAATTTATTAAGTTTGTCAAGTGTTTTAATGAGACCTTCTTGTTAGAGCTCACACAGAATCGATGTCTGAAGGGAAGTCCAGCTCATCAAGCTGCAGCAGCAAAATTTACTGACATATTCTCTCTCTAATAATATATTATCTTGACTTATTCTTGATATGAGTTGTCTGGTCCTAACAGTAAATACAACCATAAAGCAATGAGAAATCCCAGCAGGATGATGACACTAATTGCACTGTCTTGTCTTGAATTCAAATTTCTGAGCAGTAAATGAGATTACTAGCCTAAAGATAATCTTAATTTAAATGTGCAGTTGCATTTATCTCAGATACAATTTTCCAAAGTGCTTAAAAAAATAATACCAGGCAGGCATTGAAGAGGAACCTTTATTTCTGAAGGTTTCCAAGATAATTAAGGGTCCTCACGTGTTTTGTTCTCTGGCCACATTTTAAAACAAGCAGTAATTTGCAGATCAGAAGAGAAAAATAGAGGGAATTTCTTCAATTGTTGCAACTTTTTCTGCCTTTGATACTGTCTTCTAATTTTTTCCAATGTGGAATGTCTTTGATGAATAGAGAATCACAGAGTTAAAATAGATGAAATTTCAGACCCATGACTTATGGATAGTCCATCTTGAGTCAAGTAATTTTCTTGTAAGGATTGTAAAGCAAGAGAAAACCTTTAGAAAATTAATTTGGAATATTAATTAATTTACCAATCCTAAAAAGAAACTAATGTGCCAGGTTTTTTTTCAATTAAGGGATTATGCTGACAAGCTTAATTAGAAGAATCACAAACAGAAAGTGTGTTTTCAGTGTATTTGCAGATGTGTCTGTCCCCAGAATAAATGAGATTTCTCTGAAAACATTTTTCTTTCTCTTAAACTCAGAAAATATGTGGAATACATGCAGTTAGTAGGGGTCCTACAGCCTGCCTGAGATTTTCAATCCAGACTGATTGCAGATTCTTGGACACAATGTAAAGTTTCAAAAGTGAAAAAAAACCAAAACCAAACACAACAAAATTCAAAACAACCCCAAAGGCATTTGAAAGAAATACTTCAGAATGGATTAAAATCTTGCTGTGACATTTTAAAATGAAGATTTTTTACCAGATATGAGATCAGCATCTTGGTGAAAATATCTCATGCCTTCTTCATGTTCTCTTCTAAATTTCCTAAGCCTTTATTACCCTTAAGCAATATTTCTTACTAATTATGTTAATTCAGAGTGCTTAGGGAGTATTTTCTATACCCCAGAATTCTTCAAGCAGCTTCCCAGAGCAAATTGGATCAGGATTTATTGTATTTCCATTTGGAGCAGAAAATACAATTTCCAACTGCAAAGCCTCTGTACATCACAGGACCTGGAGCCCAGGCAGTGTATTAGAAATTATAAGGAGTGTTAAAGCTCCCATCACTTGAGTCTCCTCTCCCCCAAGTAAATTTACACCTGAGTTTTATGTCTGTTAATGCAATTGGTTTTTTGCTCACAGTAAACATCAGCTTGAAGAGCAAATACCAGGAGTAAGCAAATAATGGAGGAATGTAGCATTTTTTAACAAAAGCCCCCAACATTTTGATCTGAGCACAGAAATACATTTGCAATAGAGATATCTCCCCTGATAGATAGGTAAGGTGCCTATAGCTATATCTAACAGGGTCCCAGAATACAAATCCCTCCTCCTTCTCCCACATTTGAATGCTTCTCCTTGTAGCTCTGCTTGCCTCAGCAGGAGGATTTGTATTGATCTTCATTTGAAAGGCAATTCTTTTTATAATTGATAATTTTTCATCCCTTCCTAACTCCAGGCTGGCATTTAACAACGAAGCCCAGCAGCCTGTGCAAGTGCTGGAATGGAAAGGTCAAGGACAAGAAGGAACTTTTGTGAATTGCAGCTCTCCTCCCATGTTCCTTCCCAAGGTGCTTTTTAAATTAACAAGTCCTGTTGATGCTGGGCAGACATAAAAAACAAAAAAGGACCTGGTTTGTGTTTGAGTTACATGAAATAAAACATTTTGTTCCACCTGGCTCCTGTGCCTGACTGTTGGGGCCATCCCCCGTGCTGGCCTTGGCTTTGCCACCTCACAGCAGCTCTGAAAAGCTGAGTTCTGTCAAGCTGCAAAAAGCAAATGCCAACTGTGTTGTGACAAATGTCCCAAGATGGATAAATCAAGGTCTGCAGAAAAAGAATTCTGTTCCATTCCCAGCCTTGATGGTGAAAATGGTTGGAGGATTAATCAATGAGAACGCCTCCTGTTTTTCAGAGGCACACAAGCACTGAGGCAGACTGAGCCCTTCCTCAGTCAGAGCCCACTCTGCCTTAAAAAGTAATAATAAATCCATGTATGTCACTCCTTCTAGAAGGACCCAGCTTCTATCCAAAAGGATCAATCAATTTATGGTCTAGACATACTATTTTAAAATTACCTTTCCTCTGGGAAGATGCATGTTGGTAAGAGCAAAAGGAACTCCTATTTTCCAGTATAATATTCAGTTATTAGCACTCTTTGCTTCCTTTTTTTTCCCACTAGAACATACATTTGTTAAACATAATCGTTATTCTTTAGCTCTCTGGATATATGATATCCAATTATATTTTCTAAGTAAATGTAAACAATCACTTAATTCAGCATAACTGCACAATATCCTATGATTTATTAATGATGGTGATTTTATAGTCCGCCAATTTTTATAATGATCCCATGAAAGCTGTTCTATTAATTTAAAACATAATTGTTTGAAAAGAAATCTCAGAGATATTATGAATTCTGTGTAATGCTAAAAAAAGACTGATGTTACCTGTTCACATCTATCAGGTAACTGATGATTAATCTCAGCATCCATGGAATTCTATAAAGGAAAGCTTGCATGCACTCATGTTTTTATTTTCCTTATGTTTCCATTGCTATTATACACTTCTGAGGTACGTTCTTTCTTGCTCTTAATTGTGATGGATTTTTTCCATGGTTTATTCATTTCAGGTTTCTTGTTTGTGGTGTTTTGGTTTTCTTTTGTTGTTGTTGTTTCTGTTTTTAATAATTCCTTTTCAAAAATTCCTGGAATTTTAGCATTATGTGTTTAGAAGACAATTTCCATTTCGAGATTTAGCTCGTGGTCTTCGAGTAATTCTTTCATGATTATTTGTAAATATAAACTCTGTGGTGAATCAAGTCTATGACTCATCTAATTAATAAGCATCAAGTGTCTTACAAAAAAGAACTTAATTCAAAACACAGTTTTTCAGCCTGACCTCCTGTACCAGCAATGTCTGCAGGAATGTTAACAAGAGGCAGCTGGGAGTTTCTAGAAAGAAGACTGACAAAGGGAAGGGTGGAGGAGGAATTGTAAACCAGAAACACAAATCTAGAAATCTTCCCTTTAAAAAAAAAAATTCAATACCGGATTATCTGGTATTCTTTTTTTTTAGGAAATGATGGATGCTCTGCTGAGTACTTTTGGTCATTACAGCTTTGAAGGAGTGACATAAAATGTGATTACACATATGCAGTTTTGCCTTCTGTGCTATTCTGTTTCTGCTCTTTATGATTCCTGAAGTACCATGTGCTTGTATGGTGCAGCACAATCAGCTCTGGGTCATACCTAATGATTGGTTCTATGCAATCTAAAAAAAAGATTAACACATTCATTTGCATATAAAAAAATTGCAGATAGGTTAAGGGTTGGTTTAATTTCATTTAAATATAACCATTAGAAATAGGACATCCAGCCTTAGCAGTTATCCAGGCTGTCTTTACAAGGGAGAGAAGGCAGCTTCCTTAGAGGATACAGTCCCAGACAAATATTCTGGATTAGGACATAGTTCTGCTGAACACAAAACCAGATTTGACATTTGCATTTGAGACAACTGGAATGTGAAGTCAAATTCTACTCTCCATGATTTTCCTAAGACTGCATGACATGGCAAAGGCAGAATCCTCAGAGATTGGTCTCATGAGTCCCTTCACCACAGGAACATTCCCTGAACATCCATATGACTCAAATGCTTTCATTTTCAGATGATGCATCCATCACACAGGAGAAACTCAATTCAGTTACCAAAAAATGCCATTTTAGTGGAAACCACAATTGATCCACATGGGTATTTCACAGAACATCACTGATCTGCCCAGAGAAATCAAATTCCCAGAGCCATCCACTCACAGGCCATGGGGTATTGAGTATTTAAATTGTCTGGAGCTGGTAGCACCCCACATTCTAGGGTTTGTTGAGACTGGGTAGAAAATGTGAAAGAAAAGTTCCAGCTCCCTAAATGATAACCAAATATTTAGAAAGATTAGAAAAGTTTGAAAAAAAATTGAACTTGAATGGAAAAAATATATGAGGGGTTTTTTTCAACGTTAAGATTATGCCTACATATCCCTCATCAAGAACTGTAGAAAAATGGGATTTTGTATCTTTTCTTTTTTCACAGAATCCCATCCACTCCTGTTTTTTTCTTCCCTGACCCTATCTATGTCTGCTATAAAATTCTGGTTTGAAGAACTCCTTCCTATCTTTACCCCAAATCTTTCTAAATACAGTAGAAATCTTCCTTGTCCACTGACTAAAGTGTTCCCAAATTGTCTTTTACAGCACTACCTTTTATATATAAAAAAAAATAAGTTATGGCACTTTTAAAAGTAAGTTTTAAAAAGAAAAAAGTGTTACGTGTTTAAGAAAGTCCATTATTCCATTTGAGGAGCAAAATAGCATTCTCATGGTAAGCAATACAAAAAAGCACCATGACTCAGCAGATGCATAGTAGGAATTACAGCTGAGTCTTTCAAGCTGCAGAAGAAAATGTTCAAAAACTGTTGATTTTGATTATAACAACTCAAAGATTTCCATTCCTTTAGATGCAACCATAAAGTCAGACAGGTTATTAAAAAACACAAAGAAAAACAATGTTCAAGTGGGTAATTTGCTGAAGTGAAGCAGAGGTAGGCTTGGCTCAAGAGAAAAAAAAGGATTCCATCAGTTCTTGCAGTTCTGCAATATGCTCTTGGATACTTAAAATTATATGACACATATATTGTGATCCTGACAAATTAAGAGATCCTTTCTGGAGAGTAAAGGCAGGCCTGAAGAGAGAACATCAAAAATAATGTTACATGACTTTGTTTTCTGCATTGCTGGAGGAAAAAGCCCCCATCAAACTGAGCCTTCACAGCATCTGTACAAACACACTCTGCCCTGGGGCTACAGAAGGCAAGAGCTACTTTACCTCCCCTTTTACTTCAATTTTCTAGCTTTATTCTGCCTTTTTTTCCCCTTTTATTTTCTACAAGCGCAGCCTCCTGCTGACTGATGTAACAGCATTTCTTTTATATTTTATTTTATCATCTCCTTTTGTGACTTCACAAACCCAGCTACTACTGGTGTTTTCCTGAGTCAGCCAATCCTGCTGAGCTGAGATGGAGCAAGTGCTCCTCTTCCACACCTCCTCTCAGTTTTACACCATTTCATCCACTATCTCACTTCCCTGTGAGTGAAATGGTCCATCAGTACGTGCTGAATAGAGCAACCATCTCAGGAATGGCTGAAGTCTCCTTCTAAAGAGAATATACATGCTACAATTTATCTTAGCAAAATATACTTAGGGAGGAAGCAAGCGCCCCAACTTCCTTGGCAATGAGTAAACAGCAATAATAATAAATAAAAAAGAGCAGAATTGAAAATGCAGGACTTAAAATGGCCCAAGACAAAATCTGAGCAGCTTGAGGTCAATGAAGTTGGCAATTTAGGCATTGCAAGAAAAAAAAAAAATGAAAAAGACAAAATCATGGTGTTGTAATTAAGACACTCCACTGATGAACAGACGTCTTGCTGGACTTGGGGTATGGCACCAGACTTCTGGAACAAAGATAGTGCTGCTCAATTAAACTGCTTTTCTATCTGATGGTGCTACTTGAGTAGCAAAAAAGTTATTAAATGGGACCATCAGCAAAAATTCTTCTTTACTGCAGCCCAGCTCCTCCTAATTAGATTGATAAAACCCCTTTACTCAGGGGTTGCTCAGAGCATTCTTTAGAGCAAAATTCTTTCTTTAGGATCTTGTGATATCTACTGCAATGCGCCTCCAAAGCATTTCTGAGAATTCCAACTAATGTCCTTATTTTCATCACATTCTAATTTGCTTAGTTTTTTTTTAATCCACACTTTTGGCCTAATATAATTCATATTCTTCAATTCTTGCACATTTTCCAAATGCTGTTGTATCTTTTTGAAACTGCTACAGCCTTTTAAAGGAAAGTTGCACCGTGTCAATAACCAAAAAACAGTGCCAGTGCAATATTTTGTTTGCTTTGAAGAGAAAATTAATGGATAAGCTCATAATTATTTAAAAAGAAAGTGCATCTTAGGAGGCACATGTAGATATTCTTCTGCTGCTGTTTTACACCTAAGAAGAAAAGAGAGAGGGAAAGGCACAAAAACAGGGGGAAGGAAAAAAAGACAATAACAAAGAGAAAGAGAAAGTTAAATGAAATAAATACCAAGGAGATGACTGAAAGTGGAAGGAAAACATGTGAATCTTCAAACATTACTTGGAAAAGAAATATAACCTTCACTCACTTTTTGCTAGACTACCCTTGCTCAGTTTCTTTTTACCTCTTCTGTGGAAAAAACCTCAAGCTTTTCTTGTTTTGGAAAGTATGTCCTCACAACTTAGTATCCTCACCTTGGTTTTGCATGATGTTGACTTTAATTTTTCCCCCAAGTCCTCTTGAGACTTGTCAGAAGATATGAGGAAACAATATCAATCCCTTTATTAAGGTCATTTACCAACCCTCCTGATAATCATTTTGCCAACTGTTTTCTTAATAACCCTAACACTTTTATAATTTCCACTGGTACTCTGAAATTTATCCAAGGGTTAGCAGCCATCAAGATGTCCTCAAGCTAACCTGTTTGTACTTGGCCAAACTATAAGTTTCAGAAAATCATTATTTGAGTCCTTTGCTGCAAGAGCTTGCCAGAAGCATGCTGCTAAAACCTTTCAGATTTATCACAAAGATGGTAATTTTCTACTCACTTGATTTGATTAGACTTTACTTTTCAAAATACCTGCTGGTGGCCCAAAACTAAACAAACTGGAAACAGAAACATATTTCTAACACACAAGTAGTGTCTCATGCTTCTCAAGGGATGCTCTAAGGATTGTATGGAACTGGAATCCCACTTCAGAAAATAAATAACATCAAAACCAAAAAAACAAATCTGGATATGAAAAGAATTTTTTGAACAAATATCATGTGTGTCATCATGTAGAAAGTTAGAAATGGCAGGGTTTGGGTTTTTTTAGGAAAATCAAGCTACAGCTCAATTATCAAATATTTTTTGTGTCCATGAGGTATCTGGAGAACTGTCATGTTGAGTAAACACTGGAAAAGTGAGCAGGGATCTTTGACATCTGATATAACCCAAATTTAGCCAAAACTTTGGATATCAATACTGCCCATGGGAAAAGGTTGTACAGGGAAAATTCCAATCAGCCTGGGTTGTCCTCTTGTCAGAGAGCTTGGCCAAACTGCAGAGCAAAGGGGAGACATCCTGAAGTCATGTCAGAGGTAACTCACAGCACACACAGAAATTCAAGAGCAGCTGTCAGGGGTGAAGGAGATCAGTCTGAGCACCAAGAAAAGGCTGCACACCTTGACAATGCCACATAAAGAAAATCTAGGCAAATTATTTAGCATCAAAACTGAAGAGAGGATCCAAAAGCTCACCCAGAAGGGTTCTTGTATTTTTCCTTTCGTGCTGCCTATTCCTGTTTCCAACTATAGCCTTTCAATTCGCGTAATTAATGAAATAAGGAGTCTAAAGAAGGAGAATAATTCATTATATAACAGGGATTTATCTTGGAACATAAGTCACTGATCAGTGGTTATAATCAAAGGCTGAAATAATTTTAATTAAAAGACAAGTTATGCTTATGGCACCCTTTATCTTCAGCCATTCACTTCAGAGTTTTCTAGGTCTGGTTTTTGGGGTCCTCCCTGTTCCACTCCCTTGATTTCATTTTTCATCAAATCCATTTGTCACAACCAAATCTTTGTGTCTAAACTTTGGTAGTGCAGAGGAGTAAACTAAAAAACCTCCTGAGATCTTTCTCGCTTATATTTTATAATTACTGAATTAATTAATATAATTTAACATCATCACGCTAAAAATAATGCCACTGCTTTAAATTTGAGCAGAACTATTTGATTAAAACCAAAATATTTTGGGTTTATTCTGTTTAGTATGTATTTTCAGCTTAAGCAGGCAACTTTCAAAACAAAAAAAAAAACAACCTTAAATGAAATATCAGACACTATGGATAGCTGAGAAAACTGCTATTACAATATTAAACTCCCATAAACTATAAAATAAAAAAGTATATATTATTTTAGGTCAATGGCAAAGACCTGACGTGTAAAATACAGCATTTAAAGTGAAAACAGCACATTATATATTTGCATTCATTTATCTGAGGAGGCTATACCAGCTTCATAGGTGCATCTTTTCTGTTGGGAAAAGAATTCAAAATATAGCAAAAACTTCCCCAAAAAGCCAACATTTCAATTCAATAAAAAAATGCAACAAAACCCTCCCAAAAAAGCCAAATTCTGCTCAGCCCATACACAGAGAAGAGATGGATGATTTATAAGGCAGAAACCAAAATCCGTGGAAGGAGTTTGCACCGAGCAAGTTAAGCTTTACAAACTCCTGGTTAGGCAATTCTTCCTCCTGCAATGTACAATTTTTCAGCACCACATCTTTTTTCATGTCCTTTCTCCCACAAAATAAATCAGGAATATTTCCTGGTATTTTCCAAGGACAACCAATGCAATATTTACGCTGTATTTTAATAATGCTGAAAGGTACCTTAAGCAGTAAATATTCAGCTTTGCTGCCAGACATTTAATTTTCCTATTTTTAATACCTATTTTTGTACCTTATTATATATATATATTTTAAAAGCTATCAATTTCCTCACATACACACACTGATATTTACACTCATCTATGTTTAAATATCTGTTGAAAGATAACAACCCAACTTTGAAATATTTCTCTTATAAAATACAGACACTTGATAAAATATTATTTATATTAATATATATTAAAGGATCTTAAATTTTAGCATGATATTATCCCCTGTGTAAATCCTATGGGTGGAAAACTTTTCATACAGTCCCTCAGTTTGATCTCGGCTGTGAATTTTCAGGGACTGTCACCCCTCACTGCAGTTGATTATGCAAAATGAAACAAAATTACATGTTTCAAATGATGCTTTTCAGATGCAGCTTTGAGTCAGTTCTCACCAAAACTAAGGTCAGTTGTGAAATCCATGAGACCCATTACCTTGTAAAAACTGTTATTTTTCTTTAGCAACTGGAAAACCTTTTCTTTCCCCCACCCTAAACTAAAGCTAGTGATCTTTTAAAACTCTGGAATGCTTGAATGGTTTGAATTCCATGGATGGATTACACTTCCTAACAACTCAAAGTGCTGAACAACTGCTGAGACTCAAGAATATTGAAGAATCCTATGGAAAAGGACTTTTCCTAAAGATAATGGACACTATAACTTCATAATAAAGCTGGGTTAGGTGAAACATGAAAACAAAGGGCTGTTGTGATAATATTTAACAATAAATTTTGTAAGAATGGTCAAGTTTCTAGTGGTTACAGTGAAGAGTAAAACTTGGAAGATTCTTAGGGATAAAAAATAATAAAATGGGGGGAAAGCATGACAATTTCTATGATATTTGTGTTTCCAGGGAAGGGTCTGGAAGCTGAGGGAGCTGGAAAGGGGCTCAGCCTGGAGCAAAGGAGGCTCAGGAGGGACCTTGTGGCTCTGCACAACTCCTGACAGGAGGGGACAGCCGGGGGGGTCGGGCTGTGCTCCAGGGAACAGGGACAGGAGGAGAGGGAACGGCCTCAGGCTGGGCCAGGGGAGGGTCAGGTTGGATATTGGGAAAATTTCTTCACCCAAAGGATGACCAGGCTTTGGCACAGCTGCCCAGGGCAGTGTTGGAGTTCCCATCCCTAGGGGAATTTAAAAGTCATGTGGATGTGGCACTTGGGGACAGGGTTCAGCGGTGGCCTTGGCACTAATCGGGCTCAATGATCTTAAAGATCATTCTGTGGTTCTAAAACAAGTTTAAAACCATTAATAAATGCTGTGATGACCACATCAAATGGAAGCCATTAAGACAACTACAAATTAATCTTTTGCTTTCTGTTTTAAAAGCATCTTCTCATTTTTAATACCTAAGTGCCTTTGTAAAATACTTCCTAGGAAGTTCTGCTCGTTGCAGTTGCTGCCCTTCAGCTGCAGAGTATTGGAAGACAAGAAAAGTTAAGTGCAAGAATTAAGCACAAGAGGTATTTGCTTAAAGAAAAGATAAAGTGTTCTTGGCAAGAAGAGGGGGAGCTAAAAGCTGATTTCATCTTGCTTTCCCTAAAAGAAAGCACAAAATGGTAATTCTGCAAAGCATCAGTCTGAATGTGACCCTGCGAATGAGAAAGCTGGGCTTTTTTTTTCTTAAATAGTGCTACAGATTTTGTATCTGTTTCAACCTAAAGTTGTGAGTGCAATGGAAATCCCATTTGGGTTGAAAAGTTATTGGAAGCAGAATCTTTTAATGGACAAGGCATTAGACATGGTAAAATAACTTAGGATATATTGCTGTAGACTTCTATGACTTTGAGGAAAATAACAGACAGTACTTATTTTCCCTATCTGCAAAATTCAAAAGTGATACTTTTTTATCTTTTGTCATGTATTTTGACATCTCTATATAAAAGGCAAAAAGACAGATAAGCAATATTAAATTCTTTATTTGTGATGAATGCAATTATCTTCATCCATATACTTTTTATGGCCTTTTTTAAAAATTGAGTAGTTACATGGAGTTTCAAAATCCAACTTCTATTATGCCAAGTGATATTATTTTAGAAAAAGAAAGCATAGAAGATCATTACACTTGACAGATCCAAAGGATAATTTAACCTATCACAAATAGGTGCCTTAAGTAATTTATGACTTTTTTTCCTCTGTGTGTCTCTCCATTGACTGACTGTAGAAGGATGATTATCTTAAATTATGTGCAAAACTTTTCCACAGCTGCACAACCCTATAAACACAGTAAAAAGGATTGGGGATGTAAACTCACAGTTTTGGAGTTGTGAATTATGGAACTGTAGTGTTTGCATGTAAGCTGGAAGCTGAACACATTACAAGCCAGATGAATGAATCTTATCCACATGAGCACAAACTATTAATGTGATAGCAGGGACAGGTGAATTTTGGTGCTACAAAATCACGTTTTTAAGTGGAGGGGTAGAAAAGCATGCTGGAGATTACAATGTAGAGTCTCTGAGTATTTTTTGCCAAAATTTTATTTTAGCTATGGATTATTCCTCTTAGTTGTCTGATGAATTTAGTAATCACTGAGCCACTGCTCAATGGATTTCTGTGGAATCGACGTGACAACCACCTTATTATCAGGGAAGAAAAGTCAGATTGATGTAATTATTTATAAATTCAGATTACACTGTCTTAATTAAAAACATAAAGCAATGGGAATTTTTAAGTTTGAAAAACTTCAACAGAAACACATTTTTCTCTTTTTATATATAGCATTAGGACTTCCATCCAGCACATTCCAGGGTCTAAAGGGGCTCCAGGAGAGCTGGAAAGGAACTTTGGAGAAGAGATGGAGTGACAGGACAAGGAAGCTGTGGCTGCCCCTGGATACCTGGCAGTGTCCAAGGCCAGGCTGGATAAAGTTCTGAACAACCTGGGATGGTGGAAGGTGTCCCTTCCCATGGCAGGGGGCGGAACTGAATGGTTTTCAAGGTCTCTTCCAACCCAAACCATTCTGATTCTGTGACTTCTCTTTAACACTTTAAAGTCTGAATGAATCCAGCTGCACATAGGTCAGTACTCACAGGAAGTTCCTCCCTATTTAGCCCCAACTCAGAAAAACAAAATAACAAAGTCTTCAAGTGAACTATCTGGATGCAAAACCTACACACTGATATGTGCATATAGGTTCCTTTATAAATAAACCACACTGTTCCCCTCAGTTACAAATATACATAATTGCCCAAGCTTAGTTATCTCCCCTTTGAGCTGAAAAGCTGATATAAATAGTTTTCTCCGCACACTTCAGCTACTCAAAATAAGAAAGACATTTTAATATTGCAAAAGTAGCTAAAGCCAATATTTGTTCTGCAGCAAGAGCGTGTGTTGTTTTCTTCTCCACAATATTTTGAGCTGTTATAGAGACATTGCTATATTAAACCTAATGGATATCAAATTAATTCAGCATTTATATTCTGATCATATTTTCTATCTTATATCTGAAAGGATGCATTCAGCTGATAATAACAGGCTACAGGAAACAATACTGATTATTTGGAATTAGAATGGCTAAGTCAAAGCTATTTTATGCTGGAAGGAGCCTATCAATGCCTTAATTTGCCAGGTGCAGCCAAGTCATCAATGCAAGGACCAAGGAGGTGACAAATCAAGGTTAAGTGCAGCAGGATTGGGTGTTTTGTGACAGTCCTGACTTCCTCATCCATTCCTTTGCCTAGGAGAGCATCTGGAAAAGCTATGGAAGTTTCTTCCTCCTATTTTTTAATTATACCAATCCCATGAAAGTAACAGGAATAATCCCTTCTCACAGCTGTGGGATAACTCAGTGTCATACACAGAGACAATCAATAAATTGTAAGAGAACACAACCAGGGCTCATTGCTCAAATCGCACAGGAAATGTAATAAATGGCACATGCCAGCATTGCAGGTATCTCTTTATGTGCATGTAAAGAATGACGTGCGACATGA
Organism: Passer domesticus; assembly: GCF_036417665.1. Lineage (NCBI taxonomy): Eukaryota > Metazoa > Chordata > Aves > Passeriformes > Passeridae > Passer > Passer domesticus. Next base: position 80,320,216 of record NC_087477.1, read on the forward strand.
ATTAACTGGCAATGTGAGCTTGTAGCCCAGAAAGCCCCCATGTGCCCCTGGCTGATCCCCCAGTGTGGGCAGCAGGGGAGGGGGATTCTGTAGGTGAAACCCCACCTGCAGAGCTGCTCCAGCCCTGGGGCCAGCAGCAGAAGGAGCTGGAGCTGCCAGACAGAGTCCAAAGTTGGCCACAGAGCTGCTCGAGCCAGGCTGAGAGAGTTGGGGGTGCTCACCTGGACAAGAGAAGGCTCCATGGAGAGCTCAGAGCCCCTTCCAGGGCCTGAAGGGGCTCCAGGAGAGCTGGAGAGGGACTGGGGACAAAGGAGGGACAGGACAAGGGGGAATGGTTTCCCACTGCCAGAGGGCAGGGATGGATGGGATATTGGGAGGGATCCTTCCCTGTGAGACTGGGGAGGCCCTGGCACAGGGTGCCCAGAGAAGCTGTGGCTGCCCCTGGATCCCTGTCCAAGGCCAGGCTGGATGGGGCTTGGAGCAACCTGGGACAGTGGGAGGTGTCCCTGCCCACAGCAGGTGTGGAACAAAATGAGCTTTAAAGTCCCTTTCAACCCAAACCATTCTGATTCTCTGCATAAGCAGAAATAATGTTTCCCTGCTATTTCAGGTGTGGTCTAACAAGGCTGAGTTCAGTGCAATACCCACCCCTCAGCATCCTGGCTGCTCCCCCTTGGACACAGCTATAGATTTCTGGCTCCAAGTGCAGCACTGATGTCCTTGGGCCCATCAGCACTTAATGTATAGGCAAATGCTGCTGCCAGCAATACCCAAATAATGGAAATTTATGAGCCCTTGTTCTTCATCTCCATCACCAACATCATCAGAAAGGTGATGTGTAGAGATACACATTTGTTAGAGACTGGAAGGTTTATTTTCATAAGAAAGGACAGATCTAGCTGCACTACTCACTGTGTTTAGCAATTTTACCCAAAACACATAATAATGACAATTGCCAAGGGAAAATGATCCCCACGCTGGGATCTTTCTGTGGCCTTACATAGCAATCAGTAATTGGCACAATCTCATTTTCAACTCAGAAAGAGGTTTTGACATCACTTGCCCTGGCAACCATTATCTGTCCATTAGATGGGAACAACAGAAAAGCTGAATCACAGAACTATCAAACCCACTCCGTGCTACTGAAGAGTCACAGCTTTGCACTTCTACAGCTTTTTCATGTATTTTAATTGCTTGGCAGTCCCCATTATCTGTATCTGACCAATTATCTGTACTTGATTGCACCACTGCCTATTTTCATATTTCTAATATACTGCTGGGCATTTTTCAAGAGGTAAAAAACCTATTTATCTGCATAAATCAAGATACTAATAACGAGAAATGTTACATTATTCTAACAAAACAATTTAAAACTATGCTTCATACATCAACTGCCTTGGAAATTTCCATGGCTTTTTTGTTCTCTACAGGATAAATTTTCACAATTCTTTCCCATAAAAAAAAAGAGGATTTGAAAGTTTCCAGTTCAGAAATTGTAATGTTCTCCTATTGCTTTTAGGTTTTTCTCCACCATAAAAGACTTGTAGCCTTCTCCAGTGATGAAGGTCGTGGATGGTTTTATCATGCAGCCAAGCAAATAACCAGAATTTGGCCAAGCAGCCCAAAATAATTTTTCAAGTTCTGCAGCTGTCTGCCACAGAGAGGTGATGGAGCCTGGAGACATCACTTTAATTAATCTCTCTTTTCCCTCATCTCCTCTCCATTCGAAGTGGGTAAAAAATTGACCTCATCCATGACTGTAGAGATTGTTTTGAAATTTTAGTAATAATTCACTAATAATTAACTGTCTCAAATCTGCCCAAATGTGAACCAGATAGTCTCTACTCAGCTAAGAAAAAGAGAAAACAAAACAAAAAACATGCACCCAAAATGTAAATCACAGTGACTTTACCTTTGCAGTTGTTCTTGCTCCACGAGGTAAATCTCTTACTCAATAAAAGACAACACATACATGTCTGTAAATAAATACCTGTGTAGCAGTGAAAGTCAGGAATAATACAGTATTTTGGAGTGGAACCTACATCTGGTCTAGCAAACCATCTCCCTGGGCTCATTTCAATCACCTGATTATGATCCTTAACACACCTGCTTTACTTTAGGATTAATAATGTTTACAACTTCCCTCTGAGGCTCGTCTAAGAACAGCAAATAGCCCACAGTGCCCATGGGCTGGTCTGGCTCCAGGTGCAAGCAATGATCCTTTACCACAATGACACTTTTCTAGGTCAAAACAAAACAAAGTTATGTGGAATTCAGCCCTGTGCTAACCAAGTGAAACATCTCAAACTGTTCCCAGCTCCTCCCCACCAGCCAACAAGAGCTAGCTTTCAATTATTGCCTACCACGGTGACTGAATCCAGACAACCATCTTAAAGCAACAACAAAAAAATCTATGCAGTTGAACATTAACAGAATTCATTTTCCAGTGAGTTATACAGCCTAAAACTCATGGGTAGATTTTAGCTCAGGAACTTAGAAGTGATTTTTTTTCTTTCTAAACCTGTGAGTTTGTGCCATCCTGCTGGGCAGGAAACCATCACCTTCCTGGAAGCTCCAGCCTAGGGGACAGCATTGATTTCCCTGGATCTGCAGGGAGAGCAGCACCCCTGTCACTCACTCCTGGCACAGAGGTAAAGCTCCTCACTGCAGGAGATGGGTTTTTATTGCTCAAACTACAGGGGAAAGAACCAAGCACAGAAAATAACAAAAATACCTATGTTCAATTAAAAATAAAGCAGATTAAAGAATATACAAAGATGTAGATAAACACAAAGAGAAATAAAGCTATAGATACAGGAAGATGAGGAAGCAGATCCAGAGATGAGTGTCAAGGAAATTAAGCATTAATAATGCAATGCCTGTCTTGCAGACAAAAGTATTTTTACTCTGAAAAACGATTAGAGGAAGGATAAATAGTTCATAGCAGCTGTTTGACATGTTCACTAAATACGCATTACTGGAAGATACTTCACTATAGTGGCAGTGAAATGGAAGAAGAAGGTTATGAGACCAAGAAAATGTAGGGATTTCAACAGCTGGACCTTTTAAAAATAATTGATATTTCAAATTTGACTTTAGGAGTATAATTTACATTAAAAAATAGCTATTCATTAGGGAATTGGTTTCAAAATTCTCAAATATAACAGATCCATAAAGAATTATCATTTGAAAAATAAAAAGAGCAAAGTGAACTAGCCCACCTGATTTTCAACAAGGACCACAATTGCCAAAAGTAGAAGAAACTGGTTGGAAAAAAAATAATATGCTTATGCCATGCAGTAGACAGTAAAGAAAACTCAGTTTACAAATCTGAGAAAAAAAGAGAATCTGAATCTGGATGGAGCAATCACAACCACTGGAATGAGGCCCTGACATCTCCCAGCAGCTCCTTCACCTTCCCTACCATCATTTCCATTTTTTTTTTCCTTTTTTCTTTTCTTTTTTTAAAAATGTCTTACTGGGAAAAAAAGAAACCAGGAGATGATTTCAGCTGACTCTCGGTGTAAGCCAGGCTGTGAATCTGCTGGAGCTGAGCTTGTCACTGTCCCCTGGGCTGGTTTTCTGCACTGACCTTTCTCCTGCATCCAGGATTTCAATGGCATTGCTGTGCTTCAGACAGAACTGCTGCTCTTCCCTTTGGCACACAAACTCTTCATGCCAAGGCCAAACCCAGACTCCAGGCTGACTTTACTGAAATAAATACCTTATTCTACCTGGGTATCAAGTGTTCACATTATGTTGCAAGTTTAGACACTGGAGAGTGGGAGTAAAAGGACTAAACTCTCATCTCAGTTTTCCCCTGAAGTTGTATAAATTATGATGAAGCTGTTTTTTCAAACCACTTTCCTGTGTGTCTTATACAGCATAACACAAACTCATTCAAAAAGAGATTATTCTTGTTTTTCTTAATCTGGACTTCTAAATTAAGTCCTCCTGCAGTTAACTCTATTTAAATTATTTTTCTAATGCACCATAGGATTCATCTATGTGAGAACACTGTTTCAATTTAACCATTCACAATTTGATTTAGTTGAATGCAACCTTGCTTTATTTCCATTTATCTTGTTACACTTCCAGCTAATGGGGAATTGACTGAAGTTCTGGCTCAGCTGCACAGAAGCAAACAGCTGTAGAGATTTGAGATTCTCCTGCTCTCCAGCTGCTCATTCTGTCCCTCTGCCAGATCTTACTGTCCATGAAAATTTGGCAAAAGTGGGTCTGTCCTATAGCCTCAAGCACTGTCGCTGACATTTGTCCTGAGGCAAAAGAATTTTCACATATTTTCCCTCTCAAATCTACTAAAGATGCAACAACCTTCAGAGAAGGGACACAACAGAGCACAGACAGTGTCACATTTGAAGGTGACTTTGCTCAGCTCCTACTGAACAGCACTGGGTCACATGGAGGGCACCTTAACAAAACTGTCCTTTCAGTGACATGAGAAAAATGCTCTGCACTGTGATGTCCCAAAGGTTTTCAAATATTTTGCATAATTAATAGATTTATCCGGTTCACTTGAATTCCTTTATGTCATGGGAATTTCATGCATTTTGAAGCATCTTGTGGGTCCCTTCCAGCTCAGGATATGCTGTGATTCTATGACCTGCCAGGTTTGTCTCACAGAACCACACACAGAATTATGGCAGAGTTTGGGTTGAAAAGGATCTAAAAAAATCATCCTGCTATGTGCAGGGACACCTTCCACCAGCCCAGGTTGCTCCAAGCCCTGTCCAGCCCAACCTTGGACACTTCCAGGCATCCAGGGGCAGCCACAGCTGCTCTGGGCACCCTGTGCCAGGGCCTCAGCACCCTCACAGGGAACAATTCCTTCCCAATATCCCATCCATCCTGTCCCTACTTAGCACAGTACCATTAAATTATCTCCCTTGCAAGTTTCCAAAGAGGATTTCTTAGAGCTCTCCTGGGAAGGGACAGCAGGGCAATGGAGCTCCTCCATTCCTGAGCAGTTGCTTTTCAGAAGTGACCTTTAAAATAGAGCAAAGCCAGACATCAAGTCCAGGACTAGTTTTTATTTCTGTTTCCTTCCTTGTTTCCTTGCTCAAGATAGAAACCCAGAACACAGTAGCAGGGCAAAAGTTTTAGAATAGAATTAAAAAGTATAGAATTAAAATTTTAGAATGCCTGCCCTTCATAAATGTTCATGTTAGTGGAGTATTTTTATAAAATGAATGTGTATCTTTCCCAAGTTGCCACTTTTCTGTCAGATCTCCCAAAAGACTATTCATGGCATAGTACAGGTGATAGCTCATGCATGCCAAGTATTTTCTCCAAAAACATCCTCCCACCAACATTTCAGGGCTCATGATGTCATAGCAACTACCTAAACTTCCACCCAGCCAGATCTGCCTGGGAGCCCATCTGTCACAACTCCATCTAAAATTATATGAGTGGCTCTTTAGAGAAAACAACACCAAATGTGAGAGATTGTATCATTTAACAATCTAATTTTTTTAATAGATATGGCAACAGTTTGGGCAAAGTCATAGGGAAAGTGGAACAGAACTTCCAAATTGCCTAAATATTTTCATCCTGGTTCTCACAAAAGGTAAATCCTGTGAAATGCACCCAATCATCGTGGTTTAACATGCTGTTAACCACTCCCTTCCAAAACCTCCTGACACTACAGCACAATTCAGGATTTATTTGATTCTATTTCCATGTCTTCATCTTTTTCCCTTAGAACTCAAAGGTTATTTCATACACTACAAAACACCTTCACGTAATTACATCCATCTGACTGCACTGGGGCCGTGGCATCCTTTCACACTGGAGTCTTGAAAATATTTTCTCTCTGAGGACTATTATTCTTCAGGTTTTGAAAAATTATTTATTGCCTGGAGTTTTTCTTAACTGATTAGCTGACAAAACTATATTGTACAGAAAAAAAAAAATAGTAGTATATATAACTTCTGTTTTCACCTATTTGTTTTTAAAATAAAAGACCTTGAACTTTAATAAAGGTGTTTATTACTACAATTCTATTCTTGAAAGTCCAAAAGCTAAACAAGAAATCCTTTAGAAGAACCTCCACATCTCTAATGTTTTATATTCTGGCCCTGCAGGTTTGCTTACGTTAATAGCAGGAGGTTTTAGGGGCTTTTTTAGCTAAATAAATTTAATTATTTTTGAAAGGTGTTTAAGACAGCAGCATTTTGTGATACTAAGAGGAAGAAATGTGGAGCTTATATCTCCTCACTTCAGGAATAAATAGTATATTCAAAGGACTTTTATCTGGCCTTTCTCTCATTGCAAGGTTTATTACCTGACATAAAATTAATCTCTTCACTATTTTCCTGCTGACATTAGACTAAGAGTCATGGGAGACTTTGTTTTCTTGCTTTTTTCCACCTTCTAAACAAGAAGGACTTCAGGTAGCAGCCAAAATATCTAATGGGAAGCTCTTCACTTGGTTAACTGTGGCACTTCAGCATAAGGTAAAATATCACATTCTGTGTTTCTGCATTGAATAAAAGCCCAGCACAACATCTGAGCTGGGCTGGAACAAAGCTGGAACATCCACACAGTGAAATACACTGGGATACCAAGGTGCAGATCTTTTGCTTGGGTGTATAAATCCTGTTTTTTAAACTACCTGACTCACACCCAACAAAGAACCCTTTGGTAAGGTCCATCTGCATAATACCAAGTTACACACACGGGAACTTGGAGGAGAAAAAAGCAAAAAATACTTTTTAGAATGTAATTGGAACCAGTGTTATTCTTGATTAGATCACAATAACACTCTGATTATGAAGGGTGAAGTACCCATGTAAAAATGCTAAAATGATAAGGATATTATATAGTGCAGGTGTCTGAATATATATATATGTTATAAATTTTATATATGTATATATCTATATATGTTATCTATATATAGATAGACATTATCTATATCTATTTCTGTATGCATCTATATATGTATGTATATATATATCTGTATCTATACATATCTATGTCTGTATATATCTCTATATATATGCATGTATATATATATATGGATATATATAGATAGATACAGCTATATATAGATATGTAAAAAAGTGTGAAATCATGCTGAAAACTCAGGTTTCCAAACAATGTTTCACCATACATTTCTCCTGTAATGCCAAAAAAACTATAAACCAGCCCCTGAGAGAAATGTCAGGAATAATTTGAGTGTAATATCACCAAAAGGTGAAGAAATAATCCCATTTCTTTGACTCATCCATGTCTGCAGATTCACCTTGCAAGAACTTTGTTCCACCCCCACCCTTTGCCCATTTACCTCTTTCCCTGGTGCTTTCCCCCCTGCAGGAATCAGAGCTGTGGATGGATCACCAGCAATCCCACAGAGGGAGGGAGCTCCCCACGCCTTCCTACCATGACAGCCTAAATGACCTCTCAGATAAAAGGAAAATGGAAACTGTTTATGAACAACACCACGGAGAAAGGCAAGTTCTGTTAAGCTTTATATAAACCAGAGGGGTGAATTGAAAATTTAACATGAAAGGCAATTTCCCAAGAAAACTGAAACAATTCCATGAGTGGTTGGAGGGAGGAAATAGACTGCTTAGTGGATTAAAAGACTGACAAATATTTCTGAGGAATCTGAAGATGGACAGCAGTATATAAATGCTCAGTGCTGTTCAAAGGAGTCAGTTATTTCCAAACCAGTAAATATGACAATCAGGTATTAGCTTAGAGACTTTATTTGCCTGATAACTACTTTGAGTGGTTTCATAAAAACTTTTCCTGCAGGACAAAGGTATTCAGACATTGAAGCCCAAACCTCATTCCAGTTCCCTTTATGTCCTGATCTGCCATCACTGAGTTTCTTCCCACTTCAACTGGATATAGAGGAGAGGGGGAAAGAAACCACAAGAAAGGAGGATGATCTCTTTAGCATCTCTCCACAACCGATCTTCCCACCTGCACTCCTGAACTTTTCCCTGAAACAGTGAAAACTTATTCCATTCCCCAGAGTTAAGGAATCTTTTCTTCCTTTTGTCCAAGGAGGCAGAATCTGATCTGCAAAGCACTTAATTATGGTATTTAATAATTGGGTTTTCCTGAACACAGAGAGAAAACAGGTTAGACACCAATACTTTTTTAACCTTGATTATTAAGGGAAAAATATAAATGCATTCAAAATTATACATTCTGATTGAGGGGGAAATAAACATTACAAATCATGTGTTTTAATGTTCTGGTGCAGCATTTCATCCATCTGCAAACCACCTCATAGCCTCACACTAATCTGACTTTCTACCTCACTGCAGGTTGACATCTATTGACGTCAGACTTTAAAAATGCTTCAATCAAGACCTCTATAATCCTCATAACTAAAATGTCTTTGTTCTGTTTTATGATCAAACATTTCTGAAAACAGAGCCACCAGTCCCAGCAAGCACTCAGGATGCTCAGAGGTGAGTTAAAGCACAATAAAAAACTCAGTAATCTCCCAAATCTCCTCTGAGAACACGTTTGTTTATCATTGTGCCTGCAGACTCTTACACTGCAAATGTGCTGGCAGCCATTTCTAGCAGACATGAATATCATTTGAAAAGTTTAAAGATGCACAGAAAAAGCAATCAACAGCCTCAATAAGAAATCTCAGGAAAAAGTAAAATGATTTGGTAAACATGAATGACTGATAAGTTCTTCAGTGGAAAAAATAGGTGGAAATCAAGAAGCAATGACCTTTTGTACCCATCCTTCAAGCAGCAGGTTTTAGAAACTTTTGTATTGCCTATAAAATTAGCTAGAAGATAAATCTCACTATGGTGATTTGCTCTTTATAAGTCCAAAGCCAGTGTTCTGAATTCTCACTGTATAATTACTTCAATACAGATAAAGCATGAGTCATCTGTTCTACTCTAACCTTTGCATTTAAATTTGAATTTTATTCCTGCTTATCTTTTTTCCTAAATTGATATTACTGTCTATTATGTTTATTAAAAACAACTTAAAGCCACAATGGATGTCAAACTGCACTGAGGCACCATTTGTTGTGTTATTTTAATTAACATGTCTCAGGGAGATTACAATTATAATAATTTATATTAAACTATGTCAAAGTTTTCTTACTCTAGATGTCAGATTTTGTTTCCTGTTTCAAGTTATGCCTTAATAACCCAGAAGGCTTTTAGTAAATGCTCTGCACACCCAGGTAGGAAACTCAGAGGCACTGTCCTGTTTCTCTGATAACAGCAGAACCCTGCTTGATCAGGCAGTGTCTTTAGCAGGTTCCCAAATCTGCCCCCTCTGGATCTCTTCCTCTTTTCCTTTCCTCAGTGAAACAAAATGCCTAAAACCTAGGAAACACATTCCCAGAATGAGATCAGTCAGAATCCCCTTCTCTCATTAATAAGCAGGTCCTGGGGGCAGGACTGTAATTGAAGGGAAATGAAAAGCCCACCACATCCAGATGAGAAGAGTTTAAGGTTAAGTCCTTGGGATCTCCACATATTTGCCCATGACTTACCACAATCCCTGTAAGGCACACTGGGGCAGCCAGCTGGATCTCAGGGTATTTACATGGCTGCAGGGTGAGCTTCTATGCACACAGAAAAGGTTTAATTCATAGAGTAGAACAGGGTGCTCCTGATGAAGGGAAGTGATTAGCATCTGACTCCATTGATTCACAAGGCTGAACAACTGCTTTATTAAACTATATTATATTGCATTATACTATACTATAACTATACTACAAAGAATACTAAAGAATGGTATACTATATAAAGACACATACTAAAAAAAACCTCCTGACTCTCTCCCCATAGTCAGGACACAGCTTTTTCCAGTTGGACAAGGAAACAAAACAATCTTTAGCAGAATCCAATTGACAAATCAGGTAAACAATCTTTTTAACACAGTCCACATGTGCAAAACAACAGGAGCAGCAAGTACAGATAAGAATTGTTTTTTCTCTTCTCTCTGTGCTTCTCCAGGAAAAACCCCTGAGAGAGAGAATTGTGTCTCCCTGTCCAGAGAATATGAATGCCACAAGTTCATACCTTGTTTGGGTGAATTTCTCACAGTTTGGACCCAAGTATCCATCAGTGGCTGTAAGCCACTGAGAATGGAATAAAATACTCCCCTCTTTAGGCTTAAGGCTTACTTTTTAAAGTTTTTTACCTTCTTCTTCCCTTTTTGGTGACCCAGCCATGAGATCTGCTCTCCTCAGCCATTATGGAACTGCAGAGTGACACTTTCTGCCAATGTGAACAAACAAGAGGACAGCACTTATCCAGCATTCTGAATGGGATTCCCTTCCTTTTGAAGGACTCTTTTCCATGGACAGGAGCTGGCTGGAAGGCTCGGTGTCCATCAGAGCTCTCAGAGGACCCTGCAGGGAGCTGACTCTGGAGAAGGTTTTGCACATCTCTTGCAGAGAGAGCAGGCAGACATGTCAGTCTCAAAGACTCCCACACACCACACTGAGACATTACAGGAATACCTGTTATTTTAATGTCCCTTTTCTTAATTAAAAGATAAGAGGGCCATATATTACCATCAAGATACTCTCACAGTCTGAAAGACTATGAGAGTCTTTCAGCTCTTATTTTCTGGACAGCAGGATGTACTGACATACACAACTTCACTACTGCCAATTAAATTCAACACTGCTGTCTACCTTTCTTTTGGAAATCCAAACAGAACTAATTGACTCTGGATTGCCTTCTTTCTCTACCTTATATATAAAAAAAATTTAAGATAAAGGTTTGGTACCACAGTCAGTCTTAAGATGTATCATGTAATTAATCTGCCACTATGGAAAATCAGACCTTTCTCTGCAGATTTTAATATCAGGATCTTTGAATGGAAGACATTGAAGTCTTACATATTAAAAAAAAAAATAAATCATGAAGTCTTTACACAAAGCCTGTGTTCTGTCTCTGCTTTTGTTCCACAATGCAAGACAACAAGAAAAATTCAATTATTGTGCCTCAATCTATATCCTTCAAATACGTTTAACAAATTCCTTTAATTCTACTGATCTCTTCATTCTCACTTAAAAGCATGCAGTACTTCTGCCTTCTTAATCACTTCTCACAATTCTTTGCTTGTCGTACAACCCTTTTTCTACTGTCTGTTGAATTTTCTTATATATTTTCATGCAAATTACCTGAGTCCTACCATAAATTTCAGGATGTTAGATAACCTTACATAATTATTTTCCAATGGCATAACTCTTTGCATAGTTCTTTATCCACAGTGGATCTAACCTGCAGAAATCATCAGCAGAGAATTCCCTGAGCTTCACCTGAGTCATGTCATTTTGCAGTTTCTGACACACCTGTGGATTTTTTCCCCTCATTTTCTCTAAACTGTTTTTTGCTTTTCTTGACATTTGAATGGGGCTTTTCCCTTTCTCCTTTCCGGTTAAAAAATAAAAATTAAAAAAAAAGAAAGAAAAAGTGGTTTGGATTTCAGAGTCCCTCAGTGCATGTTCAGAATGCCTATTTTGAATATAGAGCCCACCTAGGAAGGAGGAGTTGCAGGAGCTCTTTAGCCTAAAAACTCACAAGTAGAAACAAAAGATCAGCTCAAATCCACCAGCTTTTTTTCAGCTGATGCTCCTTTAACATTCACGTTTGTTGACAGACCACTCCAGTCCCCGAGCAAAATATTTTCAAGCCTGGGACCACTCAAGCTTGGGAGACTCTCCCAAGTGCAAGGCTCTGTTTCATCCCCCTCTACTTAAACTCCTCCATGCCAATGGCATAAAAGAAGTGAAAGAAGAGGTTTCTGTGTGGTTTCACATCCCATAGACCAATGCTGGTCCTGTTAGAAACTGCAGCCTCTCAGGCTCAGTGTCCACGGAGGGAGTGATTGCTGAGCTCAAAAATTTCCCATCCCCACCCGCAGAGGTTTCCTCTAAATCCACTCAACAGTCTCTTCTCAATCTGTGTTAAAGAGCTGAAGTGACACCAAACTGGGGTGGAGGAAGGGCTGCCCCTCCCTGAGACCCTGCCATGGCCCTAAGGAGACCACAACACAAATTCTTGGCTATCCTGAAGCTGGTTGGTGCTGGGAAGGCTGGAGGGAGTGCTTGGAATGGTGCCACTGAAGGAAGATTTTGGGTCAGCTGAGAGGCACATCCTTCCCATCCTTGTTTGCTTCAAGCCCCACCAGCCCGAAGTAGCCAAGCAGAAAGGACAACAAACACAAAATCAGACAAAATGCTTTCACTGTCTGAAACTCACCACACGACCTGGCCTGGCTTTTGTCTCCCTGGCACAGAAGGGCACTCGAGCAAGAGGAAAAGGAAGTGGATAAATGTGCTCTGAGATCTGTCCTCCTGGGAACTCGTTGCTCAAATACCATTTAAGAGTTCCTAACATCCCTTTCAGACCCTTGTGGGGGAGTATTTCTCAGGTGAAGAGCTCTCCTTTCCCTCAATTAGACTCTGGATTTAGAAGCACATCCTATCTCCTACCTCACCATCGGAACTCCTGAGCACAACTTGGCCAAAAGCCGATGGAGTGAAGGAGTGTTTAAAGCACTTCATGGAATTGTGACAGCTTTCCCAGAATAACCTCTTCACTAACTGGGGAGAGACTAAATTAGTTTTTCTAAGAACTGAACTGTCCCAATTTTAGCCCAGATTTTGCTAAAACACAGTGTAAAGAAAGAGTTCACCTTTGACTAACAGCTAAATGTTGCATTTCAGAAAAGGCTAAGGTGGAAAGAAGAAGAGGGACAAAAAAAGGGAAAAACCTAAAAACCCCCAAACAAACAAATAAACAAAAAGCAGCTTTCAGTTCTAAGCATTAAGACAAAACCCAAAGGAGACATTAAGGAAACCCTGAAAATGTCTCTGTTTAAAATCCATTTCCAGGAGAGCTGAATGGGGGCAGAGGAGAGGGAAAAGCTGAGGATTAGGAATTCACCCAGGCAAATTCTTTTCTGTCCTTATCCCTCAGTTTAGCCTTAGTGAATTTGCCCACATAGTCTTTCCCAAATCTTGGGAAGTCATGGAACTGTAACACTGTGAGATTCATAAATAAGAAAAATATTTTGATTTTTTTGTGTATGTCACTACTGATCCTGAAGCAGTTTCCAGATTGATGGCACTGACCTGCACCCAAAAGGTACATATGGATTTTGGCACCATTTCAGTATCAAATTCTTGCAAAGGAGAGTTAGAACACTTTGCTAACAGTGGCAGAGTTTGGCAGAGCCCTGTAATTAATGTCTTGTTGCTTTTCCCTTTTGTCAAAGTAGTCAAAATAATGTCATATGAAATGATTTATTTTTGTTTGTTTGGCAGCTCTCCAGCATTTCAATAGCAGGGAGGCTGCTGTGCTCAGTGTTGATTTGTCCCAGCACATTATATTTGTACAATTTCAACCCTGTAGAACACAGCCAGGCAAGGGAATAACACAAAAGTTTTTTTAATATTCTGCCTTTGCAACAAACAAACAACCCAGAAGAGTGTATTTCAATTTTTGCCTGGGGATTAACATACAAATGTTCTGAAAATTAAGGATATAATTATGTGAAGTCAATTACAATTTTCAATTACTTATTTCCTAAGGCTTTATGCTCAGCAATGTTGGACATTCTGGGCTTGTAGCTCCTCTCAGTCCTGTTTATCATCTACAAACAAAGAAACACAGCAGCCAAATGTCTCAGAATAAAAGGGTTTTAAGTATTTTGCAGGTAACCACAAATGAACAGAGTCGTGTCTCAGCTTCACAAAGTATTTGGGGTGATCTCAGGGCTCCTGACCCCACAAAGCTTTTGTTATGCTGTTGATAGCAACAGAGAGCTCAGGACACACAGATGGGTTTTTTTAGGGTTTAACTAAAATACAAAATAAAGTTACTGATTAATAAAACCAATATGTGTGAGTGTGTATGAGCCTTTGTCAAATCTTATTCACAGTTTATAAGTAATAAAGAAGTGAGAGTCAATTAACTGCACCGAATGCAATCACAAGCCCATGAATTCTTTTTACTGTATTGAGTTACAGCTTTGCATACTAATGGATCATAATCATTTCACTTTTCCCCCTAGAAGTTTCCTCTGCAACATGGTAATTACATAAATTGCAGCTTCTTTTTTTTTTCTTTTCTTTTTAGTGGCTATTAGAAAAACGTACATATGAATTTTAAAAGAAGCATTGTTTCCTTGCTTTTAGGAGATTCTCAGTCTGTACACCCCTGCATCACACCTTCAGAGGCAACACTTTTGGGAATTATCTGCCATTTCCATGACTGGACGAGTCAATTCTAATATTTTGCAGAATTAGGAGAGTCAACAAGTGAGACAAACTGTGCCAGGGGCAAGGTGACAGGGGATGGGGAAGGGATCCTCAGATAAAGCATCGAGTCTGCTCAGGGCATTTTAAGATACCTGAAAAAGTCTTGGAGAAAGGACAAAGGGGAACTGCAACCACATTGGAGATATGGGGAACATCATGTGAGAGAAGATTCTTTGTTTATTCTTCAAAACAGTTCAGAAAAAAAAAAAAAAAAAGATGGGTAGTTCCACATTAAGGACAGTATGAATAACGTCAGTCTGGAGAAGACCTCACCAGGTTGGCAGAACAACTTTTGGGAAAGAATTCTATTGTATTCTGCAATTAAATGAGTATAAGGGACAGGGTCATTTTTAAGGTGTCCTGTAGGTAATTCTGTGGTTCTTTTAAAAGATGATGAAAGGGTAAATCTGAACTGAAGGAAGCCTTAAACTATTTCATGTGGATTTTAAAGTTTTGTGACAGCAAATCAGCTTTTGTTTCTAGGTTACATAAAACAAAGTTTCCTATCTATTTGTTGCATGACTACAAACAGCAAAGCATTTAAATTATGCATGGCTACAAGAACTGCCATGTTTCTCGAGAAAATTACTGAACACCTTTATAAAATCCCTTGAATATCTCAATGTACTAATGACCAAAGTCATTGTCAGTGTTATTCCTGCTATTCACCCATTACAGTTCAGTTTTGAAATCTAAAACGTGCTTGATAAAATGAGATTTTCATCAGTTACCTACTGCCAGCTAGAAAAGCAGAAAATAGAGAAAATGGCCATTTCTATTTCATATTGCTTAATATCCATCACTTTAATGGAAATGAGATAAAGTAGATAATGGCAGTAAGAATTGTATTAACAGCACAGACATATATTACATATTTCTCAGAGGTACCATTGTTGTAGCATTTACATTGTTAATATTAAAATGTCTTGAGCAGCACAATCCAATGTAACCAATATTATAAATATTACCTTTAATATAAAAGAGTTGAATGAGCTTTTAACCTTGAATTTGATACAGTGTTGAAAATAACTTTAATACTTGCATGACCTAGCTCCTTGTGAATAGCTAAGTACTTTTCCCCTCAAATAAATCTTTCTCCAAAGCAAAACTTCCTTGCACTATTCTTAGCTGTAATTTCCACTGCACATTAAGTGATCATAGACCTTTTCTGTACTTCTTTTAAGTATAACTCAGAGGCAGAAATGTCAAATTAGATGAGGTTTTTGAAGCTAATGTTAAATACAAATAAAGACTTTAAGTAATGTTCCATTTTGCAGATGTTCCATAAAGAAGAGTGTACAGGAATGTTATACCCATGTTCATATATCCTGAGTCCAAGTTGAACTGTGGCTTAAAATGGTTTTTGAAACTGAATATTAAAAAAAAAAAAAAAAAGAAAAATTAAAAAAAGGGCCAGCAACAGGGTCAGGAATGAGGCAAAAATGAGAAGTCTGAACACAAAACAGTAATGTCAGGATTAGGAAAAAGGAGACTGTTGACTCCAAACTGCAGAATGCTGCAGCATGTCCAAGGAAGAGGTGGCAGGGCAGAGCTTAGGCAAGGGATAAACTGAAAAATCAGATGAGACTAAGATGATAGTACAATCACACATCCATGCTGGCAGTCAGGAAATTTGATTATGCAGACAAAATTGGGTAGAATCTAAAACACAAATCTGAGTGCCTCTCACTGTGAAGAGCTGGATAACCATGAGGTATAAACGTATCACACAGGTTAGAAATGAAGAGTGTGAAGCTCAGCTGTTTAATCTAGGGACCACTGGTAAGAATTTGTTTTAAGTCAGGCAATCATCAGGTGCAAATGGTACTGGAGGGAAGATCTATTACTCTAAATAAGTTTAATCTACCTGTGAATAAGGCAAGTGCAATACCAGGAGTGTCGGCCAAGCACAGAGAGGAAATAATTGATGGGATTGAGTAAGGCAGAGAGTTTTCATCTGGAACACTTGTCATTTATGTTCCAAAAAGAGGAGTCTGAATGAACAAAGCAGGAAAAAAAGGAGTTAGGAGAGCTTCAAAAAAGAAGGTAAAACAGCTGTGATTGTGCAGTTGTAGCAAAAGGAAGGCTGGGAGAGGCCATTGTAAAATTGCTCTGCTGAAAGATATGGAATGGAATGGTGCAGACTAAGATTTAAGATGAAGGATGTTGTTGGCAGAAAATTAATCCCGTGTGAATTGACAAGCAATAAACGCAATCTCAAAAATACAAAATCCCTGACAGTAACAAGACTGGGGTTCTGAAACAACCCATCATGAAGTGTCAGGACAAAAATAACCCTTAATTTTAATGACAATCTTTGTGGATTTGGAAGCAGGGTTGAAAGACAAGTCTGCAGTATTGGGGGTCTGTTGCTGAGAAATGTAAGAGACTTCTTTTTGGCTTCATTTCTTCTCTCATAAATAGATATTTAAGACAGATCAATTCATTCCCAGTGTGGGGCTTTCACTCCCTAAGCTAAGGCACAAACTCCCATCTCTGTGGCACACGAGAAACAATAGAAAAGTCCACTATTACAAACACAAGTACTGTTTTATTTTTCATAAAATGATGGAGTGATACCACAACCAGGAAAAGAAAAATAGTCAACTTCAGACCTCCCAAGATGACATTAAAAAGTTAAGCAGTACTTAGTCTTCTTTAAGGTGTCATTTCTGCTCAGTGTAACTCTAAGGTGCTTAATGCAGATGGATGGGCTGAGCAGACTCTGCAAAGACAAGGTTTCCTTCTTTACATCCAATCCAAAAGCTTTTAAAATCTCTCTGTCAGGAATGATTTGACTGCTTATCAATTGCATCCCCCTACTACTGCAAAACTTAAAATGAGAGAGGAGCACGGGGAAGAAAAACCACATTTGGAGAACTGACAGTAAAATGAAACGCTGTCACTCTGATGGGCTGCAAAGCTGGGGCTGTACATTAACCTCACTTTGCTCATTAAAGCTCTCAGCCAATTAAAATCGCAGCTGGGCTCTGCCTGAGTGCTGCCACACTTTGGTGCTGCCAACAAGTTCATTTGTGGTGTCTCTCTGTTGGCCTCATGAAGAACAAGTTCTGGGACAGCCAAGGTTTCATGGTTTGCAATACAGATCAACTCCCAGAATAAAAACTACCTCTCTTCACCTTTGATACAGAGGATGTGCAGTGCCTGTATGTAAGAAACAGGTCAAACATTTTTTCCTGGTGTTTTCCTTATGTATGTATTGTCTGAGGTTTCATACAATTCCTAAAGCATAGGATTTCTATGGATAAAACCACACTGCTCTAAAAATGAAAGATTTGGAATAGGACTCACTTCTTTCATATATTAAAGAAGAAGACATACAAAGTTCATAATTTATCCTGGCACTCTTGAAAGAAGAAAACAAATCAGTTTTATCCACAAACAATATATTTATCAACAGACTAAAATGAGAATAATTGAATCAGCTTGTATACATATCCATAGGAACAATCAAACTGATCCCCAGGGTGAGAGCCACCATTTCCCAAATGCTTCTATTCTACGTGTCACTAAAATTAGAATTCTTCTCACATCCTCTCCATTTAGCTCATAGTTTTCATAATGGCCTAATAAATAGCAATAATACTGGATATTTTAAAAAGAACAAACTGGTGGCTTTATTCTCATTTCACAACACAGCCTAAGCAAAGGCAAAAATAAAATAAATGCCAGACATGCAGGCAAGACTGGGAGCAGTTCCATTAAATTCAATAGTTATACATAAAAATACATAAAACGAGGAAAGAAGAAGGACAAATGTCTTTAGATAATGTATGAGAATCACAGTATGAACCGTCTTCTACAAAGAGAAGTTAGTCAGGAGAACTGATTTTTAACTTGCCATTTCAAGCTGAAGGGAGAAAGAATAAAAATTTCAGAGCAGCAGCACTGTCTGAAGAACCTTTTTGTCCTTAAACAGAAAGTCCTAAACAATTTTAAAGCTCAAAGCATGGAAATTAGCATCACAATCCATGGCTTCTACTGCTTTTATCTATGGTTAGAACTTGTTATTTAGCAGGACCATCAACTTGGCATCTTCTGTGACTAAAGCATTGCTTTAAAAAATAAGTCTCATTAGCCAAAGTATTTGCATTATTTTCAAAAGCTTTAAAATATGATATCTTTTCACAATTTAACAAACTGTAGGCATCTTTGATTTCCATCCCTGAATCAACTCAATTTAGCTGGAAGGAGAGGAAAAAAAAGAAAAAGAGGTTTCCTTTGTCAAGATTTTGTAAGAAGTTTTATTTAAAAGACAGGGTTTATAGAAATTTTGTGTTTTAACCTCAGCCTGCAACGAAGTACCATAGGACTGCTCATTCACTGCCCTGCTCCACAGGAATGGGGAAGAAGAGCCCAAAAATGGAAAACCCAAGGCTTAGGATGAAAACAGATGAATAATTGAAATAAAATTAAAATATTGTTGTTATTATTATTATTACTACTAATAATAATTGATGGTGATGATGAAAAGAGAGAGGCACAAACCCCAGGAAACACAAGTGATACACAATGCAGTGGCTCAGCACCCACTGCCCAGCCCCTCCCAGCACACTCCCCCAGTTTATAAACTGGGATGATGTTCTGTGATATGGAATATCCCTCTGGCCATGCTGCACCCCGGTTTCTTTCACTTTTCCAAAGTCTTGGAGCAATGCAATTTTAAAATTTTTTTTGTGTTTTTCTGGAGAAAAGCTGGCTTAGCAAGGGAACTGTTTGCTGCACTGTCTCCTCTCAGCTCCCGAGCAACTCCCCTGTATGGAAACACCGGATTCTTCTCTCTCCTCAACCCCCCTCTCCAGCCTCTCCCAGTTCTCAGTGAGCTGACCAGTAACAGGGACATTTTCCACTGGAAATCCCTGCTGCAGTGGATCAGCTACACCAAATCACCCCATGCAATGCTCCAAAGAGTGCAACTCAAGGCACAGGCACCCAATTCCCAGTTCTGCCTTTTGCCTTTGAGTGATTCTGTGCAGGTCTTACCAACTTTCTGCCCCCTGAGATACAAATATTCAATCTTTTATAAAACAGTTTGAAGTCTACAAAAAAAAAAAAAAAAGGTTTGGGTTTTTTTTGTTGGTTTTTTGGTTTTTGGGGCTTTTTTTGTTGGGTTTTTATGTGGGTTTTTTGTTGTTGCTGTTTTTGGGGGGTTGGGGTTTTTTAAAGTTTTGTTTTGTTTTGTTTTGTTTTTTTACTTTTCATTACTGACCCCTAGATTTTCTAATTTATTTTGGGTCCACTCTTCATTCCAAGTTTGTTAGTAGAGAAGGAGGAAGTGAAACAGGTTTGGCAGCATGCTGAGTTCCAGTACTGGGCCTTTAAGGTGTATATTCAATTCCAAGATCCAGGAAACTCAAGGAGTGGTTCCATGATGAACCCAATCAGTATAATAAATATATTCCAGCTTTATAGTGCCACAGATGCTCATTAAAGACTTGTTTGCTTTTAAGTAAGATTTATTTAAATAATACATCCACCAAATCAATAAAATGCCACCTCTGGCTGCATTTTTTACTCAACTCTCACCTAGCAGTTCAAAATATTCAATAGATTTATAGTGAACTTCATTGTCCCCAGCTGCTGCTGGGTTTTACATCCTTTCACACCTAATCCTCACCATCTGCACATTTAAGATTAGACATGATCCCTCGTGGACCTTGCTGCGTGCGAGCATCCAGCTCAGTGGCTCAGACAAATTTCTCTCATCACTCAAACCACATCCTGTGCACCCACAATTACTTCACAGCATCACAGAGAGGCTCACTGGAGCCACAGAAATACATTCATATTACTTGGCAATTATTCAGCACCTGGGAGGATTATACTTTTAAATTACTTGTAGATTGTTAGAAAATAGATGCTACAGGTTTTCAGGGATTTAAAAAATGAGTACCTGTGGTTAGTGTCTGTTTATCGCCTTATTAACACAGGGCCTGCCTTATTGCACTGGTTTGAGAATTTAAAATAGGAGTCTGATTGGTCAAAACAATCTGTGTGCAAAGTGTATACAAGTACCTTCTAAAGGTCAGTTCTAAAATGCTCATGATGGTTTTGGCATTTCAGATTTTATTTTTGGTAATCATTCAAAATCTCAGTCCTGGTGCAAAAAACCACACAATGCAGTTGGACAACTCTAAATGCTTCAGCCAATATGTGCTGTATAATTCACCTTTCACATCATTGAAAGACACTTCCCCAGCTTTCATCAACACTGCAGAGTTAACAGCTCCATTCTTGGCTACCAGGCCTTTGAAGTCACTGTTATCTCTGACTGCAAAATTGAACATTAAGCTGACATATCAGCTGTTAACTGCATTAAGTGCTGCTGCCCTATTTGTTGTTTTGGAGGTTTTTGAGTCATTTTTCTAAGGAAGAGATCCTAACATCCTCTTTCATGGGAGAATTAAAGCCTGAAGGATGCAGGCCAGCATCACCATCCACGTGATTGTGACAGCCCAGATATGGAGCTACTTTGGTATGTGGCAATTGAAGAAACAGAAATCTGGGGTTACCAAATCAGTGCATGTTTGAGTTCTACTGAACATGTGCAATTCAGCTGAAGAGGACAGGAAATGATGGTGACACTGCTCCAAACCAGGGGAGTGACATAAATTCAGATGACCAGCACAGAGCCACTGTAACTGATTGTGACAGCAACCGATCATCCTGGAAGTTCATGGCATGCTCCACATTCCCAGATGCTTTGGAATGGGAAAAGGGTTTTACATGGGACCAAATTCATCCATGCAAGTGGATCTGAGGGAGGAAAACAATCCTGACTCCTCTGTTTAGATATTCCTTTAATTCTTCTGTCTTTGCTATCATTAATTTCTGCTTAACCAGAGTCCAAGGTGTGCCTTGGATGGGGAGCTAAAATGCAGCCTGTGTCTTAAGAACAAGCTACTATTTAAATTAGAAATTAAATAACGCTAAAAAAAGCCTATGGGAGTTGTCCCAGTCATGAGGTAAAATGAGCAATATTTTAATTTAATAGAACAGTTCTCTTCCTCTCTAAAACTTCTGGCTCTTGAAGAAGTTTCAATCTATGGAACAGAAATACCAATTTTGTCCTAATGTATTTTCCTTGTTACTTTCATAATAATGAATAGTTTTAAATAAGAGAGGAAAAAAAAGTTGTAATTTGTGTCCTGGAAAAACACCTCTATTTTTGGAAAAGCAATGAGCATGATTATCTTCTATTGAAGCTCAAGAATAATAGGTATTAATGATGGCACTTCTCCTAATTTCATAATCCATCCTCCCAGCTGACTGAAGCAGGGTTTATTCAGGGAGCCTCACTGAATTCAAACATTTGAACACCACAAGGTGTTCAGCACTATACAGCACAGCCTAACACTGCAAATACTGTATTTTAGCTCAGTGCTAGATAATGGATTAGCTGTACTTGCAGTCCTCAGTAACAAATACTCTTTAAAACAAAATCAGCCTTTAGAAAGAGTATTTCAAAACAATCAGTGAACCCCGACAGCTTTGGGAAATACAATGCAAAGTCTGCAATAATAAATCCTGCAACTGCATTTTATTGCCTTCAGTGATTTTTCCATGGATCTCCTATCCCCTAATTTTAGAAAACAATTGTCTCACTCATCAGTTTTTTTGAATATAAAAGAGTCATTCCTAGGAACATGAAATATGGATGTCACCCTCTCATGTACAGACAGAATTATTCTCTCTTAGGAGTAACCATAAAAAAGAAATGAGCATTGGCACAAAATTCCTGGTTCATAGACCTGAAACTTTACAGGAATTGTTCTAACAGATGGGAGTCTTACTGTTCTTTGACCCACACAAAATGGGTCAGTTCATGATCTTTTCCAAAGCCAAGGTGCATCTGTTCAGTACCTGCTACTGAACATTCACGTGCAGGTACCTGGAGCTGCAGAGCCCCGCTCACATCCAAGATGGGCAAAACTTTCTGCCAGCCTCAGTGCTGGATTCCTGCCAGCCAAGCCGGAAACTGGTTCTTGAAATGGATCTGCAATTGGGAAGACAGGGCCACTGTTTTCACACACACATCCATCCGCTGAAGGCCAAGAAACTGTTCTTGAAATACCTGGGCACGTTCAGGAACTTCCCAAAGGCATTTGGAGATGGGGAAGGGAAATTGACCTGGCTAAAGCAGGTGAAAATCTGCAGCTGATGTGAAGTGAATGAGACAGGCTTTCTGCTGGCATGACAGCAGATGATGGTGTAATTAAATATTTACCATAATGAGAGGTCACAAGGGAATGTCTGAGCAAAACTCGTATTTGCTCCTGCCTGCTTGGCCCTGCAGCCCTCACCGAGCTCTGTTAACAATGTGTGTGTGTGAGTTAAATGTAATTATACACACACACACTTCCCCCACACGCCAGTTTTCATATGGTGACATTAACATCCCTTACGAATTAATTACACCTAACAAGACACCCATAATTAAGACTTCTGAGGTTTATTATTTCTCTTTTACTATTGGGAAACAGACCCAGGGAGATTAAGTGCCTTATCTAAGTAAATGAATCTCTAAATTACAGTGGGAACACAGTCCAGGGGCCCTGATTCCAAACAAATTGACTACTTAAGCACTGAAGGCTTTGTGCATGGGAATTAAACAAATAGTCTGAGTTTAGTTGCCAGTGTGTTTTTTTCAGGATGAAAAAAATATTTCTGGAACTAGATATTAGCCAAGTTGTGAATCTTTCCGTTAAAAAATTAAATCAATCCAACACCTGTCTGAACTTTTAATTGTGAGTGTTTGCCGTCAGATGACTTTCAGCAACACATTGTCCATTTATGTTCGTCTCTGTGAGAGGCAGGAACAGAGCCTTTACCAAGCCACTGCTCTAATTATTGAAATGTTTTTGCAGATTGAGAAATACATTAGATAAATTATATTTTCTATCATCAGGCTGTCTGATCAATTAAGAGAGGAGCACATACAAGTATTGAGGCATCATCTGGTTATTTTTTAACTTTCAGCTATACAGGACTTGGTAAAAAGCAATGAGATTTCAGAGAATGCTTCCTCTTCTGGATCACAAATAAATACTAATAAAGGTTCTGAAATATGACCTTGAGATGGCCTTTATTTCAAGGCCATTTCTAACAACTAGATAATAAAGTATGGGAAAAATATTTTAAAAAACTGTTATAAGTAATGAAAATTGCAGGAGTAGAGAGGACCTGAAAGACCATCAGTCTAATGCCAAGTGGCAGCTCCCATATTCCTAATGTAAAGAAGCCATCTAACAACCTGCAGTCAAATCCATTAGGGAAACTAATGACCTACTGACCTCAAATCACATTTTATACTCTCTGTTTAATTATAACATCATGAGTAACTGCAATTTAAGATCATCTGCAAGCAGCCCCTTATAAAACTTCTGTATGTGTGAGTTCTAAGGAGCCCTTGTGATGCAGACTGGCACAGGAAATGTCACCTCACCTTTGCACGCCATTCCAACTTGAAAGAGAAGCAGACACTTGTCCTTTTAGGCTTGAAATCCCTCATTATTGATCCACAGAACATTAACATGTTTCATGGCTTGTTTGTTCCCTAAAAATAGTAACTAGATTGTGTTCAAATGCCACTTTTTAAGGAAAAAACAAAACACAACAAAGTGAGACAAGCCTCAGTGCGCAGGTAGGTCAAGGCTGCCCAAAACCCACTTTGGAAAAGCCAAAATAAATGATTCCCCAAAAGCTACACACACCATTTGCCTCATCTCTCAGCCAGTCCTGGGAGCCTGGGAATCCTAAAACTGCAATTTGACTGAGTTTTTGTCTTTCTCTCTCCCCCATCTCTCCAATTTTCCATGTGCACAAACCTTCTGGCAGGCAGGTCATGGCTCAGGGTCTCTTTGGTCTGTATCAGTACCTCTTGCAGAAAAACCCAACATGATAAAACACACAATCAGTGCCTCTATCAATCATTCCAGGAAAAAAAAAAAAAAAGAAAAAAAAATTTACACACTAAGCAGTGATACCAGCAAACCTATGTTTTGGTTTTGTTTGTTTTCTTTTGTTTTTTTCATTTGGTGTAACTGGTCTGGTTTTTCCCTGCAGCTAAAAGAGTAGGAGCAGGCACTCCACAACCACTCTGCTGCTTTCTTCTTTCTCATTTTCCTTTGACTGTGACTTCCTGCCCTGCTGGAACTGCTCTTAAACCAGCCTGGCTGGAGATGCAAAGACAGAAACTCCAGAACAGCCTCCACCAGCAGTACCAAAAACCAGAATCATTTAGACATGTTCCAAGTACAGCAACAAACACAAGTACACAAGCACAGTTTGTCAAACACAGCAGAAGATGAGCTGGGAATCAGCCTTCAAGATACCTGAACTAAAAAAAAGATGAAAGCTGGTCGAACACTGTTATTAGAAAGAATTGAAAATATCAGTCACACAGGAATCTCTGGACAGGCGATACCTTTTCCCACTCCTAAAAATGACAGATAGAAAGGAAACATCCACAAAGCAGCATTGTATTGACTCATCTCTCCAGCCCTGCATTGAAAAGGAATGCCTGGAAGTGCTCTGGTCCCTCTCCTGATCTATTCAGGCCCTTGGAAAGGCTCCACAACCATCTGCAGGCATCAGGAGTTATCAACCACTCCAGCTCCCTGCTCCACTTCTGGGCAAAAAGAGATGAGTGGCAAACAAAAAATGAGAATTAACAAACCTTAAATCCTTAACTGTTGAAACAATGAAGGGCGGAGTGAACTTAGTGTGATAGTCAAGGGTATATTAACAAACACTGTTATACTGACATATAGAATACAAAAATTTGCTAGCTGGGGTACTACTGGTTTTAAAGCTGTTTCCATCTGTGCAGTTCTCAGTGCTGCTTTCTGGTTCATAGGGAGATCATTTTACACTTAGCCCTCAAAATATTTTGATGTATTTTTACAGTCTCATTATAGAAAAGCAGAACCAAGCAGTATCTTTCTTTTCTGCCTGATAATAAACCCAGTTCTGAGCAATATTCCATGTATTTATTTTTTCCCCCCATACTTGAAACCAAAAGCTGCCAGAGCTGAAGATTTACAAACAATGTGTGACATTCTTCTCACCTACATCTCACCTCCTCCTTTAGGACTCCTGCATCATTTTTCCTTTTCTATATTTGTTTAATTGCACCATCTATATCTCTTTTATATATCTACCCCCCTTTACTTCTCTATAGCAAACCACTTCCACATTCTCCATCAGCTTTCTCTTCTCTCCCAGCAGGCAGGTGCTTGGATTCTGCAGTTGTAGTGGCCAAACCTCTTGGCCAATTTTATCAAGAACACAGAGAGGAAAAAAAATTAAATGAGAGAAAAAATAATTACACTTTACCAAAAAGTACAATACAATTTTTTAAGTTGAATAATGATGCTTACACCAATATCAAAGGCACAGTGAGTCGCAGAACTGCAGATCCTCCTGTGCAAGAATTAATGTTGGAAACTAAATCCTTCAACTTCCCAAACTAACTAACAAGACCCAACAAGGTAAATTTTTCATAGTGGACCAAAAGAATGTAGGAAAAAACAATGGGTAAGAGGATTTAAGTGCTGTCAGCTTTTCAAAACAACCCTTCACTTCATGATCTAATGCTTTGACACTCCCTGTCTGAAAATTCAACTTATATTGACATTTTCTTCTTTCTCTCCTGTTCAGTTTAGCCATGAATCACCTGTTCTGCTGCTCCTGGGTGCAAGCTGCTGTTAACAATTTGACATCCCTACCACTGTGCACAAATCACATTCCAGTGCTTGCTCCTGCTGATTGCAAATGGGACACAGGGATCTCTCAGATAAAACTATTTATTATGGGATCACAATGCATGGTTACATTAATGCCTCGGTGGCCAGTAGTGCCTATCTAGCAATAAACATTTTAGGAATAACCAACTCAAATACAGAGGATGAAAATCTGGGATGGAGAATTTATATCTCCTAAAAACCACAGGATTGTCTCCCAGTGAAGTCATAATTCTGCCAGAAAGCTGAGCAGATCTACCAGGTGATTTCAGCATATCTAATTCTTATTTATTTTTTCCACTTCTGCCTACTTGAGTTTTTAAACAACTTTGGGGATCTGTGTCCCAATTCCTGTATTAGGTGTTACTTGAACAAATTCATAATAAATTTGAAACTTTGCCTCAGTTTCCCAGCTCCACCTGACTGCAGCAACAACCATCAGCTCATCTACAGGGCACAGCTGATTTCATCACCCAGGTATCACCAACAACCACCTCACTTTATAAGAGATCAAGGTACATGAAATAAATATACCTGGAGATTTTAAAAAGCTGGCTGAGAGATATTAAAAGCAGATAAAAAACCCAAACAAACAAAAAACTTGACAGTTGGGGTTTTTTCTGTCTTGTGGAGGGGAAAAAGTGAAGACAACCAAGAGAATACTACAATTATTTTGCTTATGAAGAGGAAATATACATGTGAAACACAGAGTTAACAGTTGCTGACTTTGCCTCTTTTTATTTCCAAATTTTACACTTGGAAAATTTAGGTGTGATTTGCTTTTTTCCAATTTCCCCCCAACCTCTAATTAAAAGTCACACTAAAAAAAAAACCCGTAATTCACTGATAAATGTATGGAAACTTTAATAGTTATCAGAATAAGTGTGCTAAATGTGGATACAAAATTAAATGCTAAAAGTAGAGCTATTTATCATCCTCCTTTTACTTTCCCATTCACATAATTTATATACATATATACTTTTTTTTTTTTTGGAGGGGGCCTATATTCAGAATTCTAACTCACATCCTAACAAACACTGATTTTGATTTTTTTTTCCTGAGAACAGCTCTGTACTAAAGAGCAGGAATGTTACACTTTATCATTCCACGATTCAGGAAGCATCACAACATTTGGGACAAACAAAATCGTGCTCTACACGTCTGTCTAAAATAACAATATCGCAGATTTGAGGGCTGAAGGAACCCAGTTCCCCACCCACATCCTTTTATACTATGACTGTTCTTAAGGAACATCATTTCCCTTTTCCAGAGGCAGCATCCCAAGTGCTGATGGCAGAGCCCTCACACTGCAGACACCACACAAATACCACAGCTTCACTTTTTGACGTTAATAGGTTTTCTCTAACATATGATGGAGCAAATGCCTCATTTCTCCCCATCATCTCCCAAAGAGATGCTAAGTGTCTTCAGTCAGCTGTGGCGATGCCACCATGTGTGACAACATTCTCACAGCTCTGACAGGAACAGGAAAATTTCCATAGTCTGGAAAAAGCAACAGCTTATTGTATGCAAGGAAAAGAGCCGGCCAGCTAATAAGAAAAATATTGTTATTTATTTTCACATTAGGAAACTGAGAATCAGACATAACTGCAGCAATGTCATGAGGGATCAGAACACAGGGAAAGCAGTGAGGTTCAACCATGGCTGCTTCAAATTCAACAGCCACCATCATCATCAGTTGTTGATGCTGCTCATCCATAGGGAAGTGGGAGCAAACCACCTGTAAGAAGACATTAGGACATGCTGGACATGTTAACCCATCCCTTTCCTAAGATTCCAGAAGATTCCACACCTGGTGAGCCAGGCACAGTCTCTGCTGCCAGAAGGCAGGTGGTAAAAGCAAATTAAAATCTGCTACCAACATTAAATCATAATTAATGATTACATGATTATTCATTACAATTAGTGATTAGAGGACACGACCCTGCCTTGGCGCACACACTCCAACTCCATCCACGATACTCCCTTTCCCCTTCACATGACACAGTCTTAGAATTCAGGAGAAACACCTTCCAATTCCAGATTTTGAGATAAGAAATTTACCTATCACAAAAGGATATTGTGGCTTCCCCAGTTCAATTTTAAAATGCAATTATTGAACAGCCTGCTCCAGTGGAAGGTGTCCCTGCCCACAGCAGAGGGGCTGAGATGATCTCTGAGGTCCCTTCCAACCCAAGGCATTCAGTGACTCCATGATATCATTTATCTATTATCTCACAGCCAGAAAGAAGTGCACTCCAGTGCATAAGTGCTGTAGCTCCAGCTCATTCTCACATTGCTTGTTGCAGTTTTATTTAGTTACAAAATTTGCATGAAACATTCAGATGACACATGATACATATGTGCAGACACTTCAGTATATTTTTTTTACCCCATTCCTGCTGTTGTTGAGTGAAATGATGGCATCTATCACAAAAGCAGAGTAGACTGTTACAACTCTACTACTAGAGGCAGAATGTGAATAAATGATCCTGAATGGAGAGGTTTTCTTAACTGCTGTTTGTCTTGTGACAAACAAGGCTTGGACTTGGGCTTCAGGCTGCGCCACAAAGCCAGGGCAGATCCCTACCAGTTATTCATTAAGCCAATTTTCTCGTGCACAATAAGCTATTAAGGTCATAATGAATATCCTATAACAGCAGTTGAAGAAAATAGAAGAAATATATACCACAGTCAAGCCCTTTACTGTAGTACATTAAACTTGTTTTCTACTCCATAGGGTATCCACAATTTTATGTCTTTCTTCTACAATGAAGTTTATAAGCAAGCTAGAGGATTTATCCTGATTTCACTCTCTATCTCCACACTAAGAAGACAGAAAAATCAGAGCATGTTCTGCAGCACATTATCTTCTTACAAACAAATCTCTAGCAATTTCAGGAAGAATATAGATTCTCACAGAATTCAGTTAACCTCTTGGGTAAAACTGTATTTCTAAGTATAACTCCATGAATTTGTAGACAACAAACAGGCAGTATAATTTAGCGTTGGCACAAAAATATTTTACTGGGCCGGCATAGCTCACGGCACTAACTCTCTGAAGTACTCAGTAATTCAGGAAGGAAAAATTGAGAGAATGCTGGAATTAATTTACTCTACCACCAGAGATGGGCTCCAGCTCTATATATGGGATACGAAGTTTAGTTTCTTTCAATCCACACATATAATTATGTTCTGTTTTTGTTAAACAGATACTGCAGAAAGGGTTTTGTTTGTGGGTGCTTTTGTCCTGTTCTCATTTGTCTTGGCTCACAGGAAAACAGAGGTATCATGGGAGACAGCTACGAGGTATTTTTTCCCCCCAAACAAACCTTTATAGCATAAAAATATACTTCAGCTTTTGTTTATAAGCCTTAACAATTTGCTGTCATGAAATATGTTGAGTGGATGGAAAAATATAAAGAAGCTAAAATCTTCAGGTTTCAGTTGCTATTTTAGAAACACAGATTTTTGTCTCAGACAGCTTTAATGTCCAGCAGCATTCAGAGAATCACAGAATCACCTCCTGCATCACTGCAATTCAGGAGTAAAGACCCAACATTTGTTTGACACTGCCTGGATGAATTCTCATCTCTTCAGTGGCTTTTCCTGTGCTCCATTTTCTGATGGCAATAATATTTTAATCTGTGTTAACTGGTGACTGTCAAGTGATGTTACAGCATCCAGGTAGGAACAAAGTGATGGCTGCTCCAAGTCTGTTCCTCAAAGGCAAAACCCTAAATCCAATAATAGCAATGCAGTATCCTCCTGCATGGGACCTACCCTACTTTTACAGACAGGTCGTTTCAAAATACCCCCTCCCTTTCTCTACTGTTTGAATTAATTTATTAATTTTCAAATTTTAGCCAGGAGAATCAGGGAGGGTTTAGCCAGTCAATGTTAAAAGACAACTAAATACAGGGTTCTGGTGTAATTTTCACAGACTCCATCAAATCATACATTTTTATCATTTATTTAGTTCAAACTCAACATCTGATGCATGGTTGCCTTTGATTCAGAGTGACAAGAAAAAAGTTTACCGTTAAAGATTAATCATGTTCTTCTGTTCCCACTCTCCTTCTGCTCTCAGATTTAGGAGGATGCACTCAGCTGTAGTTTTATTTTCACGTTATAAAAAAATCTGGTTTAGATTCCATGCATTTGTAATTTACTCTTCCACATTTCTTACTCAATAGTAATGTAAGTAATGCATGTAATAAACACACATTTCATTCATTCCATTTGTACTTGACTAATAAATGGTGACTACTCTCAAAAAGTCCTTCTGTTTATCCATGATTCTAAAATGTGTAGTTTGTCTGTTTTTCTTTGTTCTTCTCACCTTTGAAACATCCTTATGGCCATTACCTCTGAATTTAGCATCACTTGGAAAAACTCTAACTCTGTTTTTGGTACAGGGAGCACTGCTACTTCCCCTCTCCCAACTGTTCCAAGGCCCAGCTCTCACCATCACCATGCTGTAAAAAAATGCTGCACATCTCACCCATCACCCAATGGTCCTGAGACCAAGACATATTTTCCTCTTTTTCCCTGAAAATGTTCAGGGCCACCCTGGGCAGGGCTTGGAGCAACCTGGTTTAGTGGAAGGTGCCCAGGGGTTGGAACTGGGTGACCTTTACAAGTCCTTTCCAGTCCAAACCATTCTATGATTCTGTGATTGTTCTCTTCTACTTTTGATGTTAATCTTCATTTTGTATAAAGCCTGCTGTGTCAGGAGCAGATCTGTCATTCTAAAACTTACCATGTATTTATCAAATCACACTCATTAATAACAAAAAAAGGAATAAACCCTATTTTTTGTCTTTAATAATCTCATTCATTTCTTATCTGAAGCTTAACAAAGCCATATTTTCACAGCAAGTAGCAATCCTTCCCACAGGACTGTCATCAATGTCTACAGAATTGTAGCTTTTATTTTAAATTATATTTAAAAGAGCTTCTGTCATTTCTAGTTGCAAAGATAACTGCTGAAACATGAAAGCAAGAATATCAATGTTGTAGCTGCCTCCTAAGCCTGACAGATGCAATGCCTCTGCTGCTGCTCAGAACAAGATGCTGAGCAGCCATGGTGAAATTGAAAAAAAAAAAAAAAAAAAACCCAAACCAAAACAAAAACGAAAAAAAAAAAAAAAACAAAACCACCCAACCTAAAACTGATTAAAAAGAAAACACTTTCTGAGACTGACTCCCCCCCACTTAGTGTTGCTCCAAAGAAACTTGTGAGAAAACTCCTTTCTTTCCTGCTTGTCAAATATGGCAGGATTTGATGATAAAAAGAGATAATTAGGAAGAAATGGAATTGAAAAATATTCTTCTTTCAAAAGCAAGCACAGGGTCCTGCACAAAGGAGAGGAGAGATAAAGATGGGATCAGAAGGGGGAAGGGGAAGGAGGACAGATCACCCAGCTTCACTCTGTGTTCACTCTCCTCTGGCAAAGTTTATTTTTTCCTTTCTGGACTCCCATCAAGAGAAGCCCATTTCCCCATATGTGACTTTTCAGCTGCAAGGACCTAGCAGGGCCCCTGTCCCAAAGGAAGGAACCAGATCTGTGCCAACTCTTACACACAACACTGCAATCCCTCTGCCTGTGAGGGATGCCATGGCTGGGACACCAAATGGTAAATTCTCTGTGATAACACAATCTGCCCCACTCCAAGAAAAGTAACTCATCTGAATCTGAGACTTAAATCCAATTCTAAAACCATTTATTAAAAAAAAAAAAAGCTACATTCTCTTTCAACATAGAGGTAATCAAATATCTGGGCTGAATTGCTGCTGATGGATTTTACCTGATTAAATTACTACTGGGAGGACAAAAGTATTGGTGAGCTCAGAGCATTGAAGCAGTGAAACACAGAAAAATACTGTGCAACATCAAAATCCTGACAATCAAGGGGTTAATTGCAATGCTAGAATGAAACATATAACACTAATCACCAACATATAACACTAATCACCATTTTTGGCCAACTATTTGCAAATGTTTAGATAAACAAAGTAAATGGATGTGATGTATCCCTTTCAACAAACTAAATACCAGGTCACCAGGAATTAGAAAAATCAGCTATACATTAAGTGAATGAATTAAATAGAAAAGTTTAAAATACAATACATCTTTAAAGAGTGAAGAAACTTCATTTCTGGCCAAAGGAATTGGCAACACTGGAATTTGAACTGAGAAAGCCTCAGTTCTACAATTACATCAACCTTTACTGCAGTTGCAGAGAGTTAAGTTATTGCCCCTGGGATTGACTAAACCCTTCGCTGGAAATGGCCGGAGCATTCTGAGCTGAAAGATGATATTTTTATGGACTGCTGGTTGCTTTTAATTCCTTTATAGCACATTAAAATATAGTCACTCTTTTAGCCATTTTAACCTTGTTTGGCACAAATGGTTGCACTTGAAATTCATCGACTTAAATGGTCCATGGAAGGTGTCATTAAGAACTGCTATAGTGGATTTTTTTTTTTAACTTGCAATGCATTTAATTATTAATGACCCTCTATCATTTATGCCCCATTGTTTTTCAGATTTTCCACATCTTTCACCTTACCTGTTCAAGGAGTTACAGAAGCCAGAACAAAGAATTCCAGCTACAAAGGCATTCACAGTTATCACCAGACCTTGCAACAGTCCTGAGTGTCTGTAGTATGAGTTTTGGTGATTATATCCAAATATCCAAGGTTAGGCTCAATAACAAACTGAGGGCAATACTGTCATTTACACAAGACAATCTGGAGATATTATAGGCTCACACACCACTGACTATATTTGTCATGCATATATATATATATATATATATATATATATATACACATATATGCATTTTTTAAAATTTGTTCTGACTTTAGGATGACCTCTGAAAATAATTGCATTTTTGTTTCTTTGATCTGCAGTATAACTTGAGGAATACAAGTTAGCTCACTGATTTTCAGTAACAAGAGGGCCTGTAACCTTCACAGATTATTAATTTTCCTAAGTTTTCCTTGAACAACTCCAGTGTTGTTGAGATTTAAATCTGTCATCTGGAAATGCTTATCTCCTTTCTGTAAAAGCCAACATCTGAGTGACAAGCAGGGCTTGCCTTTGACTTAAAAAAGGAAAAATTATCCCGTAAAACTATCTTCATTCATCTAGCTTTTCTTTATATGTGTGTTTATGTATGTTAAAACAATTACTTTTGTAACATTGCTGAAGTAGTCAAGAACAATCTGCTTTCTTTTTTCTGTACAAAAACAGAATTGTAAGAAGAAAAACCACTAAACCAAGAGTTATTTATTTATCTTTCTTGGAATCATTACCTATTAGCTATTCCTTTCAAACATTACATATGATTTTTACTGTTCTGTTGATAAAACCGGACCAGGTCTTCCAACAAACATCTTCCCTCTGGTTGCTATTTTCCTGCTGTACACCAAAAAGTAAATTCCTGTTTCTCATCTTGGAGTAATTTATCCCAATCCCGTAAGAGCAGCCCCAAAAAAAGGGCTGAGCCTCACCACCATCACCTCCAACTTCCAAAGGGAATAGCAGGAGCCTGGAAGTGGATCTGGAGAGAGGGAAACAGCTGTAAAAGGAAGCAACTGAATTGAAGGAACAGCAAAATTGAAATTATTGGAGCTCTCAGGGTGACTGAGAGGCAGGGAATTTCAGGTTAAAGGGCTCTTGCAGAGGTGCCCATAATTTTCTCAAGCTTAAGTCAGTGCTACATAAATCAGTATAGAACAAAATACTTTTGGA
Source organism: Passer domesticus (assembly GCF_036417665.1). Classification (NCBI taxonomy): domain Eukaryota; kingdom Metazoa; phylum Chordata; class Aves; order Passeriformes; family Passeridae; genus Passer; species Passer domesticus. The sequence continues at coordinate 80,354,037 of NC_087477.1, forward strand.
AAAAATAAAACACCAAAAGATTATTTTGGAGGAAGAGAAGGGAAGAGTACAGCTAGAAACCCAAAATTCTGTATTCCTATGAAATAAAAGCATTTATCTTAAGATATATATTATATATGCCCAGTAGAAAAACAAAAGGGTTTATTACATGTGTGAAGAGTAACAAGAAAATAACATAATTTCTCTAAGACTTGGGTTTTCTGTGAGAGTGTTGATTTATACAGATTTACACAACCTGAGACTGTGTTAAGATCATGGATATATTGACTGAGTCTCATCTCACCAATTTTCTCTCCTAATCTTTGAGGAAAATTATCTGACATGAGGTCATGAAGTCCAGAGCTCCTGGTACCTAAGAATATGTTCTTCCCTTTCCTGGCCAAGCTCTAAACTAATCCTAATCACCACAAAATATCAATTTAGCACTTTCCAGGAGAGCATTAAATGGCACAACTCAGCTTTAATGCCAAATAAGCAGAAACACAATATAAAACCAGAGGTTTCAGTGTTGCAAACTCCTCATAGCCTTGGACATCATCTCTGGACATAAAGGCGATCAAACACACTGAAAGCTCTCCTTTGAACTTTTTAAGTTCTTTATAACTTGTTTGTGATGCTGCTAAATAACCCAAAGAAATAAAGGAATCCATTGACCCACTAAAGAAAAAAATCATATTAAAAAGCAGCAAAGGAGTAAAGACATCTGCAAACACTTTTCATTGCACATCTCTGTACTTTTATGTCTTTCAATAAAGGTGTATTTTCTAGGGAAAAAAGTTGATATAACAGTAAAGTTAAAATTTCAGGAAAAACAAACTGAATCTGCTTCAAGTTCCCAAATATGGCATTAAGGAAGCATAAATGCAAGTCTCTGTTTTGAACAACACATGTATGGAACCACCTTAGAAGTGAAGTTTATATTTTTATGCATTCTGATAGAAATTTGGATTTAATTAGCACAAACTTGACAGAGAGTAGCAGTATCCAGTAATCCACAACAGTGCAGAGCACTGCCCATCATGTACATTTTTCATACCTGCACGAGAAGTATGGAAACAAAACTTGTCCACTGACTTTTTAACAAATGCATTTTCATTTTCAGTCTGCTCCTCCTTTACAAGCTGTGATTTAGCTCAGGCTGGGGAAGCATTCTAGGCAAAAATCACTTCACACTTATTCCATGGATAAATTTTTCTCCTAGACACCTCCTGTTGCCTCTGCTGTTCTATGTTTTCAGAAAGTCGTGGGAATCTTATTAGAAACTGTTTTCCAAGGAATCTGTGCAATTCATGGGCAGATTGAATTGCAGGAAAAAATAAAGTCTAGTTCACCAGGTTTCTTCCAGAGCTGGAATACAGAAGCAGCAGCTTCCATGGGTGTAAACATATATATAAGTGTATATATATATATATTTAGGACTGATAATTCAGTATGAGCAGAACAGAATGTATTTTCTATATAGGAAGCAAAAAAAATCAAAACAAAAGTATGGAATAGCCAAGAATAGTCCTAAAATTTCTGCACAGCAACAGAGAAACCAAAGCTTTCAAAGTCAAATACGAACAACTTTTACAGGGTACTTTTCTTCTTATGCATTCAATATCTTGTCCAGAGTTACAGTAACAATTACTGCAACAATAGCAAGGTTTGCTGAGACCATTCATTACAATTTTATAAGAAAATAATGCGCTAATCCTTCATGTCCTCAGTGAAGAGCAGGTAAACTCTATATTTATTGCTGGGATTTCTTCAATAACTAATCCACACTGAATCATCAATACAGAATGACAGTCAGCAACTCACACCACTGACAGAGCCTATCCTTCCAGCTTTTAATGCCCAAAATTTCATTTATTTGGGCCATTATTTCTCTGTTACTTCCATTTAACTTTTTTGCCTACATTTGGTAATAAAACATAATTACCACAATATGTTTATTTAGATTATTATATATATTATACAGTACTCATTAAAAATGGAAAACTAATGAGGAAAGTTGCTTAAATGTTCCCTCCTGTTTCCCAGAGACTGGAAATTAACATTTTGAAAGTTATGATGCAAACTCATTTTGATATGTTATAGTCTTATTTATAGTCTTTAGCAATAACTAAGTCATATTGTTTCTCAAAATTCGTAATAAATTAAACTGCTGGTGTATTCTGAATTTTGCTACAGCACCTGCCTAATACAGTAAACAATTACTCCAACTATACCACTCATAGAACTCTGTTATTCAAGTTAACAGGCCCAGGAATAATTACAGATATTGCCCACGACTGTGCACAGAGAGCATGAAAACTCCAAATTTAAACAGCCCCATAGGAACTGTGACACAAATACATCTAGACAAATGATAATATCACTAAATAAATAACTAAATGGAAAAGTAAATTCTGGGTCAAATTCTCCAAGAAAGAAAAAAATATCAAACTGGAGAAAGAACAAGGTGGGATTTTCCTTTTTTGATCCTGGGTCTTCAAGTTGTACAGATCTTTAAAAAATGCTACAAACTGCAGTAGCATAAAGTTAATAAATTATTTTGATTTTAGAACAGGAAGATGAATGGGCACAATGGTTTCTTGTTAAATTACTGGGCACTTAGTAACTCTAATTGTACTGCATTCCTACTTTCAGAAAAATAATCCAGCATGATCTCAAAAGACAGTAAGAAATTAAACCCAAATAAAGGATATTAATAACTTCAGAGCACTGGGAACAACCAAGTATCTTTCCTTTTTTTTAATTCTGTTTTTGAGGTGCCAGTGGCATCATGGATTTACTATGTAAAATTCTCTGAATTCTCCCAATTCTACAAGAAGTCCAGTTCTAGCTCACTCTTTTGCATTTCCAAGGGGACAAGAGGCAGAAGAGCTGCTGCATCACTTGGACTGAAAATCATCTCTACTCCATAACCACTTCAAGCAAATTTACTTTCTCATTATACTTGAAATATATAAACTACAAGCAAGCCAGACTATGAGATCACCAACTAATCCCTTTTCCTGCTGCACAAACATGAAACCATCTCCATTTTTCTCAATTTCTCCCCTAAATTTTCTTGTTGCTGCTGAAATGTGTTTCTGGTGGGGGGAATCATAGTGAATTTCATATCCTGTGGTCAAAATGTGAGATTATTTTCACTGCCAGGGAGTTCACTTGAGGCTATATGAATAATGTATTTTTTGCTTCAGTCATACAAAACACTGACCTATTGATCTAGTATGAATCAACAATGACAAATACCAAATTTCCTGCTTCCTTCTCAAAAAATTACAGCTCAAATTATGTAACACACAGAACATCTCAATTTAGCATTACTTGAGAATATCAGAAAAGAGAATTTGGGAAATGTGATTTGTCTTCTTCCTTTGATATTATCAGGAGTTCTTTAAAGGAAAGCATTACAGAACATTTCCTCTCTCTTGATTCAACTCTTAATCCAAAGGTAACAATTGGTTTTTGTACATTATAAATCAACCAGGGTGTTCTAATCAAGTTCATTTTGTGTGTGTGTGTGGGAGGGGGTACAAGGAGTGTGCTTGGGGCTGAATTTATTTAAAGGAAGGCTGAGAAGTTTTCTGGTGAAAGACTCTGTTGATAAATGGTGGTTAGGAGAAGAAAACTGGTTATTCAATGAACAAAGTAGTGTGTTATTTATTTTACTTCATTAGATGCTGAATTCTTCAAACACTGCTAGGAATTAGAACGCTTTGAAACCAATTATTGTAAGTACATTTAATCATGGCTTTGAAGTTACTTTCAACATAGCATGTTCTTTTTGATTAAATTACATCTTTCTGTCATTCCACTACAAGTACCCAGGTCAAGGGCAGAATTTAAAAAAACCCAAACCTTTCAAAAGTCGTAAATAAAAACAACAATAATTTTGCTGGTTTTTTCTGAATTATTTCCACAACCTCCTACTGCTACAAGAGTACTAGTTCCTGCAGAAACTTGAGTACAATTTTGAATGCATAAAAATTACCACAAAATTAAACAATTATGTCATTATATATGGTACAATTAATTCCAAGCAGAGAAGCAGAATAGCAGGGAGCAGAAAGATGAACTAAAAATGCACTTGCAAGGTGCAGGGATTTTTTTTTTTTTTTTTTGAGCAAAGAGTAAAGGAGTTCAATAGACTCTCTCTCACCTTGCTTCTTTGTACATATGGTACTAGTAATTCAAGCTCTCTGTTATGTGATATTTCTCTTTATCATGATAAATGATGGCTGAAAGGAGAAATTTTGGTTCAAGCCTGCCTCTTGCTAGAAAGAAAATTTTGGTTCAGTGATTTAAGCAAGGCAAAGCACCATGAATCTCCTCCCTATTCCTGACTTGGACAGGAGCAACTGGAAATGGGACCAGTCCAGTGAGAGATCACAAACACAGCTCAAGGAGCTCTGCTGATCTCAGTGATCCCCAGTCACCTTCCCTATTCTCAAATGTGCATCTTGTACTTCAGTGATTTCACTGGATTTCAATTGGCTCTGTAAAGCTCTGAGTGAAGAGAAATAATGTTTTTATGCTCTTCTGAGTATTTTTTCTCTTTTCTTTTGATGTAAAGCACTAATACAATAATGCAGGACTGTCCATTACTTTAAGTAAGTCCCAGCCCTGGAAGTGTTCCAGGCCAGGCTGGATGGGGCTCGGAGCAACCTGGGATGGTGGAAAGTGCCCCTGTCCACAGGGGGTGGAACTCGATGATATTTAAGGTCCCTTTCACATTTTCTCACAAATAACCAACACACTAAAGGACAGAAAAATACTTTTTCTTCTACTCTTTCTTAGGATTATTAACTGGCTGCCCAGCTTGTAACAATAAATGGTAAATTACCGTATGGCAGAAATTAATGTATTTGCTAGCTTAGTGTTTTACTTATTTTCTTTTTTTCTTTTCCTTTTTTTTTTTTTTTTTTTTTTTGGCATTTCCATTTCTACAGCTAAAGGGTTGGGAAGGTTAACTGGGTAAGATTTATTTTGTAACTCTGCAGAGAACTTTTACAGCCTTAAATAGCCAAAAGAGTCCCACAGAAACAGAAACAAAAGTAGATCTCAGTGGGCTAATTTGTCTTAGCTTTGTAATAGAAAATAGTACCAAAGCTCTTTATATGAATCACCAGAACTAAAACCAAGAGGAAAGAAGTGGGAAAAGGCAAAGAGAGTCCTGGAGTCAGGAGCTTGTGAGGGCAGTTAGAAATTTCTAGAGAAAAGGTAGGTTAAGGAGGTAAAATAAGCAGCAATACTTTAGCTGATCAAACAGAGATGTATCAGTATAGAAATAATGAGATATCAAAGGGAAATAAAAGAACATGTACTGAATATTATCATCAACACTGGAGAACAAAAGAATGAGAGAACACCTCTTTCTTCTTCAACTCCAAAGCACAATATTCAACAAATCATTGCAGCCTATCCTCAAAATGTCACCCAAGTAAAAGAAAAACAAAACAACACCTTAATGGCACAAAGCAGTGGTTCTGCTTGTTCTTTTTACTTTCTGTCTTAATGACATATTCCATCAGTTCTGAATTTGTCAGAAACAGTGATTACAGGAAGAAAAAAATTCTCTTTTGTTACCATCTACCTTAAACTTCAAAGCAGCAGGGACACTGAGTGAAACACAACTCTATCAAAGTGAGCACTTCTAATCCTTAAGTTTGATATTTATAAATTTACAAGGCTTTCCTAGTCATGCTGCTCAGAATTATCACAGAAAAGCACATCACAGAAACTGTAAATATTCGGAGGCACCTCATTCTATTCTGCCTCAATCTGAGGGTTCAGTGCACACAGCCTATCAAGAGTTGGGGGAAAACCAAAACCCCCAAACATTTACCCTGCCTGCCTCAACAGAGAAAGACTCATTAAATGTTATTAGGTATCACCCACTTGGTGACATTCATTATCTTCAAACATTGGCCAACCAGTTCAAATATACCTTTTATACAAGGAATTTTCTTTAGAATATCCCACAGCCCTGCTCACCCTGGCTGTCCCTGTTAACATCATGCTCAGCCTATCTTTGAACATCCAAATCACCAGGATCTGAAATCATGGCTTAATCTGTTTTGCACAGGAAATTGATAAACCATTCCAAGCTTCCCAATCAATAATTAAATAAATTTCCATTGTGTAACTGAACTACTGGATAATTTCCAAGTAAACTGACAGACCCCCAATATTCGAGCACCCTGAAACTGCAGATTTTGTACTGAGTTCTATGGCAAACAGGAATATCTCTGCTGCAAATACCAAAACCAAACTGATAAGTAAAAAGGTGTTTGCAGTCTGTTTGTTGTGAGCCATATGATTACAAACATTATTTTAATAAAATTTTAATTCTTAAGCCTTTGATACTTGTAATTTCTAAACCAGCAACACATGGCTTTTATTGTGTCCATGCTCAGCTTTTATAGCAGCAATATTGGTGTAAAATATGCCACACTACACAAATTTGCATTATATGGGTTTCTGATTTGTTTTTTAGTTAAATACATCTTCTTCACATTTTACAATGTCAGCTCCTCAAATGGACCAGCTTTAGATAGCTAAATGTAGTGATTGTGTATTGCTAAATCACAGTCAGATTCAACACAAAACAGAATTTAGGAGATTATTGGTTATACCTGGACATTTTTCTTAAAGCCTTTATAAATATTTTCTCTTAATTTTGCTTCGTTTCCTTTGGATTATTGTGCAGACAAACTTTCTGGACTGACTTACAGGAGTCTTGCTGTCTTAGAGCTTGTGATGCTGTCATTGAAACACTTCTGCACAAGGTAACAAAAACATGCAGATAGAGCTGTAATTATGCAATTGTGTAAACTCAGTGACAATGAACTACCAGGGTCCAAAATAATTCCAGAGACAAAGAGGAAGGGTACAGTAGGAAGCAGGACTCCTTTTGGGTTGTAATCTGCAGCCAAATAAATGACAATTTATAAATAACACAATAAAGGCTTTAATAGCTGGGATAATTTTCAACGTATATAGATCAATGCATGTAAAAACACAAGAAGAGCCCCAAAACCCATTACTCTTTTAAACAGGTATAATGTATATAAAGTATATAAACTCTTTTTATATCTACATATATATAGTGCTTCCTATAATATTACCAGAAAATAATAATTATAATATTGCTTTCACATATTCAAAATTTTCTAAATTATTCTGATCTGAATATTCTCATAATTCCTTATTAATTACAAGGCTTCCTGCAATATTTTGCAGATTCTAAGTCACCACATTTCATATATTGATCAGCACTGTTGTATCTAGAGGTTTCATTTCCCACTATAATTATAACTGGACAGCAAATCTGCATCATCTTCCACAGAATTGTCAATACATAGCTAAAAGTAAAAGGAGAGACTTCTACTAATAAAAAAAAAAGAGATAAAAGAAGAGCATGCAAAATATTTAAAGTCTTATCAGAGGAGGAATTAATTTTTAATTTTAAAATATTTTTATTAATCTATCACACACTTTGACATTCAATTTGCTCTACAAAATGGCATCATGTAGAGCTGCCAAAGAAAAGTCACCATGCTAGGAAGCTTGTCAGCTCAGTCTTTTACTTACACTGGAAACAAAACCATCTTTAAAATATTAAATACAGCTGTGGGTTTTAGTCCCTCAGTAACTTCATGGCTGTGACCTTCATAAAAGACTTGGCAATCTCAGAGTCATAGAACTCATCCAGGATATTAAGGAGAGCCATTGAAGGTCAGCACTGAATTATTCTGATTAAATTCAAAATATAAAATCAGATTTTCAGTGTGCGTTTTCTTGCCCTTTCATAATTTAAATTATCCTTGGTAATTAAAGAATACAAAAAATGCCTTAAGAGTGAGATTATCCTATGGTGACCACTGCAGGTGGTTTATAATGTGGCTTATTTTATAACAATGATGTTCTGAATCAGAGTGCAGTGACAAGATAAAGGATAAAAACAACAATCATCAAAACATAATAAAACAATTCTTCCTGCTTCTAATTCATCATCTGGCAAATGTCAAACTGACCATGACCAGGCATCTACAGCAAATTGTCTGAGGGAAAATTTGGTATGCGGTGGAAAAATAAAAGAGATTTGGGAGGAATCAGAAGAAATGCAATTACTTAAAATTCCTAGCTCCATTAGGGTTTTATTCCAGCAATATCAGAGAAGGCATTGTGGGTGTGAAGTGGTTTCAAACCCACAACTGTGTCCCACAGCCACCCTCAGTGCATTAATGGAGCTCTCACAGCAGCCTCAGGAACCAAGATCCTCAGTGGGACCAACCAGAGTGGGATCACCCCACTGCAAGGAGTCATGGAATGGTTTGGGTTGGAAAGGACCATAAAGAACATCCACTAACCCCTGACCTGCAGGGACACCTCCCACTACCCCAGGGTGCTCCAAGCCCCGTCCAGCCTGACCTTGGACACTTCCAGGGATCCAGGGGCAGCCACAGCTGCTCTGGGCACCCTGTGCAGGGCCTCACCACCCTCACAGGGAAGAATTTCTTCCCAATATCTAATCTAAATCTACTTTATTCCACTTTAGTGACACAGCAGCCCAGTGGTTAAGCAGAAAAAAAAAATCTAAATCTTGCAAGCCATAAATAAACACTAACATTTTAAAATATTATGGTCAAATTTACAGTACAATTGTGCAACAAGGACCATCATTTATGAAGAGCAATGTTTTCATTTTAATACCTAATAGTCACACTGTAGGCATCTGCAGTCTGGGCTGAGACCAAAATGCCAACTCAGACAACAAGAAAAATCTAATTTGTCTACCACACTCATCAAAAGAAAAAAAAATCAAAGTGAAAAAGATTAACATCCCCTGGGTGAGAGCTGATGCTTTATGATAGTTCCTATCATGGGTTTTGCAGTATTTTTCAACAAAAAAGAAAAATCAGAAATAAGCCAATTGCTACAGTTCATTCCCCTCATCATTATTTATATTGATGGATGCTTTCTCAACTCTCACATGCAGGGAAGAAACCACATCCTTCACTGCAGAGAACCAGCACTCTGCAGATTTACAAGAGCCTCCTATTTCTACAGAGAACACCAAAATACTTCCCACAGCAAACATTCCAATGTCACAATGCCCTCACTTTCCCACATGGGCTGTTTGTAATAGAGGAGAGGGATGGAAGGAAGGAATTCCACCAAAGCACAAACCACAGTGTGGTGAGACAACAAACACCACCCCAGGTAGCACACACAGCCCTCCTGTTCTAGAATATTCGGTGTTTTTCAGAACTGATTTTGCCATTATTTCTAGGACATGTTTCTGTGGGGGAAAGAAAGTGGTCACTGTTGTCAATAGTTTTTGTGCATGAAGAAGAACATATTGATCTGCACTTTCAGTCTGGCCTGGTAGCTAATATCTAATACCTACCTGTGACTATTTAGCTACATCATCTAATAATAACCAGTGATTTAAGGTAATTTACTCCTCATCTTTAGGACTAATGGAAAAAAAAAAATCCAGCATGTCATTTTTTACACGCTGCAGTTTAGACCCAAAATTCATCTCACTTGGGGACGGCTCTTCTGCTTCCATGAGCTCCATCCAGAGCAGCAACCAAGCTGTACACACATCAAAAGCCACTTGTGCATCCTCAAAATGGCTCCCATGATCCCAACACGCTTTGTCAAACAGAGCTAACTTAAAGAATGATTCTCCATAAGCTTTTGTGGCATCCCCAGCAAAACCTAATCATTCAAAACACACCCAACTCTGATGTCATTGGGAGCTGGTATTTTTGGGTGAGCCTGTCCCAGAGCTCTCTTTACCTCCACTGCCTCAGCCTCCTTACTCACCTCATGGGCTATACACACACAGAATTCCCAGTTTTCCCAAGGTGGAATAGGCCAAGGGACCTGCAGAAGAGACTCAAACCCACCTAAGTGGATTGCAGAGAACATGTCTCCCAAAAAGGGATGTTCAGTGGTGCCCAATGTCTCCAACAAGAGTCATTTGTGGAAGGAAAATAAAGTCTTGTGATATTGTAAATAGGGATAGAGACTGCAGCTGTCTAGAGCACAACTTCATTTCTTGGAAAATGCAAACCACATTGGGAATGCTCCATAATGAGCTCAAGCAAGAGACAGGCCAGAAAAACAGTACTAAAAATAGGATTTTCAGAGCCCTGACATCCTTTGACAATTTAGGAACTACCTGGTTTCATTTCTGAGGCTGCTGAAGTACTCTGAAACTTACATTTTAACAAGAGAATTTCAGGATTATTGTGAGATATCTTGAGTTGCTTCACATCTCACCACCCAAGCTGATCAACCATTTAAAGATACAACAAATAATATGATTTAAAATCAAATATTCAAATACGTTGTGTCTTATCTGCTATAATTAAAAAAACTTGATTTGTTTGTCCAAAGCTGTTTCTCAAAGCACAGCCTGAAAGTACAAAATAACATCAGGTCACTCTTCAGGCTTTCATCCTGTGCTGTGTGCTCCTGTCAGAAGAAAATTATAATGCTTTAAAAAGGAGTTTAAGGAAAAGCCTAGAATCATGTCTAACACAAACCCTGTTCCAGAACAAACAGCCCATAACAGGGTTTTTCTTCAGATTTTAGCTCTACCTCATTAATAGGAAAAGTTCAACTAATTGGAAAGTCAAACGTCCCACTTTCCTTGCATTACTTATTGCCTTTCTAATGAATTTCTACACTTTTACAACATTTCTATCTGCATTACTTGAAATGGCAAAATGATGTCTGTGATTGGACAAGTGTCTTCCCTAATACACCATAAGGTGAGATATCTCATAGTTTGACAGCATTTAACAAGATCTGCTCATTTCTGCAAATCCCCTGTTGCCCAAGCCCTTGATCAGACAGCGTTTCTGTGAAATTCAGCTATCTAATTAGCTTGTTTGATTATTTGAAATAAAATTAAGTCTCCAAACTTGTTAAATCACCATGTACTTTTCCATTGCATTGATTTGCTTCAAGTGGAGAAAAGCTGAGTACTTCTCACCTGAACACTTCTCATCACACAAAAAGAATGATAAATCCATGGTTCTGTACCAGTTTGTCCAAGTTAAAACACCAGGGACAACTTGTGAAGAGTGGTCCAGACCCTGTTTGAGGAAAGGCGCTGTAGGAGATTCCTGTCCCATGTGGATTAGGGGCAGACTGGAGCCAGAGTCACCTCCACCCTCAGCTCTTTACACTTCCACCTCACAGAGGTGAACACTGTGGGGATGGTGACTCCATCACTTCCCTGGGGAGCCTGTTCCAATGTTCAACCACCCATTCAGCAAAGAAATTTTTCTAAAATCCAACCTGCACCTCTCCTGGATCACCCTGAGGCAATTTCTCCTTCTTCTCTCAATTTCTTATCTTCATGCATGCCTGAAACTCAAGGCACTACATCATGTAATCAGTGGCAGAGCTGTCATCCCTTGATGTCATCTGCTTAGCAACCACAGAACACCCCAGGGAATTCCACTCCCATGACAGAATATTTCAATACTTAACAAAAAGAGGATAAAAGATAGTCTGTTCCACATAATCCCATTTTGCTCCTCCATATTAAAATTCTGTTGGACTCACTCCCACTCATGATTAATCTCATTACTCTTCAATTAATTTGGGAAGACCAGCAGCTCATTTTACACTACCATAATTATTTCTATAATGCCAGCCAAAGCAAATTACCTTAATACATAACAAATCAACATGTGATGGCTCACATTAAAGGTTCTTCCTCTCAAAAAAGTACACACAGATCAAGGAAATGGAAGGAACTTACCTAACACTGCAAATGAATGTAGGAGAAACGGAGGAAATGCGTGTCAAACTCACAAACTTATTTTCCCCATCATCACATCCCATTAAACTGCTGGCTGTAACTTTATTACTCTTCCTCATTTTTTTCTCATGCATACACTTCTTATTTTGATCCCCTGTTTGTTGTTAAAATGGCAGTAATGTTTTATAGAAATAGCCTAAAATTAAGGCATTGTGCTTATTGCTGCAAGTTTTCAATTCCTTCCTCGACGTTATTTTCCAACATTACAATGAAACCTCTAGAAAATCTAATTTAAAGAGTAATTATCAGGTTGTATTAAAAACAAATAAAACCAACCCACCCTGATTTGTCATTATTATTCAGCTGTAGCAACTCTCAGCCAAAGGTCACTCAAAGATAACAAACTGGGTGACATCAGCATAAACTTTGCTGTTGTATTTCAGTGCTGCTGCTGCTGGGGGCTGTGACTAACAAACAGCAATAACAAAGTAGATCCCCTCAGTGGAAGCTCAACACTCCAGTCTAGGGCCATTTTCTCTAATTTTAAGGCAATTTTAAGATAATTAATTACCAAAATTCTTGGCTGTAGAAAAGCTCTTGGAACAGGCTGCCCATGGGAGGGGTGGAGTCACCATTTCTGGAAGTGTTCAGGAAAAAAAACAAAAAAACAACCAGAACTGGAACTTCACAACATGGTCTGGTATTTGGTCAAGGTTGGACTTGGTCATGGGGGTCTTTTTCAACCTTAATGATTCCACAGGAATTTGAATCTGATCTTGTTCTTTTCAGCTTTGAGAAGATGCAAAGCAATTCTGGAACTGTCCACCTAAATTTAACACACTGTACTGCACGACTTATCACAACATCTGCCTTCAAATAAATTATTCAGCTGAATATGAGCACTGCCTCCACATTCTTTTAATCAACTTATTAAATTGCACCAAGTTTCTAAACATTATATGTAAAACGACAGGTTAAAAGGATAATCATATACACAATGCAGGACAAGAGTATTCTCTTTTTAAAAAATGACAAAGCTAAATATATGTTTGAGGGCTTAGCATCTCTTCAGAGATCAGTAGATGCAGCAGTTCAGGTTCTACATTAAGAAAATGGTCAGTAAGAGATGGTTATTTGGAAGCTTGGCCAGCAATCAATAAATTAAGAGATCTAAAATAGGATAATCAGGTTGGACATTTAAAATGAACAACAATAATTACTATTTCATACGGTATCTAATTAAATTCAGAAACTCATTGTTGCAGGGGAGCTCAAACATATGAGTGGGTTCAATAAGTCTTCAGCAAAAAGAGTGGATTATGGGTCCACAGATGGCTATTAAAGCAGCAATTCAGATGCTAATTTCAACTCAGGAAGTTTCTAAATCACAGCCTGTGGAAGCTTGGAAGATTTAGCAAGGAAAAGCTCACTCCACACTTTCCAAGCTCCTAGAACTCTTTCTTTAACAATTCTTACTGGACAGGGAGCTGAAGGTCTGGTCTGACCCACTCTGACAGGTGTGTCCCGGTCTTACTCATTCCTTGCATGAGTTTCTCTCTTAAAAATAAATCTGCCTAAAAATAAATTGTCCTTTTTTATCTATTTAAATATAACTATTTAATATCTATTTTAATCTACTTTATATCTATTTAAATTGCCTTTTTTTTTTAATCTTTAGAGTTAGCAGAGGAGCAAGTATTTTCTTGCTCCAGAGGAATGGAGTAATGATACTTGACTTAGCTTGAAAGGGGGGTACAAACTACAGTATTTCCCCCAGATTTTCAAGCACAGCTTTGTTTACCTCTGTGGCCACTCCGGGTTCATGTGCTCCTGTATTGTAAGAGACCTAAAGATCATTTGAAAAGGAAATATATTTCTAAATGGTGGAACTGACATGGAAAATATCTGCAGGTGGTGCTGGTAAAAGTTCTCACAAAAACACATTTGTTTAAGGAATCCAACCATTATAGGAATGATTTTTTTTTTCAAAAGACAATAGCAATCAAAATGCAATGTACTATAAGTAAATTTTTAATATTGTAAAATTTCAGTACTTTAACTGTGTGATTAAATTCGCTGGTTAAGATGGCAAAATAATTACTCATCAAGCCCAGGAAAGTGCTTTTTTTCTGCATGCATGCTCCTGTGACAAAGTACAGTATTTCATTTAATTTTGGAGAAGATTACCACCTACCAGAAAAGGGATATGAAATGCACTAAATCAAATTACAAGCAATAACACTGACTTTGGTGGTTTTTATTTAGTATTTTCATATTTTTAGTTTTGTAGTGACAGCTTGTTTAAATGCAATTGTGTTCTTTGAACATAATAACAACAACACCTGGCACTTAGAAATTCAAATTACGTGTGAATTCTTTTGAAAATAACAATGATTTGATTCACAGGCATCAAGTGGAAACTACCAGTCACAACATGACAGTGAAGAGAAAAATGTTTACCAAGAGGAACAGAGTTATGATACTTGACTCCAAAACTGGGATGGGGTAGAGATTCATGTTCCCAGGTGTTTCCTTACAGATAAAACTCCATAGAAAAACAACTTGGGAACTCCTTTCTCATTTCTTTTTCTCAAGGTACTCTCCTCTCACACAGCTTTCCACCAATTTTTTTCTCAGCTTTAACACAAGAGTCTTGCTTTAAGCCCAAGAATAACATGAATTTTATTTTTTGGTCAGCTTAGAACAGTAACATTGTGCCTGTTCTATCACTTTTTAGTGCCAGGACTTTGTCACTTCAAAGGCACAAGAAAATTCTTTGGGTTTGATATGACTTTTCAAATTAATCTTGAGATTGGCAACTTTGCGACTTGACACTTTCCATAAGTTTGAAGTTGATGTATACTAGTAAAATTACAGAGGAAAGTTAGCTCTTATTTCATATATAAGAATTTAGCTGACAAAAATTCAATAATATGAGCAAGAGATTTCCCAAGTGTCAGCTCAACTCAACAAATAATTGCATGGTGATTAGTACCAATAAATCATTCACACTGCTTCAAAAATATTACAGTATTAAAAAAGGGCGATGAACAAAGAAAGTAGAGACAAAAATTGTTATGAAGTTCTGCTCCATTCTACTGTTTGCTTCCTGACAACTTTGTCTCTATGCTCTCATTCCCTTTTCCTGTCTCAATTTTTGAATACTTTTAAGGTTCAATTCAAGACCCATTACTTTTCCATCCTTTCTCTAACTTTGTGGGAATTTAGACTTAATAAAGAAAAACAAACATGGCACCACTGAAGAAAGCAAAGCAATCCTACTGAAAGAGAGGAAAGCCTCTTGTAGACCTCTTAAATTACAACAAAGTCCGTTTCAAGGAATGTCTCTTAAATATAATCAGTATGGATGCTCTCTGTTCTGGGGACAAGTAAACTGGGATGTTGGAGTCCTGGATGCTGAGAATTTCAGACTTTCTGTGCTGGCAGGCACTGACAACCAAGAGAACGCTGCATTGACCTGAAGCCGTAGAGAAGTCTTCCAAAATTGAATGACAGAACTGGGATTGTGGGAGTGTAGTTTGACAAGAAGTGTGTATTACCATGTGGTAGAAAACTTAGAGTTTAATGTTTCAGAATATAGTGATATATGTGACGCTAAGATAGAGGTTTTTTAAGTGGTAGCTAGTTGTTCGTCTTCACCTTCTTCTTCATGAGTTTAGGTAGTATATTGTAATTAGACAGAAAAGTCCACATTACAAGACACAAGTATTTAGTTATTGAGTTAAAAATAATTTGTGTCATTTCTTAATTAGTTTGGCCTTAAAAAATCTTGCAGAGAAAAATAGTTAACAATTTTGTACCTTGTTAGTGAAATGTTACAGAACTCACACCTTGCAACACTGTGATATAGATAGAAAATAATAAACACCTAAGTCTAAACACAAAATATTATCTCAAGAACTTCAATCCCGACCTTAATAGAAGGAGAAGAGAAGCTGAAAAATAACACTGAGGGAAACCAAAGAATGAAAAAGATGAAGAACAGGTAATTTAAAAGACAAAAGGGAAAAAATATAGTCAAAGCACAAAATAAGTAATAAACATCAGGTTCTGAAAACCAGAAAGGAAAGAAAAGAATGAGACTCAAACAAAACAAGATGTTTCAGTGAAGAAAAGAACACAGCTAAGCTTTTAATTTAGAATGTGAAATACATACAAACAATAGAATGTGCATCCTGCTCTTTCAACACTTTCAAAAATACCTATTAAAAGAACCTTGAACAAGTTACAAGCTGCACTTGTGAAATCTGAAGCTTCATTTTGAAGACTTAGCAAAGACAAAAGCAGAATGTGTTGAAATGCATTACTTGTCTTCTCCTGAACACTGTAATTGTGCTTACTCTGTATTCCTGCATGCAACATTGAATCCCTCAGTCTGCTGCCAGGTTTTCATTCCATATTGTGTATTATCAAAGTGTAAAACTGCTGAATGCGCCCCAGCACAATTTTAATCATTATTATAGACAATGTTCCAAGCTGATGTAATCAAATGCCTTTAATTATGGCAATCAAATACATTATCAGTTTACTATTGCTAACCCATATTGGGTACACAGAACAGCCTGGAATAGCAGGGTCTGCTATTTACACATGGCTTGGTTCAACCTCATGGCAAAATACCTCCTTCAGTTTAGGTGCAAATATTTTCATAGAATCATGGAGTGCCAGGTTGGAAGGGGACTCAAGGATCATCTGGTCCAGCCTTTCTTGGCCAAAGCACAGTCTAGACAAGATGGCCCAGAAACCTGAGCAGCTTTATCTTAAATGTGTCCAGCACTGGGGAATCTACCACTTCCCTGGTGTGACAGATGAGTAATGTGATGGTTGACTCTCACAATTAAAAGGCAAATATTATGTATAGACGTTAAGAGAAGTTTCATAGACTTATAGTTGTGTTTTACCCCTTCCATTGTTATCAGGGACGACCTGGGTTTGGGACATTTGGGAGGGTTGGCTTCTTACTATGGCAGCACCTGACCTCCAACCAAGATTTAAGGAAGTAAACTCCACCACTGGACAGCAAAGGAGTTGAAGACAGAACTTTGGGAGGAGCTAAAGGGTTAAAAGGCAAAACCTCCACTATGTGGATGAGCACATGGTGGGAAAGATCCTTTGCTCCCAGTGCTGTAATATTTTCTGTATTCAGTCTTCTGCTGTATTTTTTTGATGAGGTTTTAATAAACCTTTTAAATTTTTCAGAAGTGAGTATCATTTCTCACACTGGGAAGATTATTCCAATGGCTGAATGTTCCTGATGGGAAAAAATTCTCCCCTTGTGTCTAGCTGGAATCTTCCCACCAGTGACATGTACCCACTACCCCTCATCTTTTTGACAAGCAGGACTTTGGACCCTGCTCCCCCAGTGTCAAGCCCATGTCACTGATCCAGGCAACCCAGGGCCAAAAAACTCCCCTCACCTCTTCTAAGCACGTGGATTCTACCCGGATTCTACCCCTCCAGTATCTCTTTACTGATTAACTTAGAATAAAATTTGCTTTAATGGAAATGTATGCTTTATATACATTTAATCTAAAAAAAAAAAAAGAGATGAGTTGTTTTATGTAAAATTCACAAAACAAAATTATTTATTTATTGCAGATTCCCATTATGGACAGGGGGAAGCACTCCTGGAGAGGACTAAAGTTGCCCAAAGAGACCCTGGAGTTCACCCTTGGAGGCAGAGTGAGAGGACAAGACCCTGAGCAACCCCATTATACATTGAAGGCAGTTTTGCTTTGAGCAGACTTGATCAGAGACCATCCCAGGTTCCTTCCATCAAAAGGTATTCCCTGATTTTGCATTAGCACAGTAATAGCAGTCTTAAACTTGAGTTCTGTGTGCTAATGTTGGGGAAAAAACTCTAATGCTATGATGCTATTGAGAATAAAATTCACGGTGAGAACTACTAAGAGGTCATTAAGTTTCCTTGTTACGTACATTGAGTTTCATTATCCAAATAAATTACAATTTCTTACTAATCAGACAATCTTTGCAGCAAAATACAACAAGAAGCTGACATAGTTACACAAGTGAATCAGTCTGAGGGGGCCGTGAGAGTTGTCATGACATTAGGAATTCTATTTGGGGAAGTAATTATCCACACACGATGCAAATGATCAATCACTGTGAAGTTAGTAACAAATGTGAGGTTTACATGGCTCATTAGTATCCATGATACACAGACACACACACTACAGAAAGTTTCTTTGTCACTGACAATTACAAGCAATGCAATTTTTTTTTTTTCCTTGACTTAAACAGACAGGAATTCTGTGGAAGAAGAAGACAACATCCTCTTCTTTTATCCCAAAATAGTGTCAGGAGTCGGGATTCTTTCTTTGGTGCAAGGCTATAAAAGGAAGGGGCTCATCACCTGTGCTGCTCTCAGAAAACCTGAAGTATTGGAAAGGTAATAGCTCCCTCAGCCAGCAGGGAATAACAACCAGGTCTTGCAGGAAAACTCCAAATTTAGGGTGACATAGACATAAGCACTGGAATATTCACAGGATAAAATCAGCACCCAGTGCTGGGCACTTTTTGCATTTCAAAGCCAGGAAGGGGATTCATTGGCAATACTGACATCAAAGGCTGAGTCACTGAGGGGACTCTCTCACTGACAAGGAGCTTTAAATACTTTCCCCTGCTGCTTTAAGCTCTGAGGCTGCACAGTTTGGGAGATCACAGGTCATGAAAAGGCCGGAATTTAAACAACTTGGGACAAATCTTGGGATATCAGCACCTGAATCTAAAAACAGCAAGGTTACCACAGGAGCAGCATTTACTTCTCAGCATAGCCAAACCCTTCTCTTTAGAGATTATCTTGTTTGTTATTAAAGTAGTTGCCTAATTACAAAGGCAGCTGTATTTCCCTGTAATGACCCTGATTAATGATGTGAATTGACCTCAATTGACTACTGATTTTTGCAATTACCTTTTAAGTGTGATAATGGGTATGTAAATGTTGCATCTGAACACAAAGTACCTCTTCCAGATGCAGAATAAGTTTGTCCATCAGGCATTAGATTCATGTTTTTCTTGGTTTTCATGGTTTTCTGGTGGTTTTTGCCCACTGCTGGCTGTATCAACGCTAGTAAGCAAAGTATCACAGCACCAGGAGAAACTGAGACAAAGGCAAGATTTTACAAGGCTTATGAAATCCTGAACTGAGTAAACTGTCTAGGTCTGAGTCAGAATAATTTTAAAACAGGGTATTTGAAATACTAACTTCTTATTTTGGAGCAGATAAAACTTTTCCTAATAAAAGAAAATATAGCATCAAGCTTATAATTAAGATTATCAGAAGAAATATCAGCACCTTATTACTTATGAGTTGGACATCTACAGACTTTACTAAAAATTGATTTGAACTGTCCTAAAAAAGGAAAATTAGTCCTTCAAAGCCCTGAAAAACCAAAATCCTATTTTAAATCCATGTTCCAAAGCTGGATTTGGATTTGTATGCTGGGAAAAATTAGATATTGATTCTGGGCTGCTTTTTTCACATCCAAGAAGGAATATTGCTACCAGCGCTGAAGATGTTACCTGATGTATACTTGTTAGAAAATTACAAAAGCAACGATGAAAGCCAAAAATATAATTTTATGAGTTCAATGGCTTATGAAAGAATAGGCATTACCTCAAGGCAGAATTTTTGTGCTAAAAGGCAGACTATCAACACAAAAACGTGGCATTTCCAAGCTATCATTTGGCATTTCTTAATTCCCAGGTGACACGTTGGATTTTAGAATGCTGTCGGCTGAAATATGCGATATGAAAAGCCTAGGACCAGGATATCTAAACATGTACTTGGAAAAGAGGGAAACAGAAGTGTCACAATTTTTATAAACACCACAAGACAAATGAAAGAGGAAATGTAGTTAAATAAACGGCCACGTAAATAAAGCCTCTGCAACCACAAGACTACCAGCAACCAAGCAGGAGCTGTACAAGCTTCCAGTTTTAGAAAAAATCACCCTGAGAAGGGAGAGTGAACCAGATATCAGCAGTAGAGAGAAATTCCTTCCAGATTTCACAGCTGGAGCTGTTTTGGCTATAAAGCATCTTCAGCTTCAAAACACAGAAGAACAAATCAGATAATATCAGAGAATTCATGAAGAACACAATAGTTGACCACTCAACACCTCACAGAATGACAGAATGGTTTGGATGGAAAGGGACAACAAAGCTCATCCAGTTCCCACACCCTGCCATGGGCAGGGACACCTTCCACCATCCCAGGGTGCTCCAAACCCTGTCCAGCCTGGCCTTGGACACTTCCAGGGATCCAGGGGCAGACACAGCTTCTCTGGGCACTCTGTGCCTATTTCTCTTTGGTAGAAGAAAGCAGGAGACAAACTGCATTGAAATGCAGCAAGGAACAATCCAAATGTTGAGAAGTTGTATGTTTAATACATATTTTAGGCTTTCAAATATTTTTCTCACTAGCTATTTCCTCTAGTGTTTGTTAACTTGCTATTTGCTAAAGCACTCCAATATTTGCAGTGTCTCAGAACCTCATTAATCACCCTCTAAAAGCATTAAGCCAATCAGTATGTGAGGCACCCACCAGAAGAGAGCTCTGAACTGTGGTGTTGTCACCTACTTCTGTAATAAACTGCTGTCATCATCATTACTCCTAACATCGACCCAGTGTAGATGTTTTACTACATGCTGGTAAAACACCAGGCTTTAAAACTGCCATCTTTTTAGGAAATTATTTCTTCAAGATCCAATTAAAAAAAAAAAAAAAAAGAGAAGAAATTCAGTAAGTTAATAAATGAGTTTCTCAAATTTAAAACTCAGTTGTTTTTCTCTCCTCAGTAGAACTAGCTCATGTAAAGAGAAAGTCATATTTACCCAGTAAGGTATCTCTTTAAATCTTGTTTTAACAAGCTGCATTGACACACAGGAGATTCATATGCAGCATATCAAAATAAGAATTCCTCTGTTTTGTTCTTTGTCTGTGTGTTTGATACAAAAATTAAGGAAAAAAACCTCCTTAAGCTTCTCCTTAAGCTTTAAAGAGGATGATTCACCACAAAGATTTAATTCATTGAAAGGAAAAGACTACAATGCCTTTTGAAATAAAAGCGAGAATACTAACACCAAATCTCAGTTCTACAGAGAAATAGAACTTATGCAACACGCAGCTCAATATCCATAGGTTACTTATATTATTCACAACTTAGTAGCAGCCTACACTCCCATCATAAATTGCAATAAAGCTTTTCTTTATGAGAACATCTCCTTTCATCTCCAACTAAGAATGTAAAAATATACTACCCTACCTAAAATATGAATTGCATCACTTCTAAAAATATACTGGTATCTATATGTGTCCCTTCACTGGAGGAATTTTTAGCACTATAACCAGGCAGTATCCCAACAGCTCTTTCAAGAATTAGCAGGAAGAAGAAAGGGCTAAAATATCTGTTTCACTTGGGTCAGGCAGCCTCACTTAGCATCATATGGTTTCTGCAGGCTGCCAGGCAACAACACTGTCTGGCAATTCTTATCTCCACTTTCTAAATTTCTGAAATTCAAGGAGCAGAACGGCAGAAAACGTGCATTAATGAGCCCAGCATTCCCACTTGGGTACCTTCCTCCCATATTCCCCCCACTGGGTCCCTACTCTAACTCACTGGGTTCGATTTTTGCAGCAGGGCATTTAAACTCCTGTGGTAAAAACAAAACAACAGAGAAAAGGAAAACAGGTTAAAATGCATGAACTTGGTTCAGTACTCATGATTTACTAGTAGTAAATCAGCGAGTATAGCCCAAAGGAATGTTAACAGGTATTCACTGCTTTCAGAAGAACTTTACATGATTTGAATATTGCTTAGCAACACCGACTCTATTTAAAGGGCTGTGACAATAACATATGTATGAGTAGGTCCAGAAAATAGCAGCTTCATGACATCCATAGCGGTGCTTTATCCAGAAAGCTTGATTCTTCTGTTTTATGTCCTTGCTCCCTCAAGGAGCAGGTTCTCATTCCAGAGCCCAAACATGACTTAAAGCATCAAAGCAAGCAGAAGACAGAGAATGTCACACAGACCACTCACTTTTGGCTTCTAATTGCTTAAAACCATGGTTCTAACAAATACATTATCATTAAACTTATTTTTTATCTTTTGACAGAAGAAATTCCTACATTACCAAGTCCTGCCCTGTGCTTCTGAAACACCAGAACATCTTTTAAAATGGATAAACTGAAGGTTTGTTTAACAGAGGAAATAAATAGGAAAAATAGATGCAGTGGGAATTCTGTTGCTGTATCAGATAATGAAGAGGGGACTGGAGAGGTGACACAAAGATGTTCACTCCACCCTAATCCTCTCAACATCCTACTTCGTTCCCACACAGCACTGGACCATGCAAACAAGGTACCAGTCTCTCAAAATAAAATAGTGGCAGCGAGTCTGTAAGATCTATTTATTAAAAACACAACAGGGAACAGGATTTTGTAGGAAGTATTGCCTTTATCAGCTTAATGCAGTGGAATTGCTGCCTGTGTTTTAGAGTTAAACCACAACACGGGATTGAGGAGCGCAGCAGCAACGACAAAAGCGATCCACATATTTCACTGCGGATAGCAGGCATCACAATAGGATAAGACAGGCGTGGAGCGGAGATTTGGGGACATTATTCTGCCCAAGTGGTAAATGGCAGGCGTGATGGGGATGGGAAGAGTTTTGCAGAAGAAGCCATTTGCGGTGCGGGGCTTCGGCCGCTTCCAAAGCCGCGAACGGCGCGGCAGCGCTGCCACCTGCTGGAACTCGGCAAGGAGCAGGAGCAGCGCCCAGGAATGGGGGAAAACAACGGGGAGCGCCTGCTCACAAGGCAAAACGTGGTGTTTATAGCGAGAGCATGCAGATAAAACCCGATCAGATCCACGCATCCGAGAAAAGAGCATCAGTGCACTCTCGAAGTCCTTCAGAACAAATCACATTTAAGGATCCCGACTTCAGCGACTTCTCTGCGCTTGTCAGGAAGGATTCTTTCTTTTCTTTCTTTCTTTCTTTCTTTCTTTCTTTCTTTCTTTCTTTCTTTCTTTCTTTCTTTCTTTCTTTCTTTCTTTCTTTCTTTCTTTCTTTCTTTCTTTCTTTCTTTCTTTCTTTCTTTCTTTCTTTCTTTCTTTCTTTCTTTCTTTCTTTCTTTCTTTCTTTCTTTCTTTCTTTCTTTCTTTCTTTCTTTCTTTCTTTCTTTCTTTCTTTCTTCTTTCTCCTTCCTTCCTTCCTTCCTTCCTTCCTTCCTTCCTTCCTTCCTTCCTTCCTTCCTTCCTTCCTTCCTTCCTTCCTTCCTTCCTTCCTTCCTTCCTTCCTTCCTTCCTTCCTTCCTTCCTTCCTTCCTTCCTTCCTTCCTTCCTTCCTTCCTTCCTTCCTTCCTTCCTTCCTTCCTTCCTTCCTTCCTTCCTTCCTTCCTTCCTTCCTTCCTTCCTTCCTTCCTTCCTTCCTTCCTTCCTTCCTTCCTTCCTTCCTTTTTTTTATTTTTTCCCCCCCAAAGGGTTTGGGCAGTGGTCCAAGACACACAAAAAAAACATAGAAGAGCAAACAGAACACATGCTGGCCCAGAAACATTCAACCTACTGTAATGCAACCCAGCTGTAAATATCCACCATTACCAGAGTTATAGTACCATGAAAACATCTGAAAAGATACTAACTGAAGTGAGTTTTTCGGTATTTCTACTGAATGGAAAGAATATTCTTATTTTTACACAAATTGATCAGACTAACCTGCATTTCAGGCAAAAAAGTAGAGCTTTTCCAAGTAAGAGACAATTTGTGAATAAATTGATATATGAATATTGCCTCACTGCCACTTGCCTTTTTTCTTTACTGTTCTGTATCTCCTTCCTTCCCTCTACATCTTCCTACAATTCCTATTACTTTTAATGTTTCCATGGCAATGACAGAAAAAAAAAAAAGCTTTGTGTATATCTTTCTTTTTTTACACAAAATTTTGGAAGATGGCAAAGGGAAAGAAATAATACCACACATCCCTCAGAGAGTGATGCCAGACTCAGGCCAATAACTGATTATGCAATCACGAGGATCTACCAATTAGCAGCTATTTGTATGCTCATCTTCATAAACATTTAAACTGAGAACAACATCTCTAAAGACAATCTGTTAAAAAAACAGAGGAAGAGAAAGTAAGAAAGTATAACCCAATAGAGAATGAAAATTAAACTATTTAACTAGAACTGTTAAGGGTTATTGGATACTTTCCAGATAACATCTGAAGTGTATTCTGCATTTTTATTTTGAAGTCTTTATATTAAGGCAAAAAGTTGCAGATCTACAGTTAAGAAAAATAGATCTTTGCATCTG
Organism: Passer domesticus; assembly: GCF_036417665.1. Classification (NCBI taxonomy): domain Eukaryota; kingdom Metazoa; phylum Chordata; class Aves; order Passeriformes; family Passeridae; genus Passer; species Passer domesticus. Next base: position 80,378,177 of record NC_087477.1, read on the forward strand.
GAATTAAAATTAAGTAGGGGAGCCTATCCAACAGCTGCATTTTTTCAACCCTACTCAAAGCAGAGGGTTCTCCTTTAATAGTTCACTTGTTGGAGGAAGAATTCTGCAACTAAGCTGCAATCCCCACATCTCAAAAACCTGCCAGATACACTAAAAACATAACTGAGACCATTTCTTGTAGAAATACTTTAAAATGTAACAAGGAAGAATTCATTCTATTTTTAAAGCACTTTCCTGAAGCACCCATGGATCAATAACAGACATTTCCACCTCTTTCATGGTAACAAAACACCCTGTAGATGTTCAGTACAACCTTTAAAAATACTCAGAGGTGCCTGTGCCAATGTCGTTTAAAGAGAGAATGCCCCACTTGGGGAATTGAAAATACAATGCTTTGGTACTTGCAGCTGTGGGATTCAGGAAATCTGAGCTTTTCTCTCCTCCTGCCCCAGAGCTCCTCCATTTTGGTCAATATATTTCCTCTGAAAATGGAAACTGGGAGACATCCAAAGTATTTGTCAGTTAGGTAAAAGTGAATAAATTGTTCTGGTGTTTTTTTCCTGACCCTTTTTTTTTTTTTTTGTGAGAAAACAATTTCCCAAATTAAGACACTGACTCTAAAATGGTTGTGTCAAGGTTATGTTTAACTGGGAAAGGTAACTGGATTATCCAAAAATTTTAATGAATTTATATGATATTACTTAACTTCTAAACACAATCCAGCTTTTAGTCTTACAGTAAACACAAACATCCAAATCACTACAGTGGTTCCTTTTAAATTTTATTTTAAAATGGTTTAGACCAAAGCTGATTGAACTGTGCCTCAGGCTTTTCTTCTAGATATCCATTTTAAAATCCTTTGGTCTCTTTTACAGACAGCTGAAATTGCTGCAGGACGTTTCATTTCTTTCTTTAGTATTCAAAGTCTGCTAAATGCTGGTTTACTGATATTTAGAGATCTGGTCTATTTTCAGAGGAAAGAGATATTTATATTTCTCAGGGAGTTCAAGTGCCGAATATATGACAAGGCTCTGCAGTATCTACAAGGATGTGAACCCAAGAAATTCCAGTTCCATGAGTCAGATGAAATACTTCCCTGAAGCACTGCTAATGTAGTCATGTAGATATTGTATGTAAAAAGAATCTAGACCATCCTTCAAAAATTCAGATGGGTTGGAAATTGTATCAAAAATTGGCTTTTTCATTCCTATGCAGAATACACATCTTAACTCAAAAGGTTCAAATATCTTTGGGGATATTTTTTCCTCTTCACTTCTAGTCCATAAAGGATCCACCACCATCTTAGACAATGTGAAATGCTCCAAAGCTGTACTCTTGCAAACCAGATTGACAAATAGGTTTGGATGGCAGTTTTTTGAGATTTCAAGATTCCCAAAAACGTCTGTATTTGGGTCTCCACAGAAAATGGAGAACACTGATTAACCCTTAACTTCTACTTTGAACCACAGGGAGTTTATAAAAATTACCACCAAAATGAAAGTTTTCCTGTCCTGAAGTTCTGATGAGATGTTTAAAGCAGCTCTTTATAAGAAAGCAATAAATGTTGGAAAAGTGGACATTACTTATAACTGATTTCCATTCCCTGTCTGCAAGTGCTTACACAATTAACCTTTTGACATGAAGATCTCTTATTAATAAGAAATCTGGAATGTGTGTGCCAAGGAGTTTAGAAGTTAATATGATGTATTACTTGACTTGTCTCCAGAAAAATAAGCACACTGGCCTGTTATTGCCTATCTAACCACCTATTTTGTGTTCAAAACAGAGTTCCTATAATTTGAGTAATCCATCTTGATAGAATATTTTGTGATTAATTCATGTTTTCCCCTATTAAATCACCAGCCAAGTGACAATACATACATTTATATGAGAAAAAATTATCTAAGGAATATTCTGAGTTCTATTTCAGAACGTAATATATGATTTCATGTATTGTTCTTCCTCACTAAAGTACATCATCCTTTCTTCTCACGTTTGGTGGGTGATTTCTTCACTTTGTCTGTGAAGGTTATTGCAATTTACAGAGCCAGATTAATTTTGAAAGCTTTCAGGCCTTCTGGCCCTCTGATGTGAGTTATCTGCAGAAGGAACCACACCCTTCTCTCATTATTTGGAAATTTTCACTGTTACAAGGTACAGTAAGGAGTATGGATGGGTCCTTTTTCCCCTGGAAATGTATGACAGAATAAATTTCCACTAAACAAAAGTGTTTTCTTCCAGAAGCTGTTCATTCCCAAAATAAAGCGCATCTCTTCAGAAGATGTACTTCAAAATAAGAAGACATTTATTTTCCCTTTCCTTTCCTTTCCTTTCCTTTCCTTTCCTTTCCTTTCCTTTCCTTTCCTTTCCTTTCCTTTCCTTTCCTTTCCTTTCCTTTCTCCTTTCCTTTCTCCTTTCCTTTCTCCTTTCCTTTCTCCTTTCCTTTCTCCTTTCCTTTCTCCTTTCCTTTCTCCTTTCCTTTCTCCTTTCCTTTCTCCTTTCCTTTCTCCTTTCCTTTCTCCTTTCCTTTCTCCTTTCCTTTCTCCTTTCCTTTCTCCTTTCCTTTTCACACAGGTATTGTTTCCACTATTTATTAACTTAACTTCTCTAAGTCTAAGAATGTTCGGTCCCAAAAATCTTCTTTTTTCATCCAAAAAGATGAAACACAGATCCCCCCACCCATCTGGTTATTCAGAGGTTTGTGATGCTCATTTCTCTCCATTCCCTTGCTGCTCAGTCAAACAGCACAGAGATCTTCTAGGGCTGGGAACACATACTCCACCAGCATGGTGCAGCTGCTGAGACCATTCCCCACAGAAGCTGCAGGACACAGAAATCCATTTTCCTGAGAAAAGGAGTAACAGCTGGGAGTGAGAGAAGGGCAAATACCCAGAACAGCCAGAGCAGAGCCCAGCCAGGCCAGCCAGCAGCTCTCAGGGCTGCAATTCCCACCTGACACCTCCTAATGCCATTGGGGTGGCAGCAGTGATGGGGAGGGATGGGAAGATAATCATCATGGATCATTAAACCCAGAAAGGCCAGCAAACTGCTAAGAAGAAACTCTCTGAGAGTGAAAAGTATCAATCTAGTCCTTCTTAGGGTATTGCAAGATCTGAATCGAGGTTGGATTTGATGGTATTGGAGGTCTTTTTCAACCTTAATGACTTATGATTTCCCACAGATTTTTCAAACAAGGAAAAAATGTGCAATAAAAAATGTGATTAATGTCAAGACACTTGCAAATACATTGTCCATAACTGTAAATTCTCATACTCTCACATTTAACCAAGGTTTAAAAGTAAAAACAAAACAAAAGCAACCCAAAAATACCAAGCTCGGGATCAGGTGAGAATATATATCAATAGACTAAACATGAGAAAAGATTTAGAGAAGCCCATATAATTCAGAAAGAAACTGATAATGCAAAACTAAACACAGGTTTAAACAGCTATTTTTGAAAACCATGTAAAGGTTTTGAATTAGAAATTATTCTTGATGGTATTTGTAACAGCTTAATCTGCCTATTTAAAATAAATATCGTCTAATTACTTTCCCAAATGTTCTTCTCCTACTTTTAAATGATACAAGCTCATTTAACAACTGGTAGTCAAGCATGTTGCAAACTGCAGAAGATTATTGTGAAGAAAAAATAATTCTGCCATTCTAAAAAAAGTGACTGGCAATTAGTGATTTCAGTTGGCCTTTTCTCCAAAGTGTTTAGCAGAATGTTATATTTAAGCCTTATTAAAATGTACAGAGATTCTAAAGTCTTAAATATAGATTTCCTTGTTAATTCTCTGTAAACGTCAAATAGATAAAACATTAATGTGGAAACAATCTTAGACAATAGAAATGGAATGACCATATTGGGTAAAAAATAAATCATTGTATTAATGCATCAATATGGTCTGTATCACCATTTGATTTTCCAGAGCAGTACTCTCTTGAACACTTAATTTAAACTCTATTTTTACCTAAGAGTAGCTTGAAACCTAACAGGGTCAAGAGAAAATGAAAATGAACACTTTTAGAGTATATTTATATCTATTAAAGTTAAACTGTTGGCTTTTTCCTCATCCAAATTTGAACTGTCAGCTCCTCATGCATCTTTTTCACACACTAGAAAATTCCCTGCTTTCTTTGTCAGAAATATTCTACCCATAATTGATGGCTTGGAGAACACATAGAAGATCCAAACTATTACTGAGATTCTTTAAATTATGTTCTCAACTCATTTATCCATCAATCTCATCCTTTGTATAAAACTAGGGCAATAAAGTTTAATTGTTTTGCTTTTTCATCAAACTGAAAAGGATCATCTGATCCTGATTTTGTTATTCAATATTAACAAGATATCAGTGTATCCTAGAATGACATTTTTTTTACTAGCTTTTATCAAAATAAAGGTGAGCTGGGCTATAGCTTTAGACATATCCAGCACAAATTGTCTTCAAAGGTTTTCCCTTTGGCAAGAGGAATCAGTGATGGCACAAAACCTCAGAGCAACTTTGTGACCACCTTTCTGTGTGTTTCCAGGAGAAGAGAGTTTATATGTGTGAAAAAAAGGAAACAGAAACCCCAAACTCCCAGCAATGACCCACAACCAGATTTCCTGGGGCTGTGCAGAGGCAGTAAAAGTGAGGTTCACATTCTGGCCTGCCTCTTGCTTGCCCTTGCTACCCACAAAAAGAGGATTTAAATAAATCATAGAATCATTTAGGTTGGAAAAACCCTTCATGATCATTGAGTTAACCCAGCAGAACCAAGGCCACCCCTAAGCCATGTCCCCAAGTGCCACATCTACACATAAGAGCCCTTTCCATGGTGAAGTTCCTTTTGATTCTACAACCTCTACAGCCAGTATGGAATAACTAAGCAAAGACTGGATCCAATTAAAGACTCACACTGTATTTTAATTTCTAGACAGTTGAACAAGAAATATGTAGGTATCATGCACCACTTTTTGAAGTATTATATTTTAATATCTATATTATTTTTCAGCTCTGTCTCTGCAGATTGCTGAAGCCACTGCTCTTCCTTGCCCCTCCTGCATCTCCTGCACCAATGGATTGGTGTCCCATTCCCTTCCCCCTTTATTGCCTTTCCACCACTGTATCAAACTGTAACATAAATATTAAAACAGAGAAAAATACAGAGCAGAAAGAGTCTGTGTCACTCAGCAGTGAAGCACATATTGCCTTGTGGAATGGGTCACACACCAAATCAAGGATGCAATGCAACCTCTGGCAAAGACAAAAAGAAATGTTTTGATAAAGTTGCCATTTCCTCCCTTGACTTTGCCAAAACTGAACAATTGCAATTGCTACAGGGTCTCTCACTGACTATATGGCAAACACAGAAAATTAGAAGCACTCCAATTGTAAAGAGTGGAATAATAATATTAAAAATTAATGCAATTAAACTAGGTACTCTCGACTATCCAGCACGGGCATAATCATTTGCCTTCTGTATGTGCTGAGATTAAAGGTTGGAAAAATGCTCTTTTTGGGGAAAATTTCATCAAGCAAAGACAATCCTTGTCCCTTAAATAAGAAGACAGACTACATACATTAAGAAATTAATGCAGGAGGCAAGCCTCCAAGTCAGTGTGGTGAAAGCATTTCCAGAATAATGATAATATTTACTGACTTTCCAAATTTTTATGCTGTGCATAAAACTTTCCAATTATTACAAAGAATAACTCAGAGACAGGTTACAGAACAAAATTACTGGTATGTCTGTGTTTCCTTTTGAGAATGTGTTCATATTAATAAATATCAGTGAGATTAAATCAAAATAATGTGTATGGGGAATTGAGCATGAATTTATTGAATCACTGGGGATTGCTACCATAGTTATTTATAGGAACACAAAACAAAACTGTAATTATATTAAAATACAGGTGAAGCCTACATTAAAGCAGAAGAGGTGTAATGAAGATTAAAGAGAAAATACATCTATACTATTCTTTCAACAAACAGATAAAGACAAAAATTACCATTTCCCATTGAACAGGGAAAAATGCTTTTTCAATTCATTAAGAAGAATGAAGTGAAAAACAGGGTTTGCATACATTAGAAATTCTTGACCGCTTTAAAGATGTTAACAGCAGAAGGTACATTTTGGATCATATTTTGTGATGTTCAAGCTTAAAAAAAAATAAGTATTAAATTCCACTCAGTGTTTTGAACAAAGATAATAATCTCTTATACAGGAAATGAAGAGAGAAATATTTACGTGTACGTTTGTTTCTACTTATTTTCACATTATTCAGACAAATGTAGTTCAGAAACAACAAACAAATATATCTAAAGAAATAAATATTGGTTTTAACCAATCCTGTCCTGCAGAAAATGTAAAATCAACTTATTTTCAGTTATCTTGGCCCTGTGGTTGCAATCCACACACGTGTCCTTGGAAGAGCTGTGGCTGACACTTCCCAAAGCAGGTAAGAGCCCTGATTTCTCCCCGTGCCCAGGCTCTCAGTGGAAGATGGGGGATATAACAGATCCAGTCTGCTCTGATTTCAGAACTCACCTTTCTCTAATAAGAGAACCACAGCTGCTGTTTTAAAAAAGTTCTCCAGGTGAAGAAAACTTCAGGGAGACATTACCTGCAACAAGGACCTAATTAAACTGAATTGATTTCCTCCCAAATGTTTCTCACTACTTATGGTTTAGAAACCTGGCTGCACAGAATACTAGAAAAAAAGGAAGGAACACCCCAAAAAAAAAAAAAAAGTATATTCGAATGGCAATTATTTCTATTCCCCAGCTGCTTCTGGCAGTTATTTTAAAATGCCAGAGAATTCACTGCACTTTGATGAAGGCACTTGTTATTTCTTAGTTGTGAACAAGACAATTCCAGGGCACAAAGTTCAAAAGACAGCATTCACAGAAGGCAATAATTAGACTCAACCACACTAAGATGCTGTTGAAACTGAACAGCTCTGTCTGGTAGTTGTAGGGTCAGAAATTTAATGTTGCACCATTTGGTGTAATGGCTCTGGTAACTGCTTGCTTATTTTCACACCTACAGTGGAAAGTAATTAAAGTCAAATCCTTTTAGATGTAATTAGATGGCAGAACTCATTTAAATTGAAGGCAAGAAAAAGAAGAAAAGTAAAGGATCAGAAAAATGAAGAAAGCATCAGATTTGATAATTAGCAGGTCAGTACCTTCTCTAGTCTGAATTTATTCAGAAAAGAAAATTATTTAGTGAATGCCTGAAAATTACACACTTTTAGATTTTATTTTTCCTTCAAAATATCAAAAATACTAAAGGAAATTAATGTGATTTACCAATTTTAACAGAGCTTTTACATTCTACTCTTAGGAAGTAATTGTTTTAAAATAAAAGTATTAAAAAGTACATCTTCTTATATGGTACCACTTAGTATTTGCTTCAGGCTGGAGAAGAGAAGGCTTTGGGGTGACCTAATTGGTGTCTCCCACTACCTGAAGGAAGCCAGCAAGAAAGAGAAAAAGAGGCAATTTACAAAGGATGGATGGACAGGACACAGGGAATGGCTCCCACTGCCAGAGGTTAGCTGGGATATTGGGAAGGAATTGTTCCCTGTGAGGGTGCTGAGCCCTGGCACAGGGTGCCCAAAGAAGCTGTGGCCGCCCTTGGATCCCTGGAAGCGTCCAAGGCCAGGTTGGAGCAACCTGGGACAGTGAAAGGCATAAAATAAAACAATTACAATTTAAAAAGAAATAAAAGAATTACAATGCTGATGGTTTTCAACGATAAGTAGCACTGATTTAACCTTTGACAGTACCCAAGATGCACAAGGCAATTTTTTTGAACAAAAAGCCCATGGTAGGGGGAGGAATGGGAGGTTCTTTAAGATCCCTTCCAACCCAAACCAGTCTGTGATTCCATGATTCCACTCCTTCCCCTTGGGATAATGGCAAATCCTGCAGCACAAACGGGCTGTGGAGCACAGACCCTTCTCTGCATTTGCAGGAATCCTCCTTTAACTACTGAATTTAATTTCACAACCTTCCTGGACCTCTGAAGAGGTGAAAGCTTGCTTTGGTATTAGAAAGGGAATCAGCATGATTTGACAAGCCATTTGATGTATTTGCCTCTAATAACTCTGGCATTGCAACCTTCAGGGGGACAGAAAGCTGACAGCCAGAGAAAGGACACAAAGAAGAGAATTCTGCAAGCCAGAATTCTTTTTTTAATAAAAGACACCAGGGATTTTCATGAGGGGAAAAAATACATACATTTCTAAGCTTTTTTTAAACCTTTCTCATCTGGAAAACAAAGAATCTCTGATTGTGAGACATACCTAGTGATCAACATAAAAACTTGTAATAGTTTGAGCATAAAGTAGTCAAAAAGTCCATGAAGATAATTGGAGTATCTGATGCACAAATCAATAGTATTTATTTGTTGGAGGGATTTTGACTTCAAAATCACATAAAACTGGGGAAAGAGTCATAGAGAACTAAGACTTTGGAGTCTTTGCAGAAAGAGTCTTCCATTTGTTTTATCCTGGCAATGCCACTTCACCACAAAAACTTTCAAATCTGTTTCTTATTTTTCCTTTTTATCCCTTAATTTAAGTCATGAGTCTTACAGCTTCTTTGAGATTCTTGGCTTGACCATCTCAAATAATTTCATTTTTTTTCCCTCAGAAGTCCTCTCAGAAAGGCCTCAGCCTGGCTCATTGTGCAAACACTGAAGATGCCAGTGCAGAAATGTAGAAATCCCTCTAAAACTCCACATATCCCACTGTCTAACACTAGAGTATTTTATCCTGCATGTAAATCTGGAACAATTGGGAAAATTAATTAAGCAGTGAAGCATATAAAGAAAAGTGAGCAACACAGCCCAATACAGCCATTAAAAAAATCAGAATATTTCTGTAAGCAATTTATTTACACATTTTCCACTTCATTAATTTGAAATGAAAATGTATTTATCAAGTCACTGAAAATCTTCCTCCTTAAATATGCAAATATATCTTCCGGCATTTCCCAATATTGAGTCACACAAGCTGTACATAAACATTGAAACTCCAAAATATCATAAACTTGTTAAAGAGCAAGTTTTTTCCTCAATGTACTATAGAAATGAAAATTTATCAATTACATATTCTCAACTATGTTCCATCTATTGAGACTTAAAATTCTATATATAAGCTTGGCTGAAGACAGATATTAATGCTGGGGAGAAATTCCTGAATTACCAGAGGAAACATTAGGTTCTCTTAGGAATATAAACGTTGATAAGTGTGGCAGTTCCTTAACTAGAAAGGTTTTTAGCTGCATATTTAAGGGAGGGTCATTCATTTAATTTAAATGGCTTTTAACAATGCTAGAATTTTAGTAGCATCTTCATATGCTTGGTACTGCTTGGTACCACCTGGGATAAAAGCATAATAATCTGTGAAAAAAATAAATTAAAATGCTGATGGTTTTCAACTATAAGTAGCATTGATTTAACCTTTGACAGTACCCAAAATGCACATGGCATGTTTTTTGCATAAAAAGCCCAAGTCCTGGTCTTGAAAAGTTTCCCAAAGAAAGCCACAGGCTTCCTTAAACCTGTTCACAGAACTCTGTCACTTCTGGTGCTATTCATCAGGATTAATACTGGAAAACCAGATGATCAATCTTAGTAATCTTACATGGGTAAAATAACAATTAGAAATAGCAGTCAAAGCATAATGTAAGGCAAGAGAAACCTTTTTGAGAACTATTAATCAGTCTGAAATAAATATTTAAGAATTATTAAATAGTTAATCTTATCTTACTTAATCTGTTTTTAAAAACACAGTCCCCTCCCTCAGATGTAGGCATGGCTGTGTTACTGAGAAATTAGGAAATTACTAATAAAGTATTATCTAAATAAAAGACAGTCAAGCAGAATGGCAGCAAAAGATTACATATAACACGCCGGGGTTAATCTCACAAAGAAATAACAATTTCTACTTAGCTTGTTTACAAGTTTACAGAGAAATGCATTTAGAAAGAAACATTTAGGGAGATACTGGAGAAATCCCAAATTTATCAGACACAGACCAGGAAAGCCTGGACTAGTTGGTCCTGCTCTGAGCAGAGGGCTTGAACTGCAAGATGTCCAAAGGCCCTTCCAAACTCAAGAATTCTGTGACAGCAGTGAAGAATGAAGAATGAATCCAACTCATGCTAGAAAGCCAGCTTTGATGTTTGGGGATTTTCGGTTTTTTGAGTTGAAGTGAGAAACACTGAGGTCCAAAATGAGCTCTGGAAATGAGAACATTCATAATCACATCCAGAATCCAAAATTGTTGAAAACTGGGTTTCAGGAGATATTCCCCACTTTTATGCTGTTGAAATTCACTTGGGCATTCATGGTAGACTTCCTTCCAATACATTAAAAGAAACCAGCAGCACTGAATTTTCTGGAGTTCTTGGCTTGCAGAGCCAGGATCTGACCTGGTTCCACAGCCCTGTGTTCTCCCTCTGCTCGTAGGTTTGCCTAGAGACAATTCAGAGTAGACTGATAGATGTAGAAGCAATCTTTTGTTCTCTCATGTCATGACTGTCACAGAAGTGGTCCCATCACTGTTTATTCTTTCCCTGACAAAATCCTGAAGGAAATTTAAAAAATATTAGATGAGCTTGAGCTCTGGTTATCTATTTTGCTAAGACATTTAGTAAATCAATGCAAAACCACCAAAACATTCCCCAGGAATATATATATTTTAGTAGTCCACAGAGGAAGAACAACTTTATTTGTAACTATTATTCCTCCTTATTCAGTGAATGGTTTCAGTAAAACTCAACATTCATTAAAAATTATTCATCTCCCTTGGCCTTTATTCGCTGTTTCATGTTCACAATGAACCTAATGTAGCAAGTGATGTAATCAGACAAAAGCATGTAAGAGCTCTTCCTGCCAGTATAGGCACAATCATATTTAATTAAGAATTTATCATTAGCTGAAGGTATTAGTTAACTATTACAGGCCCACTATATTGTCTAGCTCAGAGAAGCAGCTTCCTCATTAACAAACAAGTGCTTGGATCTAATTGTTGCCTCTTTAATCAGCTCGGTGCATTAGTGTCTCATTAACAGGGCCTCACAGAACAAAATTATTGCTTTGATACCACTGGAAAGGATTAAAAAAAAACATAATAAATTCTTGGATGCTCCATCCAGCATCCACTCACAAAGGAGCAGGTGTAAATACCCTTTAATGACTACCTGGAAAGAGTGAGTGGAATTACATTGCATGGAGTGAAGCCTGGATAGAAGTTTCATTGTGGAGCCAGTATTCCTCAGTGAATTGCACACTTCCCTCTGCAGAGAGCTATTGAAACAGCTCAGGGATGGAAGGATAATGTCCAGCACCTACTAATTTTGTTTTCCATTTCTACAGACATTCTACATTCATATTTCACTTTGATCCCATATATCTAAGCTGACAGCACTCCTTTCTTTTCCAGGCATTACACTACTGAATAAAATAAATGTAATAACCACTAATTTTGCATTTGCTTGGCATTTTTTTACTGGGTAACTTTTTTTTTTCCTTTAATTTTGCAAGAAATCAATGAACAGTCTGGATCCTCTTGCTTTGTTCCCTTCATTTCTTTAATATTCCTTCCACAACTTCATAGATCAGCATGGGATTACCATGGATTCAGGAGATCTGTTGGGAATCATGCCTGTCTGTTTTTATGAGGCATAACTACCTCACAAGCAGAGGGTCCCTAAAATGTTAATTATTTTATACTTAGAAAAAGAAATGTTGACTAATTTATATTAACAAGCAATGTGATGCATTCAGATGATTCCTTTGTTTTCATCATATTAATCTGAATGTCAGCAGGAAAAAAATTCCAACTACCTGCACTCAATCCTTCAAGTGATTTTGACTTGGGGATTCAATGAGTCAGAGTTTCCATCTTTATGTACAGAAATTTATTACGTCCTACAGCTTGGCAGAACATAACAGAACAAGAGATGTAAAGCAATCTCATACTGCTTTCAGAACAATTTTCAATAAATAAATTGTGCAAGATAATGCTGTGGGAACAAAAAATCAAGCTGAAGGAATGTCTGCTATAAAAGTGATTTTGTCTGAATAACAATACTTTAAAAATAGGTCTTTTTTTTCAGAGATGAACTGATTTTTCACTGGAGAATAGGTCAGAAATACAAGTGCAATAAAATATTACTTCAGTTTTTTCTAACATTCTACAATGAGCAATTTGATCCATTATTGCCATTTTGAAAAAGGGAGTAGTTCATATTTAAAAGAAATGTTTCTAAGTAGTTTCTTTTTAGACATTAAAATAGAGACAGGCTTGTTTTCCTTTCATCTCCAAGAGACAATCATTCCAATGTGAAGGAAAACTACTTTGTATTTTTAAGAAATTCTGCTGAAAATGTAGAAATTCTAGATTTCTTTGCAAAAACAATCTTTAGTTTCCAGTTTATGCTCATATACTCACTGTCAAAAAGATGGAACTCAAGTTATTTGTAAGACAAAAGAAACAAGACAGCCCTCAGCGAATGTGAAATTTAAGAAAATATCCAGCAGTAATAGAGAATGTCAAAGGTGTGTCACTGGGGATCACAGGAGCATTTATTTGACTGTCTGTAAGAAATGCACATTGTCAGTGCAATGTGAGCACTGCTGCTCTGGAGGGTGCAATGAGCTGCATATCCACCAGGATAACAGGATTCTGTGTACTGGGAATCAGGGAATCCCAGACTGGTTTGGGATGGAAGGCACCTAATGAAGTGTCTTGGGCTGGAAATGCAAGTTGTGGGTTGTGTATTCTGTTCCCACCTGTCAGAGGTGGGGCAGTTCTCTTCTGTTCTTTGGGCAGTTTTCTTTATCTCTTCCACAACCAATCCTCCCTCCAGGAGATCTCTTCTGTTCATGGGCCATTAATTATTAATTATCTTCTGTTCATGGCCACTGAGTGTCCCTGCATGGCTGATCAAATTCCATCATCCCACTGGGAGATGCTCTGCCCAGGGCAGGAGCCAAGCATTCCTACCTGGATACAATCTGAGCCTGGAACAGCACAGCAGCCTTTGCCCACTGCATTCCCAGAGGAGCAGCTTTCTCCTGCCCTGCATTGCCAGAGGAAGAGCAGGCCCATCCCCAGCAGCCCTGGAGCTGCAGAGGAAAACTCCAGCCTTGTGCAGGATCCCTGCTCCAGCAGAACCACACCACAGCTTTTTTATTAATATTCACAAAGTCATTTGGGTTTTTTTTTTCAGAATACAGCAGGAATTAAAACAGAAGAAAATACAACATAATTTTTGGGACAGTCAAGCTGAATTCAAAAATCTCTCTGAACAAAACAAAACAAAAAAAATTATGACACAGGAAAACATTGTTTCTCAAATATAAACCCCCCAGCATTAGACCTAAATTTCCTGGTTACCAATTTTGGAGATTTAGAAGCTTAGTCTCCAAGTCAGTTTTTCTGCTGAACTTGATAAGAACAACTTTCCCTTGTTCTTGAATTCAACAGTTTAAGATAGAAAAGGAAGCCATTCTGTCCAACTTTTCACACATTTCAAAGATAAAGAATATAACAAGCATTTTTAATTAAAGCTTTAAAATTAAACTACAGGTGTTCTTCATTAAAAATATGGCAGTTTGTGCCTCCTACTAAAATAAAAAGAATAAAAATAATACTTTAAAGTAAGCGCTGAATTATTGTTGTGATGTGGAGCAATGGTTTTCTGCTTTCTCCAATGCTGCACAAAGCTTTGAATTTGCCTTTTCACCTGACACACTCTCTTTTTTTTTTCCCAAATCCTCTCTAATCTCCCTCCTTTGCTCTTTAAGCAGTGCTTTTCCAGACATGGATTTTTATTTTGTTATTTAATAACTATGGAAGCATTAACTTGTGTATATCTTAATACCATTGATCTCTACCTGTCTGTATATTGGCATTTAAAGCCATGATGCTGCTGTTTATTGATTTGCAGCATTCAGTGGATACTGTCACTAAATACAAACAATCTACATGGCCCATCACACTTCTAAAAATAAAAACAGTGAAACCAATATTTTCTATCTTGTTCTTTAAAATGTGCTGTTTACATGTTTACTTGGGTTTATGGTGGGTTTTTTTTGTAAAGTGTCCCCCCTTAAAAATACATGAAAATCAGCATAAAATAAAATAAATAATTTTTATACTAGTAAATGACAACGCCCCGCCAGAATCTTTCTGTTCTTGTCTCAGAAACAAAACATATCAGCTGCAGTATCTACTGACAAGTTAAACTTAAGCAATGTGAAAAGTTCAGAAAACAGCCTAAAAATGTCTATACAATGTTTTGAAGACAGAAAAAGATTAAGGCACTGAGGAATTGGGAAAAACAAGGAAAACAGGCACTGAATTCCCTGCCCACTTTATGCTTAGAGTTGCTTTTTCCATCTATAATATCAGCCTAATTTTTCAGTTAGTGCTCCTGGTTACACTGACACAAATAAAGAAGTGTGAAGAAACAGGGCTTCTATTTAATTTATTTTTCACACAAACATGCAAATGTTTGATTATTCATTTCTTTTATCTTTGCCTAGCAGTGGGAAATCCTTATCAGTAGTGAACAGCACCCAAATTACAGCATGTGTTTGCCTCTTCCGCAGTTCCATTCTATGGCAGTGAACTCCAAATCTTCCCATTAATGACTGCAGAAGGCCAAGATTTAATCTACAAGCTCAACTGTAATAAAGAATTGCAGGCTAAGATGGTCAGCAACACACAGCTCATTTTTCATAGGTACATGAAAAAATAAATAAATTCAGTATAAATCTATCCACCCGCCTGTCAGGGAGTTGTAGAGAGCAGCAAGGTGCCCCCTGAGCCTCTTTTTCTCCAGGTTGAGCCCCTCAGCTGCTCCTTATCAGACTTGTGCTCCAGACACCTTAAAATCATAATTAAATTGATAGAAGAAGGGGACAAAGAAAAAAAATTAGAAAGGTTTTAAATTGAAGAGACTTTAAGCCATTGCTGCCTGACTGGTCAGGAAAAGTGGTCAAAGACATTAGAATGAGAATGATGTTGATAACAAACTGATGTTTTAGTTTTTACTGAGCAGTGTTTGCCTTGAGTCACAGATGCTGCAGCTCCTCACAGTGCCCTGCCAGAGCTGACTGGGGGCACAAGAAGGGGACAAGAGGGGACCCAGCCAGGACAAACTGACCCCAAGTGTCCAAAGGGAAATTCCAGACCCCAGGGCATCATGCTGAGCAGGAAAACCAGGGGAAGTTGACCAGGACACTGTGATTGCTGCTGGGGAACTGGCTGGGCATTGATCAGTGCTGCTGAAATACCCCACTATGCATCACTGCTTCTGAATATTCTTTATCATCATTATCATTATTATCATTATTATTATCCCTTCCATTTCTGTCCTCTTAAACTGACTTTATCTTATCCCATGATTTTTATTTTTTTTTCCGATTCTGTCCCTCATCCCACTGGGGAGGAGCGGGGTGTTATAAACTTTGGGGTGTTAAAAACCTAAATCCTATCCTTCTCTCATTCCCTTTGGAGAACCGAGGAAAGGCAGGAGCCTCCTGCAGCTTCTGTGCAAGCACCTCACCATCACCTTGTACAGCAGAAGAGGACCAAAAAGACAGGAAATGGCTCAGAGGTCCCTTTTATCATTCTCTTGCTCTGCCAAATCACTGATTAGCTACTTTCAGACAATAACAGAAGATTTTGTTGCCAAGGTGACCTCATTTTTGAGAACCCAGATCTGTTCCCGGGTGATTACATTTCCATGCTAGAGCCCTGAAGGAAAAAAAAATCCCCAGTGCTTGTATTTATTTTAATCTCTGTACTCATCTCTAATTTTTAAAGGAGAAATTAGTTACACATTAAAAAAATTGAGTTAGTGGCTCATTAAAGACAGGCAGAATCTAAATGTCCCACTAAATTTATTATGGGCAGGCAGATATTTCCAAATTTGTGTGGCATGAAGACAAGACTGTGAGCAACAGATCAGTCATGTCCTGAATGTCACCTACCCTCCCCTCGGTGAAGGCAGGGAACAACGGAACAATTCCCCTCACTTCCCATCATTTCAATTATCTATTGAATAACATCATCATTATGCCTTCAACACTCACCTGAAGTGCTCACAAGACTGGATAACAATTAGTGTCTTAACACAGAGTGAGAAGGATGAGACACTGAGATCCACACAAGAAAACCTGATTTTCCACAAAGCCCAAGGGAAAAAAGAAGCAAACAGAGAATTGGAGATTTCTCTTACCACACTGAATATGGATTTAAAAGGTTCTCCCAGAATCTAGAGCATAATATTAATTTTGTCTTTAAGGGTATTTAAAAGTTTGGAACACACAGTTTTTTAAATAACAATTAAGAACTCAACACACACAGAAGACTAAAATATTTCAACAAATAAGCAGATTGTGCTGGAAATCACTACCCCCAAACACACACACAAATTTTACTGGATTAAATTAGTCTCAAAACACCAGTGAAAGGCACTTTCAAACCCCCCAAAATAGTTTGGATCCTGGTTAGCAGATGAACTGTACGTAGGGAGGCTGGGATTCAGATCCTCTCTGACTTTTCCCCATTCTGGACAGACATTTCAGTGGTGAGAGGCAGAGGGGAGCAATGAAATTCCAATTCTACTGATCAGCCACATCCTCACCTTCTCAAAAAAAAAAAAAAAAAAAAAAAAGGGAGTGGAACAATGAAGCACAGGAGCCTCTGCTTAGGGCCTGGAGTGGCACAAAAATGCCTTTGGGAATGAAAACAGAATTCATGAACACAGAAAGTTCTTACTCCTAAGCATTATTTGAAAAGCAAATGTTCTACAAACATGGTTCCAGTTGAATCTTATAAGAGTGGCTTGTCACACAGGACAAAAGCAGCACAACTGGATTATTTTCATTATACATCTCTGCATATTTTAAAATGTTTAAAATTCAAAATTCTTCTCACCCTTGCGTGGAACATGACACCTCTCAGAATCTCCAATACAGGATCAACTGCTAAAGAAGGTTCCAAGATTTTTCTGTTCCTAAACAAACCTTTACAATATGAATATTTAAATTACTAACTACTGTCTCCTTTATTAATTAAATGCATACCATTAATAAAGTAGTCTAGAAATGCTAACACCACAATATAAAGTTATATTACTGTGGTCTTCTCTATGAAAATAAAAATGGGACAGTCTACTGACATGCATGATTGAATAGTAAAATATTAAATTACCTCCAGCAAACTATTTAAAATACTCAAATGTGAATTGTTTTCTTCACCAAAATGACACTCTTGCCAATGCCACCTAAGTATCACAGCCAGATATCCAGACTAGATGGGGGTCTTTAAAAACCCACTAATTTTAAACTGGAATACTGTTAAAAAAACTTTTTTTTTTTTTTAAAGGCTTATATCACAAAAATGAATAGGTAAAGAAAGCCTATAGCCTCACAAATCACATTTTCATGGTTTGAACACAGTTTATGTAACACAAAATGTGTTTTAATTTGATTAACTGAAAACACAGCCACAAGTACTGATGCTGTGCCAGAATTCCAAGAACATTCAAGAAAAAGAAGCAACAGAAACTCGAAGGTGAGTCCTTGACTCATAAATTAGCACAACCACAAATTCAAATCACTGTTTTACATATTTGCTCAACAAATACAGGCACTGAGAGATTTGCAGCATTCATTGGGAGTCTCCATTTATTCTTGACACCAAAGAGGCTCCTCATTAGTCTTTTACCTCATGAAAGATTTTCAGAACATCATTTCAGGCAGAATATGCATAAATCAACCTTGCTATTGGAAATGAGAACTGGCAAAGGATTTATCTGCAAGTGTCCTGAAGTTATAATGACACAGGTAACAGTTAATAACATGTTAGTTTATTGGCTTGGAGCCTTCAAGCTTCAAATTTAGCTAATTTATTTGCAAACTGCAATCTTGTCTTTGGGCAGAAACACAGATCTATTGATAATTTAGAAGTAATTACAAATTGACATAGTGAAGTGTGCTTGAGCCTTATTTACACATATTATTTTATTTCTTAACATGCAAAATCAAAATTATTCTGAAAGGAAATTACAGAAGAAATGTAACTTAGGTTTAAAAAGTCCCAAAAATCTAAAAAATAAATTCTAATTAAAAAAAAATTGTTTAAAAGCCTAGTAAGAACTTTAAAAATTATTTATTATTGCATATTTCCACCATTTTTGTTCTTTTCCTTAATAAATTATTTAAAATAGAAAAATAAATTCTCAGGTAGGTGATGAATGCAAGTGGAGGCTAATGTAAGACCATTAAGCTCCAATATAAATTCTATTTGTGTTAACTTTGTGTTAACATATTATAAATATTAATTCCCAATTTCTCAACAGTACATTTTAATTACTGGTATCCTACAAAAAGATTCAAATAAATTTTTGAGGAGCAGAGAATACAATGACAAGCTATCACATCTAGTTCTGCCTGGAAACTCCTGGTTGGCTTCAGCAATTGAAGCTTCTCTGATAAAACACATAAGAGTCATAATATTTTCTTCCATAATATGGAAAAAGAGAGAGTAATTTTATTTGGTGAAGTAAAACATGATTTTCCAGTGAAAACCACAGAAAGAGGATATTTTATTGATTTTTTTTCTTAATCTTATGTATATTATCCAGATATACACTTTGCTTGCAGATTTTAGGGCTCTCACAAAGAACCAATGCACATTTCTTCTCTACTGAATTTACTTCAATAAGTTTCTAAAACACAGTTAACAGCCAGTGTAGTAAAGACCATTTTAAATTTTCCTAACTCTAGAAAAAAAGCAAAGTACTGACACTGTGTCCTTTCTCCATTATATTAAGCAGCAAAAATTACCAAACTTTTAGCTTAAAAGTTTGTACAGGCACACAGGGGTTGATTGAGAGTTATGCATCCCTTCACCCTATCCTTCTACAAGAAATCATTATCTATTTTTAACTAATAGTCTGTTTCTCTGTTTCTCAGCACCTGGCAGGAGTATCAGTTCCATTCCACTCTGCAAAATGCCAGGAATACAGACTTCTGTCAGCTGGAAATGGACAGGATGTCAAACAGGCTGTCACTGTGCCCAAACTCTCTTAAATATCATAGAATCATAAAATAACTCAGTCTGGAAGGGACTTCAGAGGTCATCAAGCCAAATCACCTGCTCCAAGCAGGGCCAGCTGGGAGGCCAAAACAGAGCTCAGAGCTTTATCCAGGAAGGTCTTGAAAAGCTCCACAGATGGAGATTGAACTTGTTCCAGTGCCTGACTCTGCTTTTGGAGGAAAACTGATCATCTTGTTAAATGCTCAATCCCTTCACTGCAGCAAAGTTTCCAATATTTCCTTAGACTTCCCTGCTAGGAGTTCCCTGGAAGTTGCAAGAGCTACTTAGGAGCTCAGGAAGGAAACCACAAACTGGAAGATGAGCCCTTCCCACAGATGTAAAGATTTCCTTGGGGGCTGTTCTGCATCCTCCTATTCCAGTTCACAAGTGAAGACAAAGCTACTTTTAGCTATACAAGCTCTTTATGTCAGGACAACAAAGCAGGTAATGTTTATGGGCAAATAAACACACACCTGTCCTTCAGACAGCCTGGGACAACAATGAGAAAGAGGAAAATCAGATACTGAGCTCCACTCCCTCACCAGCCCACAATGCTCTCCATCCACAGAAAAGCATTTAAAAGAACTCACTGAAAATCACAGAACACCAGAATTTGGGTAGGAAGGGACCTTAAGGATGATGCAGTGCCACCCCCTGCCAAGGGCAGGGACACCTTCCACTGTTCCAGGCTGCTCCAAGCCCCTCCCAACCTGGCCTTGGACATTTCCAGGGATCCAGGGGCAGCCACAGCTGCTCTGGGCAATCTCTGCCAGGGCCTCACCACTGTCGCAGGAAAAAATTTCTTTTCTCTCCAGTCTCCCTGTAGGTCCCCTTTAGGTACTGGAATTTCTTTTAAGTTTTAAAAAGGACAGGAATAAACCATGTTTTCCCAATAGACATGACCCACTTCTGCACCTTTATTTATTTAACTAAATAAATCTACCACGATAGAAAGAAATACTAGCTCTAAAAGCTAAAGAAAACTGGAAATATTTAGAAGTCCCCAAAACCAAAAAAAAAAAAAAAAAAAAAAAAAAAAAAAAAAAAAAAAAAAAAAAAAAAAATTAGGATACAAGGCAAATAACAAAAATTAAGACCATCATAAAGCAAAACCAGATCAAGTTTATAACTTTTTTCAACTATGTTTTTTTTACCATCCCTCTGAGAGAAATGGGATCACAGGTGCCAGACATACTTTAATATCATAAAGTGACAGGTGAAGGTTGCATTTCATATCCCAGTGTCAGGCCCCTTCTGCTCCCTTCCAGCTGAGGTCTTCACGCATTATGTTCCAGGTAAATCTTGTCAGTTATGTGTCAGGAAATTTGGAAAGGAGACAGGGAAATGAAAATGACTCCAGTAAGAGTAATACAGACATCAAGATCGAAATGAAAATGGTAAGGATTGTTCTGAATTCTTAATAACTTATTTGAAAAGGTCATTTAGCAGCTCTGACTTTACGTCCTTCTTCCACAAAGAAGAAATGAATGAAGTAAAATGGGTAAATTTTAGCACTTTATTTTCCCAAAGCTTACTCAATTAGCCAAAATACAATGAAAAATATCCTGTCCTGCCTCTCTTATGATAAAGGTTTGCAGCTCACAGAAAGCTGGGAAAAAATGCTGGGAACCTGAAGCAAAGAATTGGGCATGTAACCATCCATATCTGGTGTGATAGTCCAATCCTTTAGTAACCCAGGAGTAAATAAGTATTCCTTCCACATTAGGCTATGATGGAAGTCTTTGGATTCACAAAAGCCAGTTATAACAATCCTTAGCAAAATGTCATAATTAATGCCAACAAGCC
This sequence comes from Passer domesticus, assembly GCF_036417665.1. Taxonomy (NCBI): domain Eukaryota; kingdom Metazoa; phylum Chordata; class Aves; order Passeriformes; family Passeridae; genus Passer; species Passer domesticus. The sequence goes on from NC_087477.1 coordinate 80,399,106, forward strand.
ATAATTAATACCTTTGCAAAAGCCTTTGGTATCAGCAAAACAATAAAAGCAAAATTTGCAACTCAAGTGAGGATTTGGATGTCCAGATTTAAATAATGAACTACTTTCATCTGGTATTCAGAAAAGAGGTCAATAAGGAAGCCAAGGGTCTCTCCTCCCCATCTTGACCTGGAAGATCTGGCTGTTGGTCAAGGGTAAACTCTGTTTTTGAAGAAAACCAATGAGGAACCTGAGAAAAGACAGCAATTTTTATTTAAGAAAACAATTAAACAAAACAAGAAATATATCCAACTCTCAGATTGGTGATGTTTCAGTCACTCAGTGATTGAAATCAACAGGATGAATTTCCATTCAATGTGCAGTATTTCGATGTCTTGAAAAGTCCAGATAACTGTGTTTATGTCTGTGTCCAGATTTCTATTTCCCAAACAAAGGGTTATTTTGGGGAATCTTTTTTTTTATGTCTTTCACCACAAATGTGAAGCTATTTAAGAAACTTTGTTAAATATTTTGGAGAATACAAATTTCGCAATGGAGATGTACTTATTTTAAGAACATCTTGCTGTGAATCCAGGAGAGATAAGGTTGTTAGCCAATATACAAGAAGTATTGCTACAACAAATACCTATTTTTATTTATAGCTCGTTGTAATAGAACATTAGAAAACTAGAAAACAGGTTTGTATTCTATTCTTGGTGGACATCACTGCTTTATTACTGAAGATAGATTTAATTTCATTTCCATCAGCTGGTGTTGCACTTCAGTTATTATGGCTCCAATGGGTGTAATGAAATGTCACTGCTCTGCAAGGCGAGAGTCAGGAACAACATTATAAAATCAATACTGTGGTCGGGCTATTTTGGCATTCATAAGACTTATGGGTTACATTACAAAACTCGTGTGCTAACTGCGTTAAGGTCTCTTTCCTTACATCTTCTAGATTTCAATTTTCTATGATATTGAAAAACTTCAAGTGCTCAACACAAATTCTCCACATTTGGCTCTATCCAGCGCTAGTTCCTTACAGAAAGTTTTATAGCTATTGCCTTTTATAATAGGCAAGACCAAAGATGCAGAAAACAGCAAGTTTAATTTGATTTAAGCCCTCTGCTATGTATTGCTGAAAGCTCCCTCCCTTCCTTTCATTAGATTCTTCTTTGGGTTCACTATTGCCAGTCAAACAGGGACTCAAGCAGTGCTTGAATGGCTCTGAAAATGGTTCAGCCTGCACAAGGCTCCATCTGAAATCAAGCCATAATGTCTCCTTCAGCAAGCTCCCCGTGCTGAAAGCTGGGAATTTGGAATAGTTGAGCTCTGCTGATGATCAAGCAGTACAGTCAGGGACACAGTCAAGGCTTGGAAGAGATGATGCACAGTTCAAGCATTGCAGCTGGGCAACAAAACGGTTCCCATTTATGCACAGACAGTGGAAATGTTTTGCTTCTTAAGCTCCAAAATGTGCAAACTGGCTGTTTCTTCCCTGCCAAGGCAAAAATTATTATTCGGGATATGCCTGAAAAAATACCAGCCTTAAAGTGAATAAATATTATACACATAATTGAAGTCACATACTCATTATCCAATGAGCTCATGAATACTCCTTGAAGTACTTGTACTTGCTACTTTTATTAATACAGATGTTAGAGCAATGTATTTCACTGAACCAGAACTGGTTACTCTCTTCCAGACCTATCAATTAACAAAGAAAATAGCCACAGTAAACCAACCTCAGGCTGGAAGAAAACAAACTAACATGGTTGAACAGCCTGAAGAAGAGAAGGCTCCAGGGAGAACCACCCAGCACCTTCCGATGCCTAAAGGGGCTCCAAGAGAGCTGGAGAGGGACTTGGGACATGGACCTGAAAGGACAGGACAAGAGGGAATGGCTTTAAACTGAAAGAGTGCAAGTTTAGATTAGATATTAGGAAGAAATTCTTGCCTGCAAGCATGGTGAAGCCCTTGCACACGGTGCCCAGAGAAGCTGTGGCTGCCGATGGATCCCTGGAAGTGTCCAAGGCCAGGATGGATAGGGAGCAACCTGGGCTAGTGGAAGGTGTCCCAGCCCATGGCAGGGGCAGGAATGAGATGGCGTTTAAGGTCCTTCCATCCCAAACCATTTGGATTTGATGGTCTGTGAGTCTGACTCTGCGTGTGCTCTGTGCTGCTGTCAGAGAGAGGGAACTGCAGGGACATGGCACCACTCATTACTGGAATGCGCACACAGACAAATCCAACCCAAAGAGCTCCTGCCAGCAGAGCTCAACCAGTCCCAGCTTATTACTCTCCTTGTTTCTCTCTAAAGCACAGATATCAATATTAACATGGTGTCTACTACATTTTAATAATGTCATGGAAAAAAAAAGATTGGTGTGTCTCACTGTCAATTTGGGAGAAAAGGCAGAGGCCATGTTTTGACATAAAAGACATGAACAGCAGAGAAATCTCTTAATTGCTGTGCTTTCTTCCTCCTTGTTTTCTTAGATCCACCCTGTAATGAACATGCAATTTTAATCAAAGCCCATTAAAGAAGTATTGCTCCTTTTCTCTCATCAACAAAATAAAAAAATTACACCAGACAGTAAGAACTTATTACAATGACTGGAATGCTGAGGGTCTTCTAAATCTATTTTAGTATGCTTTGAAAAGATACTTCTTCTTTAAGCACAGTCAGTGAGGCTGTAAAGCTGCACCTCACACGATCACTCTGCTGTGCCTCAGCTCTAGGCACGCACCTCAGAACCCAGACACCTGTACTATCAGCTAAATGTTAATGTATTCTGTCAAAACCAGATTACCTTCCCCAGTAAATTATTCAATGTCATTATCCAGCTCGGCCATCTGCAATCCTAATGCCTTGTATTCAAAAACCCAGAGCTCCTGCTGTATTATTTTTGTTTTACATTCCTACATAAATCCGTTAAACTCAATATGTTACAGCGAATCCACAAAATCAAATGCAATCTGCTGGGCTGTAAAACACCAGTTACTGAAAATCGAAGGGTTTATTATAGTAACAATTCAAGGAGTCACTGAGCAGTCTGGGTGGGCTGAAGGTCGAACCACATGCTAAGGAATGAGTTAGATAACCCATGCTGCACAACAAGGTATGTGTTTGCTAAACATAGCATGGCCTTGAACCCATTCGTGTATTTCATATCTAATAAAAATCCGAGCAGTTGGTCTGATTGGATTTTAAGTGATGCAAATTTGGAAATCAAATAGGCAGACTCCCTTTAGACTTGGTCTATTTAAACCATAATTGTAAAGAACTGCAAATTACATTTACGACACCATGGAATTCTCAAGGGATTCGGTAAGAATTTTATCATAGGAGAAGTTTTCATCATTTTAAATTTGTTATTAACAAATCAAAATGTACACAGTGTGTGACGCTCTCTTGTTTTGTTATTGCCATTTTGCTTACATGGCAGTACAAGTGTAACCACTCTTCAGTGAATGGAATGCTCTTTAGTTTTCACAGCCATTTAATTATATGCTTTGACAAAACCCAGTTATATTATTGTCATTCTGTTAGTCTGGCAACACTAAGTAAAGAGATAAAATGCCACTTACATTTCCCAGACTACAGATTAAGGTGTGATTTGGAGACCAGATTCTCATTCTCAATTATAAAGTAGAAGTTTCATTGTCACAAATAAATTTTAAAAGCAATGATGGACTTGAATAACTTTCTTCCTGTCACTTAATACTCAGGGAGAGACCTCATTTGCCTTTGGTTAAGAGAAACAGAAGCTGAAAATGTGACATGCACACACTTTAGCCAATGCATTGCTAAATGGGAACACATAGAAACCAAGAGAAAAGAGAAAAAAAAATATTTTCCCCCGTTATTAGTGTCTCCACCAGAAAATGACCTGTGTCCTAATTCTCCAGGCAGGAGATTTATGAGCATGGGCAAATCACAACAATGTTAACATTTCTGTGCACTTTCACATCCAAAATTCTTTTACTCTGCTCATGATTTGACACTGTTTTTATTCCTCCTCTCTGGAGGGAGTGTATTTTGGCACGGATTCTGAACTGTCTTAGAGGAAAACTCTTTCACTGAAGTAAAGCTTTACTGCACTATTTTATAATATTTTGTGACAAAGAAAAGTTCATTGACAGCAAATTCATTTCCACAACACAGTGCAGCCACCTTGAAGGTGCTGCATAAGGTGTGGGTTTTTTTGTTATCAGGTTTGTTTAAAAAGCACACAGGGAGAGTACAGGATTCCAGACCATCCCTGCTCCAGATCTTCACAGCTAATTTGAGGCAGATTTTCCCCAGCAGGAATTCCCACTGCTTTGAAAGATACTGGTGCTAGGGGGAGACAAGTATAGCAGAATTGCAGCAGGTGGAAATAAAGTGATCATATCTCAATGTATTAGGCTTGATACCTTTAAAATGGTGCAGCACATTCTGTTTTGGTTCAGTATTTGAGAAGTAAATGCAGGTTAAAGTGTGTCATGTCTACAAAACGTGGTTCAAAAAAGTTTTACCAAAGTATAGGAGTTTTCACAACACTCCTTTAATAACTGATTCTATTTCTCCCCTTCCCAACACATCCTGGACTAAGCATCTTGCAAAACTCAGGAGAGGAAAACAAGAGTTAAAAATAAAAGGACGACTGGGTCAAAAGAATGCAAAAATAGCTATTCCAGAGGCTTGTGTAAATCTCTTAAAATCTTAATGCTCTGCAGGCAGTTTAAGTAAGGATCTGGATTATTCACTTTTAAACAGCAAATATCACCTTTGGTTCAGGAACTCCCTGAACCATAAATTGCTGGAGGCTAAGATAATAAATTTTGCAAAGAGGAATCATAATCACAGCATGTTTGCCAGGTTCTTATATTCTTCTTGAGTCATCCCCCGTGACTATTACCAGAGATAAGATACTAGGCCAGATAAAGCTTTATTCTGAGCCCTTTTATGTTCTTATTCCCCCAAATATAACCACCTTCTTTGAAGATAAGACCAATTCTCAGCACTAAGAACCTATACACAATTATCTAACATCATTGAGACAAACTCCCAGAAGATATGAGCAAATCACCATGTGAAGTTATTTAATTCACAGTAACAGACAATCTGCTACATCCACATCTCTCTGAAATGTGGGACTGCTGAAAGGACCATGGCTATTCATTGGCACAATGTGTTTGAAACATTTTCAAAACCATCTTGATAATGTTGCCCTTCACAAGCTGCCTTCCCTTAAATTCTCTTCTCTTTTGGGTTGTTGTCTGCATAGATTTTAATGTCACTTCCAAGCTTCTTTTCTGTATGATCTAGTCATGGTAAGAGGAAAACATTCCAAGAAAATAATCCAGAGCACTTAAAATTCAGTATATTTTGAGGGTAGCAATCTTGGGGGTATCCGCAAGGACCTGGTTCCTCACTTACATGCCTGAGTGATATGAATCCAGCCTCAAATGAGCAATCTCACCCTAAGCACCTGAAGCATCCTAAATTCATAAACACAAGTAAAAATTCAATAGAAGAATTATATTAGAAAGCAAATAATAAAATCACAAAGTGGTTTGGGTTGGACAGGACCTTAAAGCCCACCCAATTCCACCCCCTGCTATGGGCAGGGACAACTTTCACTAGCCCAGGTTGCTCCAAGCCCTATCTAACATGGCCTTGGACACTTCAATAAATGGGGTATATCATTCTTGCACTATCACCTGTGCAAATTCATTGTAGTTTTGCATTTCATGTGTATTTTTATACATGCTCAGAGATGAGGCAACAAGAATGAGTTTAATTATCTACTGAAATAAAATCCAATAATAGGCAAAGACTGTCACAATAACTTCCTACCCAGGAGAGTTTCTAAGGAGGATAATATCCAACAGATACACTACAAATCAGAAAAAATATTAGAAATTGATATGAAACTCTAAGAAGCTGAGTCACCTCAGCCATTTATCTTCTAAGGAAAACTAGTGCTAGCTCCTGTCTCTAAGACACAAAGTAAAAGACCAGAAAAGCAAAGCTATTTACCTAAAAATCTAAATCACCCTAATGCAGTTAGACTACTGTGGGCTTGGCCATCTGGCTTAGAGGCTCATTAGTAAAGAAATGACCCCTTCACATAAAACACAGTTGGGTCATTCCAAGCTAATGAGCCTTCAAGTTTTATTGTTTTGTACACACAAATGGATGTAAATCTGCTTGGGAAGTCTGGCCTTACACACTCCACATCAGGCACACCTTTAATTGATTCACTCACCTCTTTATTTAGTTACAGTGAAAGGACAGGAAAGAAAACAGGAAGAAATTTTTTTAAAAGCCTTTGTATTTCTGCTTTGACATGTATTTCAGTAGTTAAATACTGATATTAAATAGGTTGGGATTTTTTTTTGTTGATTTTTTAAAAATCTGATTTCATAATTTCAATTAGAATTCACCCTGACAAAATGTCAATAATTGAGTATTTGGAAGTATCATGTGACAGCCCTCCAGGCAGAACACACCAGGAGGAACCAGACTCCATAAAATCCAGGACCCAACTCTCACAACATATACAATGAAGTTTTAAATCTTGTGAGTTAATTTTAATGCCTTTCCTGGGGGTATTGAGATACTGAAATCAGACACCTCATATTCCCAAGTGAATCCCTTAGAAATACATGTAAGAATGAACAACATTTCCTGACATGGCTCCATACCCTCACCCTATAAACAGAAATCAAAAATACTGCATGAAGCACAAGGTTTCATGCTCACATACCCAGTCAGAAGAATAAGACATAATTTTGTACTGAATGAGTGGATTTATGACAGACATCAACAATAAAAAATCCTCCTCTCACTTCCTTTCTCTTTTTTTTTTTTTTATAAATTTTTTAATTTATATAGGAAATTTTGAAAAAGTAAAGGCTGGTGTTTACTCTTATGGACTAATATGGTGTGCTAGCCATGACACTGACCTCTGTTCCATCTTAGATAACAAATTATTCACATTAAAGTTTGCCTTGCCAAGCCTTTAGTCATTAGACTATTATTCAGCTCCAAACAATTTTTAAAAAGTGTTTAAAAATAATATAATGGAATAACAAATGAGTTCAAATTTTGTAACTGCTTGAATTTTGTAACTGTTAAAAATTTCTAATAATCTGATTGCATCTCTGTGGAGAACAAAAAGAAGTTACAAGAAAAAAAGGTCATTCACCCAATAAAAATTAAAAATCCACAGCAAAATCAACTTAAGGTGCTTCACAGAGAAAAGAAATACACAAGCAAATGCTCTGGCCATTTGACATCACAGCAGCTTCTGTTCTGCTCTGTCAGAAACAAACCACCCACCACTCAAAAATCTTAGGAAATTCCCTGGGTGAATGGTCTCACAGCTTGGGAAAACTCAGCTTTGGGCTTTTTGTTTCCTTTCCCTCCTAAATGCTATAATAAAAACCAAGTAATGTGATTTTCTGCAGCATCCTGGGTCTAAGGGGCTCCAGGTACAGGGTTATGTCATTCTGTGATCCGTCTCTTCCCAGCAAGAGCTCAGCCAGGGTTCAGTGCAACAGCTTAAGAGTACCAAAGGTTTCATGGCATTAATAGTCTCTGGTTAATTCTACCTTATCTACTTGCTCGGCTTAGCCTTAAAACCCAATTAAAACGTAATTCATCTGATCCCAGGATTGAGGGCATCCCTGGCAATGCATTTGACAGCCTCACAGTAACCACATTATTCCACACCATGTGCTTTAGAGCACATCCCAAAGAGCTCAGCCACTGGCCACTTACAGCTACACAACTGTATTTTAGGGATCTCAGTAAACAGAAATATACAAATTTCATTGCAACTTTAATGCATAATTACAGTCAAGATACATCTGTCTGTGTTGCCCTTCTCTTTGTGCTGTTATTTTTTAAATAAATGCTAGAATTGAACAGCAAAGGCAGCAAAGATCTGGCAAACAAAAAAATATGCTATAGGTATTGTGAAAATGTGAGGTCAGTATGTTACCCTAACCTTAAACACAATTCACTTTATAAAGCAGATAATCTTAAAGCTTTGGTACAGAATCACAGATTAGTTTGGGCTAGGTGGGATATCAATGATCATAGAGTTACAACCCCTTCATGTGAACAGGGAGACAAATTAATTGAAAAATTATAGACCAATTAATTTCAAAAAATGCTTTGTTTCATTCTGTTATACCCAAAATATTGTAAAGCAAAATATTGTAAACAGCTGCAATATCTGTCAAAAGGAAAGGTTCTGAAAAAGTTTCCAAATATGATGAAGATTGAATCAATACTTCAAATTCAAAACATACTCCAATCCAAAAATAAAATTGTTTATTCCTTCAGCTCAGTCATCTAAAAAAAAAAAAGAAACCATCCTCTGACTCTTACTAAGCAAGTTTTCAGGGAACTGATTACTGCAGAGATCTTTTTTGTCTTTCATTCCTCAAAGGAAAATATAAAAACCAACTTCATGTGCTCCCAACATCTGGCTAATACACAACTCTGGAAAAACAACAAGTTACTGTGTCACAAAACGTGATGTCCTTGCATTTCTGTTGCAATTTGGAAGTTGTAAGATCATTTCCCAGATCAAACATCAGACCCCACCAAATACTGATATATCTAGCTTCACGTTATCATATATTTCACTGCTGTAAAACTTGGAAATTATTCTGTATAGGAATGCACATGTTTGCAAGCATTCATGTACCTATAGCTGAAATAATTTACCAAATTTCTATCTGACAGCTCATTCACTTAATACTCATTTTATTAAAATTCTTCTTTTTCTCAAACAACCTTTTGAATCTATTTGCTTCTGAAAAATCCATAGCTACTAACAAGGAAACATTTTCTTTTGTACTGTTACATTTTCCTGGATTACAGCTGTACCACATCAGCATGCAGATCTTTAGTGATGCACAAAACATTTCTGATGTGCAAGCATGCCCTCTTCTGGATATCCAGCACCATCATTTCAGCTGAAAATTCCCTAAATTACAGCAAATTCCTCCAATACTGCCTTGCAGAGCCTTCCTCTCATTTGTAAAAACATTCCTGGCCTAAACAAACAAAAATAATCCAAAGCAGTGCAGGATAAACTGCAGGTTTACACAGAACTGACATATTTTCTGTAGCTTGGATTGCTAATGGCACTAAATAAATACTGCAGTGACATTACTGATAGGAGAAGAGCTTTGACCTTTCTTCAGGTGAAGTGAATCCTTGACTATCCAAATGCTAATCTAACAATGTGTCATTTTTGTCTGACTTTTCAGTGCGACAGACAAACCAACGCCATTCAGAATTTGCCCAGTTACAGTAAAAAATCAGTCCCACTGCTGAGAAGATTCAGGTAGTTTTTAAAGAAAATAAATCAAAAAAGAAATCCCATGTCTTTGAAAATACAGATGTTTTGCACCCCCTTCAACAGTCAAACCCTACATTTATACAATTACTGAAGGATTTTTAATGTGCAACAGAAGATGTTTTGTAGCCTCCAAGGAGACACAGATTTTTGATGTGGTTTTCTAAAAGCTCACTAATTGCAGTAGGCCCGTGCTTCTTTTATTTTGATTCATTCCCAGTAGCTCTATAAATGCATTGGGAATATTTTTCTTTGCATCCAAAAGAATACAACACCCAAAAATGTTAATCTGGATTGTGTAAATATGGAAAGTAAGATTTGGACACCAAAACCAGATATACACTGAGCTAATAATCATATTATAGGTATAATATAAAATGCATGATAAACTTCTCTCATATTGACTTGCAGACATGGAAAAACAACAAAATAATAACCCATAAATGCTAACTTCAGTAGAAATAAAATTAGAGAGGTTATGAATCACACTATATAGACAAGACTGATAGAGGACTTTTTTCAGGTGGACAAACAGCTTTAACAACATCATTTTCAGACAGACTACATCTGAAATTGAGGCAATGCTTCCAGCATATCAAAAGCACTGGTGCAGAAGTCATTACTTCTGTAACCACACATTTTAGAAAAAACAAAACAACTAATTAATTAATGCAAAATTAAATGAGGTAAACATGAAAACCATTGCATGAACATGCAATTTTGGGGGATTGGTGTCCTTTGACTTTAATTGGGGTTCTTCTGAAGAAACAACACATTTTTATTTTCTATGAACACACTGAGTTTAAAATTATCAAGTACTCTCAAAAGGTACCAACAGTACAGTCAGACCTATATGCATGCATACATATATGAGATACAGCAATGAGGAATAACAAAAACATTTCTCAAGAAAAGCAAGTTCCCTGACTATTAATAAAATTGGGGGTCCACTTACTGAACAATTTATTCCCAACTATGGCACATGAGAAATTAATATAATATTTTATAGGAAGGCAGTTTGGGTTGTTCGTCAAAAACAATGAAAAATCATCAGAATTATATCCCACACCATTTTGACTGTTGTGCCATACATTCTGTCATGTGTTGGTTTTGTCCCAGCTTTCAGTTTAATGGGCAAACACCGCAATTATACAATTAATGCAGATTTTTTTAATGTGGGAATGGCAAGGCACTCAAACTTTAATGAATTAAGACTGATATGACCTCAATTTTAATGTTGAGTAGGAGAAGCCCAGGCAGACTAAGCCCTAGAGGAACTGAGAAAATCAGGTTTGGATTTACTGTCAGTCTAGAAAATCTCCATGCTAATTTGGAGGGAAGTATCTTGTTAGAAACATCACTCAACCTAATGCACCAATTCATCCTTAGATTCCATAAACCTCCTCTGCTTTATTTACATTTTAACATGACATACAACACTTTTATATTGACATATCATAGTCTGCCTTTAAAGACAAAGAGCAAAAAGGAGGCAGAACATTCTCTGGTTGGTACCACCAAGGAAAATCCAGCACTGTGGTTCAAAATCACCATTTCCACCCACAAATATTAGAATCACAGAGTCAGAGAATCAGTGAGACAGCTGGTGATGGATGAGATAAGGAAAGAGGGGAACCTTGTGAGGCAGGAACTGTTTACTTGTCCTTATCAGAGAACTCAGCTGTGGTAGCTCCCCTGCTCTGGAATTCCTGGGGCATTCACACGTGGCCTGAAGGTGTTCACTCTGCTGAGGGGCCATGATGGGCCCAGCTGCACTCATGTGACGGGCAGCTGTATGGAATTAGAAGGCATCAAAGACTCCTGAAGTGTCTCCTGATCCACAACATTCCATCATCCAGGTGTCCCTGATCCACAACATTCCATAATCCAGGTGTCCCCTGATCCACAACACAACATCACCCAGCTAAAGCTCCCCACCCCAGGGTGTTCCTACATGAACTTGAGTGAATATAAACCCAACAGATCTGGCCTTTTAAGGGTTTCTTACACCACCTCATGGGTCTAGTTTGTGACAATTATTTTGACCAACTACCAGCAAAATTACACTTACCAAGTCTCGTTGTGAAGCCTTTGGGTGGTGAGATAGAAAACGCACAAGAAGGATAAGAATAAAACTAAGGTGATTTTTGTCCTCTTGTATCTGTTTTCCTCTGCAACCAAATTATTCTACAATAAACACTACATGTGTATATTTACAAAAAACGCTCATTCAGGGTCATTTCACTCTCATCTACCCCAAGGGATTTATTGACAAGAACTGGGCTAGCCTCCCTTTTAGAGTAGATTGTAACAGGTAGCTGTAAAGAGCATATTGCTTTAGTAAATTTAAAAATCTACTCATTCCAAGAGGGATGTGTAAATCTGTAATCACCAGAACCTGAAATCAGGACAATTTTTAAGGATATTTGTCATTTCCAAGCCATGAAGTTTCATTTTGTCAAAGCTTTTAAATTTATTTCTGATTATAAAAAACAGTGTGGTCCTCTGAATCTGATAAGAAAAACAGCACACTCTGAATATAGAATTACAAAACTAGGAAATTCATGAATGAATAAATAAATCAAAACTAGCTTGTGCAATTGTAAATGAAACAGCATTTCTATAAATCTACTGAAAAATAATGGACATGCTTTATGATGAGGGCCTGACATCATCAAAATAGAAGAGACAGAAGGTTCCTGAAAAGGTGTCTCAAGTCACACTGCAGGTTGCATACTGAGACAGTGATTTACATACAATTGTGAGCAGTCAAGGCACTCAGGAGGCATCCATAAGTTCAAAAATCTTAAACTGACCAAGAAGCAATGCATAGGATATTTGGGAAAACCTATCCTATTCCTCCTATAGTATTCCTACCTATCCTATAGTAACTACAGTGTTTCTACTTGTTTCTTTCAAGTACACAAAGACAAAACTGCTCTAAAAGAGCCAAGTGAATAGTAAAATAGCTCATCTGCAGCTTGAAATACAGTGGAAAGCTTTAGACAAGCTGCTGTCCTCTAAAAATTATTCGTCCAGCCAGGAATTTGATAATGTTACCGATGGAAAAACTGCCCTGCTGTGCCAGTCACGCCTGAATCAGTCAATGCTGCTGCTCCAGCAGTCAATCTCTTGTCACTCATCCCTGATTCCTCATCTCAGGACAGCTCTAGACATTCTACTGTCTCATAACTGTAATTTACTGCTCACTGTCACCCAGATTAACCTCATGGAAGTCAGCTCCAGAGCTGAAATGTACACACCAATTATTGCTGATCTTAAATACGAATTGAGATGAAGCTGTTCAATGTGACAGCTGGCAGTATCTTGAGAGTTTATAGATTTTTCAGTTGCTATCGTGTTTTTCGTTCTCCAATCAAGCACAATAACCAGCTGTCTGCTAAGGACATTTCATCTTCATGTACTGCAGCACTCTGTTTTTTCCTTTGAGTGATTCCAATTTTTTACTGATATATTTGTGAAGAGAAGCTGCCAGCAGGCTTGTGCTTTCTCATTTGTTTTTCTGCTATTTTGTTGTTTCAAGAAATAACATTTTCTTCTTTATAGGAAACACAAATTAGAACCTATAGGAACTCAGGAGTGAGCAGGTATCACAGGCAGGTGGTAATTTTAGAGAGTAAGATTTCAAAGAGCAAACATTTCCCCCATGGTAAAGTAGGGTCTTCCTAAAGCACATTGCACAGAATTGTGTCCAGATGGTTCTGGAATATTTCCAGTGAGGGACATTCCACAGCCTCTCTGGGAAATCTAGTTTTCAGATGTGATCTTCACATCTAAACATTAAATCATCAGTAGTAATACAAGACTCCATTAAGGACTGATCATAGAAACATTATCTGTCCCAAAAAAAAAAATTATAATTAAAAAAGAAAAGCTCCTCTGCAATGTCGGCAGGGACTGGGAGCAGGAACACTGGGTAAGAGGGAAAGCAAGGCAGGAGAATGCAAGCTGGCTTAATAATGAGCCCAAAGGCTTTAGAGGAGAAAATCATATTTGAACCAGCTGGGAAATGCCTTTTCAAATGCAGATTTGAATTAATGCCAAGCCAGTACTGGAGTGAGTACAGAGGTCTTTAACACTCATGGCTTACTCACTTGTCAACTGCTTTCCAAATTTATCATTGATACACCCCAGCAACACAACATTCAGTCTGTCTCTGGCACTGAATCTGATGATGTCAGAGGGAATTCAAAGCATCCTTTTTTAAGCATATTTTTCTAAAGATATAATTTCCTCTCTTTCTTATGTTAATCAGACATCAACCCAGCAGCACCCAGAGTTTTGCTAGAAAGGGTGCCCAGCACTGAGTTTGGCAGCATATTTCTGAGCCAGGAGTTTAAGAGCTGGAACTCCCAGGTTCCTGGTATTTTTGCTCCCTGACAGCCTGCAATATAAATCATGAAGGATCCAGGAGAGAAAACCAGCAGGAAACTAGACCCCAATCAGAGCTAACCATCCGTTAAATAAAGCTTTCATTTAGACAAATGGAAAACAATTGCATTAAGAGCTTCTGTGGAGCTGCATTTAGGTCTTCTCTGTAGGACGGAAGTCTAGAAACATAATTTTATTTTGAAATAAATTATGGGATTTATCACATATACATAAGAAGCTGAAAAATACCCTATCAATTTTCTCTGAGAACCCGGGCAAAAAAAAAGTCATATGACACAGCAAACTGAGAACTCTCTTGCCTTTGCTTCCCAAAAGTAACAGTTTCTAAAGTTCAGTTGAGTTCATGAGAGAAATAATAGATACCAAGCTGGGAAAATATTTTGTCAAAGTTACTGATAAGGCAAATGAAGAATATGCATATTTATGGATATACAAAGAATAATGAAGCAGTTTACATCTCATGTCCATAGAATTTCTTGCAGAGAACTCCCAGGGATCTCCCTTACAGAGAGTTTAGGTACTGTGAGACTCTGGTCAATGCAGTAACTGTACAAATATATAATTATTCATAGAACTCGTAAAGAGCCTAGGGACTAATTAAAACCATTATTTGATAGGTAGGAAATGGAGCAAATCAACATTTATCTGAGGAGAAGCAAGCAGAAACCAAAACCCATCTTTTATAACACTAAATAATATAACTGAAGAAGCAGCACCATTTTCACTTACCTAAGTCAAAATCTCCCCTCTCCTTCTTTCTACCAACTTTTTCTTTTCAGATTTTTCTTTGGATGCCAAAATTTTGAAAGTATCTACTTTTTCTTCAACTCATAGCCCTTTCAATCAGCTCTTGAAGATTTGTAAGAAGGACCCTTCTGAACCCAAATCATAGAAGTAGATGAATGAAAAGGAACTATTTTAAGCTGGAGAAGGACTGAACTAACATTGGCCAAACAGCACATTGCCAACACCCTTCCCTTCATTGTCTGCATCTTTAAATATCACCAAAAAGTATTTACTTTGCTGTATGCTCACTTGATCAACACTCATCCCAAAAAAATCATCATTTTTCAGCTATCATCAAACAGAAGAAACCCCAAAATGTGAATGACTGATTAATTTCACAATCTTTAAAGCAAGAGCAGGATTGCAGTGGTTTAAAGCCACACAGGCAGAAGATGTTAAAGACGTGCATCTCTGCAAAATCAACCTTCATCAGACAGGACTGTGTCATGTTTGGTGCGTCCCATTCACTTTTACTCTTTTGAAACTCATGAAAGCTTTAAAACACTTTCCAAGTGAGATCTTTTGTTATACTGAACATGCTCAGAACTTTTGAGAACCCAAGAAAATCAATCCACAGGTTTCAAGAAAATAGGTTTAGTACCAAAGCCAGGGCAGAATGGATGAAATTCAACCCTTAAATAGCAGGAGCTGCCTACAAGCTCAGCATCTGATCTGTCCTGGCTATGTAGACTTAATTAATATATCAGAGAAGTCTAGAGATATTTAACGTACCCCCTGCCCCTATTAGATTATAACAGTTGCCATCTCAACAGCTCTTCAGGCTCTGTTTGCCATATTGATCTATCTCCAGTATTGATCTGGTCTCTGACAATTATAACTGCAGCTTAAGCAACAGAGGCTCAAATGATTTAATGAAGGAAGGAGTCTGGCAATTTATCCATTCCTAGAGCATACATGACATGGAAGTTGGCTGGCAGCTACAAATTGACCCACGGAGGATTAAAATTCCTTGGAGGGGCAGATTGAGGAGTCAATGCTCAAACAAGCATTGGAATTTTTTTAACCTGGTATCTTAAAATTACATCCAGCCTTAAAGAACTGAATTGACACCCCCTACTTTACCTGTCTCTATGTATAAAAAACCTAAGTTTAGGCATAGTAATATGTAATCTAAATCCCATCCGTTGTAACTGCTAACTTCAGTTTAGAAATTATCATTGTCAAATTCTACCACACCAGATCTGCTAAAATCAGAAGTACTGCATTTTATGTAATTTATGTATATATTCAATTTTTATAATGTTTACTGAATAGATATTAAAAAAAATCTTACTTAAGTTGACTACATTTCAGTATAAAGTAGAAAAATAAATAAATTACAGGGGTTGTGCAGCTCAGACTAAGAAGGACACAAAAAGAAAAAAAAATACTTTCAAAAACCATACTGTGGGAAACCATAAAAGCAGCTGCTTACACCATTATGTGTTTAAGTAAAAATGATGAAATTATATTAGCAGCCTTCAGAGTGGGCATAAATGCCTGCAGGAATTTAAAACTTTCCTCCCTCTGTAAATGCAGTCAGAAACACAATAAGAATGTTTCTGGTCCAGGGGCAAATTACACCATTACCAAAACTCTGTATACTGAAAAAGAGACACCACAATAAAATGCGAAGCCACCATTCATCAGTTCTCAAAGTTTTCTCAAAAGACCTTTAAGGATGACACCAGTATTGCTTTTACAAAGCAAGATTTTGTAGGAAGAAACCCAGCAAGCTGTTTTCCACCACAGCCTCACCACCTGGTATTTAATGTTCTCTTTCATAACTTCTAACCCATAACACAGCAGCAAAACTTCACATTCATTCAAGCTTTCACAAGAAACTGTCAACCATCATTTCAAAAAACTAAGAGGCAAATAATGCTTTCCAATTCAAACAGCTATTCCTTGAGGTGACTTGATTACATGGAACAGTATCTTTGAAAAGAAACATTTAAACCTGAACTGTAAAATGAAGTGTCTAAAGGACTGAAATTTGCACTACTGACATTGAATTCCTTCACTCTAACAACTGCAAGAGTACTAATGAAAATAACATTGTTAAAGGTCTATCCTTGAACACCCTCTTCAGCATTATTTTGATGACGATTCCAGCAAAATGGGATCCAAATGTGTCATCAGATACTCTGGGAGCAACCAAAGAAATAGCCAAGTAGAGGATGCTCAGTTTGACACCTCTTGGCAAACATTTTAATTTAAAAAAGGTTGTTGATGTTGCTTTGGTCTTTTCCCCACATCCTCAAAAGGACATGGCAATAGAGCATCTGAGTTTTAATACCCAACACTGGGTAGAGAGAATTTTCTGGGATAAGCTGTGCAGAACAAAGGTTATGCACTGCCAATTCACACCACATTCAACAATCCAATGCCTCTGGAAACCCTACCCAGAGAGTTGTTTTTAAACTGTGAACAGCACTAGTGCTGAACTCACTACTTTCATGGCAACTGAGAATTTCATCACTCCACCAGATAGTGAAACCTTCAGTGGTGTAACCCACATACCAAAAAGCCAACGTCTTGTGAATATCTATAGGTAACATCATAAAAATCAAACACAGTGACCATCCCACAAGGGCAAGCATGCTGAAAATTACCCATATTCATCTTCAATAAAAAAATAATTCTTGGGCCATTTCGCATTTAGATTACTCACTGTTATTTTCATTTTTAAAAGTATTCTACTTCCAAAGGAACTGCTAGTTATCACATAAGAAAAAACTTCAATGCCAAATTCACAGGAAGCACGGAGTTCCTTGGCAGGTACAACAGCACTCGCCATGAGCTTGTGATTGCGCCCAACTCCTGTCAAACACTTGCAACGCATTAAAACGTTCAACAACTCAAACAGCACCACCCCTACGCCCAGCACAGAGCCGTGTTACAACTTCTGAGATACATTAAAGCAGCTGCAGCCTCAGGGGGGCCGAGGCGCCCCGCGTGACTTACATTGTTCATGTACTCGGAGAGCAGGTCCTGCAGGGCCTGGCGCACGGCGTTGCACTCGGCCACGATGCGCTCGCGGCGGTCGTCGCGCGTGCACGAGGAGTCGGCCATGAGCGCCGCCCCGCTGATGATGCTCTCCAGACGCTCCTCCAGGGACGGCCGGAACCGCGCCTCGCTGAACGTCATCGGGTCCAGGATGATCTTGTTCTGGAGGGAAAAGGAAAACAAGAAAATGGTCAGCAGTCGCGGGTCTTTGGCATTTTCAGTGCCTTTGGAGAGGTTTATTTAGTCATTCCCGTAAATAATTTATCATAGAATACCAGGTGGGAAGGGGTCGCAAGGATTATGAAAACCTTCTTGGAGCAATTACTTACCAAATTCCTGAAAAAAGCAAATTTATATATATATATACATGTATATATGCATATATATATATACATATATATATATATATGTATGTATGTATGTATGTATATTAATAATATTGTTACCCAGAGAAGCTGTGGCTGCCCCTGGATCCCTGGAAGTGTCCAAGGCCAGGCCGGACAGGGCTTGAAGCAACCTGTGATAGTAGAAGGTTTTTTATTGTTTCCTATAGATAATTTATCATAGAATACCAGGTTGGAAGTGATCACAAGAATTATCAAAACTTTATTGGAGCAATTATCTACCAAATTCCTAAAAAAGTGAATATTAGAGAAATATATATACACATTTTAAAAAAATATATGTATGTTTGTGCATATATATATATGTATATATATATACACACACGTGTGTGTATGTTATGTGTGTGTATACATATATATATAAATATATTTATATAAAAATTCATAACCTCGTTACCCAGCAAAGCTGTGGCTGACCCTGATCCTGGAAGTCTCCAAAGCCAGGTTGGACAGGGCTTGAAGCAACCTGAGATAGTGGAAGGTGTCCCTGCCCATGGGAGCGGCTTGAAACAAGATGAGCTTTAACGTCCCTTTCAACCCAAACCATTCCATGCTAAAGCAGTATTATTTTTCCACAAATATTCTGAAAATGTCTTGGCTTTTCAAGACATTCATATGCAAGGTATGAGTTTTTTATTCCTGAAGATAGAGTAGGATATTCTCTGTTAGTAATTTCATTTTGATTATTTTAATAAGCAGCCTACACTGCTGAAGTGTTACGATATTCCCTCAATATTTCATGAATTTAAAAAATTGAGGAAGTTAAGACTGCAAGGAAATCATTACTAGATAATGACATTTACACAAAAATACTAAATCTCTGACTTCCATTCTGTAGAGCATCTTTCAACAGCTTTTTTGGGTTTTAGTCAGGAAAAAAATGCTGGATTAGTTAACTAAAAAGGGAGCACTACATGAAGATAATCTAGAAACATCTTCAGTGTGTCAAATAGTCTACTGGTTAGCAAAATATCTTTATTCTACTAGAAAATTAATTTATTTTCAAAGACTCTTGTCTAATAAAGGTTAATTCCAAATTATGATCACTACTAAACAATTGTGTACTGTATCTATCAAACTTATTGCTAAATATCAAATAGGTTTAAACCACATTGTTTCCACTCTTTTCACAGTAAAACTTCATGTAAAGTTATGAGTTTTGAGTCACTGCTGGATTATATTTTGATCTGCTTTTCTGCTTTTGCAGTTCAAGGTAAGAAATACAAAAGCAATAATCACCTGCTCTCACTCTCAGGCACATTTACAACACACTGTAATTCAGGAACCTTTTGTTGAAATCATGCAAAGTCTCCTAATTGCGTATGGACTAAAAATGCTCTGTAGGCTGTGAACTTATTTGAGCTTTAAAAAAGAGAAAAAAATCATTAAATAGGAATTGAAAATGGAAAAGCCTTCTGATTTCTAATAATCACACCTATTTCAAAGCACATAAGATTTGTTAATGAACCACTTTAATTTTTACAATGTTCTGATAACTTTATGATTAGTCTACTTCTTTTAATATCCAAGAGCAATCAGCAAGTGCAAGCCAAATGATACAAGTAATTTGAAAAAAACAAAAGAGCAAAACCAACAATGTATCAAAATGCACATTAAAATTTAGGAACATGAAACATAACCAGCATGTACCTTTAGCACTGAAAATTCTATCTGTTTATTATTAATCAGAAAATGCTCAAATGGATTTATTCGAAGATAAATATGAACTCCACTTTAATATCTTCTTAATTTCAGCAGAATAAGGCTCATAGAAAAGATCTTATTTCTCAAGAAAATTTCTAATTCACACACAGACTGCTCAGACAAAGGAACTATATAAGGAATTACCGTATGGAGCAAGGAACCTCTGAGAAATCTATAACTTCACAGAATCCTCAGAAGTTAAATAATAATAAACGCAAGGAATTTATGGAAATCCATTATTTAATAAAAGGACAAATAGAAGAATTTTAACCAGATAATGTATTGTTCCAGGTCCAGGAACTGCTGACTTGTCAGAAAAAAAATGCTGCATTAGCCAGAATGTGAAATAATGTCTCATATGTATCTTCTGGGGTCTGTGTTTCACAGTAGTAAGCAGAGCAGTTTTACAAGCACCTAAATTAGAAATGACTTCTCCAAGAGTTAGGTCTGTGCATATTTATGTAATGGGGCTTTTGAGCCAAAGGGTAATGCTTGGGATTTTAAGACATCATCTGTATAAATTCATTTTCACAACCTCATATTTCACATGGCAGTAGCAGGACTTTAATTGCACCAAATGAACTATATAAGCCACTTATGGAATTAGCAAGAAAAAAAATATTGAAAAGAATAGCTATTTGTTTCAGATCCCTAACCAATCCTCCTAGAAATGCCTCTCTTTTCCTCCTCTTCCTCACAGCCATAGGTGTAAAGTTCTCTACCTATACAGCAACTTTCAAATGTATCTTACATCTCTCAGCAAGTCATTAATCACATTTTGCTCCTTAGATTTGAAGGCCATGCACTCAAGTCTTCTGTGAAACCCAAAACCCTCCCTGGAATATGGAAATATGCATGTGCATATCTATTTGCATATGCAAATGCAGCATCCTGCACCTGTGGACCTGCACAGGCTGGGGGTGACCTGATGGAGCAGCTCTGGGAAGAATGACCTTGGTGTCCCTGAGCCAGCAGTGCATCCTGGTAGCCAAGAACGCCAATGGCATCCTGGGGTGCTTTAGATAGAGCATTTCCAGCAGTGCAGGGAGGGGATCCTGCCCTTCTGCTCAACCCTGTCAGGCCACATTTGGAGAACCCTGTCCAGTTCTGGGCTCCTCAGGACAGGCAAGACCTGGAGCTCCTGGAGCAGGGCCAGCAGCTGCAAAGGTGATGAAGGGATGGAAGTACCTCCCTGCCCAGGAAAGGCTGAGGGAGCTGGGGCTGTTCAGTCTGGAGAAGAGCCCCAGCTGAGAGGGACCTTCAGCCCTGGGTGTCCCTGGCTGTCCCTGGGTGCAGGAGAGGCAGAGCAGGGCCCAGGCTCTGCTCCAGGGCCCAGCAATGGCACCAGAGGAAGGGGCAGGGACTGAGTCCAGGGAGTTCCACCTGAACATGAGGAAGAACTTCTTCACTGAGAGCACTGAACAGATTGTCCAGAGAGACTGTGGAGTCTCCTCACTGGGGACATTCCAGAACTGTCAGCACACAACCCTGTGCCCTGTGCTCTGCCTGACCAGGGAGCTGGGACCAGGTGACCTCTGTGGTCCCTTCCAGCCTGACCCATCTGGGATTCTTCCATACTTTTTGAGACTTGAAAATGAACAATCTACAGATCAAAGATGAACAATCTACAGATCAAATATCTCCAGTATGTCTAAACCCTGAAACCCAATTCAACATTTTCACAAGCAGATATGTTGTACTCCATGAAAAAATTCAAGAATTTCTTTACAGACTACATACAAATACTATTTAGATTTTAAATAATAAATTGTGTAGCACAGAGGATGCATAATTAACCCAAGCCAGCTTTCCTCACTTTGAACTGTAAAAAGTGAATATACTTCTGTGGTATTTGTAAATAAGGAGAAAAATTTATGATGATCAAAACTTGGCTCATGAAAAATAAAAGTCACTCAGTTGTACTTAATAATTTTTCATCCATGTCCCATAAAACTTTTTATTTATAACTCATTTCTAGTCTTAAATATTATTAAGTATTTCTTTGGGATATCTGTTAATGACAATTCAGAATTACAGAGTAATTTAGGTTGGAATGAACTCCCGAAGGTAATACTTTTAACACATCTTTAAAACACAGACAACTTTGACTTCAAGTCAGGTTGCTCAAGGGCTCATCCAGTGAAGATGGGAATTCCATCCGTGGAGATTTTCCAAACCTCTCTGTCTATTGTTTGAATGCCTGATCAACTTCATGGATGATCATGGGTGACTTTTGTCCTTCCCAATATCCAGAATTTTCTCAGAATCACCTTGTGCCAATTCGTCCCAACACCATGAACCTCAGTTTTGCTTGAAATATAATAAATAATGATGTAGTTACTTTCTAATGAGTAGTTATAAATGCAGTGTAGATGTTTATTTTAAATCTTTCTGAAGTATGTCACAAGAAAAACAGGTTTTGGAGTTTTGGGAAAAAGGAGACAGGATGAAAACCAGCTCCATGACAGCTCCTGATGTTCAGTAACCAAAGAAACACAATTTTTGCTTACAAAAGCTATTATTCTTCTTCAAAGAGAACTTGGTGCCAAAATTCAACTTCAGACTATGTTACTGACACCTATAAAACTCTTACCCATATATTAACAAGGAAATCATATTCTTGGAAAGAAGAAAAAAATAGTTGGCAGGAAATCTGGCTAAATAAATTTCTTTAGAAGTTGCAATTTCCCATCGCTTCTTAAAAGCCAGTTAATGAAAGATGAATGCAAATGAACTGGAACATTTTACATTTCTAATTAGTTAACTAACATTAGAGCCATAAATCAAGGACTGATACTATAATTCAGTCCTTGTAATTAAGTGTTTCAAACCTCTTTATAAATGTTCAGATAACTGTAAACATACATCATTTTTGGCTGCAGTTGCTGAAAAAAAATCCAAGAAAATTAATTTTAATATAACTGAAGATTTGTTTGAAAACTGTCAAAACTTGTGATGAGATCTTCTTTCAATATAGCTAACTATTTTCTCTTCAACTCTTCTTTTTTCCTTAAATTATATCAAGGTGTGTTTACAGAGAAGTTGCCATGTTTTAATAAATATTAGAGACTTCTGAAAATAAACCTCTTCATACTAAGTACTGCTCTAAACCAACTTTGTCTTGCTCAAAAGGCAATAAACTATCTCATAACTAATAAATTAAAGGGCACCACTTCAGAAATTTTTAAAAAATTATAAATTACTCATACTTCAACTAAAAAAATGAAAATAGCCATACACCCTACATAATGTACTGTATAATCAGAGAGCAGATCATTATTGAAACTTTGTGAAATGAGATGAGAATCTCATTTTTAACCATACCAAAAAAAACTTCACAGTCTTTATTAGAAATATAATGGAAAGCAAAAGCAAAATGTTACATTAATAATTTAAAACAATTTTACAACTCCAAAAAAATTAGAATTACTGTATCATTGCCTGCATTTTCCAATTAAATGACTTCATTATTATGTGCAATTGCCTTATTGCTCATGAAAAATCTGCTCATCCTCTGGTTTCTGCACACAGAAAGTCTTAAGGAAATTTCAACAGCTTCTTCAGAACCTCTGCTTCATTTTTTTGTTAAACACGTTAATTCTTCTGTTTAGAATGTGAAACCTTCAGGGCAGAGACCATTTCCTAACATGGTTCTTTTAAAGATTTAGAATCACAGAATCACAGAATGGTTTAAGTTGGGAAAGACCTCTAAGACCATCAACCATAAACCCACCACCATGTTCACCAAGTGCTACCTTGTCCTGGTTTAGGGCAAATTTGGGAGGAAGCCTCCAAAGGGGTCCCACTAGAAAGTAAATTTAAGCAGCCTCTCTCCTCACCAGTTCGGAAGGCATAAATCTACTTTGAGAAAAGTGGAAAAAACTGTTTATTTAACAAGCAAAGTACTCATAAACATGAAAAATTAATAACATTAAACAATGGAATCTCTCATTGTTCTGAAGAGGTGGCAAATTCAGAGAGAGTCTTTTTGTGAGGTGTAGCTCAGCTCACCCAGTCTCTTATCAGTCCCTCCTGTGCTGGAAAATGTCAGACCCCAGGCCTTGGTGGGCCACAGGTTTGAACTTCTGGTGTTGTTTTGGGTTTTCACTTCAGAGAAGGGTTGAATAATTCCAAGAAAAAGAAAAGCCACAGTCCAAGGAACCTTTTTGACTCAGCTAACTAAAAAACTAACTGAAAGGAAAGGAGAGCTCTGTCCTGCTGTCCATGCTGCAGACAACACAGTCCAGGAGGGGGAATGCGGTGGAATCAGGTGCAGTTTCTGCAAACAAACTGTGTGTTTCTTCTCCCCTGCTTTGCTCTTAGAACCAGTCTTAAAAGGTGCAGAACTTAATAGCTAGCATGAACAGAACAATGGGGGATACACAGAACTCACAGAATTCACAGAATTATCAGGTTGGAAGAGACCCTCAAGATAGAATCTAAACCATGCCACATCCAGTCTTTTTTTAAAGACATCCAGGGATGGTGACTCCACCACCTCCCCAGGCAGATCATTCCAGTACTTTATCACTCCTTACATAAAAAACTTTTTCCTGATATCCAACCTGTATTTCCCTTGACACAGTTTGAGACTGTGTCCTCTGGTTCTGTCAGTGCTGCCTGGAGAAAGAGACCAATCCCACCTGAGCACAGCCACCTTTCAGGAGCTGTGCAGAGTGATAAGGTCACCTGTGAGGTGACCCAGCTCCCTCAGTCATTCCTCACAGGGTCTGTGTTCCCAGCCCCTCACCAGCCTTGTTGCCTTCTCTGGATGGGCTCAAGCATCTCAAAGTCCTTCCCAAACTGAGGCCCCAGAACTGGACAGAGCACTCAAGGTGCAGCCTCACCAGTGCTGAGTGTAGGGGAAGAATGACCTCCCTGCTCCTGCTGCCAACATACAATCTCATAAAGTCACCCTAGGACATACATCCTCGGGTTTCTAACACTTCCCAAGACAGTGAATATACAATTGCCCTTAGCACAAGGAAAATGCAATTTTCAAGGTAAATGCCACTGCAAAGTGTGATAGATATTTTTGGTAAACAATGCCACAACCACGAGAAAGCAGGAAAAACTGCCTTTGAGTAAAAGGAAGCATATGATATACTGAGGGACCTAGTTTTTCTAAGTAACCTGGAGACAATACCATATAAATAACAGTGTTTGATGTATTTCTTTCTCAGAAGCACCTGCACTACTGCAGGCAGTAATAAATAAATGCTGTGTGCTCACAGGTTTGGTTTCTGCACCTTTGTCCACGTCTCCTGTGATGCTAACAAGGCTGTTGATTTCCTGTTTTGCAATAAATCAAATGTTCCTACCAGCCACAATGCTGTTTTACACAGACACACCATACAGCTGGAAGAGTGTGACAGTGCAATGCTGAACTGCAGTTTCCAATGAGCTGCTCTGGAGTGATGAAACAACACAGAAATAATTCACAGGGGCTCCAAGAGAGCTTGAGAGGGATTTTCGACAAGGTTATGGAATTACAGGACAGAGGGAACGGCTGGGTTATACGGGATACTGGGAAGAAATTCTTTATTGTGAGGGTGTTGGTGGCTTCCCTATCCCTGGAAGTGTCCAAGGCCAGGCTGGATGGGGCTTGGAGGCACCTGGGATACTGGGAGGTGTCCCTGCCCATGGCAGAGGGTGGAACAAGATGGTTTTGAAGGTGCTTTCCAACCCAAACCATGCTGTGATTCTCTGACCTTTCCCTCTGGCACACCAGGCTGGATGCACCCACAGCAGCTTCACGAGCATCCCTCAGGCAGGAGTGCACAACTACAAGCAGAAGCAACAGCCCCCACCTTCCCAGCCCCCTCTCCTGACTGTTCTCCAAAATTAAATGGAGATGCTGCTTCCCTGAAATAGTGGAGGTGTTCACTTCTCACATACCTAAGCTACAGAAGCATCTCAGAGGTGCTAAATAAACACGGGCAAAATAGTAGCAAGTGTAGTCTAATTAGAACATTTCACTTAGTGCTCTTTTCGAGCTGTTATAACTAACCTGAAAGAAAATTTTTGATTTAGCACTTCATATATTCATACTTACATTAACAAGAAAATAAGAAACCTGCAATAATTTGAATAATAATGCAATAACTACTGCTACAGAAAACACATTTCCTTATAGAAATGATAATTAGGTGATTAAAGTGTGTTTCTTTTCTGTGTTTTTAGTATGTCTAACAAATTTGTGCTTGAGGGTTGATTACAAAAATTCCTTTGCAAATAAAGTGGCCTGCTGCAAACAGATTAAATGTATTTTGATAGGGAAGCACAGGTAGCAGTTGGTGTGTTGGCAAAAGGCTCTTTCTACCACCAAAAAAGTGGTAGCAAAATGCTATGGTTAAACACCAACAAGTATTTTTGATTGCTAAATCTTTCCACAATACTAGTTTACTATACAAGACCATTTCAGAGGGAAAAAAAATAATTCACAGACATAAAAAAAATAAACCAGAAGCCCACTAGATGGTGCTCCTATACAGCAAATACAGCTCAGCAGCACCATTCCCACTGCAAAAGGGGAATGAGAGCAGTAAAATCCTAATCCACAGTTACCCAGGGCTCTTCCCTTCACAGAGATCACATTTTGGCCATGCATTTGCTTCCAAAATCCTGACATCTCCAGTGCCATCCTTTGTACTCTGGAGCTGACCCTTTCCACAGTAATACATAAACAAGCCCAAACATACACAAAAGGGGTTGTAATGGGAAATGCAGCAATAACTGAAAGGAAAAGCTTGTTTGGTCCCACAGCATCATCAGGACCCCAAAAATTTACTCTGAATCTTCCTCGTTTGAGACATCCTCAGACATCCTCTGACACATGGCTCTGCAAACAGGTGAAGCTTTTGGGTTTATGTAAAATGCAACATTTTGCTGTTGGTTGTTATTTTCTTAATATGCAAAGCATGAGCAGTCTGATGTTTCTCCACTCAGAGGAGACCTGAGGAGTGCAGAAAGTGCCAAAGCAACTCACTACTGCATAGAAGTTTTAGAAACACTGATGTGCAGCCTGGCTGCCTTCACACAGGAAATACTTGGCTTGACATTGTTGCAGTGTAAAAGCCACCCCAGCTGCACCAGGGACAAAAAAAAAAAAAAAAAAAAAAAAAAAAATCCAACTTCATTTTGGGGCTCTCAACACAATAAATTTGTGGACATGGGGGAATGAGTCTAGATGAAACCCATAAACTTGATCAGAGAGCTGGAGCCCCTCTGCTCTGGAGCCAGGCTGGGAAAGCTGGGGATGCTCACCTGGAGAAGAGAAGGCTCCATGGAGAGCTCAGAGCCTCTTCCAGGGCCTAAAGGGGCTCCAGGAGAGCTGGAGAGGGACTGGGGACAAGGGATGGAGGGACAGGACAAGGGAGAAGGTCAGTTTGGACAGGGCTTGGAGCAACCTGTGACAGTGGAAGGTGTTCCTGCTTGTGGCAGGAGGTTGAAACAAGATGATCCTTAATGTCCCTTCCTTCCCAAACCATTCTGAGATTCTTCATCCAATATTTCTTCACCTGATATTTCATCCAAATCCATACATGAGGTTATCTGAATTTGCAGCACACTTCCCCAGTGCATTGCTAGTTAAATTCAATATAGAGTTGCTATTATACAGAAATTGCCATTTGCCTGGGCTAGAGCTACTCAAGCTCAACAAGTCTGGTTTCAAATTGCTGTCAGATGTGCAGTAATATTTTTGCAATTGTTTCTTATGAATTTGAGTGGCGAAACAAACGCATTTCAATTCTCCTTTCGAAGCTCACATTTCGTCCTGTTCTCTGCAGCATCACAAATCACTTCTCTGAAGAACACATTTACAAGCAAATTGCAATTCCATAAATGTTCTGCAAAAAATCCATTCTCAGATCATCTAGCAGTTATTTGTCCAAAAAGGAACATTTTAAAGGTAGTCACTTAATGACACAGCATTTTTTCTGTCTCCTACATTTCTGCCACATTTTGACAGCTCCTAATTTTATTACCAAATAAAAAAGAAAAAGCAGTCTTTGCTATTGCTATACCCAGATACTTTGTCTTTTCAGTTTCTCTGTCATGTTTTCCCCTCATTACACACTTATTAGATCTTTCACTCCATTTAAGGTGCACTGCATTCTCTAGCCATGCAAAATATTCCTTAAGGAGCATGAATGCATTCACAAAATATGTTATGATAGTCCATTTATTAATTATGAGCTGCATTTAACAGCCTGGAGGACAGTGACCAGTGTCACCAGACACTTTCTCATCAAATGCAGTCATCTCCCAGATAGCTGACTGGCTCTGTTCAAAAATTTATTAAAGATTGAGTTACTCTGCCTGTAATTTCTCAGTTCAAATGCTGCTCATGACAAAAAATAGTACAATTTCAGTACCCTGGGACCTATCCCAAATACATAAATACCTCAAGCACAAAAAAATCATTTTAACCACCTCTTTCAATTCTGAACCATATCAAATCATACG
Source organism: Passer domesticus (assembly GCF_036417665.1). Classification (NCBI taxonomy): domain Eukaryota; kingdom Metazoa; phylum Chordata; class Aves; order Passeriformes; family Passeridae; genus Passer; species Passer domesticus. The sequence continues at coordinate 80,427,241 of NC_087477.1, forward strand.
ATCATTCTGAGTTGGAAGGGACCCACAAAGATCAACCAGTCCAACTCCAGGCCCTTCCCAAGACAACACCAAGAGTCTCCCACCCTGTGCCTGAGAGCATTGTCCAAATGCTACTTAACTCCGGCACGTTTGGTGCTGTGACCACTTCCCCTTATATTCCTTTATAAACCAAATTATTTTCGTACTCAGAAGTCAGAGAGCAAAGAGGTGACCCACAGGCTCAGCAGTTGAAGATGTAACAAGGATCAATGCTGTTGGATTGCAACTTTATAGACAAAATACAGAGAAACAATAAATCCAATGTTTAAAAAGATAAAAAATGATAAAACATCAGATAAAACACCATCAGCTATAGGGCTTGCTTGTTTGGATTAATTTATACCAAAACTAAGCACTATATATTTCTTTAAACAAGCAAAATATCATTTTATTGCATTGCTAGAGGCAGAACTTGCACACACAACCACAAAAGACAGGGAGAAAAGTCAGCCAAGCCATCTCATCAGTTCTTTCTGGAGCAATACAGAAAACAACAGATATTTGCTTTTGGCATCAGTGGAGGAAAGGGGTTTTGGTCCTTTTTTCCTTTAGATATCTTCTCCTCCCCTCTCTAAGTCAGGGGATTTATAAATTCTATTTCATTTTATTGCAGATAATCCAAGCCTTGCTTCAAACACAGGAATAATCCTTTTATGGAGTTATGGTGCATGCATAGTAAACAGCTTTATATTTACAACACCATTACACCCACACTCCCACCACTGTACAAGAATGATTACCCTCATTTTTCATATCCAAATCTAAATTACATTATTCAGAATTGCTTAAAATGTAGAGCACTGTAGGTCTGAAACCCCTAGAATCTGAATTTCCACTGTGATTAGCACTTCTGAGGTGTTGTCAGCACATCCCACTGGCACAGCTCCACTCCTCAGGACTCAGGAATTGTAATCCCAGTCCATATTCTGAGAGCAGGCACCCTCCTACTCACCAGAGATCCCAAGTGCCCAGTAAATGCTATTTTTGCCTGTCACTGCCCCCTCTCTATTCCATCATGGAGAACACATTTCCCAACAATCTGTGTGCAGCCCTTGCTGTGGCACAGACAACCATGGAATCACAGAATTGCTTGGATTGGAGAAGCTCTCTCAGATCATCGAGTCCAACTCCAGCCCTGCCAAGGCCACCAATAAGCCAAGTGCCACCATTCCCATGGCTTTTAAATTCCCCCCAGGACTGGGGACTCCAAACTGCCCTGGGCAGCTGTGCCAGGCCAGGGCTGGACAAGCCTTTGGGTGAAGTAAACTTCCCTCATATCCAACCTGACCCTCCCCTGGCCCAGCCTGAGGCCGTTCCCTCTCCTCCTGTCCCTGTTCCCTGGAGCACAGCCTGAACCCCCCGGCTGTCCCCTCCTGGCAGGAGTTGTGCAGAGCCACAAGGTCCCTCCTGAGCCTCCTTTGCTCCAGGCTGAGCCCCTTCCCAGCTCCCTCAGCTGCTCCTGGGGCTCCAGACCCTTCCCCAGCTCTGCTCCTTTCCCTGAACAAAGTTATTCCTAGATATAAATATATATTTTTACATCCACATATATTTTTACTTTGCAGTTAGCAAACACACACCAGTGTCAATGCCATCTATCTTCACCTCAGTTTTCATGAGGCACAGTTTTCTGGTCCTTCTCATTGCATTTCTTCTCACTCAATAATTTCATTCTCTTTCTGTCTACCTCCCCACCACACTCCAGTTTGATGTGCAGGTCCTGTCTCTGCTGCACACCATGAGGGCTTTGGGGAGGACACCAGATAAATCCATCCCACAGTTTAAACTGTGCCAATAAAGCAGTCCCTCAATAACCAGAAGAGATGAGAACTTACCAGATCAAAATCACCATTTCCTGAGTGAAAACAGAGCCTTTTCAGAGTTCAAAGTAAGTTCTTCAAAAATTTATCTATGCAACTTCCATAAATTTGGCCAAATATCATGAGGGGGAAATAAACCGTGCACCCCCATTTGCATTAAGGACTCAGAGATATTTCATAAACATAAAATATATGCCAAATTTTAATAATAAATTACTAATAAGACCAGTAACACCTACTTTTAAATGATCTAAGAGCAAAGCAGCAACATGGAAGTGAAAGGACAAAGCAACAAGGCATTAAAAACGTTCTTTTGTCATCAATCAACTTCAAATAGGACTTTAAAGGAAAAAATCTACTAAGAAACAGATTTTTGAGCTCTCCTTATTTCTATATTTCTATAAATTATCTCTGAGAAGCAATAAATGACAACTATCTTCACAACTTTGCTGCTAATAACTCACAGGTGACTTTACACAATCCCCCAGTGTATAGAGTGTGACAATTATCAAAAGACCTAGTTAAACACAATGGCTGTGCTTCAAATAGGTAGAATAATTATTTGTATTCCATGTGAAGATATTTTGACTGAGAAAATGTTGAAAATATTCACATTGCAGTTATTTGAAGCACTAAGCCACAGAACACTGATTCCAAAATCTGGAATAATGAAGGTTGAGAAGAGTTAAAATAATGGAAAAAACCCTGTAAACTTATTTTTAACACAGAATAATCATCTTGGCATATAACACAGGGTTTAGTAAGCACTTTTTACCAAATATAAACTGATCTCAATTAATATGACTGAGGCTGTAAAATAAATATTCTGCAAAAACATTTTCATTAGAAAATACAAAGTTCCTTTCCCTTGCTGAAGGAATATACTACCACCATACAAAGCAAGGGTTTTTCCTCCACTACCTTTTAACTCATGGCATAGTTTCACTAGTTTGCTAATATTGCTTGTTTTCTTGCTTGTAAAACACAAAGGTAAATTCACAATCATCCCACCATCACCAGCCATAAATTTTGACTTTCCCTGGAGGCAAGGGAATGTCATCTTTGTTGCAAAATTAGGTGTGAATAAATCTCATTCAACAGCTAAGCAGTGAGTTAGAAAATGAATAATACAATTGTTTCAGTCTCTGTATCCTCCTAAGCAAAGTTTTCATTTAGTTTCCTAAAATAAGAAAGAGAGAATTCCCCAAAAAGGCTGTTTTTTCCACATGTAATTATGAACAGAACAGGCTACTATGGCTGCACATCTCCCACACACATGCATGGCTCCTGCAACATCACAGAAAGTGGAAAAGACTTTACCTGAAAAGAAAAAGGATGAATATTCTCATAGAAGCAGGGGACAATATCTGATGTCTTGCACAGTCTTCACTACATTTATTTTCACAAAGCACAACAACTCTCTTTGCATTGAACAACAGTCTTTTTTCCAGAAGGCAGCAGCAGCAGCATCATCAGTTTGGGACAGAGAAGTCACATGTTTTCTGTCCCTGTTTGTCAAACCTTGCTGTCCGTAACATGCAAAGTCCCACACAAAAGCTGCAGCACAGTCAGACCACACAGGGATATTATTCCCAGGATCTTATCCACCAGGGACCAGTGAGCTAAGAGGGCCATGAAAACCCTGAGGAATTCCTTAAATCTTAACCCACAGTAATTGTGCAGGAAAAACCACTGATGTAAGAATACATGGACAAGCCCAGTCCAACATGCTGTGACATGAACCACCTGCACTACACCTCCACTTCCAGCCCTAAATGCAGCAGGACTGAGCAGCTCCTGATGTGACACATTCTGGGATTGCAACCTTGGGTGATAATCAAAGTGAAAAGGACACCATTCCCTAATAGTAACTTCAACAAGTCTTTGCCTTAAGTCAAAATGAAAGACGAAAATGTTGTCAGAGACTGTCTGCAATAACCTTTCTGTTCACTGCCTGAAGTACAATCCTCACATGTGAGATAGGGAGAAATCATCAGACAGGACTGCTAATGAAATTAACAGCTAAGCAATTAGCTGTCTGGAAAGTTGCTTAAGTGAAACCATATCTATTGCTGGAACAGAGGCTGCAGCACTTTGCCCACAGCTGAAATCACTGCTATCAACTCTGTTTGAAAGATGCTTTTTCCATGACTCTGATTAACATAATTCAAGATTCAAGTTGAATGTTAATGTTTCCAGGACACTGAGCTCCATCACCATTTTCATCTGTCTTGTCTTCCTGACTTGCTAGACAAACATGATTTTACCACTCAAGCAACCTCAGATCTTGGTCACATAACTAAACTGGCAGATTAATCAGACTTTGCATTTTCTAGAACCATGTAGTGAGATTTGTCAAGGATCCTAGAGATAACAAGAACTTATTTTTCTCACTATCCCAGCCACTCATATGAGCACAAATAACTCCTTGTAATTCCAGTCCATTAGCAGCAAACAACTATTCCTCACCAAAACCAACACAACTCAATGTCTGCCCTTTGCCTCTGCAGTCTGAGGAAATGGATGTGAAAGAAAAGGGGAATTTGAGTCCTGTATAACAACTTAGTTAAAAGCTCTGTAGATGGTGTGGAGAAACACCTCATTCTCCACACCCTGCTGATACTCACATCAAACTCATTCAAAGCAGCAGCCAGCTCTCCTATGCCAGTGTGGCCCTTGTTCTCATCGGTGGGCGACGTGGCCTGGGCAGCGTTGGAGATGCCAGCAATGGCCTCCTGCACTTGCTTGAAGACGTAGTCCCTGTTGGCCCTCGTGGCCGCCACGTCGGGGTGGCGCAGGAAGGCCTGCGAGGCCGTGTACAACATGGTGGCATTCTTCTTCAGAGCCCCGCGGGCCGCGGCCATCTCGTCCCTGCAGTGAGGATCCTTCAGCTCCTGCACGAGAGCACACAGCTTTCAGAGTCGGAAGCGAAAGGGTTTGTGTTAGAATGCATTGCTTTGAGCATCCGGGCATGGATGCCGTGCAGTGGTTTGGCAGAGATGGAATCCATGGCAGAACCCAGCACAAATCACTGAAAGAATTCCCCTCCTGCCCAAGGAAGTCCTCCTGTGTCACTACAGCTGTTACACTCTGCTCGCAATATCTTACCTAAGAGTCACTTCCCTTTTGCAAAAACCCATTACAAATGTACGCAAAACATTCAAAATTACTCTTCCCAAACAAATGGATTCCTTCTGCTGGTTCCATAATGGCAACACTCCTGTTGCAGCAAGTGACTTGTCTTTCTAATTATTACACCCATGTCCTTTATAAAATTATCATAAGGCAGACCTTTAAAAAAATCAAACTAGAAGTATTACATAGATGAATATCATAGAATGACAGAATCAAAGAATTGACTAGGTTGGAAAAGAGCTTTGAGATCGTTCAGTCCAACCTATGACCTAACACCGTATGGTTTTAGTTCTTAAAGACCTAACAAATATGCCTCTCAATATTTCTATTTTACTTCCCTTCATATTTGTTTTTATTCCTCATATCATTTAGAGTTTTCATATTTAGAATATGAGAGAAAACTTTCTTTTGTCTCCTCTGACAACAAGAATCAGATACTGCATAATATGTTATCAGAATTTTGTATTATTATTATTATTTAACCCCTGATTTTTCTTTTCAGTTATAGTGTATATCATATTGTCCTTGAATGTCTTACAAACATTAAGACAGCCTTCATAATATTAATTAGGAATAACAAAATGTTATTACTTCTACTTTAAAACTATGAACAAACCAGTCTGGAGATCTGAATAGTTTATTTATGTCCACACATGGAATCCATCACCAACACTGAAAAAGGACCCAGATATTCTGGATTTAAAGGCTCTACCCTCTGATTAATTTCAACCACATGTGGCTGACAGGTAACAGTCTTCAGAAAGAATTTTTGCCATATTCTTGTGTCTTCAATGAGAACTTAAAAGATATAAGCATCCATTAACTTTCATATTTTTCTCTTTTTTCCATATTTGCAGCTCTTTTTCCACAGGGGAAGTGTCTGAATGTACAGGAGAGCATTCTCCATATAGTGCCTAGATTGTACATTTTAATTTATTTGCCTTAATCAGATGGTTTGCTTTCTGTGGTCCTGCAAGGAGCAGGGAGATGAGCTTGATAATCCTTACAGGTCTCTTCCAACTTGAGATATTCAATGATTCAATTTTAGTATAACTCTTAAAATGCAATTTTTCATAAAAAAGCCCCACAATCATGATTCAGAAGAAAATTATCATTACTGCAATTCAGAAAATAAGGTAAATAGGTGGATGAATATGGAAAGCCAACTTTCCAAATCCAGTGTTCAATGCAGTACAAAGATGGCACATCCTTGAATTATTGGTGGTATTCAAATATAATTGAAGTTGGAGAGACCTTATACAACTCTACAGTGTCTTGAAAAGAGCACAGTTCAGGGGAAAGCTATCTTTATTTCAAAGTTGCATAATGACCAGCCTTGAATAAATGTTATCATGATTTTCTGGTCTCTTTTTCAGCTGTCTTAGCAATGGATAAATGAATAATTTTTTTAAAATAACCTGAAAATTATTAATAATGGTTTGAAGAACAAAGTAGATTTCTGTTCCTCCTGAACTTGAATTATACTGAACTAGCAAAAAGCTCGTGCTTTACCAGCTGTCAGAGTGACCTGAAATCTGCATAGGTTAGAATTAAATGGGAATAATCATCAAATTAAAACTATCCTTAACCTCTTGAATCACTTCCCTTTTCACCCTTCAATCTGTTAATAATTGAAGCCTCTTGGAAGGTACTCTTAAAAGAAATGGCACTTCTGAAAAACTTCATCACATTCAAAAATAATCAGTGTAATTAAACTATAGGCCATGACATAGCAATTAGTGGTTCATTGTACATTTTAAACCAGACTTGGATATAAAATAGGAGAACTTTAAAATGAAGATGGACTTTTCCAACCCCTCCTGTACTCACCTGTTGTCGCCTCGCAGCGACATAGTTCAGTTTAACCATTTCCTTCCCAAATTCCTTAAAGCGATTGGCTAAATCTTGCTCATTTGTTGCATTTTTCACAGCTTCTAGCGCCTCCTCTACCTACAACACAATAAATCAGCTCTGTCAGCATCTTAATCCACTCTTTGAAAAAATCTGTGACTGTTCCACCCAATACTCTGTCTTACATGGACCCAATTTAGGTTTCACATCCATCACTGTACAGAAGCTTTATGAAAGTCCCATGAACTTTAATTAGGTTTTTAATAGAGCAACTGTCACTCTGCAATTTTGTCTCTTTACTGTGCTTTGGGATCATGTAAAGCTAATGTCAAAGATATCACTGTTTTAATTTCCCTGCCCACACTGATGAAATATTTAATATCTATGGGGTTCAAAACAAAATACATGAGTATGTTCTTAATGTGTGGTACAGGCTTTTTGGGAAAACAAAGAAAGTTATCACTTCTGGACACAAAATATTTAAAAAGGAAATTCAAACTTACCATTAAGGTTTAAATTTACCCTGAAAAATCCAAAACACTATCTTTGTGAAACACATGACAGCTTCCACCCAGAATATTTGCATTATTTCTTTTTTCTCAGCTCTGAGCTTTCTTTCTTTAGTTATTCAACACTGAGAAAAGAACCTACCCAAAAACCCACACCTGACTTATGCAGTGATGCTGCAGCTAACAGACAAAAATATAAAACCCCAGTTATGCCAACAAGTTGATTCACCAAATGTATTGTGAACCTTTACCTTATGCAAAGCAAGAAAAATATCTTAAGGGATAAAATGCTCTTTTCATGCAATGAGTAAAGGAAACATTACTGTGTCTACATGGAAATTCAAAGTTGTACTTCTCTCCCTTGCAAGATAAAAATGCAATTTCAAGCAAAAACATTGAGAACTGAAAAGATGCTACTGATCCTTCTTGATAAAAGTGGTTGTTCAGCTAAAAGCTGCAGTTCATAAGAACATGCATAAAAAATTTTCCCGTCAAAAGGCAAGGGCTTATTGACATGGAGAAAAGCAGAGGTTTGCAGCCCTCCAGACACTGTTGGAAATTGATAAATTCAGCAGTAGCTGGTGTCTAATAGTTTAGAAAAGCACAATTATGTGCAGAACCTGTCTTTTTATTGCTTGAGTTGCTCTGTGTTTTCCTACCACTGAGAGAGTATATTTTCATTTTGAGCTTTTACCTACTTACTGCAGAATTACAAATTACAGGGCAGTGCAGTAGCAAACTCATACATTTCTATTGGAAAATGCATAATTCAGGAACATAAATTCATAGTTATTATGCTGGAAATTATAAACCAAGTTCTGTCAATTTACAAGCTACAAGCTTATTCAGAATCCAAGTTACCTCTTCTTCTACTCTTAACGAGAACAGTTTTTAAAAAATGAACTGACTGCCTTACCATTAACACAAATTGCAAAAGCATCGATGTATTAAATAATTTGCTCTTGCAGAACTTCTTGCAAAATATGCCCATTTTCCTTTTTTTATAAGGAAACATTTTCATTAAAATAGCTGAAAGTTTCATCTTTATTGTATTTGTAATGCCAAGCACAGGCATGACAAACTGATACACGTTTTTCTAAGTCCTTCCCCATATTAAATAGAAATCTTGAAAATTTTGTCAGAGATTCCACTCTGATAATCAGATTTCAAAGGATGCTGATCGTACTCTGTCATGTCAGTCAGGGCTCAAGACCACAAATTCCAAAATCAAGAAATCAGTTACGAGAAATACTAGAAAGGACAGGAGCACAAGCTCTTTTTTAATGATACTTTTATTATTACAATTTCTTTTTTACAAATTCATACTGGAGCAAGTTCTCCATCCTTGAGACAGCACTCAACTTCAACTGATCTGTTCCTCTGATTAACCAGCTTGGAATTAATTACAATAGATCTATAATTCTCTGTGTGCATGACCACATGCTATAATGGTACATGGTTTTTTAATGTGTTACAAAAGCTTCTGCAATAACCACTATTTCTAATTTTAGCAGTGTAAAAGATAACCTGAATGCAATGACCAAGTCCTTCCAGAAAGCACCTGCATATATTCCCTCTAAAATACTAATTAAAATGCACCATTTCCTGGGAAGCCTTTGACATGCTTTCAGAGAAAACTGATTACAGTACAATTCAGCATAAATCAGGCTTCATTACTCTGACATGCAGAATTATTTTAGTTCATTAATTTTATGGGTAACTTACACAAGTCTTTGAAGGTTACCTTTGAGTCAATAGAAGAGCTTTTCCTCCATCAATTTTGTATAGTATAACCACTTTTCCCCCTAGTAATTTGTCTAAAAGCAGTTAGCACTGCAAAGTGGTAAAATAAGGATATTTACATGTCCAATCCTCAGAAATAAATTACCCTTTTTAACATGAAAATAGAAGTCACAGTTAAGGTCCTTATGTTGAATTTTGCTGAAAAGAACCAGAGATCACTGACTTCTGAAACTGAACTTGTAATACCATTAGATAAATGCAGAGATTACAAACCACACTGCCAGACATGGCCCTTACAAATCTGGGGTGCAAACTGTGCAAGTAAATACAGCCACTTAAAAACCAGCACTGGACATTTGTATTTTACATAACAGTGTACTCTGCTTCAAAAGAACTCTCAGATGGGAGAACAGAATTTCTCATTGTCCATGAAAGAGCTTGAATACAAATTTTCATCATAATGTTCAGAAAAAACCTGTTGTTTATGATATTCAAGTGTTGGCCTTGCTAGGAAAGGACAATTTGAATTACAGTTACATGGAGCATTATAGAGAGGAAAAATGTAAAGCATATTGGAGAGAGACACTGCTTACACTGCACGTAACCAGAGCCACATGCTGACAATTCTGAGAGCAGCATTTTATCTATTAAAGCAGAGTTCACTAGAACCTGTGCTGAAAAATCAGCCTCTTTCCTTATGAAAACTGCTTTCCAGCTATTCAGGTTATCTGCACAGTTTGCAAGTTGAAAGGTTCTGTTTTTCCAGAACATGAGATTGTTGTACAGTTAAACTGTCAAAAAGACAAATTAAAAAAAAAAAAAAAAAAAAAGGAAAAAAACCCAAAACACTTTTTGAACAGTTGCTAAAAAGAAGCAACTTTACATCTCCTCTGTTGAATTCACACATGCATTCTGCAGGCTTTAAATATCCTGTATATGATTTTCTGCACAATTTTATTTTGTTTCAGAGGTTTTTGATTATTTGTTTCTGCAATAAAAATGTAACGGTGCAACAGCTAGGGAAGGTGGAAAAATGCATTTCCTACTTTCAACTGAAAATCTTCTTAACACTCCTGTATAAAAATGTGAATGGTGGTGGTCAAAAGTGAATAAAAATCTGTCTAAACTACCTGGTAATCTTTAATTCCTCTTTAATCTTTGATTACACCATTGTACTATTGTCTCTCTCCAAATTAAACATTTGATCTTTAGATATATTCAGAAGTCACAAAGAGAAAAAAAAGAGTAGACAACGAAAGTGCCTAAACTGCGCCAGAAAACAAAAATACTGGGAGAGTAACTGGGATAAGATGTGAGGGGAACAAATGCTTCAGCCACTGAAGACTCACAAGACTCACAGCTCACAAATTTTGCTTTAAGTGTTCAAATATTAATTTCTGCAGAATTAAAAAATGAATGAGACTAATGCAGAAATGTGTTAACTCCTACCTCTGATCAGCACTTCAAGAGAACCACATGGAGAGTAAAGGCTGTGAACAGTCACCTTCCTAACTGATTTATCCCGTTTTTCCACGCACAAAGCACACAAACCCAAGAGAGAAGGTGAAAAACGCCTACGATTTTGAGGTGTGAGAGGAGCCTCATGACATCAGCCATGTCAGCCAGGATGAGCAGGCGGGTGACGGCCGAGAGCAGGGCGCGGGCGGCGCGCACCATGGTGCCCCTCTTCACCGAGGAGCAGGGGTCGTCCGCGAACTCCGACGAGGCGATCCGCATCGTCTCTCCTGGCAGAGGAACACAAACGGCGCTCAGGTTAGCGGTCAGCCTTGTGGCTTTGGTTTTTCCACAGAGCATATAAAATAAGTGCTGCTGGGAAAAAAAATCAGAGAAACACCAAAGCCTTGGGTTGGAAGGGGATTTGAAGCACATCCAGTTCCACTCCACAGATACCTTCCACTGTCCCAGGGCGATCCAAGCCCCATCTAACTTCGCCTTGGACATTTTCAGGGATCCAGGGGCATCCACACCTTTCCTGGGCAACTTTTCCAGGGCCTCACCACCCTCACAGGCAAGAATTCCTTCCCAATATCCCATACAATCCTGCACCCTGGCAGTTTGAAGCCATTCCCTCTTGTCCTGCCACTCCATGCTGTGTCTCAAGTCCCTCTCCAGCTCTCCTGGGGTCCCTTTAGGCACTGGAAGGTACCCCAGGAGCCTCCTCTTCTCCAGGCTGAACAATCTCACTTCTCCCAGAGTGGCTATGATTCACAGATTTTATATTAACCCAACTTTTGCTGTTCTTAAAAGAAATCCTGTTTGTCTCCAGTGCAGAATCTCAAAAAGAAAGTACTTCTAACGTGAAATCAAAGCATATTTACATTGCTTTAAAGACCATTACAACAACATTAAAAAAAATCCCATATGGCAATATTTCCCATAAGACAATGCAAATAGTGAGGGAGAGATTTAAGATGGCCACAGTGATTAATTCCCATCAGAACTATTTTCCTTATTATATTTACCATTAAGACTGCGCCTTCAAATTATAATTTGCAAGCAGAGTATCTTGGATGATAAGCTGAAAATATAAAATTTCAAAATACAATTCAAGTGGCTCATTTCTAAAGCTATATATTCCTCTTATCTTTCCATAGGGTTGGCAAAACTCTCTACAAATTTCTTAGGAGACAATTAACAAACAATCATTGCTAGATAAAAGGAGAACAAACCACATTTCTAAACATACTTAAATGCTATAGTGCTCAGCATCACAGAGCTGAAATTCAAGGTAAAAAAGAAAACAAGGTTTCTGGAGGAGGACCACAGTTTGCTGTCCCTACCGTCCCATGAATTTTTAATGTGTGCCAAAAAACACTGAAGCTAGGAGCAAGGAATTCTTAACCACAAAGATTTTTTCTAAAACATACTTTAAATCAAACAGTTGTTTCAAAAATTTATCCACAACTCTTGGCTGAGAGTGTGCTAAAAATTGGGAATAAGCATTATTATTATTATTATTATTATTATTATTATTAGTCAATGACTCAAATATTTCATGGAAGAGGAGATACTGAGAGAGAGCACAGAACAGCTGAAAGCCCAGCATGTCAGCAAGGGTTGGATGTGAGTCTCCTAACTGGGAATTTGATTCCAGTGCAGGATTGGCTTCATCTAACGAGTGTAACATTGTAAGACATCATCATCCCTCCAATTATTTATTGAGGGAAAACAACAATCCCAGAGCACTGGGATAAGAGTTTGCTCCAAAATGCACTCTTAGAGCACAATGAGCTGATTGAACCCAAGGGGACACAAACAACCACAGGAAATCCCAGCAAGGCTTTCCCTTATTTAAGCTCTAAGTAGGATTCAGATGAGATGGAAGTGATTCCAAGCATCCAGCAGCAAAACCCTTTTAAGCGAAAGTACTGAATTTTAGAGAAATCCAAGCTGAAGTAGCAGACAAAGAAAGCTTTCAATTTTGGAATCGGATGCCTGAAAATTGTTTAACTTCCATTTTGTTACTGAAGAGATTTTAACATGTTCTGCCAAATTAGCAGTGTGTAGCTTCAGATAAATATTTATATAGGACTATGAAAGAAAGAGTAATATTTGATAATTGGCCAGTGGCACCAGGAAAGCAAGAAGGAAAATTATCTTAGTCTTGAATAAACAAGGAGACATACCTTGCAAAAACATTTAAAAATCAACACTCAATAGCAGAGGAAAAATGCACAGAGGGTCAAAAGGAAACATAAACAAACAAAACAAACAAAAAAAATTAAAAAGCTTGGATTAGATATTTAATCTTAGAAAGCTCACATTAGGTGAAATGAAACCCCAAAATGATGAAGTAAAAATTATTAAACAGACATAATAAAATAAGCAAACCAAAAAACTATGAGTATAGAAGTTCACAGCAGGTTGTTTAAAACTTAACAGATCTAGTAGTTCATAATTTAGAAACTAATAACCAAGAAACTAGCAGTTATGGGGAGGAAGGCTCATCTGATTCAGTGCCAATTAACATATTTTTACCCTTTTATGGCAGTGGTATCAAACTACTCTTAGGCTAAAGGTATCAGTGGAGCTTCAGCTAGCCCAATTATGCTTTAGAGAAACCTTTTTATCTGGAAAAAATCAACTGTACATTTAGTTATCCATTTCTTTCCAAATGCATTTCAAGTTGTTCTGTAACCTATATTAAATTACTTTCAGTGAAAATTGGGTCAACACAAGAAACACAGACATCTGAAGCCATCAGGTCTGCTTCCTTGACGCTGCAGTCAGTCAAGTGATAATATAATTAATAATAATCTTAATATGATAATAGCTACACTCATAAACTTATCAAGATTCCATCTTAGAAACAGCTCAGACATTTAACCCCAATTAATCCTATGTGAAGTGGGAAATTCACTCCAGAATGAACTCCAGAATCTGACAGGTTCTTTTCATTAGATACTTTTAATGCCATAATGCCTGTATTTGTAGATAATTTAAATCCATTTCTTCTCATGACCCATTTGTCCTTCAGTTTCACTGTGTTCTTCTTCCACTCTTGGCCCTATTGTCCCTTTTTAGCTTTGTGCATTTTTGTGAGGAGTCCTGACAGACTAAAGGCAGTACTTCAGTCCCTTCTAATTGCACACAATATCCATTTCTATAATCATTACAGCAGCCCCATGAAACAATTCTGCTTCTGGAGTACAAATGATAAGAACTGCAGGTTTCTAGTACCATTTGCAGCTATGAGAAATACTCATGGAATCCCAGAATATCCTGGGTTGGAACTGTAGGAATCACCGAGTCCAGCTCCTGGCCCTACACAGGACACCCCAACAATCCCACCATGTCCCCAGAGCTTAAGAACTGCAAACATCTATCAACAGATGATTGCAAAGGTCACCAAAAAAAGCTGCTGGAATTTCATGAGCAGACTTAAGGTAAAACATCTACCTGTGAGGAAAGCATTGAACCAAGGCTTTCACTGGTTAATAGACAGAGGAAATGTCATTTTTTCTAAAGCCTTGAAGTGTTTATTAAGAGATAGAAGATGGGAACCGAGTAGCAATCCAGAGAACAGCTGTGATCAGTAGGAGATGCTCACAATACACCAAACACCTGGAAATAATTACCAGAACAATGACAAATTGATTGGATGCACCACTCCTGAGCAGTTCCCAAATGGAAGAAGTTAATAAAGCTACAGTCTAATTAATGCATTTCTTTCAGATTTTTCCTTTTGTTCTACATGTCCATGATTAAAAAGACAGAACAAGTGATCCATGACATAATGGAAGTACTTTAGAGTGCTCTCCTCATAATTAGAGCAAAAGCACTGTTATGAAGCTGTCCTAAATTATAATAATATATAGACCCAAACCGAGTTGCACATTCCACATAAGAGAGTGAGGATTATACTAAATGATGATATGATAGATTTGAACAACCCATAATTGTTAATAAGGTATATTTAAATTATGTAAGCAGGTTTTTATTCCTTTCATCATGGATGTTGTCTTGTTAAGAAACAAAAGCAAACCCAAAGATCTGCAATTTTATCCCCCTTGGATTTGTCTAGAAATTCACCAAATAGAGCAGGATCACTCACTTTCCATACCAGTATATATCTGAATAGTCAAATTTTAGGAATAATGACCTGGATTGTTTGTTTCTCACTGTCTGTATTCCTCCTACCTTATTAATCACATTGATTATTTACCACATCTCTTAAAACATCATATTTTGTTTATAGTATTTTAAAAACCATTCTCCATAATTGAACATATTTATTTCAGTATCAACCTCTGTTTGATATTATCTGAATGTGGGAAGTTATTTTTGAGTATTTTTGTCCTGCATACTCACTAAATGCAAATATGCATTAAAAATTCTATTCAGAATTCTAAAAGCTTCACACAAATGGCTTTTTAGTCTTGCCTTTCCTTAAAACCTTTTTCCTAAATCTTTACTGCTACGTCCTCTAAACTCATCTCCTCTTCCACCTGCAGCTGGCATTTTGTTCTCCATTTGTAGGAGGATGACCACTGCTCTCATCATTTTAATGGATTTCAAGGCCAGAAAAGGCAGTCTCTGATCAAGCCCGATCTTTTCCTGTCACATTTCAGCTCCTGGAGCTGTGTCTGGAACTGATTGTACAGACAATCCAGCTCACTTACATTTGACTCACTTTACATTTGATATTTAGACAGAGTGATGGAAGATGAATCACTCTGAATTTTAAAGTACAATGGATATCCTTAAATCTAGTAAGTATTTTAGATTCAATGTTCTCTCTTAGATCCAAGAACACACCACATCATTCACTTCATGGACCATTAAAATATGTAATTTTAATTAACCCAACTACTTCTTTCCTGAGGGGCTGAAAATAGCAAGAATACAGAACTTTTAAGGTATTTAGCCAATATCTATGACAATGTAAGACAATTTATCCACTAATGTTATGTTTTAGAAAGAACTTTTCTAATTAATAGTCAGATTAATAGTACATTTGGAACATCACTGATACACTTAAGTACAATAAAAACCCAATTAAATTTCAATTCAAAACTAAATTGTTTGGGATGTGAGGATACATTAGCATCTCTAATCCCTCTTTGTCTGAAACTCAGTTACTCCAAGGATTAACATCCTTCAGGGACAAACTAAACTGATCTGCCTGCACTGAACTGCAGAGTGCAGGGAACATCAATATGAACATTTTAGATGCTCAGCACTGTGTCTGGGAACACAAAAATGCATTGGACCTCTTGAGATAAATACAGACGCAAATTTAAACACTCAATCTCCACTGAATTATAATGTGGCTTTATTTGTATGCTGGTACAAGTCATGCTGCTGAACTACAATGTTTGATAGAAACATGGAATCATAGAGAGGTTTGGGATGGAAGGGACCATAAAGCCCACCTTGTTTTATCCCCTGCCATGGACAGGGACACCTCCCACTATCCCAGGTTGCCCAAGCCCCATTCAGCCTGGCCATGGACACTTCCAGGGATTCAGGGGCAGCCACAGCTTCTCTGGACACCCTGTGCAAGGCTTCCCCAGCCTGACAAAGAACATTTTTTTTTTCCAATATCCCATTTACATCTACTCTAAGTTGAAATCTCTTCTCCCTTGTCCTATCAGCAAGTAGTTCAGCTACCAATTTTCCTGCAACTTCTATGTTCATATAAAAATTTGAAATCTCTAATTTAAAATAAGTATTTTCTCTTTATCCAAATGCTGCAAGGTTGCACCAAGAAGTACATTCAAAATAAGTAGAATAGTTCATCACCTAAGTAAGAAACTACAGTGGAAAATGTTGGGAAAAGTTGCTGTCTTTCTAGTGAACTGTGTATGGTACATTCATTAAAATCATTACTGTAAAAAAAAGGACTAAAATGAATGGAACTGACAAAGAAAAATCTGTAAGTCTTAGTGATTAACATCTTGAGTTTCATCATTTAATGTGTTTCTGCATAACAATTTATGAATTTAAATAGACCAGTCATTAATAAATTTAATGCATCAGGTATAGAAGGGAACAACATTTGAAAAGCACACAAAATTCATGGAAAAAGAATCACTCCAAGAAAACAACATTCAGCACCAGGCACACAGATTCAACCATTCTGAATATTATTTTCATTCTGGGGCTTGAAGAGCCCCATACAAATACTGTACAGGAAAGCAGGTTGAAGGGTAGATTCTATCTGTGCCCAAGGCACCATGAACTGAGTTCAAAATCATAATTAGAATCAGTTCCATCACTCTCTATCATCACATGAAAAGAAAATACCCAATAAAGAGTTTTTTTTTAAATTGATATTTTTTGAGATAAGCTTCAGTTCAAAGGGTTGGTATTTTCCAGCAAGATGCGTTTTCATAACAAAATTTATCAAAAAATCCCAGTGATGTGTGAAAAAGAGGGAGCAGCAAGTTGATAATGTCAGCACATGGGAAGCACTGTGAGGAGGGGGAAGGATTGATGATGAGATTGATCAATCTGCGGATTATCAACTTCCTGTTTGTTTTGAGGGTCACTTTTGTGCTCCTTCTAATTTATGATTTTCCTTACACTTAGATCCTACCTGAATGTCCTGAAGCAGTAAGAGAAGTAGGGAGCACTGCTTAATCTGAGGAGCAAACATGGCTAAAAGTAAAAAAAGAAACCCTTCCCACAACCCCACAAGAGGACAGGCATGTTAATGCTGGACAACTGAGAGGTTTGCAGCCAAGAAAGAAAAATAACAGAAAAAATTTAAATACAAAAATTTAGAAGGATACTCCAGTATGAGAGAGGATGAGAAAGGAGAAAAGCAGACACGGGAGAGTCATCAGCACAGGGAAAATCGACAGTGTAGACTTACAGTAAGAAAGAGATGAAAAAGAAGACAACATAAAATACAGAGAGAGTATCTGCAGGTTTACACAGAGAAACAGACTTGAAGGTACAAGAAGACTTTAAAAAAATATTTCAATTCTTCTATTAGTTCACATAATCTGCACACATTGTTTATAGTAACCTATAGTTGAGATCCAATGCAGTTATTTTTTTGCCATAAAACAATTTACCAAAGATTCTAAAATCATGCTCAAAGCCTCAGCTTACATGAAGATTATCTTTCCAAAATTGGGAATTACATTTAAAAATTAATTTTTGAAGACTAGAAAACCAATTTTGACTTGGCAGCATTTTAGTAACCTAAGAATTTATTGCCAATTTCAGTGGGAATTCACATACATGCAGTGACACCTATGTGTTAATATAAGAGCTGCTTTATATAACTATACTCGTTGCTTGAATGTTTAAAAACTGCAAGAGCTTCTGCGCAGAGATATAATGAGATAAGTGAGCTTCATGGTGTGAATTTACATTCCATTGCAGAGTTCAAAACACAAAACTAATCTGTAGCCCTCCATCAACACCCAGAAAGGCAGATTGCTGTTGTGCACAGGAAAGGCTCATAAACAAGACATGATTATCATTAAGTTTGTAATAAGAATAGAAAGAAATTATCTTTAGTCTCAGCCTGTATAGGTAATAGAAAAAATGATGGTTGATCATAAATCCTTCGTAAATACCTGGGCATGGCAGAAGGGAGGCTGAGGGGAATCAAGGCTGGAGATGGCTCTGAGCAACCTGGTTTAGTGGAAGGTGTCCCTGCCCATGGGAGAGCATTGGAACTAGATGAGCTTTAAGGTCCCTTTCATCCCAAACCATTCCATGATTCCATGATGTCCATCCTTTACTGGATGCAGAGCAAAATTCAGTCACAAAGGATGAGGAAAATGTTGAGGTACCAAATTCCTTCTTTGCCTCAGTCTCCAACAGTAAGAGGGAGTGTCCTTCAGGTACCCAGCAAGCTGAGCTGAAGGGCAGAGACGGGAACAGAATGAAGACCCCAAAATTGGTTCTACTCCTGTCATTAATGAATTTGTAGAATCCTTTTTTATTTGTTTTCTATGGCAGCAGCCAGATTTCAGTTCTAGCTGGTCTATGGCCCTTGCCATTTTCTCTCTGCATGACCTCCAAATGTCCCTGTAGCTTTCCTGAGCTGCCCTTCCCTTGTCCCTTTTCACAAAGGTCACAGACTCTCCTTTTTCTGCCCAAGTCCCACCCTAATTCTCTGTTCAGACAGATAAGTGTTGAATCAATAAAATAAGGGGAGATTTAAAACCATGAAGTCCACCACAAACAGGTGAAAGGAAGTAGAGGTGACATATTTTCTGAAGAAAAAACACATATATTTCATCACATATTGTAGAAATCACATAATATGAACAGAGGTTTACAACTGACTTATCTGCAACTAAAATACAAAAAAAAAAAAAAGCACCGATCTCAAAGTGTATCGGAACAATTACAGCTGAACGAAATTTGCAAACATCTGAAATCAAAATCAGTGGAAAGCCTACAATTTTATTTTTAGTAGATATGAAAATAATTCTAAATTCCATCAGCTATACAGAACAGTCTCCTTTTCCCATGTTCATATATAAACAGCAGCTGGAATATCTCACACATCTAAAGTCTAAAAAGAATTTTTCTCTGATAAAGGGATTAAAACAGAGTGAACAAGATAGCTGGAGATCAGAATGCTATAATTTGACACTTCTCAGAGGAAATCAGCGCCTGTTATTTGATTATAACATTTTATATTCCCTCACTCTGTAAAGCATTACTGGCCTTTGTAGTATGTGAAAAATGTACTTCAGAAAAAGATGTGTTCAAAATGGTAAATGGAAAGGCAATAAATTAAAGCCTTTTATATACTGACTAAGCATCTTTTAGGACTCAGATATTAGAAAGTATATTTCAAATTTTCATGCTGTCATTTTTAATACTTCTCTTATCGTATACCGCTTTCTGAAACCATATCCAAAATTAAAGCCTAATCTGTATGGGAGAAAGAAGCTTTTATACAACTTTTGAAGCTGGATGACTGCCATGGAAAATGCAGTCAAAAAATAAAGAACACTGAACAAAACGTACTGTAGGCAAATAGGACTGAGCAGGGGGGCAAACAAGACTCCTAGATAGAGCTTAGTGCTCCAGGGACTGCTTGCATCTTTCTCATTAAATGCCACTGGGTTATCACAGAATCATGGAGAGGTTTGGGTTGGAAGACACCTTACAGCTCATCTTTTTCCATCCCCTGCCATGGACAGGGGGACCTTCCACTAGGCCAGGTTGCTCCAAGCCCCATCCAGCTTGGCCTTGAACACTTCCAGAGACGGGGCAGTGTCTTGGTTTAAGACCATTTATACAGTTGGACACTCCAAAATAAGTCACCTCCGCTTAATTCCAACCAATCCCCCTCCACCAGTAAGGAAACATTATGAGTAGATATAAGTGAAAAAACAACTGTTTACTAACAAATGGAGCAACAACAGGCAAAAAACAACAGCAAATAACTGCTAGATACAAAAATACCCAATCTGACAAACCACACAGACACAAAGAGAGACCCAAAATGTTGGAATGAGCCTTCCCAAGATGGCGCCCGCCTGAGGCGGCCGTGGGGCTGAGGGACAAAGGGAAAATGGCGCCACACCCTTCCCCTCCAAAAGGGTGACCGTGGGCCCCAGGAACAAAGAGACAAGATGGCAGCAACCTGTACCAGAAAGGCAGGAGCCCACAGAGCAGTTCTAGAGGCAGACAAAAATTTTCCAGCTCTTTTGGGGCCTGCGCCGCTCCTGCTGCTGGTTCCCGCCATTTATGGGCTCTGCCACAGCCGCCATGGTGTGAGGGGATGAAAGGAGCGCTCTGTCCGCTCAGCCTCACCCCAGGACCTTGCTGACTTCTCTTGCTGCTGCCAGAGTTTGTAAAATTCACCTCAAAACAGTTTCTAATTGCAAAATGGATCTTTACCAGTGGCTGTGGTTGCAAACCATAAAACAAGCACGTCTGAAGAGAAGCTCCCACCTTTGCAAAAGCAGCCATGAAAGGAAGAGCCTCTGCTCCCAAAGCTTCTCTGGGCAACCCGTGCCAGGGCCTCACCACCCTCACAGGGAGGATTTTCCCCTCAGATCTAATCTAAACCTGCCCTCCTTCAGTTTAATGCCATTCTCCCTTTAAACTAAGCTGAAATAATCCTGGAAAATGCATCCAAACCCAAGATCCTCCCATGTTAGATGAATTACAGCAGTATTTACAGTTACATTCTAAATACAAAATATACCACTTTTAAAAACTTAATTCCTTTGTGGAATTTACTCAACAGAATGAAATTTTATTGTAAAAGTTTGTTGTCAATTTGTTTTGTTTTCTTTTTGTTGTTGTTGGGGTCTTTTTTTGTTTTTGTGTGTGTGTGTGTGTAATCATCACAAAGTCATTCTTGCAATTTTCCATTTAGTTTTTGAAAGACTGAAAATTCACTGTTCAGTGATGGAAGCATAAATCAATGACTGAACCTTAAGCTCATCTCCTTGACTCTTTCTCCCTTCAGTATGCTACTTCCCAATTTAAATATCCCAGACAAAGTCTCTGCACCACTCCTGATCTCCCACCAGTTTCCCTATCATTCATCAGACAGCTGGTGAAACTCTCAGTTCCTTTGCTCTGCTAAAAACTTCCATCACTGACCTACAGAGTCATCTGAGGTCAGGCTAAAAGGAATTTCTTTCCAAATACTTTTGATCCGACAGAGTAAAATAACTGATTTTCTAGTTCAAAGATGACTCAAACTTTTCCTTTTTTCCTTTTTCCTTTTCTCCTTCATAACATGAATTTCATGTTATGTTGTGAAATTTTATCTACTTTTTTTTTTATGTTGAAGAAAAAGAATTTCAGTTCAGAATTTCTGCCTAATGAATCAACAGTGATTTCATTTCCAGCACTCAGCTGGGACTCAGAGGAAGTTTCAGTAACACATAAATCAGAGCAGCTTCAAAAAGAGAGGTCGAGATGCTCACCCTGTGGTGCTCTGCAGCTTTACAGAACTTTTCTGAGGGGTCAGGAACTTCAGCTCCAATCTCCACATTGAATTACGCACAGAGGGGACACAAATACAGATTTCATGCATGGAGGAAATCTTGCAGAACATTGCTCATGGTTAGCTCAAAACTTAATTGAAAAGGCTGTACATTAAATGCTGCTGAGGATTACTCACTGTGGATTAAGCCTATCCAGTTTGGGAATTACTGTTGGAAGACAGAACAGAGCAAGATAACTGCCTGTGGTACCCATCCCATCTTATAAGATTTTTTTTTTTTCTTTTAACAATTTTCTTGATTTAAATCCTAATGAAGCTATTTTCCAAATTTGACCTGAATCCAGAAATTTCATGCATACTAATGGTGGCAGAGTTAAATATTTACTGCAAAACATGGCCTAGTTACAGTCCCTTGATAGGGATTCTTTTTTTGTTTTTTAACTGTGCTGCATTTCTGTAATACTTTCTCAAATAAAACCTTTACTAACAGTAATATTTCTTCTAAAAGAACAAGCAGTAATTTTAGGATTTGATTTTAATATTCAAATCAAATATTTCTGGAGGAACCACTACTTCCCCATCTTTCAGTTTCTGAGTATAATTTTATTTTTGACAACTGTGAGAAGTTGTCATGCTAAAGAAATTTTATTCTGATTTTTTCCCAATATAAAGCCACAACAGTATAAAATCTTCAAGGAAGACAATGTAAATAAATATAGGATAAAAAATCTGCCAAATGTATTAATTTATATTACTTTTCAAACTTATATCACTGCTTTTGAAAAATCTGTCTCAAACTGCCATGTTCAGGCAATATATCAAACACCAACTACCATTTATAACAAACATATCCGGGAAATGGAAGTCACTTTCATAAATTTAAACTAACATGAGCTTAAACAAAACACTGAAAAGTTAAATTAATATCAGAACAGCTCCAGCCAAGGCTAAACAGAAATAAATCTTTTGGAAATGGTGCAGAGAACAGAGAAGAAGCAAAGATCCTTGGACAGTCAGCTGGCATTACCAAGAACCAGTATCATCATCAGTTCTCCCAAAAAGCCTAAGCCTAATGTGTACAGAAAGTCATAAAATCATGGAATGGTTTGGGTTGGAAGGGACCTTAAAAGACTGTCTAGTTCCAACACCCCTGCCATGGGCAGGGACACCTGGATGCATTTCATTTTTTCTCCACTTTTAGTCTTCTCCTTAAGGAACAATCCTGATCAGGAACGGAGTGGAGCAGGACAAGACATTGGTGTTGTTGGGTTTGTTTCACAGAAAGATAAAATAGTTTGGGTTAGAAGGGATTTCGAAGGTTACCTAGACCATCCCTTGCAATGAGCAGGGACATCTTAATTAGACTAAGTTGCTCAGAGCCCCATCCAACCTCACCTTGAATATTTCCAGTGATAGGGCATACACCACCTCTTTGGGAAGACAGTTCCAGTGTCTCACAGAATCATGGAACGGTGAGTGCTGAGAGGCTGATGTGTGTGCTCAGCCATAAATATAAATTATATAAATTTATATTATATATGTATTATATACATGAGCTGGGTATGTGTGCTTGTGTGCGTGTACCTACTGGAAATACAGCATCAGTCTCATTCCTGCTCAAAACTGGGGCCATGGAGCTGCAGCAGCCTCACTCCTGGTTTTGGGAACCTCTGACCCTACTTTCCTACACAGCAACTCTTGGAGATGCTCTACAACATCTGCTTTTTCCTCATAAGTGTTTTAAATAATTTTGGAGTAGGAATTTTGATGTCTTTCTGCAGCTCAATTCTCAGAGAGCTGAAAGATAATTAATGGATGGAAGAGTCTGAAAGATGAAGCATTAGCATGGAATAGCATTTAGGGGCCCAGATTTCTCAGGAGGAGCATTGCAAACATGAATAACAATTGAAGTCGCTTCCATACATAACAACCAATTCAAAATAGAAAAGGAAAAAATTTTATTAACAAGCTAAGAGTTTTCAGGCCATGGCTCCAGTGATTTGCTGAATAGAAAACTTCAAATCTTTGTGCTAAAAGCTTTCAGCCCAGGCATGAGCCACCAGCCAGACAAAAAGCAAGTTGCAGAGCACCTCATCACAGATATTATTGGAAAAAAGAGAATATGTTTATTGTACACACAGGTTCTTGCAAAAGTGCAGATCAGGATTCATTGTCCTGTTAAGCAGGACTGCCCACATGCCCACTTCACCTTTCAGGATTAATAGAAATTCTACTTTGTCTAAAAAAACCTGTTTCTCAATAATTTCTTTCCACAGACACTTTTTCCTCTATCAAGAACTAGTACATGCTAACTTCTGTAAACAAAAAAAAAAA
The DNA here is from genome assembly GCF_036417665.1 of Passer domesticus. Lineage (NCBI taxonomy): Eukaryota > Metazoa > Chordata > Aves > Passeriformes > Passeridae > Passer > Passer domesticus. The sequence goes on from NC_087477.1 coordinate 80,451,078, forward strand.
GTTCTCATATACTTCAGTGAAAAGGTTTATAAATAAGCATAGGGAGAACATATGTTTAAGTGAAAAGATAAGGGGTTTTTTTGTCTAAAAAAACCAGGTGATCTAGATTCTAGATTCTCTAGATTTCTCTAGAAACCATTTTGCATAGAATTTAGTTCTAGTTTTAAAATTTCATTCAAAAAAATTCAAAACTAGATGGTTAAAAGAATTAAAGCACTAAAAATATTATTTTTAGTATGTTCTGTTAGAGAGAAAAAAAAATGTCAATAAAGTTAAAGTCACTTTCATGTCTCAGAGATGTTCATCCACAATGTCAAGATGGTCACAGAGTACACAGGTCACATTCTTTTTCACAATGTCTATAAATCTGCATGAACAAAAAATTAGGTCTACCTCAACTTTACCCTTTCTTCAAACACAAAAAACATCAATAGCTATTTTCTGTCCCCTGCTGAATTTCATATTATGGTGTGAAATCTTACCTACCATGCTTGAAAAGCAAAAAAATTTAAAACACAACAACCAGCAGCTGGACTGAATCATGTTTTTAATGGAAGTTTCAGCTTTATGCAAGAAAACTTCCAGGAAAATTATATTAAAATCAGGCAGTCACCAGCACATACCTACAGACAGACATTGCCAAAGCCTTTTACCAGATAGAATACATTTACATGAATATAACCTATTTCCTTGTGTTGCTTTCTGCAGCATCCCAGGCTGTGTCCTAACAAATTTAATCAAACTGGAGCCCAGTGGAACTGCAGTTTTTGATAGATTTTTGTGTCAATCATGGCCTGAACTTCTCCTCCACAGGGAATTTCCTTCTTCTCTACTGATCAATAAAAGACCAGTTGCATTTAGACCCTTATGCTGTGAGTATAGCATATGATGTATTTTAATTCCTGTGAGTTCCTCTTCACTTCCCTGCACTTCCCAGGGTTTGTAGCTTCATTCTTTATGGTCATGGAATCATGGAATGGTTTGGGCTGGAAGGAACCTTACAGATCATCTGGTTCCAACCCCTGTCTGCTTGTCCTTCTCTCTAAAATAAAAAGACATGAATGACAAACTTCCACATTTCCCAGGTCCTCTTCGTCCCCCATCTGGGAGATCTTTTACACAACTCTGACAGTTCCAGAATAAACACCCACAAAGCAAAGTATTCAATGGCCCAGCAACTGGATAATCTCACTTAGGTGGTTTTGAAGAGTAAGTGTTCCTATCATGGAATTATTATGGGATACAGAGATACACAGGGATAAGCTTTAGGCATCAAATATTTTGGTCTTTGGTCTTTGTGTTTTTAGAATGGGTTTCATAAATCAAACCAGTTTATCACCAAAGTTTTCTACAGCCAACAGAAATTACACTTCCACACTACAGAAGGAACAAGAATCTTAACACCACGGACACTCTCTTTCATTGCAAAGCATTTTGCAATGATACAGAGCATATGTTCTACACCTATCAATGGAAAGCAGGAGTCCCTTGAGTGAATTGCTGCCTTTAGTAGGACACAACACTACCCAGCAACACAGGGCAGGAAATGAGGAGCACACCAAGAGCCAGCTGTAAGTGCCGCAGACATTTTTAGGTTGACGATGTAATTATCCCAGCTGGAACCCTACCAGGAAATCAGCCAGGAAAACACAGTCTCAGTTCATTAATCCAGCTCTTTATGCCACCCAGCTAAACATATCATTTCACATCACACCAGGGCTGGTCTCATTTACACGGCTCGTGGGTGCTAATAATGGTGTGTGGTGTCTCCTGCTCTCCTCATTATGGGATCGTGTTGAACAGGCCCCAAAAAAAGCTGCTCCACTTTTCTGACAGGCTTTTTTCCCAGCCTGGAGTGTTGACAAGAGATGAATGTCTGTGTCATTTTGTATAATTCTGTTTAAGATCTTTTTCCTCCTCTCTGCTTCTTCATTGTTGTTTGGGTTGTTTTTTCCTAAATATAGGTTAAGAAAAGTAAAAGTCATTTTGTCATGTAAAAAGTCAAAAATTCAGTCTAGATAAGGACTGTGCAAGTTTAGGTTGATGCCTGTAACTCAGAAGAAGGCTCCTGAGGAGAAGCTGAGTCAGCATCACAAAGCCAAAAGGAAAAAGGTCATTAATTCAGAAAGAACATGGGCATTCATGTCACCACTGAAGATGCTGAGCTACAACTTGACACTACACAAAATAAGACATGTAAGCAACAGGAAACTGAAGTAGTTGACAAATGAAAATTAATGCCAGAACAGCCAGGCATCAGCATTAAAAATAAAAAAAAAAATTAAAAAAAACACCCAACCAAAACCACAACAACAAACACCCAGCTGAAAAAATAATCAAAAAAAAAACATAAAACCCCACTAAAATACTGTAAGATCATTGTACATAGAGCATACAGCAAATACTCAACTTATTCCGATGTACTCGCAATTGAGTATTTAAGAAAACCCAAACCACACAGGAACATGAAAACAGTGAAACCAAATATACACAGAGTGGAGAGGAGGAAGAAAATACCCTCAGGATAGAAAAGATTGGAATATTCACTAATCAGTGCTTATATATACAAAATTTAACCCTGCTTTCTCTTATGATCACTTCAGTCCAATGTTCACAAGATTAAAAAAAAACCTAAAAAACAATATATTATGAGTTCTGGGGGAGTAACTCACTGAATATTAGTATTTTACACCCAAATCCTTTAGACTTCTTTTGAAATCTCATTTGGAGATTTCTCAGTCTTGTTCTAACACCCTGGGCTGATGATACTGGCAGATGGTATCTTTAGATTGTAGGACTTACAATGGAATAAACATGAAAGGTACTTAATTCTGCTGCACTAAAAATAATTACAAAGTCAGTAAAACTGAAACATTTTTCCTAGGTATATATTGAAAACATTTTCCCTCCACCATACAGTAAATTTGAAAGCATCTCATACCTATTTTATCTTTTGAAAGAAAATTGTCAGACCTTGTGAGTATCCATTTATTTTATCACCAACACCCAGAAAATAATTGTCTTAATATTGTTATTATACTTATATTTTTAAGCTTTGATACAATTTTTTTATATATTTGAAGCCACAAGTATTTCTATATTGCTCTTTTATCTGGTTGATAATTGTTAGATTGTTCAGAAACATATGTACCATAATCCTCGTTCTACATTTGCACCCACAGGCTTTAAACCACTGATCAGATTCAGCCAAGTGAAAAAAAATCACATCATTTTGTCATACAGCAGAATAAAAACCAGGCTGAAAATGGAACAGTAAGCTTTGGCACTGGGCAAAGTTCTACTCCCATCAAGAATTTTCCCTGTTGGAACCCTGGTTGCTGAGAATTTTAGGCTTTCTGTGCTGCTAGGCACTGACCCCCAAGAGAGCACTGCATTGACCTGAGGCCGTGGAGAAGGCTTCCAAAATGGAATGACAGAGCTGGGATTGTGGGTGTGCAGTTTGATTAGAAGTGTGTGATATCACAGGGTGGAAAAGTTAAAGTTTAAGGTTTTAGAATATAGTAATATATATAAAGCAAGATGGAGGTTGTAGGGCAGAGGCTGGTCCTTCTTGTTTACCTTCTTCTTCACCTTCTTCTCCATGGATTTTGGTTGTTTTGTGTAATTGGATAAAAAAGTCCCCATTGCTGGCACAGGTGGCTGGTTATTGGGTTAAAAGTAAATATAATTGAGGTGTCATTTCTTTATTGGACTGTTTATTCTTAAAAGACCTTGTAGAGAAAGAGATGGAGCTCCATTTTTACCTTGTTAGTGAAGTGCTGCAGAACTCATGGTTTGTGAGACTGTAACATAGATAAGAACTAAGAAAGATCTGAGTCCAACAAGAAGTACCATCTTACACATTTAATCCTGAACCCAGCAGAAAAGAAGAAAAAGAATCCACATTTTTTCACATACCTTGTTTTCGAACATCATCTACAGCAGCAACCAACTCCTCCTTGAGATCCTGGCTCTCTTTAGCAATTTGGTCTCCTTTTTCCAAGAAGTTCTGAGTGGCCTGCTCCACTGAGGCAGCCAAAACATGAGCCTTCTTCGAGCGCCCTTTCTTCTTGCCAGACGGTCCTTTATTGCTCGTGTTCACCAGCGTCGTTACCTTTGGGCAGGAAAAACAGGTTTTTGTCAGTTTGAACAATCCTCTATTTATACGAACACCCAATTCAATCCTCACACTATTTTCTGTGCCCTGGAAGGGATGTAGTGGCCACATGTTTTGAATAGATAAAATTGGAAGTATAAAATCCGGCGGCACGTCCCCCAAAAGAGGGTTTTCCTTTTAACCTGTCCTCAGTCTGGGCTAAGCAAATCACAGCCAAGCAGCAAAAAGAAAAAGATAAGACTGGCAGGTCTGTGGTGCCAAAGCATCATTTTTGTTACTTGTTTTCATTTTTAAAAAATGAAGACACTGATAAAATGGAATCTGAACACACAAGGGTCAGAAACCATTCAAAAAGCAGTTGTCCCTTGAGATAATGTACTGGCAGTGACATGCAAGTAGTAACAAAAACATTGTGGCCATTTTCCAGACATGAAAGGTACAAAGAGCTCCCACTGCAAAGATTATACAGGTTAAAACTCTTTGCCTTAGTGCTGCTTCACTTTATTCCTAATATTTTGTCATAAAACCACAGCAGGGCAGCAAAATGATCCTACCAGTATTTAAACAGAAGAAGGCAACTCTGCCTCCTTGTTTGCAGAATCTCCTGAAGGAATTCTTTATTGAGCTGCCAATAAACTGATTAGAAAGCTTAAAACCACAGCCCAGTGTGTATATCCCACAGCTGAGAGTGGGGCAAAGAGGGAATCCTGCATGACTCCAGCAGTACCAGGCTGCTGCTCTGTAAAACAGGAATATTGAATTGGGTACCATCAGGTGTTAATTGCACAAAAAATGAGCAGAGATGCAGCTCTCCCTAACCAGGATACAAACCAGGGCACCTGTAGTGTTGGATCAGTGTTCTAAGCCACAATTTTGCTGTAAGAAAATAAATGTCTTTGTCTAAATACAAAGTCTTAAATAAAGACATTTGACTAAAAACCAAAAGATTCTAAAACAAGTATTAAAATTCACTGTCTCATCCCTGCTACCAGAAGAGTGCCAAAGTCTGTGGTACAGTTTTGACCAAAAAGCCTTTTATCACGCTCTTTGTGCTACATTTTTTCTTGCAGTCTTTTTTTTTTTTCTTTTTTTTTTTTTGGGGAGGGGGTTGGGTTCCGAATCACATCTTAAAACTACAGACTGTGGAAGAATAAATATATGTACCTATATCTATATATATATATAATCAGGGTTTGAAAATACGATATACATGGATGTAGTGGAAGGAAAAAAAATGTAATCCAGGGCCTTCTTTCAGGAAAGAGTCTGCTTGGCTGCTGGAATGTAATATTCATTCATCATACGGGGTTTTTTCTTCCCCCCCACTGTTTATGTCCAGAAATAATATTTTCTTTATTAGCTTTCCCTTGCAAATATTCCTAAGGAAATTTCCTGAAGATCATTTCATAGTTATCATTGTCATTGGCATCTAGTTAAGGACACCAATAGAAATGGAAATAATTCTAACCCACCACCAAGCAATAAGAAAATTTATCAGAACTACCCAATGTGGAAATAATTATAAAATGAAATAAAATATTTATTACTATTTTCTTTAGGGCCTTTTTGAAATAAAAGAACTTCTTTTTCCTATGGTGCTTAATATGCAGAAATAGATAAAAATCACTTAGAGTGTCTACAAGTGCTCAAAATCTTCTCAGTTAAGAACTTCTGTGTAGAGCAGATGAACATATGCAGGTTCTAGAGATGAAAAGGATCTGGAACTGGCAGAAAACCTTTGCTAATGCTCTGAGCTGCTGAGCCCAGAACTAACACAGTCCATATGAAAATCCAAATTACCACAGAAGATGGAGACTTTTTCTACCACTTCTTGTAACTCACATGTAGGAAACAGCACCCCCAAAGTCAATCCTCTTTTTCAAAAAGAAATACTGGTGTATTCTGTTTGAGCCCGCTTCATAAATGTTTTGCTGTTCTTTTCTTTTTCTTACTTATTTTGTTTCAACCATTACAAAAATAAGTTTCCATCATGTCAAAAGGTGGGACTCAAATATAATCATGGAAGAGTGCCAGCAAGAGAGCACAAGATCAATGGTGCTAGAGGCTTTGTCTGGCTCAGTGATTTGTAAACTTGAAGCAAAGGCTTTAAAATTTTAAACAAAACCTACTGGCATGAAATTAAAAAAAAAAAACAACAAAAAAACAAAAAACTTACTACCCTCTGATCAACAGCATTCAGATGGAACAAGAAGAGAAATTTCCATGTGCGACAAGGACATTCCCCTGGAAAAGGAATTCTGGATTCCAGTCTCTGCACCAACAGGGTTCTGGGTAATACAGAGCTCCCATAGGAAGAAAACCACTCATAAAAACTGGAATATGGCCATTTTACCCACCTTGTGTCAGCTCCTTTAAATTACATTAAATCACGAGTTAAGAGGCTAAAAAAGCAGTCTCTTCCAAAATTAGAATTCCTGTTACATAAAGTCAGCTGTACTGGGACAGGGCAAAGGGGAAGGAAGGCTTCTGATACCTGTGACACAAAAATCCATGGCATCCAAGCCTCCTTCCTATTTTTAAAAATCCAATAACCTATGAATTTATATAAATTGCTTGAAAAAAAATGAAGAAATAATAATAATAACCTTTTATCTTTTTAAAATACCTCAGTTTTTCAGCAGGGCTTTAAAGCTAACTGGTTTATTTAAATATCTTACCCCACCTAAAGTGGTGCAAAAAAAGAATGTCTCTATCAGCTTCAGTTACTAATTAATGCAGAAGTCACCCAAAATTCCGTACAATTATCAAATATATCACTTGATAATTACCATAAGCTCATTTGGCAGCCTTGTAATGATCCTGGCTTTGTGATCACACTAGGGAACCTTGCTCTCTTATTTTATTAAAGAAGCTTCACACAGTCCTAGCACAGATCTCTGCTGAAATAACAGAACTTCACTAATTAATAGTTCAGCCCCATCCTGACTTAAGGCCTCCTTACCCAGCTCCAGCAGCACAAAAGAAAGGTGAGGATGTCTTTGCTAAAAGCAGAAAATTCCATTAACATGGATTTCCCTATGGCAGAGGTCAGGTGTGGGCAGGGAATGCCAGAAGTGAAAGGGAATAGAGCTGGATCACACACTCATCAAATCAATCCCCTGTCAGCGGCTCCAGCTCACACAAGAACATTCCTGGCTCCCTGAATTCAACTGTCTTCCCTACAGATTTCTGAAAGAGATAAGCCACAAGTTTAGGAGTTGTAATTCTCCCCCTTTGCCTTCTCTTTGCTCAGTATGTGCTCAAATTGCATTATTTACCCAAGACTTTCCATAACCACGTTAAAGACAAGCATATATTGACAACTCTTGAGGCAAATATTGATAGACCCTTTTTTTCCCTTTTTAAAAATTTTTTAATTATCCTGCTAATCCTTATGGTTTCTCTCTGGTCCCTCCCACAGGACAGATGCCTTGGTGTTGTGTTTTCCGCACTGGGTGATAAAAGTATTGAGAGAAGCCCTTTGGAGAAAGGCTTGAGGACACTGGTGGCATATGGCACGGGGACTGGACCAGGTGATCTTTAAAGGTCTCTTCCAGAACACATAATTCAATGATTCTGTGATTCTACACATTTAAATATCAATGACAGAGGCTGTTGGGAATTTTTCTAAGAGTGGACAGCATTTATATGTTTCTTTGTTTTTAATAAACCAAAGCAGGCAAATCAAATACAGCCCTGCAAACATTATGAAAACTCTTCAGACAAATTCTTGGCTCTGGTTGTGACAGCTGAAATAAACGTAAAAGAATTTATTTGAAAGATGACTAATTATTTACAAAAATTCACTGTTTTCCCCTATGTCCCTTGTATTTTCAAGTAACTATTATTTGTCCTTCCTAGTGGCATTTTTTGGATGTGAACAGCTACAAGTTATTCCTCTCTTCTCGTGCACTCATAGATCACCAAGGTGCTGGAAACACTTGATGACCTGAGCAAAGATAGCCCTGACATTTCAGTGGAAGAGCCTTTTTTTTTTCTGGATATCAGCTGCCCTTCCACTCCATTGCCCCATCTCATTGCCTCACTGGCTGTACCACGCTCACCCCCCGAGCACTCAAAACCTGCTGCTTCCAAAATAAGTCTGTTGCATCAAAGGGAAAAAAAATCATTACAACTGTCTGGAAACACAAAACCTCTTTTTCCAAACTGTCTCATGGCTGGGTTTGCTTTTTTGTTTGTTTGTTTCCTTTGGCAGAAGAGACCTTTCAAAACACCTGGAGAGAGAAGCAGATTGTGTTGGGCGTTACGGCACCAGCATGGGCATGGGAAGATCTAATTTGATTGCCTGCTCCAAATGAGGTAGAGAACAGACCTGAGCACTGTGTTTGTGACCTTCCCTTGGACCATCCAGCAGCACAGCAAACAGGGATGGGATTTTTGCCCTAAAAATTCCTGGCTCTGCACACCAAAGACTTAAGTTATGATGTGGCTCTCAGCAGCAGCTCATTAGCTGATCCCACTCCAACTGCAAGGTGTTACTGAGCAAAATACAGGAGAAAATGCTTTCAACAACTACTTTTCATTCACATACAAAACATAAAAGCAGCTAAATTGGATTTTTTCCACATTTCTGCAGAGGAGAAGATAACTTGCTGGGCTTTTTTTCCCCATATTTGTGCTTATTTTCTAGTGCCACACAAAAAGAAGGCTATTTTTTCCCTATTACACCAATATGTGTGAACACAGATGTTCTGCTGAGCACAATTCAGTCTGTAGCATAACTCCATTTTTTTGATAATAACTGTTCTTCAATTTTCCCTATCAACTTGAGTAATTTGCCACTGTCCTTACCCCATAAATCATAACAGCTTACATAATTAACTCTTGTAATTATCTCCGCACGATTAGCACCAGCTGTCTACCTAATTCATAGAACTGAAATTCTCTTTCTATTCTGTGTGGATGGATATTTGGATTCTCATTGATGAACAGAACTTTCCCATCCACGCTGAATTCCAGTGGTTTAACCCAGATTTCTGTACTCCTTCCAGCTCCCCTCAGTGTTTGCAAACACCTGTGGGTTAGAGGCATTCATAAATAAGCAGGCTCCTCTCCCTAATGCAGAAATTATTGGCTGGGGTGCTACAAAATGCCAGAGCCACACCTCCCTTTTGGCTGGGAAGCACCCAGACAACTGAGGCAACACTGATTAGAGCCAGGATATTTTATATTTTAATCCAGTGTAGCTTGAGGACAGCAAGCAGCCCTGATTCACGTTTCTGCTGCCAAGCACTGATTCCTGAACATATCTGCATATTTCTATTCTGCCCACATGATGCACCTTTAGGATGTAATTTGGAGATAGCAATACCGTTGCTGCTAATTTTTATTTTTCTTATCAGTGCTCCCACCACTGCAAGAGGTTTACATCCTGGCCAATGTGAATGAATATTATATAAGGCACTTTTAAAGTTCTTCAGCAAGTATTAATTCTCAGTGGAATTTCTGACTACTTGTTATGCTATCAAAAAGAATAAAAAGTAAATAAACCACCCAACACTTACTTTCCTCCTACAAATCTTCACGAGAAACTATCAAAAATGTCTACAGCAGACATACAAGCCTGAAATATGTTTTCACAAAACATATTGTTAAGAAAAAGAAGAATAGAAAAACACAATTAAATGAAGAATCATGGTTATGTTCCTCCTACAAATCTTCATGAAAAATGAAGCCACAAAAACCTGCAGCATGTTTTCACTGACTCTCCCATAACTGTAACAAGAATCAATTCAAATTAAGCTAATAAAATGTCTCCCATAATACAATTTGCCTCTAATTTGTAATAAATTAGACGCAAAGATTATTAAATTCTCCTTTTGTGACAAATTTCTCCTGTTAATTGGCACTAAAGGACTGTGATGCTATTTAGAAGCCAAATATGAATTCCAGGAATTACCTGGTAGACGGGAAAAAGAGATTATGTTAACATTTCACTCATGGAAGACAGAAGATTTATATTCCTCAGGTTCCCCAAGGATTCACTTGCTCCTGTACATTACCTTGAGGTTCCTCACACCATCTTATTTTCAACTGGTAACTCCAGGAGTTGACCATCTCTTGGAACTGGCAGCACAAGCAGCAACATCCATTACAAGATCCCCTCTCTGTGATGGCAGGATTGCAAAACCTCACTTTCAAGAACTAAATAACCCCATTCCTGAGCACATGTTTCCAGTATCTTGTTAGGATTTTGGCAATTCCAGCTTTTGCCAAGAGAGAAAAGGCAAAGCAGGTGTTTAATTGGAGCAACTACAAATTATTTAACAAAACCATTGGCTTGATGTGACTCCTGAAAAATCTGTTCAATGCATTTAAATGCAAGAAAATGATGAATTTTAGAAATTTAAGATGTTCCTCTCGATGTGTAAATCACTGTGGGTTTTCTAATTGCACAAAAGGGCCTGATCCCAGTCAAGTCCAACAGCCAAGGACAGCACAGACTCCACAGATTCCCATAATTTCATTTTTTTTATGTTACACCAAAGCACATTAGGCTGTACCATTTCAAAAATTCATATCTATGGCTTGTGTTAAACATGCATTTTCTCTCATCTCTTTCTTCATTATGCATAAGAGTTGTTCATGATCCCACTAAGATGAAAAGAGGAACAAGAATTCCTCCCCACACAATGGCCTGATTTTGGCAGGATGACCACCTTAGGGGCCAGGCCATGAACTGGGGGCACAGCATTGTCTTGGGGGTAAGAAATGTGGGTTTGAAGTTCCTCAGGCTCAGAGAGAAGTGAACCAGGTCTTCTTCCTTCAGGGGTGACCATTTTAATACCTGGGCTATTTTATAAGAAGGTGGCTGCAACACCAGCATGCTCGGGCTTGAAGAGTGAAGCTCATGAAGAAGAATGGGTCATTTTTGAACCCTGAAGGAAGATTTCAAGCTAAGTCCAAGCAAACATGTGCTCTATTAATCACCACATGATGTAAGCTCCCCTCTGCAGGCTCAGAGCTCAGCATGTAAATTCTGGAAAGGGATGGGATTTCAAAAAGCTCCCTTTCACATCTCTCCCACAACATCTTCTAAATCTCACTCCTAAGCTTCTCTCTTCTCTTCTCCATGTGTTGAAAAGGAGAACTAATCATGTAACTTCTGTTTATGGATTACACTCCCAGAGCTGGGTGCCTAAATGGACTTGGCACCTCCAAATCTTTGAGTCTTCCAAAGCTCTAAATCAAGGATCCTTCTGGGTTTTATATAGCAGAGATTGCATTTTAATTGGAGCAACATTTGGCAAATCCTTCCTCCTTGTGATCCTGTCACTATCTTCCTTCTGTTTCTCATTGTCCAAGTGAGACAACATCACGTATCCATGTGGGGACTTAAAATGCTGAAACCACCAAAGGCAAAGTTATTTGGCTCCAAGTGATCATCTCTGTGCAACTCAGCAGTGGTTTAACAGACCACAATGCACAAAACATTCCTTGAAAGAGTAAAACATGAAGTTCATCTTACCCCAGCTAAAAAAAATATCAAAAAGCTGGAAACTACCTGACAATCAGTAAATGCACATTAAATAAAGTGACCTCAAAGCAGCCAGGAATGTCAACTTCCAGTGCAGTGCTAAATGATCTTGGCAACCACTGAGCAGTAATTGAGATGAAGCAATTTTTTGCATTCAGTGACTTTAGTTAATTTCTCATAGTTAATAAGTTATTACTACTGCAAGCCCCTGCTGACATCTGTTATTTTCCTTGTTAATTAAAACAGTAAATGTCACTGTGTTTCTGCAGTTTTACCAACTTTTAATTTTGGGAAAAACTTTGTTGCGCTACTTTTAGAGGTAGAAGAAAAGCCATCATCATCTCCAGTTTGCTGTCAGGATAAGAAGCCCCCCAAAAAGCTGCCAATATACTATCTGAATGATAAAATAAAAAAGTACAAACCAAAAAGTATAAAGCATCACCTCATAACTCTAATAACTCCAGTTCCCTCCAAAACTGAATACAGCACTTGTAGTCAAGCTTACAAACACAATACATGCAAAATGTGAGATATATAGTCAATAGCTACGTATTAATATCACAAAATTAAGTCTCAAAGGGTATAAAAAAATAAAAGATTGCTGGTATTATGTATTATGTGGGAGAAAATCAATAAGTGAGTTTTCATTTCCATACTCAGTTATCAGCATTAATCAATCAGAAACTAAGCCACCTTGGCCTAAATATTACTAAGTGGATCCTCAAACACTAAAAATAAAAAAACCAAAACCAAGACAAGGAAAACACACATTTCTGTAGCTGAATTAGAACCAAATGCAAGTGTATTTATGCTCATCTCAAAAGCACTAAATCACTTGAGAGCTGTAAAGCAAAAAAAAAGCCAAAAACCTACTTGGCATCACACTGCCTTCTATTCCACTAACAGCCTTTATTTCTCCTGGTTCTTTAGCAGAACAGAGAATAAATCCAAGGGTGTCAGACTGACCCAAGGAAGATATTGCATTTAACCACATGAGGGCACACCACACTAGAGTAATAGAAAAACTCCTGTGAAATCCCTGCATTCATTGTACTTGTGTTGTTTTATTTGATCTATAGGAGAGCCCGAGCCTTGGCACTGTAAACAGCACAAACTTGACAAAGAGAAATTCTTAGCTGATATTTAACACACCATTTTCTTGCCACTTGTCCTTGGTTTAAAAATCTGCTAGCAATCTTAAAAGCAGCAGTATTTAAGATGTAGTTATCAAAGGAACTCAACCACTGAGCAGGCAGCAAGTTGTACTGGCTAGGGGAAAAAAATGAAGGAAAAAGTGAGACAGCAATTGCTTTAGTGAGTTCCACAGCTTTTCAAAACCAATTCTGGGGTTGTGGACTCTCCATCCCTTGAAGTGTCTAGGACTAGGTTGGAGGGAGCTTGGAGCAACCTGGGATAGTGGAAGGTGTCCCTGCCCCTGGCAGGAGTTGGAACTGGATGATTTCAATATCCCTTCCAACTCAAATAATTCTAGAATTACACTGAGGGAATAAAACACCTGCAAGTTTTATTTCCTACCTTACTAGATACCACATCTGGAATAGAAACTTCAGTATTATCTTTCTTTAGGTTTTTTCCTCCAATGACTCAGAAATTGTACAAGGAGAAATAACACAAAAGGATTTAAATAATCCTGAATTGGATACCAAAATAAGATAGCAGGCAGCTACAAAGGAAGGTAGGACAATATTTAAGCTTCTCACAGGCAGCTGATCTCCCCAGGCATCCAGCAGCCAAAACAGAAACACTGGTGCTCCAACTGATGGAACCACCAGGAGTTGCTTCCTCAGGGTAATGTTATTGTTTGTAACTGCCCTAAAAAGCACTGAAAACAATCTCATACATCACTAAATACCAAAGGCAAACGATTCTCAAGAGTTTCTGTTTCAGTTAATGTAAAGTACTGTAAGTGAAGGAAGTAAAATATTTCAGACATATGTGGTGAGTTAGTGCTCTGGTTTCTCTGTAACAACTAATATATCTTTTTTTAATGAAAACCTTTCCCACAAATAACACCAGAAAACCAGAAGCAAGCAATCTTCCACTCTATATATATATATACAGATTAAATAAAAACTCCCCCAGAACTGATACTACTTAATTTTTGGGGGGGTCTATTGTGAATAGTAAGAATAATAATGAAATTAACTTCTTCATGCTGTTCCATTGCACTTAGGCTTATGTTATGAACAGCAAAGAGTATCCTGGTGAGACCGCAAATCCAGAGCACCTATGAATTCCCACTAAGGAAGGCAGAAGAGAGTATTCCCCGAAGGGTGCTTTATTTAGGTTGTTTATTTTGCACATTTCACACACTGTATAAAATCTCCATCGCCAACTTAAAATTCTCAAATTAGCACAGAATCACAGAATATCCTGAGCTGGAAGGGACCCACCAGGATCATCCAGTCCAGCTCCTGTCCTTGCACACACACCCCAGAAATCCCACCCTGGGTGTCCCTGGAGTGTTGTCCAAACCCTCCTGGATCTCTGGCAGCCTCAGGGCTGTGCCCATTCCCTGGGGAGTTGGGCAGTGCCAGCACCCTCTGAGGGAGGAACCTTTCCCTGATACCCAACCCAAACCTTCCCTGGGACAGGTCCAGCCAGTCCCTTGGGCCCTGTCACTGTCACAGAGTGACAGATCAGAGCTGCCCCTCGGGAGGAGCTGCAGACCCTGACTCTTCTCCAGCTGAACAAGCCCAGTGACCTCAGCCACCCCTCGTAGGGCCCCCACAGAATCTTCACCATCTTCATAGCTGCTACATATATCATCATAACTCCATTTAGGCTGGAAGAGGCCTCTGGAATATCTAGCCCAGCTCCTCAACTAAGCAGGGCCACCTTCAAAGTACGATAAGGATTTGTTCCAGTACTGCAATGTCTGGTTCACTCACGAGCCCCAAAAAGGACTCAGTGCTGCAGACATGGTCTTAGAACAACTGCTTAGAGGGGAACTCTCACTTCACTCTGTTATTCTTATGTTAAACCCACCAAAACAGCTCCATGTTGATGTGGCTCTCCAGTCCCGTGTTCTGAATTTTCCAGCAGGACTCTGACATTCTCCCTGCAGGGCAGTGCTAGGTCAGCCTCTACCCAGCCCATGTCACACCACCAGGTGACTCCATCCCCCTGCAGGACTCTGCTTTTGCTGAGCTTCCCTTGGTTCTGCCAGCCCAGTTCCCCACCTGCTGAGATACTCCTCATGCCAGCCCTCCTTCTTGAGCATATCGACCTCCCTCCCAAATTGGTGTTACCTGGAAATTTATTGAGGGTGCATCTCACCCCACTGCCCAGACCAGTGACAAGACATTAAACAAGGTCAGCTTGACCCCAAGCCCTGCAGAATTCCCTAGCAAGTGATGGCCATCAATTTTCCACCCCTACTATTAAAGTCCAGAAGTCCAGCCAATTTCTGACCTCCTCTGTAGTCCCTGTTATCCCCTGAACATTGTAGAGAGACTGAGAAGACAAAGCCTGTATTTCATCTACAGTTAGAAAGCAAAGCCTCTATTTCATCTACGTTTCTCTCTATTGTGTACCTTTTGCAAAGCAATACAGGGGAAAAAAAAACTATCCTAAAAAAAAAAAAAACGCCACCAGAAAAAGAACAGAGTTGTGTTATTACAAACAACTTGTGTGAGAGATTTGATGAAGTCTGTAGAAAGGTTCCTTAAGATTTTTGGTTTGTTTTTCTGGTTTTTTGGGTTGTTTTTAATAACAACAGACTGAGCTTTCAAGTCATTACTATACAGCTCAAATGAGACTCAAAGCTATTTTGTGATGATCATGCACAGGGTGTATCTGCAATTGGAGATCAACCACCTCATCCACTTAAGCTGGGGGGGAGTCTCACATCCCTTTCCAGTACAGGATATTTCATGGATAACAAGGATATGGTGCTAGGCTGGCACACAAACACAGAATCACAGAATCATGGAATGGTTTGGGATGGAAGGGACTTTCAAGACCAGCTGGTTCCAAGTCCCCTGTCATGGGCAGGGATACCTCCCACTATCCCAGGTGGCTCCAAGCCCTGTCCAACCTGGCCTGGGACACTTCCAGGGATCCAGGGGCAGCCACAGCTTCTCTGAGACACCTGTGCCAGGATCTCACAGGGAAGAATTTCTTCCCAACATCTAACCTAAATTTCACCTTTTTCAGTCTAACCCATTACTTCTTGTCCTACCACTGCAGTTCCTGACGAAGAATCCCACTCTGGCTTCCCTGTAGCCCCTTGGACATGGAAAGGTCCTGTGAGGTCTCCACACATTTTTCTCCTCTCCAGCCCAAACTCTCTCAGCCTGTCCTCATAGGGGAAGTTCTCTGGTCCCCTTCTCAACTTTGTGCTCTCCTCTGGACTTGTTCCAACAGTTCCATGTCCTTCGTACACTGAGGACACCCAAAATGTACCCAGCACTGCAAGTGGGGTCTCACAAGAGCAGAGTAAAGGGGGAGAATCACCTCCCTCAACCTGCTGGCCACACTCCTTTGGATGCACATTTATTTTGGAATTTTGTCACTGGGGACCTGCCAAGGCAGAACAGATGCTAATTCAAACAGCCTGTTGTTCAGAGACAGAATTCCAGACATGGCAAAACAGAACGTTTCCAGAAACCTCCTTTGGTCAAACTTGAAGTAAGCACTGGCTTTCTCCCAGGCTTCTCCAGGAACTGATCCATCTCTGTCCTCCTCCTGCTGTTCTAGATATTTTGTCAGAAGAACAGAGAGCAGCAACATCATCCCACACAGAACTAACAGCCACTTCTGTCCCACACACTCCACAGACAGATCTGGTTGAGGAGACATCAACTTTTCTTTTTTTTTCCCCCTTTGTTTGTTTCAACAGAACCATGAGTAATAGATGTAATTATGCCACTGCATATGGCACCTAAACCTTCCTGATCACCCCAGCACCAGGCATTTGTCTGCCTACCTGATCCTTGGGTTTGGGATTGTGTTTTTCTCCCTCATGGCAAAGTTCAGGCTGTTTTTCCCTCCTGCTGCAAATTAAATACTCCTTCCTAACCCACTGTCCCTTGCCATTGCCACCATCAGCATGGATTTTCTGAATAGCAGCACAATACCAGGAACTCTGGATTAAACTTAACCCTGCGGGGAGGGAAACAACAAAATCACAAAATTTGAAGGGCTATAACCTCAACTGGCAGTGACAGCCAAGAAAAGTCTTAGAAATATAAAAGAAAAGAATCTGATATATATTCCCAGCACTAAGTGGCAATTGGCAGAACAGAACAGCAGGTGCCAAAGAGAAGTTGGTGTGTCTGAAACACAAAGTGACA
Organism: Passer domesticus; assembly: GCF_036417665.1. NCBI lineage: Eukaryota > Metazoa > Chordata > Aves > Passeriformes > Passeridae > Passer > Passer domesticus. The sequence continues at coordinate 80,468,011 of NC_087477.1, forward strand.
TTAAATTGGTTTTCAGCTCATTCTGACTAAAGCAAAGAGACACAAAATAAGCTTTTTACTAAAACCCAAATGCATTAATTAACTCTAAATATATGGACTTCAGGCTGTATTTGTAAGAATAAGCTATTTAACAGAGATGTCATCCTTAACAGCATATAATTCCATACTACATTTTAAAAACAATTATCTCAGTAGGCTATTACTGCTAAAAATTAAAAAGAAAAAGAACAGATCTTTTCAGTCAGCTTCTTAACAAGCACATCTAAACTGTTTTCTTTAATTATTAAAAGGAAAGCCTTTAAAAAATGCCAAAATTCTCCAACACAACTGTTAAGAGTACACAAAGCCCTGTAAGACAAATTTCCTTTCCCACAAAATACTGCTCAGGCAAAGAATGGTTGTTCTTCACAAATGCTACTTAGAAATTTTGAAAACCACTCAACATTAAGTCTTTGGGGATGCAGTTTAATTTCTCTGCCTTCAGAGCAATGCATAAAGTCAGTAGAAATCTGTACATCTCTAAATAGCAAAAAAAAAAAAAAACAAACAAAAAACCCAAAAAAAAAACCAAACAAAAAAAAACCCGCAAGGATTGACTCACAAAAAGTCCAAAAATTTGCAAATAAATCCAGCTGGATGTAAAATATGAGAAGTTTTAGGCAGTTACCACAGGGAATGTAACAGCTGGTAAAAATACCATCTATAGTATAACCTAGGAGACTCCAGAGACTGGGAATAGTAAAATTAAGATTAGTATCTATGAGTGGTTTGTTAAGTACCACAGTCAAAGCAGACAAAAAGGATTAAAAGAACAAGCATTTAGTCAAACTAAACATAAAAATTCTTCCAGTCTGCCACTTGAAAGCTTGCACATTAGGCTAAGTACTGCTCCTACTGCTGCTTCAAGGAGTGTGTTTATACTTGGGTTGGGTATTGTTTGTGTTCTTTTATCTTAGATATAATGAACCTCTTTTTATTAACCGTGTCAATTGATTAAAGTATAATTTAAATATGAATGCATCTCCTGCACTGTTTCTAGATAAATTCTCATTTTTGCTGTTTGCCATAAATTATATGAATATCATTCTCAAGGAAGGAAGAAAATACCTGTTTTTCCTTCTTCTTTTTTTTTTTTTGTTACAAAGAACACAGAGAGAAAATATCCATTATACATTAGAGAAAATATTCCCTTATCATTTTAAAGGGAATTCGATTCTATAGAGTAAAAGATTAAGCCAGGTATGTTTTGGAGTGAGTTAACAGAAGGCAGTTTGCTGTTAAATCACTTTAGAAGATAATTCTACATCACTGAACAAAACCTTCACTAAGATTTATATATCAAATTCTATAATTTGTTATTTATGGGGATTATCCACCAGGATGACAAAATGATGAGTAATTGAAACCAATACTGTTGTATTTGAGGAGATCCCAGACAAAGGAAAGAATGATGGATCTGGCTCCATGTTCCTAGAAGGCTAATTTATTATTTTATGATCTATATTACATTAAAGAATACTATACTAAACTATATTAAAGAATAGAGAAAGGATACTTACAGAAGACTAAAAAGATAATAATGAAAAATTTGTGACTCTCTCCAGAGCCCTGACACAGCTTGGCCCTGATTGGTCATTAAGTCAAAACAATTCACATGAAACCAATGAGACAATCACCTGTTGGATAAACAATCTCCAACCACATTCCAAAGCAGCAAAACACAGGAGAAGCAAATGAGATAATATTGTTTTCCTTTTTCTCTGAGGCTTCTCAGCTCCCCAGGAGAGAAATCCTGGGCAAAGGGATTTTTCAGAAAATATGACTGCCACAAAATACTTTCTTTAATGCAAATGTATGAAGTTTTGGAGGTGCCACCAGGATAAGAGAGATATAAAAGGTTTTTTATTTGATTGTTACAAAACTTTACTGGAAAGATGCCCTGCCAGAGCTGCCACTGCATCTCCTCTCCCACAAGAACAGCTTTTTTTCTGGTCTGCAGCCACAACAGGGATCTTTTTTGGGCAGCAGCACTGGCCCATCATGAACAGCAGTCGATGACTTGCAGCTGCTGGTCCTGCTCCACCAGCAGCCACAGCCACACCAGATTTCCACTTGTCTCAAATAAATTGTCTCATTCACCAACTGACGGAGTTAAACTTGTGCAAAGCCCACTATGGCCAATATCTGTGAATTTAAAACCAAGACCAAGCTGCTCAAATTATTTCATACACATGATCATGCAGTGTTAGCAGAACTAAGAGCCCTTATGCAAAGGTTGTTTGCATCATTTCAGTGTTTAGATGCCGTTTAGGATTTAGCTATCAAAAATTATGATCTTGCACTTTTTCCACTCAATATGTAAATACTGGACCTCTTCAAGGCAATTCTCTTTGGAACTCCTGACATTTAAAATAAAACAATGGTAGAAGCAGCAAATGAACTTTCTTAGTTTAATGCAGGACAGCACATTCAGACTCTATTTCTATTTACTGAAACACTCCATTTAAAAATTCCATCAGGATTGTACTGCGAGCTGGTTTTGCTGTCTTGTTACAATTATTTACTTGCTCCTAATACTTTTTGCCTCAAGTTTTCTCATTAAAAAATAAACATCCAAACCATTCCTGTACACACAATTTTGACGACACAGTGCTAAATAAAAGGAGCTTCCTAAAAACTGAAAAATAAAATTCAGTCTTACAAATTACACTTACTTATTACTACTTATTAAGTAAACAATTTAGTATTTAAAAGGCCTATTTTTAAGTTTGAAGATCTTTGTTAAGTGAACTGGTGTAGCAATAAATCTTAGGCCAAATAAATGTGATTTCTTGTGTTGACAAACCGATGGAAAGGTGAGAAGAGGATTTGGAGGAAGGCGTGGGAGAGGGATATAGAACAGCACATGCCTGACAAAGGTGGTTGGGCTGTTTGAGGTTTTTTTGGATTGTTCTTAATATTGCAGTGGGGAAAAAAAAAAGAATAAACACATCCTGTGGAAAACCCTTTCAAAAGGTTTGATCAGTTCTACATGATACAAAGAAGAGAAGAGAACTGATCAGTGCATACATAAATAAAATCATCAGCACTCTGAAATTTAATTATGCGATTCCTCCAATCTGTGCAAACCAAGAATCTTCATTTTTGATACAAACTGCAAAGTAAATTTTTATAAAATCTGGTTGGTCAGACTGTTTCTGAAACAGGAAAACACCATCTCCAGGAAACAAAAATATATTGATTTATTCTGAATTGTTGAAAGTTAATCCACAACTTGAAGAGAAACTTGGAAGAACAATCTCTCTGCACTCATCCCAGCAGTCGCACAGGTCTGCAACTGAGGGGCAGTGCCAAAAAACACATCCACAGAATTATTGAAGTAATTAATGTGTGAAGGAATTGCTTTTTGCTTACAAGAAACTCTCTGAAGCGTAACAACTGTCTTAACAAACATCTTGAAAATATCAGCAGTGAAGAAGAATGAGTCTAAAAAGAACAAGTGTCTTTTTTGGATCTAGTTATATGAAATTAAGGATGGGATTCCAGACATTGAATAGTTGGAAATGTTTGTTTTTAGGAACACAAACAGATCACTATGCTACACAAGAATAATTAGAAATATTTACATTTCTTGGATGCCACTTTCTCTTTTCTAATATTCCTCTGAGTATTCAAGATTTGTTGTTATTGTTGATTTTAATAATTTGAAAAATTTGCACCCATGACTGTGAATACAAATTAATTAAAATAAAATCAGGAGGAAAGGTTCCATTCTTAAGCAACTAAAATTAACCCAGGTCAGCATCCAAAGATTTCATGCAGTATTAGACAAGCAGAAACTGCTTCAATTAATATATTTAGATTTCCAGAAGAATTGGAAGCTGGTCAGTACTGGAATAAGCATTGATATGTTTATTCTGTTTATTCTCCCCCAAAGGCTTCCTTGGGAATTCAGATTTCATAGAAAATGTTCTAGATATCTTTTTTAAATAATGTTGACTATTGAGTACGTGAGACAAAATTAAATTACATGGTAAAAAACCCCATAATATAACATGAAAACAAGGGGCAAACAATAAACCTTGCCTCTAAATGAGGCAGGATCTGCCTTTAAGTGACAGATGTTGTTTTACAAACACAATTCACACACAGAACACCTTCAATATTCCCCATGTGTCACCACCAAGCAAACTTGAGATCTAAATAACCTGATGCTTACCCACACAGGCAAATGCAGGTGGAAGTAATATGTTCCTGAGGCTTAAATATTCACTTTTATTCATAAATGAAACAGAAGTCACAGAAAGGACATTAAGTGAAACAACCTCAGACAATTACCATAGAAACCCACTTACATCTGTTAAATATTTTTGGCCAGAAAATGAATTCAAGTCATTAAGTATTTATGCTCTCTTAAATACAATCTGTTATAAATGGAAAAATGATTTAATTTAATGCAAAAGCAAAGGTTTTCACACCTGCTGACTTCTGAAAACCCCAAATATTTCCTGTTTAGCCACAGAGGCTCTGAAGGCTGTGGTCTCCCTGCTGTTCCAACATCTCTGATAAAGTTTTTTAGGTCCAGCAGAGGCTGGGAAGGGAGTGAAGCCCAAAGAGGTGCCATTATTCATTAGGCACATGATGCTCCTGCCTGAGTAATGAATCCCAACTTTGCCCTGCTCTGACTTGGGGCACAGCTTGCACTCACAGATAAAGTCCCCATTTAAAATCCCGTTGCCACAAAAAGAGCAGCTGCTGATTTATCTCCAGCTGATGAATTCCCTGATTTTTAAGAAGGTGTTAGGTTGCTTATTAGTCTCAAAACTTGAGCACCAGCTCAGGGGGAAGCCAGAATTTCCTCACCAAGAATATTTAGGCTCTTTCAGACTAAGTGGAAAGGAATAATTTGTTAGGAGAATAAGAAGTCTCAGTGCTGACCTGAAACTATGCAGTCTCTAAAAATAATAAAAAGGAAAACCTACACACACACACTCCAGAGGAGCACATTCCTTCCTTCTGTTTAACACACAGGAAAGAATCATCCTTTCAGAGACAGCAGAGAAATTGCCCAGAAAAATGCAAAACACCATGAAGACTCCCACAATATTTAGTTAAAGTTGCATTTATCATTGTTTCTGATTATCAGTCTCTGTGTGAAGACAACGTGGTTGTTTATTCTTGACCCAGGCCTTGATCTCAATCCCACAACTTAATAAGAATCTTACAGCTTTTTTAGACTAGCACAATCTGACAATCTTTTTCTTCTTAACGAAAAATGTCTTGAGAACTGAAATGGGAGAAAGGTCAAAAAAAAGCATCATAACCTTTCCTGCTTGCACTATGAAAAAAAATCTTAATATTATGCCTTGTGTTTGTTCACATATTTTTTTTTTTCCTTTCAGGAAATTGCTCAGACTGTAATCATAACCTTTCCCAAAGCCCAGAATAATATAACTCAATAATAAATGTAATTAAAATGTAACTGCTAAGATCCCTGGACTCAAGATCTTACATAGAGAGTACCTCTGCTCATCAAAGGTCTCCATCAGTTTTCTTACTTTCTCTTGGGCCTGTGATAGAGATCTTGGAAGTGAAATACTTCAGCCTTCAAATTCAGCTGAAGGATAATAAATAAAAGGACATAATAAATAAAAGGACATAGGAATAAAAGGACAGAGGAAAAATACCCCAGACCTCAAGAACAGTTCTGGCATTTGATACATGAATAAAGTGGAAAGGAAACAGATGGCAGAGTATGCATAAAATCCACTATTATGCTAATGAAATTAATCAAACTAAAGCTGACCACAAAGTAGCACAGAGGACACTTGCTGCTTTTAGGGATAAAATGGGAGACAAACTTCAGTGCTAAAATAAAAAGTTGGCACAGAGAGGAAAAAACAAGGATATACATAAAGCTATTGTTGTTCCAAAGAGATGCTGTGATGTGATTGCCACTGTTCACTGATGGTCAGAAAGGCAAAGGAATGAAATTTAGCAAAACAAAAAGACAAAACAATCATTCTGTCACCATATGCTTGGAAAGGGTGTAAAAATTTGGGCTATCTCACACCAAAACAGGACCCGCTCCACCTCTCTGTCATTCCTGGCACTGGCATGGCAGAACTCTGCTTGAAATGACCCCAAGCTGCACCAGGGCAGGTTTAGATCAGGTACCAGGAAAAGCTTTCTCACAGAAAGGGTTGTCCAGCTTTGCAGCAGACTGTGCAGGGCAGTGGTGGAGTTGCCATGCCTGGGAGTGTTCAAAAAATGTGTGGATGTGGCACTTGGGTACACGGCTTAGTGGTGAACCTGGTGGTGCTGTGCTGATGTGTTGGGAAGGATGAAAGTTTGACAAGAAAGTCTCACAGACATGTGTGCTTGGCAGAAAGATTTTTGCATGTAGAAGCTGGGGAAGGAATAGAGATGGAAGCAAATTTTGATACAGAAGAAAAGAATTGCTGAGCCAGTCTTACTGGATAACCAAGGAGGCAAAGAGTATGTTAGTTAGAAGGGGGTTTTTATGACTTAGAACAAAGGATAAACCCACCTCAAACAAGATGTTTTTACCAAGCAGAAAGATAGCACAGGCAAACAAGTCAGCAAATGTTGCAAGTAGAAAAAAGGTCCCAGAATTTTCCACTGCAAGAAAGCTGAAAAACAACTTCTAGCTTAAACTGTAATGTACTAGCCTTTAGTGATTGGAGAATAGTGACATGAATATGGTAATTATAGTAGTTATGATAGGCTAGAGATAAAAGTTAAGGTATAGATTGGTTCTACTGCATTAAGATGCTCAGCAAAGTATATAATGCTTTTGTAACCTAAACTAAGGGTCTCCAGGCCTGCCTGCAGCTGGAGCTGACAGCTGTAGGCACAGGCTCTGTCACCCACAACCCTGGACTGCTGTAACATCTTGAATGTAATAAACTGCATTTTGAAGAGCCACCTGGAGTCCCGCATCTCTCATTCAGGCTCTTACACTGATGGTTGGACTTGATTATCTTGGAGGTCTTTCCCACCTTTAGTGGCTCTGTGGTTCTGTGAATACCATGCACTGCATGACTTCCTTGGGAAATCTATTTCAATGCCTCCCCAGTCTTACTGCAAGAGAGCTTCTTCCAATATCAATTTGCAATCTTCTGAGCTGGAAATTAACTCCATTATTTCTCTTCCTACCCACTGCTGCCACAGAAAACAAATTGTCCCGTTGCCTCCTTGTGTATTTGAGAACTGCCATGTTCCACTTCACTCACCTTTCCTTAGAATACCTGCTCCATTTTGTCCCATCCTTCACAGAAAGTCATGTCTTCAAGGTTTCTAATCTTAGTTATCACTCTTATCTACACCCCCTGTAACTCAAATCTTTGTTCAATGCAGGGCTTAAACTGGGCATTATATCAAATCTTGGAGGGACAGACACTGATCTCTGCTCTCTGTGACAGTGACAGGACCCAGGCAACAACTGGAGCTGTGTCAGTGGGATTTATATGGGATATTAGGGAAAAGTTCTTCCCCCAGAGGGTGCTGGCACTGCCCAGGCTCCCCAGGGAATGGGCACAGCCCCGAGGCTGCCAGAGCTCCAGGAGAGTTTGGACACCACTCCAGGGAGAGGATGGGATTGCTGGGGTGTGTGTGCAGGGCCAGGAGCTGGATCAATGATCCTGGTGGGTTCCTTCCAGCTCAGGATATTCCATAAATCTTACCTGACCAGTGCAGCCCCACCAGGCTGAAAGGCATGGAAGGAATATTTTTGAGGATGGATTATCTCTGACCCACACCTGATTTAGTGCAGGCCTGTTCAGTAAATCAACAACACTCTTGCCATCCTCATCTATGAGGCATTACAATTCCTTGTCCCCTCTGTGATGGCAGGTCACTGATGTGTATTTATACAGTTAATTACACTTGGCCAAAGGCTGAGTTTTCTAATTGTGTGGACTGAATTAGATTCTATATTTTCAGATTATCATTTGCACTTTGCCAAGGTTATGTTGACTCCTCATTCTGTCTCCCAGCAGGCTTCCAGCCCCAGCTGAAGCTTGGTGTTAAAGGCATTTCTCCATCCCATCATCTGGACCTTTAGTTAAAACACTGAAAAAATCAGAATACCATTCAGTTGACACACCTTTATTGACAGTGAAACAACGGAATAAATCTCAGTCCATAGCAGCTGCACCTCAACCATGGCTTCCCCCTTGACAATGTCACTTCAGGCAGTATTAAAAGTTTTAAACAAGTCACGACACACAGCAGCAGGCTCTCTTTATTTAGTCAAGTTTTGTCCCTGATACAGGAGGTAAGTGCAAAAATCCACGTTTCTTACACCCTGTACAAACACCACAAAAAGTGCTGACGAGAACTAGCTGAGAATCAAACCACTGCCTCAAAAACAGGCAGTGGAACTGGAACAAAAAACTGAGAGGGGAGGGTGACTGGAGAGAGCAAAACTTCCTTCCTCCACACCCCCATGTGAAACCTTCACCAATTTTGTGTTCTACCTCATTTTTTTGTCCAAATCTGAGGCTGAGGAAGTCTTGGCTCTTGCCAGTCAGTGATTCAAGGAGAGTGATCCCTGAAAATTTACCAAGCCAAGCCATCTCCCACAGCCACCTGCTCCTGGACACTGCTGAAGACAGCAAACAGGGCAAGCCCCAGCCTGGCAGCCCTTCCCAGCATCAGATCTCAGCAAAGCATCCATCCTTCAGGGGGTTTGGCTGCTTTTTAACAGGACTCTGCCTCTGAAAGGCAAAGGACTTAACAGAACTTTTGCCTCTGCCGCCTGGATGCAGCAGCTGATAATTCCTGTGTCAGTGTGTTATCCTCTTAAGAAGGCTGGAAGAAAATATCAACAGAACCAATTTTTGCCATCAAAAGATTATTTCCTGGCTACCATAGTACTAGAAACCATATTCAGTCCCACCTGAAAAATCTGTGTAGGAATTGCCTAGAAACTGCGTTGTTCAAGTCCATGGATATGTTCAGAGATGGCCCAAAATCTGCCCAGATCTCCCCAGCTGAGTGAGAGACAGAAAACATTCCTCACGTGCTGTGCCAGGGTATGGCACAAACACCTCTGCTGCAGCATCATTTTAATTACCTTTTTGCAGTCTCTGCATAGTTAAGGCCATGTTGTGTAATTTTTATTCTAACATCTAAAAAAACACCAGAATTTTAAAGCACAATACAGAAATTTAAAAAAAAAAAAGGTTCTATGTCTAATGCTCCTTCACAAGGAAAAGCACTTCTGTTGATTCCATCTTTGAATAATTTGATTTTACATTTATGTGTAGGAATCTGTATCTAAAAGCATACGTGATTTAAAATAAATCTAGGGATACTTGTGGAATCTGCAAGGTAAAAGTTTTATCAGCCCTAATGCTTTTTAAAAATGTATTTTACAGGCAATTTCCTGTCGCACATTAACAGCAAAGTTAACATAAATGTTTAAAATATTTTTGCGCAACTATAAAAAGAATTAAGATTGTATCATTTAAGAAAAATGTCTTTTTAGTAAAGTACAAAAATCAATCCAGGACAGTCCCACTGATTCAACAGGCTAAAAGGAATAAGATCCTATTTTTTTTTTTTTGTTTGTTTGTTTGTTTTGTTTGGTTTTTTGTTCTGGTTTGGTGGTTTGGGTTTTGTGGGTTTTTTTAGGGTTTTATTTTTGGTTTTTTGTTTGTTTTGTTTTTTCTTTTAATTGCCACTTGTTCATAACAACCACCAGTTAAAAAGAAACAGAGGACTATAAGTTCCAGTTCTTACCAGGAGGAATTTCAAGGAAAACCTGTACCCAGCATGGTACTTAAGTATGTCCTTAGCACTAAACAAGTACTTGCAGTAAAATTAGCAGGAATTTCAATTGTTTTCATAAATCAAATGAATAAAAATGAACCAGTAAATCCCAGAGTCATGCAACAGAATTAGAAGATACCACGTTATAAATGCCACAGTATTTCTCACAGCACAAACTTGTAAGGATGAGAAAGTAGAAAATTTAATTCCTCTCAGCTCATAAACAAATAAGTAGAGAATATTAGACTTGAGACAATCTGCTGCTAATACTCTGCTTTCAAGTATTTATGGATTTGCATGAAATTATATCTCCCCTCTTGCTCCAGTTTCACACTCTGGCTGTTGATATTACATTTTACTATTATATAATATTACTACATTATTGTGAAGAGCTCATCAACAGTGGTTTTACCATTTCCAGACCAGTATCACTCAGAAGTGTTTTTGTGCCAGTGTTCTGCAGCCTGTTTGCTGAGCAGACCCCACCAGTGTCCCCATCTCCTGCATGGCAGAGGTGCAGCTCAGGAAGGCACCAGAGGGAGAAGAGGCTGCCCAAGGTGGCATTGGCTGCTTTGGTTCTTCACCCCACTTTGAACCTTTTCCAAACCATGCCAAAGTGATTTCTACACCTCTCTCCTTCAGAAATCTCAAAATTAACAATAAGCAGGAACAAGTCAAAAGCTCACAGGACCTTTTCCCAACATCTCAGTTTTTCATCCACATTTTTTTTTTAAATCATAATTTCACTCTCCTATGTCTGACTATAAAAAAAAATCATTGCTTTGAGTAATGCAGATCTTAAATCAGCAGCATTTTTGTAACTCAATAATGAGAGATTCCCAGCATGGTTTGAGTTGGAAGGGACCTTGCAGAACACCCAGTTCCAATCCCTGCCATGGGCAGGGACACCTTCCTAGCCCAGGGTGCACCAAGTCCAGCCCAGCCTTGGGCACTTCCAGGGATCCAGGGCAGCCACAGCTGCTCTGGGCACCCTGTGCCAGGGCCTCACCAAAAATAACAACATAACACTTGCAAACCTTCCAATTTTAGTTCTTTCTGTTTACAAATACTCCAATTTTGGATGAGCAGATACATTTTGGGTAAAAAGAATGTGTTCTTATTGTGTCCTAATGCAGGGCAACTATGCCAGGAAAAAACAAACACTAGCAAAAATCTATGGAGCAAACACAAATGTTTTACAGACATTTTCTTTGAAAGCATACTGGTGTATCATCCCTGCAGTACCACAGCACCTCAAACGTGTGTCACAAAACAGCAATCTCTCTTCTGAGCTCCGGAACTTTCCAATTGCCTGCGGCACTCTCCAAATACTTGATGTTTTTGTTATTTTTCTTCTTTCATGAAGTTAGTCGACTACTCAGCTGTCTCATCCAGCAATGTTTTATTCCAATCAGCCACTTCAGAAGCAAGGCAAAGGCAGGTCAGGTTCTCATCATGACTAGATTTTGCTGATCTTTTATACACATCTGGTAAGAGACTCAGGGACAGCGTTGTTGTCATAAAAATTTACCTTGGGAGGATAAGTTGTCACATTTACATTTTCTGAAAAATCCCTTTGCCCAGGATTTTTCTCCTGGGAACCTGAGAAGCCTCAGAGAAAAAGGAAAACAATTTTATCTCATTGCTTCTCCTGTGCTGTGCTCATGTGGAATGTGTTTGGAGATTGTTTACCCACAGGTGATTGTTTCACTGGGTTCTGCTGGGAGTTGTTTTCACTCTTTGGCCCATCAGGGCCAAGCTGTGTCAGACTCTGGAGAGAGTCACCAGTTTTCATTATTAACTTTTTAGCATTCTGTAAGTGTCCTTTCTGTATTCTTTAGTAAAGTATAGTTTAGTATTCTTTAATATAATATCATAAAATAATAAATCAGCCTTCTGAGAACATGGAGTCAAATTCATCATTCCTTCCTTCATCTGGGCACCCCACAAATACAGTAATAAGTCTGAAAGCAATTTCTCTTTTGGATGAATTGCTCACCCTAAGTCAGACAAGGCTGTTCTGTGAGCACTCATTCCATGAGCATTTCAGCCCCTGAAAGGTTCTGATTTCCCAGATCCCCATGATTTGCTCCCCAGTGCACCCAGTTCCCATCCCTCCAGCTGCAGAAGGGCTGACTGGCTCCCTGCTCCTCCCATGGGAATAGCTGCCTTATGCTTCCCTGTGTGGAATGCCTTACAAAGATAAAGGTGTGTGCTCAATGAATAAACAGGATACAGCAAACAGAAATGCCTGATGAACAGTGAACCATCATTTGCATCTCACTGTCAAGCATAAGCAATTTTAGAATATTAACTGTGCTGGGGGACACAATATAATCAAAAGTCTTACATGGGGGAAAAATATTCAAAACATATTTTCCAAATTCATTTTAGAAGCAGATCGAACAATCTCATTCAGTAAAACTTTTTTCTTCCCCTTTGTCCTTCTTCCCAACCTTGTTTTTTTGTGTGTGGATGGATCACCCTCCTCTAAAACACCTCCTATAAAAGGAAAAATATTTGAGTAATGTGTGAATCCTGCCATAAAATAATTGAGCATTCAGGTCTAAGGTGGTTAATCAGACTTGATCAATAGGGTCAATAGAATGTGTTGACCTGATCAATATGGAAAATGCAATGCAAAATGCTATTTTTTTATATATATGCACCATGTATCAAGACAGAATCTTAACTAAATCCAAAATCTATTAAACCTAAATCTGGAATAAGTCTCAGAAATATCTGAAATACAGAGATTTAGTTACTTCAAAAGAAAATGTGTCAAGCCAGAATAAAACACAACAAAAAAGCCTCAGATCATGTTTTTTAATGTAAAGTTCTTCAGTAACCTGTACAAGATTTACTAAAGTAAGACTGCAATAAATACATTTACAAG